>NC_137076.1:83282781-84023676 GCF_951640355.1 Cnephaeus nilssonii | reverse complement strand
ACTGTGCTTAAATTGCTTTAAAAGTGATAATGTTTGACTACTGAAGACAAAGATAACTCCACTCTCCATTACCTCTCTAATACAACATGAGGGAAAATATGAAACTTTCCATTTCTTTTTACATTTCATTTATTTTAAAAAAGCCATTATACCAAAATTTTACTAATATATTGAAATATATAACTATTTAATAAATTCTAGAATATTAAATGTACTAGCATATTAAAATGATAAAATGGTGGGTTATGAGATCAGTCAGGCTGGTTTAAAACTTGAGTTCACTATTTGTACTAGTTTTGTGAATTTATATAGCTTAACCTCAATTTCCTCAACTGTAAAATAGTAATAGTACTGATATAATAGAATTGTGGTGAGGATATTAGAAGACAATACATACAAAGAATTTAGTAATATTTATTGGGAAATATTTAGTAATATTTATCACCTTTTGTTGAAAATAAAGTCATTAAGTGAGCATTCCAATACTTCTCTTCCAAGAAATCATATAAAAGCAACTAAGAGAATGTGCACATTCCATTTTCAGCCA
This sequence comes from Cnephaeus nilssonii, assembly GCF_951640355.1. Taxonomy (NCBI): domain Eukaryota; kingdom Metazoa; phylum Chordata; class Mammalia; order Chiroptera; family Vespertilionidae; genus Cnephaeus; species Cnephaeus nilssonii. The sequence continues at coordinate 84,023,129 of NC_137076.1, read as the reverse complement.
CATAAAGAGACAGAGCTATAGCCTCAGATCTCAAGAGATAGCAAAGGATTGCCAAAGCCACGGAGAAAAACCATTCAGGGGAGGACTGGAGCAAGGTCATGGCCTCAGGTGGTCAGCTGATCAAACTACTCTCCAGCAGGTGAGAGGAGGTGCACGCCGGTGCTCCCCCCAATACTAGGTCTACACCAATACAAAGGGGCACAGGGGCTGGTAGCAGAGGTTTCCCCAGATGAGACTTCCATCACCCAGAGGAAGCAACAACTACACAGCTACTCACCAAAAGAACAACTCACATGTTCAGAAATTATTTAACTTTTTGTAAACAGAAGAAAGATGCTGCATTCGGAACCATTTTCCCACTTCTTGGTCCAAATTCAAGTATTCCTAGCTAAGAACCACTGTTATAAAGAAGAGGGTGGGGAGAGAGAGAATGAGAGAATGAGAGAGAGAGAGAGAGACAGAGACAGAGAGAGAGAGCGCGAGCTGACCAAACATTATAGACTCAAAAAGTACTAGACCCCCCAGTTTCAGAGGGATGTCCTACCCAGTATTTGGGAGAAAGAAATGAAGAGATAATTATAATGCTATTTAAAGTTTTCTAGGACATAGGGAAATAAGAAAATCTCTAAATGGATTTTATGAAAAGAGCATAATTTTGATACCCAGAGTTCAGAAAGATTAGACAAAGTGAGTCTATATACCACATCATTTATAATTGTCATTTAAAAATCCTAAGTAAAATATTAGAAGTAAAAATGACAGAATCCAGCAATACATTGGCATAATTCTGCACACATGACCAAGTGGATTTACACCAGGAATGCAAGTGCAATTAAACTTCAAGACACTTATAAAATGTACAACATAGCTAAACAGAAAAACTATTTTCATCTTCATAGATGCTGAAAATTTTATTTCATAAAATTCAAAAATATTCCTTGATAGAAAAGTTGTTTAATATGCTAGACATTTGTCTTCTTCTTAACATCACAAAATATGTCCATCTCAACCCTAAAGTCAACATCTCACTTTGAGAGGAAGCACTGAAGCATTCTCAGTTAAAATCAGGAATAAGACAGAGGCGTCCAGAGCCACCATTAGTATTTAGCATTCTTCTGGAGCAGTGGTCGGCAAACTGCGGCTCGCGAGCCACCTGCGGCTCTTTGGCCCCTTGAGTGTGGCTCTTCCACAAAATACCACGTGCGGGTGCACACGTACAGTGCGATTGAAACTTCGTGGCTCATGCGCAGAAGTTAGTTTTCGGCTCTCAAAAGAAATTTCAATCGTTGTACTGTTGATATTTGGCTCTGTTGACTAATGAGTTTGCTGACCACTGTTCTGGAGGATTAAAACGTCAATTAAGAACAAAAACCCAAGACAAAAAAATAATTGGAATGAAGTTAAAATCACCCTCATTTTGCAGAGGAAAGTATTGCAAACTATGAGATTATAAGCAAATTAACTGGAAAGCAACTAAAACAATAAGAATTTAATAAGAAGGTAGTATGCATGATTAATAAAAGAAACCAATAGTCTTTATATGCAAACAAGTTAGAAATTTTAAAAAAAATCTCATTTCAAGTTGCAACTCCTCCCTCCCCTTAAAAAATGATATAATACCTAGGAATAAACTAAGTCAGAAATGTGTAGGATTTATATGAAGCAAATTTAATTATAATTATAACTATATTGATAAATCTTTAACATGCAGTAGTAACTATTAGAAATGAGACTGGTCACATGTAATACTTTCACCAATAAATATTTAAAGAATGAAACCAGTACTCAGCAGGTTATGATTTAAATAGTTTGGAAAACAGACAATTTCCTATTTTATTTTATGGCATTTATTATATAGGAATATCCATATCCAAGGTTATATATTAGATAATTGAGAGTGGGTGGCTATGTGGGTTGAGGGAGAAGTGGGTGGAATGTAACTGGAAATCAGGAATCAGAGAACCCCACAGATTCTGAGAAGGTGCCCTGAATTCTCTGTGCCAGATATATATATATATATATATATATATATATATATATATATATATATATATATATATATATATTTTAAATCAGAGAAATCATGATGCAGAAGGTAATTTAAATGTCATCAGAAAATGACTATAATAAAAGTTAAATGATTAAAAATTCAGAACACAAAATACTATATATGGAATATCTGAATTTTATGTAAAGCATAGTATGAAAGAAGAGAACAAAAAAGTAACAGAATATTCACAATGTTATCTCTGTGTAGTGAATGGTTTGGATTATTTTCTTTCTCCTTTTAAGATTTTTCACGTTTTACTAACACTGTTGATTGATTTTATAATTAAAGTAAGCAGTAACTGTTAAAAGGAAAAATGTGCAAAAAGCACTAGGGAACTAGAAAAGAACACCTAGTTCCAAATCCTCACCCTCTTATTAGATGTGCGATCAGGGACCAACATTTTTAAACCTCAGTCTTTGCACCTGAAAAATGGGTCCAGTAATACATTCAGTACATTTCAGGATTATTGTAAGGATCACTCTAGGTAGCACAGGTGAAATAATTTATAACCCATAAAGTTAAAGATATAGGAGTCCATAATTATTTATTTCAAATTTAGGGTCGTATCTGCTTCAGAATTCAGAATTTTTTCTGTTTCAGAGACATAATAGCATAAAAATAACAAGTTATGTTTCATCTCAAATAGCATTAAGGGAACTATCCTGAAATCCTATTTCTTCAGTGAAATAGTAATTTTCCCATTCAGAAGAATCAGTACATAAATAGCACTGGGTCAGTTCAGGTTGTTGACAAATTAGTTCAAGTCACATCAGGTTTTGCCATCAAGTAAACTATAAAATCATTTTATTTTTGGAATTTTTGATATAAGAATTATACAGAAGAGATTGGATTAAAACAATATTATTGTCTTGTTTATGTAAAATGAGAGAGAACAACTCAGTAGTTAGACATAAATTTATCTAGCTAGAAACCTAGCTGTTTCAAGAAAATGCACAGTGGAGTTTATTCAGAATTGTAGGTTGGCAAAATGGATTGTGCAAAAGTTGGAGCTGAAATATATAGCAGGGAGTAAAGAGAACACAGCTACGTAGAGATGCATGAAAGCCTTGGTAAGAAAGAATTGATGGTCTTAAGGCTAAGGTGAAGACCTTGAAGTCAAGACTAGGTTTACTTGAGGTAAAGAGAAATGAGAAGATTGTGCTGAGAAGGGATTTTCAGAGCTCCTAGCCTTGGATGGGTGTAAATATAAAGGATAAGTCTGCCATTATCACCACTATTCACAAGCCCTACCAGGCAAGCTGAACTGTGCCTTGATCCTCCCAAAAGTGAATCTTGGCTTCTCTGTTGAGCAACGTTGTCAATTGTCACGGTTGCCAAGCCAACAGATGGTGTGGGCAGTGCCACCAGCAGTTTCCAAATGTAAAAATATAGTCATTTAGATGTTTTCTGTGTACACCCATTTCCTCATTAATCTTCTCGGTGCAGCTATAAAGGGATAATTTCCATGTGAAACACAGTGGCGCTCTGGCCACTTTCATTTACATACTTTCGAACCCCTTACCATGCCTGAGTACAATGCTACAACTGGAGGTGTGCAAGGAACATAGGGCAAAGACCCTCTTGTATTTTTCTCTTATTAGTGAATCTATGTTTTATCTATGTAGCTATATTTAAAGCATGTTAGGAGAAGGGTACAAACTTGCAACTATAAGATGAATAATGTCTGAGGGTCTAAGGTATACGTCAGTGACTATAGTTGATAACACTGTATTGTAAAATGGAAATTTGCTAAGAGCATAAAAATGTTCTCACAAAATTTTTATATATGTAGATGCACATATTGTGATAAATGTATTAATTAACTAGATGGGGGAATCCTTTCTCAATGTGTACGTACATTAAATTATCACAATGTATACTTTAAATGTGGTACAATTTTATCTGTCATTTATGCCTCACTAAAGCTGGAAAAGTTAATAAATCTTTCTTAAATTGTTTTTAAATCAAAACTAATTTGTAAGAAGTGCCCACATCCCCTCCAAAAGAATGCACACATATCAACAAAACAAAAATGAAAGCTGAAAGAATGGCTCTACAAATTGTAAAGCCAAGTATAAACGGTTATTTAATTGTTCATTACATTTGTTTTGTAATCACTATGAAGAAGAACAATTGGACATTATATATCTGTCCATTACTTCCTACCTTGAGGCTAGCAAGAGTCTCAAATTAAAATGTATGCCACTAATGCCTCCAATTTATCTTAAAAGTTCTGAGCAAATTAATCTCTCTCCAGAGCATATCTAATTTCTCCTAAAGGATTTCTATTAGCTACTCCAACAACAAACAACCATTTCAAAAGTTGTTGGCCTAGCAGTTTTTCATTATCTGGTCCAACATTGCCATTGCAATATGGGAGAGAGAACCACCTCTCATAACTCTGGTTATGGGCATCATTCTGTAGGCAGTTCACTCTTCAACTGGCAGATGCCATTCCTTTCTGTGCATATACCCTTTGAGCATGCTCTTTCCTTCTGTCCATGCCAGTCCCCAGCATCTTCCCCATCTATACGGTTCCACCAGCTCTGTGAGCAAGCAAATGGCCTATGTCTGGCCAGTCATAAACCTCTTCTTCCTAGCCAGAAAGGTTAGTTCAGTGACCCAGGCTAGACCTTCCCAAGAGACTTTTGTTGAAACTATTGGGGAAAAAAGACACACATTACAGAAGTTATATCTGTAAGGTCCACAAAAGCCTGAAGCTGTCAGGGGCCAAACACAGGGTAAAATTAAGGATTTTTTTTCTTATATTATTCCTTAACTGCCTGAGAATGAAGTCAGTATGCGAAAGTAGAGATAAGTGATAAAGCAAAGTTAGAAGAATGAATGACAAACCAACTTTGAAAGACAGGCACCAAGTTTTTGTATCTTGAATCAGTTTTTGGTGTATGTTCCAAATGCTCTACAAATATGTCTCCCCACCAGGAAAAGATACCCATACATACAAAACACACACGCTGCCTGGCAACTTCACTCATCTACCTTGACTTTCAAGTTACCTTGTCCTTGGGCTTGATTTTAGGACCTTGAATCTATTTCTTATTACTAATCAAAACTTTAGGTTCAGGTTTTACAATCTGTCATATATATATAGTGGTTTATATAACCCTCAGATCTAATTTACCTGTCAAAGTGGCTGCTTAATAAAGAGATCTATACAAAAATGAGGACTGCATGCCCTGGCAAAATGTTTATGCCTCTTTCCATTCTTCTCTCCTTCCACTCACTTCTGGCAGTCGGAACTTCCATTAGGGTGCCGACGCAAACTCCTCGTTTTCCTCTTGCTACATTCATAGACCTAAATCCCTGGAATTTCCAGACCATCACATTCAAACCTCGAACTTCATCTGGAATAATTTAATGTAGATTCAGTGTCAGTTAAATCTCACCTTCCCTTCCATTCCTGCGTCTCTGAACAACCAAGAATCTACATGTCATAGTCACATCTGCTAATTCACTGACAAAATCAGCCAACTTCTTTTCCACTTTGTTGGCTTAATGCAGATTATAAATAAACCACTAACTGACTCTTTACTTTCCATTCACTGTTTTCTCCCTGAGTAGGTAGACTCAGCTTTTGATAGTTATCTGCTCTGTGGTGATGTGAAAAGTGTTTTGCTACATAATTCTGTCCTGCCACGTTCCTAGGGTGTGCCGTGAAAAGGGTTCAGCTGGGACTGGGACAGGGGTGCTTTGATGGGAGAAGATAAATGTGGACAGGTGGTTGGCAGAGAGGGATGCTACCCAGCTGGCCATGTTTGAATGGACAGGTGGGTAGGTCTGGCTGTCATCACCAGAGCTTGTTGGCCCTTGGCCAAAAAACAGGGTGGAATTTTAATACCAGAAGACGCCAAACCAGGAGTGAGCTAACAACGTAGGAACCTGGGTGGGAGCCAAACATGGACACTGACAAAGTCAGTAAGCTGAGAAGGAACAGCCCAGGGCCTGTTCTGAAGGAAAGCAAAGGTAAATAGAGGTCTGGCCACGAAGAGCAGTTATGGAGGCACTAGAGGCCCGGTGCACAAAATTCGTGCACGGAGGGGGGTTGTCTCTCAGCCCAGCCTGTACCCTCTCCAATATGGGACCCCTTGAGGGATGTCCGACTGCCCGTTTAGGCCCGATCGGGCCTAAACGGGCAGTCGGACATCCCTCTCACAATCCAGGACTGCTGGTTCCCAACTGCTTGCCTGCCTGCCTTCCTGATTGCCCCTAACTGCTTCTGCCTGCCAGCCTGATCACCCCCTAACCACTCTTCTGCCAGCCTGTTTGCCCCCAACTTCCCTCCTCTGCTGACCTGGTCACCCCTAACTGTCCTCTCCTGCAGGGTTGATCACCTCCAACTGCCCTCCCTTGCAGGCCGGGTGCCTCCCAACTGCCCTCTCCTGCTGGCCATCTTGTATTGGCCATCTTGTGTCCACATGGGGGCAGGATCTTTGACCACATGGGGGCAGCTATATTGTGTGTTGCAGTGATGAGCAATCTGCATATTACTCTTTTATTAGATAGGATAATCTTGAGGCAGGGGGATGTGGAACTGAGGTTACTGCACAATGGAAAACAAAGGATTTTAAATGAACAACCAGAGTTAAAAAATCAGCTTCAATAGCTTCAACTTGGTCAGGGTATTTTCTTTCAATAGCATTTTCTTCAGATATGAAATGACAGGATAAAGGAAAGTACTTCTTCAGGTTGCTAGGAAAGTTCAATGACAAATTGCATGCAAATGTTTCTTGAATGATATGTTTCCTAACAAATGTTACCTGTACATTTGTCACAGGCAAAACCAAATGCGTTTTAAAATAAAGGTTGTAGGACAAATAGAGAATTCAATATTAATACCTGGAGACTTCAATACCCCATTTTCAACAACGAACTGCTAGGCAGAGATCAGCAAGGAAATGTAAGACTTAGGTAACACTACTAACTAGACATCCATAGAGCACTCCACCCAAACAACAAAATAGACATTCTTCTCAAGTGCACATGGAACAGTCTGTAAGAAAGTCCACGTGTTAGGCCACAAAACCAGGAAAAAGTCTCAGTAAGTTTGAAATTATACAAAATATGTTCACCATATTTTGAATGAAATTACTATCAATAACAGAAAGATATTTGGAAATATTGCAATGTTCATATGAGTGCAGATACCTCTCCAAGATAGTCAAGACATGGAAGCAAACTAAAAGTGTATTGACAAATGAGTGGATAAAGAAAACGTGGCACATACATACAGGCACATACATACAGTGGAATATTATTCAGCCTTAAAAAGGAAGAAAATCCTTCAATATGCAACAATATGGATGAACCTTAAGGACATTATGCTAATTGATATAAGCCAGTCACAAAAGGATAAATACTGCATGATTTCACTTGTGAGTTATCTAACATAGTCAAAAGCATAAAATCAGAAGGTAGAATGATTTTACACATAGGTCAGTAAGGGTATCTTTGAATAAAACTCTGGCATCATAATGATATTGTTATAGTTAACCCAGTTATTAATTAACTGAAAAGAAACAAAGGGAAGGCCGAATATTCTGGGCATGCCCAATAAAGTCTAAGTGATGTAGAGAGGGTGCTTGTCCATCAGTCATTCTGGGGAACAGACATTGACCAGAGTAGGTGCATAGGTGTGGCCACTGCAAGGGCAGGAAGATTTGATATTTAAGCTCCTAAAGAAAGGGCTTCTCCCTTTTGCCTCTCTTGCTGCGTGTGCCTGACTCCTGGCTGGCAGGGCTTTCATGCTCTGCACTTGCCCACCTGGCCCACAGCCATGTGGGCCCCACACAATGGACTGATGGACCGCGACTAGCCTGATGCTTTACTGGATCCAGCTCCACCGTGGAACGGAAACTCTGGACACTGGCTTTGCTTTTAGCTCTCCTGGATTCCCAGCTGCACCTTTTCCAGGACTAGTTTAAAGGAAATGGGACTTTGCAACCCCAGGGATATAATTCCACGCAAATAAAGCTTTCTACCACATCTCATCCTCCCATGGGGCCTCCGGAAATGCTTATTCCAGAGGCACCCCAAAAATCCCACTTCCACAAGCCACAGGGAAATTCCACCCGCGCTATTTTCTAATAAAAATAGGAATGTTGATTGCATAATATTTTGATAAAATTTCAGAGTCAGAACTATATCTAGGGGCATATGCTCTCATTGTTAGTAAAACCAAGTGCTAATCAATCAATAGTTATGCGGCAATGACTAAAAAGCGTGATTGGAAATAGACAGCGAACACATGCATAAATACCCAGTACACAGTTGGCACTTGCCAAATGTTTAGTGAATGGAATTAAATCCAGTCAATGAAATAAGACATATGTTTTTTTTAAAAATGCAGCAATTCGAGTTAGGCCAGAAACATTTATCCTATCCAAGCAAGATTTACGTTGGTCTTTAAAAAAATTCAGGCTCTTTAAATAGGCAAATAGAAATGAGAACAACAGAGAAACTTGAGCAAACACCCAAGAGGTAATTGACACTGCAAGATCAGGATACAACAGCACCTTAAACCTTCACTGAGACAAGGGGAGAGGCCTCAACTTGGCCTTGAGTAGAAGCACATATGAGTTTTCAAGAATCTTCATTCTTCCTGCTCAAGATGCGACTAGAAAGAGGCTGGGAGGCCACTCCTTGTTCTTTCCCCTTAGCCATCTCCTGTATTCTAGAACCCTGGGTCTTATAGTCACCCTCCGAATTCTCACTCAAAGAGAAGGAGGCACCCGTAAAATTGAGCCTTAAAAAAATCCAAGCACCATAGAAGCCTATCCACTGCAATCCTTTCGCCTTCCCCATCCTGGGGATGACCCAAAATAAACAAATAAAGCTGGTTTGCAGTAATTTTGGAAATGTCACTCTCCTAATGAGGTTCAAAGACTGCCAACAAAAATGCTATGGGTCACCTCATGCTCCTTATAATGAAACTAGAGGCCCGGTGCACAAATTTGTGCACGGGTGGGGGTCCCTCGGCCTGGCCGGTGATCTAGGCCTATCGGGGGGCCAGCCGGCTGTAGGGAGGGACCGCAGGAGGTTGGGCTGCCGCCCCCCGCACCCCAATTGGGGCCCAGAGGGAGGGGCCATGGGAAGCTGGCTATGGGAGCACAATGACCACCAGAGGACAGCTCCTGCATTGAGCGTCTGCCCCCTGGTGGTCAGTGTGTGTCATAGCAAGTGGTCAACCAGTCATTCCGGGCCGTTCAGTCATAATGGTCACTTAGGCTATTAAATATATACTAGAGGCCTGGTGCACGAATTCATGCATGGGTGGGGTCCCTCAGCTTGACTGGCAGTTGAGGCCGATCAGGGCCTATCAGGGCCAGCTGGGTGGGGGGAGCCACCACAGGAGGTTGGCTGTGGGAGCACACTGATCACCAAGGGGCAGCTCCTGCGTTGAGCTTCTGCCCCCTGGTGGTCAGTGTGTCATCATAGCGACTGGTCATTCAGTCGACCAGTCATAACAGTCACTTAGGCTTATATATAAATAGACTAGAGACCCACTGCACGAAATTCGTGCACAGGTAAGTTCCCTAGTGGCTGCCAGCCAGGGGTGCCTCTCTTCCCCTGGCCACCTGCTGCCGCTGCTGCCGCTGGCCCTGCCCCCTGGTTGAACTCCGGTCAAACTCCCAGTTGAACTCCCGGTCGAGGGGACAATTTGCATATTAGGCTTTTATCATATAGGATACATATTACGCCAAATCACCAACTGCCCCATCCTTCCGTGCACATGCAGAAGGGTAGCCTTTATTGTCAATCTTTTTCACAGTTCCATGTTTTTTATAATATTCATGAAAAACACCTCTAGTCATTTTCTGACACTCAGATTTTTTGTGAGGATGGTAAACCTCCTACCTTTGAAGACTTCAAAATGTCTAATATCTACAGAACACAGTGGAGTCCAGAATCCTTTCAGGGCCAGGAAAAGCTTTAGGCAGCAAAGATAAGGTGGATTATCCAGGATGTTCTAAAACAATTAGCAGTGCTAATGAAATGAACAAAAGAAAGGTTTATAAACATATGTCTGGGAAATTTTCAAACTGCTCAAGATAAATGGAAATGAGGGAGAGAATTCTAAAAGGCTTTAGCTTACCCATGTGGTTCACTTCATTCTTTGTTTTTATTAAAACCTCTGTCACCTCAACACAGTTTAACTCGTGTATCTTCTAAGAAGTACCTCCTAAATCCTTCCTAATAAGTAAGAGCCCTCTGAGGACTCCAGATACAAAGATTAACAGGACTTAATCTCAGAGGGAAGGGGGAGCGGGGGAGAGATCAACCAAAGAACTTGTGTGCATATAACCCATTGACTCAGACAATAGGTGGTGGAGGCATGGGGCAGGGGTGGGGGCAGGCTATAAAGGGGTCAATGAGAGAACAAAGAGGACATTTTAATACTTTCAACAATAAAGACCTAATTAAAAAAATATTAGAGGGGGTGAGGGCATGTGCTGGGGGCTGGAGGTTGGCGGGAACAGGTCAATGGGGGAAAAAAAAGAGACTTATGTAATACTTTAAACAATAAAAAAATTAAATTTTAAAAAAATTAACAGGGCTCAGTGCCTGTCCTCAAACAGTTCACCAAAGCACCATAGAGAAATAAGTAGGCGCCGACTGTGATGCAGAGTAGTGAGGGCCTTTTTTCTCACCAGGTGACCTGAGAGCACAGAGAAGCCACATGGGGAGGAAAAGGTAAACCAATGAAGTCTTTGGGAAGGAAATGCTATCTGCAGGTCAGTCTTACAGATTGCAGGTAAGGTAGCCACAGGAAGACAGGTGATTATAAAAGCGAGGAGGGACTTCATCAGGCAGAAGAAACAAGCCTGTGAACGTAAGCATGGCAATCCTGAACCTGTTGCATTTAGGAAGGTGTGGGAATTCTGTAAGGCTGGATAGGTGGGAGAAAAAACCCTCGGTGGGTAATGAAGCCATTCATGGAAACAGGGAATATGAGAGAAGGAGCAAGTTCAGAGAAAGGTGGGAGACTTAGTAAATATAAAGTGTTCAATATTGATAAATATCGTTTAGCAATAAGATCTACATATGAAACGTCTTTTCTGAGGGAAAGCTTGATATTCCATTAGTTCTATAGAAAAACCTTATGTTTTCCTTGGACAAATTTGTGCACCGGGCCTCTAGTTTCATTATCAGGAGCATGAGATGACCCATAGCATTCCTGAGGCAAAGCTTGATATTCCACTAGTTCTATAGAAAAAACATATGTTTTCCTTTGGACAGCTAAAAAGTATTAAATTCACTGAAAAGTACAGCATGGACGTGTTATTGTAAGTTCCCTGTTCTGCTTATACATCTTGGCAAGCTGTTTTGCAACCATGTTGACTTTAGAAATAATTGTAGACTGTTCCCCCAGTTTGTTAACTGAATTTTTGAATGGCACTGCAGACAAAGGTCAAGCTAAGGTTTTCTGTACATCACAGACACTACTTTCCACTGCTTGGGCGGGACAGAATTATTTAGGGTGCCCATTCCTGCAACAAGGAACTAAATTTTTTAAATAAAAATAAATAATAATTCATTCAGGTCAATAGAGCTGTAATTTGATCATCTTATCCACATTTCCCAGACACAAAAACCTACAGAGAAGAAAGGTAATTTTGTTGAAAATATGGAACACGTAGAGAATGTGGGGCAAAATCAACATCCCCAGAGTTTGTCTTGGTGCACTGAATTCCATAAGAAATGGGAAAGTAACACAACCCGTATGATAAAGCTTTGTTTATAGTTCAATGAACATATAGTTCAGAGAGACCACATGTCTCTCTGTATCCAGAGCAATTACATGTCATGAATAAAACGAAGGTCAAATGTGCAGATTTCATGCTAATCAAAGTCCTGTACGAGATCATTTTGCATAGTTTTTGAAGGGAAATTTATCTCAATTTGTCAGGCTTTTAACAATGTTAAGCTGCACATGTTTTTGAGTTTATCTTAAATTTGTCTGAATAAAAGATTCCCTCCAACATATTTGCAGCATTTTGCAATGTCAGATGTTGCTTCCAGCTGCAAGAAAATATATCCTTTATTCTTCTTTATGCTCTAAGCTACTTAGAATGTTTACATCTGTAGCTCCATGTGGAGTCCAGCACCCACGAGGTGGTTGTTTCTATACACCATTTGACTATATCAAACACAGCATTGTCAAATACATAATGGTTGGCTTTTCATGTGGGGCCCAACACTTCAACAGAACCTTTATTATTCATACCAATCTGGCTTTAGTTCATCTTCCATAGACACTCCAGATTAAATTGTCTTCATTATCATTACAGAACTAGATGAATAAGTGCCACATCTGCTCATGAAGTGGTTTATTATCTGTTCAGATGAGGTTTGGGATGAATAGCAAAATAACTATGGAGCAGACAAAAGCACCCAGGTTTATGCCCATTGTGAAATGCAGGACCAGCTATGCTAGCTCTCAAAATCCATTGGTCTCCCCCTTCCACTGAATGGGGAATTATTATTCAATGAGTTGATACAAGTTAACATGGGGAAGAATGCAAAGCAAACAGGAATCCAACCCAAACAAATGAACAGAAAGCTGGCATGTAATGGGAGCCTAATGAAGACCTTATATTGTTCAATTCCATTTCTAGCCCATCCTTCTGAAAGAAAATTTGAAGATCTGTAAATATTTTACCAACAATCCCATATCAGATATTACTCATGCAAAACAAGACTGTTCAAATAAATCTGTTGATTGGGAAGACATCAACACATTACAGCGGTGCCATTTACAATCGATCTTTTCTATTTCTGATAGCCCTGTACCTCCACTTCAGGACTAGCACCAGGCCTATATAGTATGAAGAGCCTGTGCCATTCCTGGACTAGCTCCAAGTGTTTATCTGCAATATAACTTGATTGTGTCTCAAATCTTCCATTGGCCAGCCATGTAACTTAGTGTGGCTGAGGTCATAGATATGAATGGTTTGTTTCTGCCAATACCAAAATAATAAAAATAATAAAAAAGTAATAACTTCTCAGATTGTAATGTACAAATAAATCACCTGGGAATCTTGTTAACATGCAGACTCTGACTCAGTAGGTCTGGAGTGGGGCCTAACAATTCATTTCAAATAAGCTCCCTAATTAGCTGATGCTGCTGGCACTTGGAAGATACCAATGTGGAGGTAAACTCATGATATCAGCAGCCTGTGGCTACTACCCATGCAAACCTAGTCCCCAAATAGGCATGTGCTATGAGTACAAAATCCACATCAGATTTTGAAGATTTTGTACAAATATTGAAAAAATAACTATTAATAATTTTATATTAAGTAAATATTTAGAAGGTATTTTAGATATATTGAGTTAAATAAGATATAATATCAAAATGAATTTCATCTGCTTATTTTCACATTTTAAATGTGACAATTATAACTTTTTAAATTACATATGTGACATGCATATTTCTACAACACCGAGATAATGTATGAGATTGCCTATGTTTTGTTCTTTAACATGTCAAAAATGGTACTAGTATATATGTGAGTACATGTGTGTATGTATTATGTAGATAGATATGATATATATCTATATATATATAGTATGTGACATCTCCATGTCTGATAAAGAACCTCTTTGACATGCCTGCATGGATGTGAAATAACTCTATTTTTCATTCTAACCAGTAAATGCTTTCAACTATAAGAAAATCAACCTGTTTATTTACCTACTAGAGGCCCAGTGCACAAAATTCATGCACAGGTAGGTTCCCTAGGCCTGGCTGGCGATCAGGATTTCCTGCCTCCCTGCCTCCCTGCCTCGTCCTTCCCTCGCCACCCACTCACCACCACCATGTGGTTCCCCCGCCTCCCCACCTCCTCCTTCCCTTGCTCCCTCAGGGCCCTGCCACCACCACTGGTCGCCGGCCATGTTCCACGCCACCCATGGTAGTCAGTACACATCATAGCAAGCAATTGAACTCCTGTTCTCCCAATTGAACTCCCAAGGGGACACTTTGCATATTAGCCTTTTATATATATAGACTAGATGCCCAGTGCATGAAATTCGTGCATGGGGGGGAGGGGTCCCTCAGCCTGGCCTGCACCTTCTCCAATCTGGGACCCCTCAGGGGATGTCCAACTGCCAGGCCTAAACAGGCAGTTGGACATCTCTCTCACAATCCAGGACCACTGGCTCCTAACCACTCACCTGTCTACTGGCCTGATCCCCCTAACCGCTCTCCCCTGCCGGCCTGATCCCCCTAACTGCTCTCCCCTGCTGGCCTGATTGCCTCTGCCTCTGCCCCGCCACCATGGCTTTGTCTGAAAGGACGTCCGGAAGGTCGTCCAGAAGATGTCCAGTTTAATTAGTGTATTACCCTTTTATTAGTATAGATAGGAAAATTATTTTCTTGGGAAAAGGAGTAAAATAAGATTCTACAATGTGTAACTTAGGGTATCTTACTCCATTTATTTTCAGTTCTCTTTGCTCTGATTCAATGCTCAGGCCCATTGACAACTGAAAAAACAAATCCAGAGAAAAAAAGAGACAATCCCCTCCCCACTAAGTCTCTATTTAAAGAGCAAGGAAAGTTTTCTAGAAACCACCAGTGAACTTTACTTCCATCTCAATGTTCCAAACAGACACATTCCCAATCTTGACCCAATCCCTGTGGCCTGAAAATTTGTCATGTTCTTATTATCTTGGACACCATTTCCTGAATCAATCACTGGTTAAAGCAAGGCATTAACAAAATGGGCTTGGACTAACCATGGCCCACTCCCCAGGGAGTGAAGTTGATCCTCTAAAGTTCAAGGCTGTCACCCAATGGGACAAAAAAGTAGGATGGAGGAAAATAAATTCAATGCCAACAACAGTAGGTGGGAACCCACTCCTGTTTTAATATGTATAGGGTTATTATATTGAAAAAAATTATACCTATTAATGGTGAACATTTTAAACCCCCAAAATATAGAGAAAAATTTATAATAGTACCCAGAATTGTATCACTCAGTAATAAAATAGTAGTAACTCTTCCTCTCATAGGAAGTTTTCTTTAGGCATGCACATATGCATAAGTTGTATAAACTATAAATACTCAATGCTAACCTTTTCTTTTTCTTCTTTTTAGCCTGCTGTTTATCTTATATCATTATTTTTTTCTAGCTACAAATATTCTATTGGGCATATATATCATAATTCCGGACTTCTCATGTGCCACGAGTAAGTTTCAGATATACCTCCAGATGTGAAAACACTCAGAATACAGCTGTGTTAGAGCATGGTGCTGATGGGACCCCTCAATGATACAGTGTCATAAGCACAGCCATTCACTCCCACTGTTTTTAGTGATTTATGCTATTTCCAAGCTTGTTATCAGAAACAAATCATTATAAACATTGTTAGACACATATATTTTCTGTGAGAGATCTGGTGGTAGAATTTTAGACACTTGTATTTCCAGCAGGTTTTTAAAGACTGTAAGAAAAATGTAGATGCAAGAATGTTGTGGTTATAACCCCATCAGCTGCACTGTCATCCTTCCTAGGCCTACAAATTCACCACCCAGCAAGAATCATAAAGAACAGTCGTGTTCATTTGACACCCCTGGGGGTAATAATTAAAACTGAAGTGACCTCTTTCACTAGATTTGCTGGTAGTAAAATAGTGTTATTGTCAAAACAAGACAGAGGAGGCTGGCTTCCCTAATGTTTAGTTCACATATTGTTGCTTCAAGCCAGTATTTGATCCATGGATAGTACAGGAGGTTTTGTTCAAAGTTCCCTGTGTGAAGAGGAGTGTGTGTGTGTGTGTGTGTGTGTGCATGTGTGTGTCTGCATGTGTGTGTGTTTGCATGTACTCATATAACAGAGGAAGAGAAAAACAGACAGGCAGATAGGCAGACAAAAAAACAACAACAACACACAGATATACAAGCAGCATTTTAAAAATGAATTTGGCTTTAGTTAGAAAAGTTTTTGTTAAAAACCTAAAGCAGCATTCTTCCCAAAACAGCTATTATTAACCCCATTTGACAAAGAAGGTAAAGGCTCAGAGAGTAATAAAACTAGACAGTCTTCAGCGCAATCTTTGACTCAAAATCTCTTGCTCCTATTTCGAAGTCAGCACTACCTTCCAGAAAGAACTGCCAGCATGGTCTGATTACAGTCCATTTGGGGAATACATCGTAAAAAAAAATACCTGTTGATATGAATGAAAGTTGATCTTGATAAAGCAGGACAATTTGGTAAGTTCTCTCTATTCAGGGAGCTGTGTGATCAAGGTGTCAGATCCACGTTAGCATCGCACAAGCACACTGGCTGGTAAGACAGCCCTCTTTTTAAACGGCAACATTAATCATTGCCCACAGACCATGGGAATGATGTGCCAGCAATGTCCCCAAGATGCCCATGTAGCTCAGCACTAGGTACTGCACAGCTTGGTTATTTTGCGGTACTTATCATTGCCTTATACATTTAAACCATGGGAAGATTACCAATAACCAGACATAGATTCAACTGAGCCAATGATATCTTGATATTAAATTCTGTAGAAATGGATAAATAAGCTATGAAGTTGTAACAACTTATTGGGATGATTAAAAGCATAATTTTATACATCCTTGGTCTGATGCTGCTTCTGAAAGAAGCCGGCAGATCAGGAACTGGAGTCCCATTGGTCAACGGGAGACAGAGCCCCAGTGGGGAATGTTCAGGAAACACTTCTACACACTCACCCACACCCCGACATCTCTGAGTCATATCTCTGGTGGGACCCACTCCAGTACCTCTCTCTTAGCATTGGATTCATTCTCTTTCAGTGCCTTTAGCTGCCCTCTTTTTAACTCCCTCTGTGTCCCTCTATACTTTTTCCTGCTTCTGGGTCACCGGATAAAAATAAAACTACAAAGCAAACTCCATTTGCATCTTTACAACAAAGATGGGGACATATTGTAATTGTCAAAGCAAAATATTTGCTCACGCACCACCTAAAATCACCACACCCCACACACTTCAGAAATCTCTGCCATAAGGAATTCTGTCCTAAAATATAGGCAAAACGACTCAAAGACAAACAAGAAGTGAACAGCTGAAGGCCCAGTCCTCAGACACTGAGAAAGCAACACCTCTCCAAGCAGCCAAGGCTGATGACCAAGGACAAAGCTGTTTTTCCTATGGCAAGTCTTTCCATGAGTGATGATTGATGACCTTGCAGAATACACCATGTCCCAATAACGTGTGTACACATGCCTAGCATATTTGGCTTTCCGTATTTATTTGCCAGATTGTATATGTCAAGGCAGCCCTCGAAATGATCTTAATAAAGAAATGTGATTCATACCTGGATGGCTGCAGAGAACATTCAAAATATAAAATCCATTTAGTACCAATTAGTCTCAGAACATTATTTATGTAATCTGTCACAATGGCAGATATTAGCGAGAACATTTTTCTCTTTCCTTTGGAACAGTTTATCAATCACCCTTGCTCCTGACAAGCCCTGAGGAGGAGAGCATTTTTCAGGGTGCATTAGGAGACTCTAAAAATAAAAGGTGAAACTAGTGTTTATGAGAAGAATATGGGCTGATTGCAACGACTAGAGAAAAGACTATTTATTCTCCAGGTCACCTTAGTCAAGGGGAGCAGTTGAGCTTGCTCAGGCACTGGTAGTGCTCTGAGGCAAGGGGACAAATCTTCCAGGGGATTCTTAAACTTGTGATGTGCAGACAAGAAGGGGTTACACAACACTGTGATTAATACCTGGATTCCAACCAGCAATGTACAATGTATTGATAATTTGGTGCTTTTCAAATTTGCAAAGATCACAGGATTCAGCTTACCCAATGGAGTCAAACAAGCAATAAAATCCTTGTATGAGAAGTGATAATATTTCGTACTTACACAAGGTTGTGCTGTTTTCATCTTGAAAGTGGGAAGTGAGCCGCATTTGGTCCTGAGAGCAGTGATTTTGAAAGTCCAGGACTCCCGTCACAGTGTTCTCTTGGCGAGTCATTCAATGCCACCAAGGCCTCCATTCCACTTCGGGAAAACAGTTTCCAGGCGTCACGTGGCCTCCAGGAGCTGAAAAGCAGAGTTTCCCAGGGCATATTACAATTACTTAGGAGGCTTTTCAATAGGCTGACTAACCTCCACCCCAAAACAGACCAAATAATACTGTCAGAAGAGGGTTCAAAAGCAGCCCATACAGGAAGGGTGAGGAGAGACGGGAGATGGGTGAAAACTGTTCCATATCTGTTGGTAGCAGGTTTTTAACAAGGGCACTTCTTTAACAGACTTGTCTTGGGCTCCCGCAAGCCAAGTAGATCTCCGCACCCGCCTAACGAACCTTAAAAGTTTACATGGAGCCTAAACAGGGTTGAGTCACAGACACCGTCCAGCGGATCTTGACAACACGTTACCATCTCAAGGCCATGTCTTTGGAAGTAGCTCAGACTGTCCCCATTGCTAATGAAGTAGCCATTGTTGGATGATTCCGGTGGAGGGACCTCTAAGGGACCCACACCATGTTCCAAGAAGGAAGAGTTAAGTTTCCAAAGCACAGAGGACTCTCAATGTTGGAATAAAACTATAGCAACCACCGAGTGGCCTAGATCCTGTGACACCCCATTAGCAATAAGCATACTAAGTGCCCAGATTCTGGTGTCTAATACTGTCCCCCTGCAATAGATATCAGGGCTTCTTGGATAAATGGCTAATTTTCAGGCCACGGCTGGAAAAATACAAGTTGAGCCTAGAGGATCTCTCAGTGTGTAAAAGTAAAGAATGCTAAAAAAATCAAAAGGATAGGGCTTGTCAAAGGGACACAAGAGCGCATCTGAAAAATATGCCAATGGCCAAAGGTAGAACAATTGAGTAACTAAATAATGAATGCAATATTATATTACAAAATATAATACATAGGTATGTATAAATATGAGTCCATCCTATCTAATAAAGGAGTAATATGCAAATTGACTATCACTCCAGCACACAAGATGGCTGCCCCCATGTGGTCAAAGATGGCTGCCCCCATGTGGACACAAGATGGCCACCACAAGATGGCCAGCAGGGGAGGGCAGTTGGGAGGGACCAGGCCTGCAAGGGAGGGCAGTTGTGGATGATCAAGCCAGGAGGGGAGGGCAGTTGGAAGGGACCAGGCCTACAAGGGAGGGCAGTTGGGGGCGATCAAGCCTGCAGGGGAGGGCAGTTAGGGATGACCAGGCCGGCAGAGGAGGGAAGTTGGGGGTGACTGGGCCTGCAGGGGAGGGCAGTTAGGGGTGACCAGGCCTGCAGGGGAGGGCAGTTGGGGGGGACCAGGCCTGCAGGAGAGGGCAGTTAGGGGCAATCAGGCTGGCAGGGGATCAGTTAGGCATCAATCAGGCTGGCAGGGGAGTGGTTAGGGGGTGATCAGGCTGGCAGGCAGAAGTGGTTAGGGGCAATCAGGAAGGCAGGCAAGCGAGCAGTGGGGAGCCAGCAGTCCTGGATTGTGAGAGGGATGTCTGACTGCCCGTTTATGCCTGATCCTACTGGGATTAGGCCGAAACAGGCAGTCGGACGTCCCTCGAGGGGTCCCAGATTGGAGAGGGTGCAGGCTGGGCTGAGGGACAACCCCCCGCCCCCCGCATGAATTTTGTGCACCGGGCCTCTAGTACTTATATAAATGGATGGAGAGAGGGATGGAGAGAGAGAGAAGAAACAAATCTTCACAAAATTTGAATTTCAAATTATTTATGTACTAGAGATTCATGCAAGAATGGCTGCCAGCACTGCCTTCACTCTGGCACGAGCCACCTTTCCACCTTCCCACGCTGCCCAGAGGCCCAAAGTAGCTGGGACAGTGCGGAATGCCTGCGTTGTCGCCATGGCGATGACGCAAGTGTCCCGCCCTGCCCTCAGCCACTCGGCGCCTGTGCATGCAAATTAACCTTCCATCTTTGTTGGGTTAATTTGCATATTCACTCCTGATTGGCTGGTGGGCATCACGAAGGTACAGTCAATTTGCATCTTACTCTTTTATTAGTGTAGATATACACCAGGAAGTGAAACTTAGAACCTGCTCCCACCTTTTTGAGTATGGCTAGACTTAGTTACTTCCAAACCATAGAGCATGGAAAGAAGGGAAACACAACTTTACAATGCAGAAACTGGTGAATGTTACCTTGGCCAGATAATCAAGGTTAGCATCAGTAATAAGTTATATTCAGAGCACCTACCCTGAGATGATATAATGAGAGGGCATTTCATCTCTGTGGTCTTTTCAAAAAATCTTATAATTATGAGAAAAATATGAGACTAATTATGAGAAAAATATCTGACAAACCCAAATTGAGAGAGATTATGCAAATACCTGGCCAGTACTCCTTAAAACTGTTAAGGTTATGAATAACCTTAAGAAAGACTAAAAAATTTTCACAGATCAGAGGAGATTAAGGATCTATGACAACTAAATGTAAGTAGTATCTTGGATATGAACCTAGAACAGAAAATGAACATTAGTGGGAAAACATGTAAAATCTGAATAGAGTGTGAAGTTTGGTTAATAGCAATATAACAGTGATAGTTTCTTAGTTGTGACAAATGTACAATATGGAAGTGTAAGATATTAAACTAGAGAAAATATTGGAATGAGGAGTATATGAGAACTCTCTGTATTATCTTTACAACTTTTCTTTAAATACAAAGCTATTTTATAAAATATGTTTTTTTCTGATTTTGAGAGAGGAAGGGAGAAAGAGAAACATTGATTGGCTGCCTCCTGCACTACTGGGGATCGAGCCTACAATGTGGGCCATATGCCCTGATGGGGAAATCAAACTTTTGTTGCATGGGACAACACTAAACCATCTGAACAACACCAGTCATGGCAAATATAAAGCTATTTTAAAATCAAAAGTTTATTTATTTTAAAAAAGGCATACCATCCATGTAGGAAACTACTTTTTTCCTTATTAGCTGCCTCCACATCTTGAGTCTGACCCTGAAGCACATAAAAAATGTGAAAGGAGCCCTAACAAGTTTGGCTCAGTGGATAAAGCATCGGCCTGCGGACTGAAGGGTCCCAGGTTCGATTCCGGTCAAGGGCATGTACCTTGGTTGCGGGCACATCCCCAGTAGGGGGTGTGCAGGAGGAAGCTGATCGATGTTTCTAACTCTCTATCCCTCTCCCTTCCTCTCTGTAAAAAATCAATAAAATATATATTTTTTAAATGTGAAAGGAGCTGGAAGCAAACAGAGAACAGGTTTCTAGCTACACAGAGCCTGGCACACAGAAGTTACTAAAATTTTTATTAAAGAAAGAAAAAAAATATGTTGACAGAAGATTATTTGACTTTGGGTGATGGGAACACAATGCAATATACAGATTATATGTCATAGATATGTACACTTGAAACATATATGATCCTGTTAACCAGTGTCATCCCAATAAATTTAATTTTAAAAATAGATTATAGAAACAGAAAAAGGAAGAAGAACAATTCAAAATCATGCAAGGAGATGTGGAAGGAAGGTGTAGAGATGGAATAGAGATATTCTTCAACTGCTGTCACCTGTAGTCTGACAGAGAAGGTAGAGGGATGAAAGAGGGATGCAGAGAAAATGTGAGTTGTGCCATCAGCTCTCTGTGAAAATGTGGAGACATTTATTATTCTAACTGGAGGGTTCATTCATTATTTTAATACAATCTCATAAGAGTTCCTGGACAGATGTGAATATTTCCATTTCATAGTTGAGGACATTCAGACACAGGGAGGCAAAAAGCTGCACTTGAGGTATCCTTGTATACCTGAACAAAGATGCTAGTGGACTGCAATGAAGGTGAATTTGTTCTAGGCTTGTAACTCTTATGGAATCTAAATGACATGAGATTTCCCACCTCTATCACCTAAGGATGTATTAATTAACAAGTTGAGAAGCCGCCAGATTGTGTTGCTCTAAATGACATTTGGCAGGATGTATGAGTTATGACAGCAGAGAATGCTAAGCCAATCCAGGCTTTGGAAGTTTGGGAATTCATAAACAACTTGTGTAAATGTTAACAGGATTACCGAACAAGACAGTCTGAATGCCCAGACTAATATCCATCCATTGAGCCAAAATTCCTAAGCCTTCTCTAGATCACAACACAAACTCAAGCGTTAATGTCACTGTCTTCTTTCCCATTAGCATCTCACTGATAGGCTGTCAGGTTCTCCCACAAGGATGATTCACCTCCTTTGAAGGAAGAAGGGCAGGGAAGGGGTGGGAGAGAAGCTCCCTTTTACAAGGTGAATGTCAATTCTTCAAACCTGCTGCTCCATAAACCAGTGCTGGATCTCCACATCACCCCCGTGTCTCTCCAGAAGGCACACCCCTGGCCAAGGATGTGCCAAGATGATGCCATAAAGGGGGCTCGTGCAATAGTGGTCACCAGCATTGAAACTTCTTCAGTTTAACTGGCGATATACTTTAACCTATTTTTAAAATCTCTTTTGAGACCAGGTATACTTCCCTTATGAAAGAACCCTGGATCCTAAAATTAAGCACTGTCTGGTCTGCCTCAGGTCCTCCTCTTCTCTTTGGTTTATAAGGTCGCCCTCTTTATTGTTGTAATCTTGGTCTAAACCCTCTCATCATCATATCACCACAAGCAATCATAGCAATCTTTTGAGTTTTTACTCTGTATGAGGTGCTGTATTAAGTAGTCTATGTGCATGATCTCCTTCAGTCTCCATTATTATGAACCTCATTTTTCAGAGGGAAAAATACCGCCAGGAAAAAGCAGGACCCAATTCAAACCCAGATTCAGAACCTATGCTCTAACCACTAGGTAAATGTGCCTTCAAAGTTTAGGAGAAAATTCGTATGGTCAGTTCTCCACTTGGATTGGGTTAGATTGGATTGGATTGGATTGGATTAGATTAGATTAGATTAGATTAGATTCACTCTCAGGGCTTTTCTTACTCAAGCATGTAACATAAGCTCCATGAGAACAGAATTTTCTCTTCTTTTTCTTTGTTTTTTACTGCTGTGTCTCAGTGCTGGGCTAATGGCTGGCACAGAATTTGATATGTAATCACTCTTTATTGAATGAACAATCACAACACTCTTTGGAGATAGTAGAATATATTAGAAAAAATTGAAATTTGGAGTTAGGAAAACTTTTATACTTACCAAGTAAATTGATGTTTGTCAGATTGCACAATATCTCCGAGCCAGGAAAATGAGCACAGTGATTCCTTCCTTATAGGCAACTCTCAAGGACAAATGAGAAAACCCACACAGAGCACCACAGAGCTGGCACATCCTGAGATTTGACTCTTGGTATATGCCAATGGATGTTTCATTTTATGGCCTCTTTCTGTCTTCTGACTAGTTTTCTTACTAGAAGTTATGTGTGTAAATTCAAATTAGCCCCTTGATGAAGTCTGGCTTCCTCATTCATTGGCCAAACCCCATCTGTGAATGTTCTAGAGACACTTTTGGATTCTGCTTTCATAAACAAAAATAGCCTTGCCAGAATCATCCACGGGATCTGTCTGAATGCAGATGACAAGCCTGAGTGCTGACTGATCAGTGGAGAGGAGAGATGGGCTGGCTTTCATTTTAGGCAAGAGGGGACAAGTGCATTCATGGGAAACAGAAGTTATTGGTTTAGAGAAAAGAGCTATTGCAACAAAAGAGGCTATTATGGTTGACGACATGCTTCTACTGTAAAGTGCCTCAGAGGGTCTGCTCCCTTTTTTATTCCTTGAAAATGAAGCAAGATGTGCTAGTTGGAGCTCTCCTCAGAAATGTGTATGTGTGTATATTCCAATCCAAGCTTTTGCCAAATGAAAAAAAAAAAGTTTCAGCACCAATATTCTCTAAGGAGGGAATAGAAAGCTAAATTTTCCACCAAGATCTCTTTTTATGGCCAAGCACATCCAAAACCATTTGCCTTCCCCTGCACCAGTGTTCTCGGCACCAGCCCAGTAGACCTGGAAACCAGTTCCCAGTGGTCAGGAGCTGGCACTGAGTCTACCAGTGTAATCCAGGCGGCTCATCACCAGGCAGTTTGTCGACTTTCAACAGATGTTGCAAAAGGCAGTCAGATCTGCCCTCCTTTCCCTGGCAGCTTTCCTGTTCTCTCTTCTGAGGGCTGATGTTTCCTTGCAGCACACAGTCTGCCTGATGTGTTGGGGCGGGCTATTTTTCTAAGCTAATCCTCCGCTACCATTTGCTGATGAAATCCCAGGTAGTTCCTGAAGAGGCTTCTCACAGAGAGGAGGGAACAGGATTTATTCAAAGCTGACTGACATCCCACAATTTGAAATTACGTGTTTTCTTTCCAGGGGGGAAAAGTAATAAAAGCATTTTGTTTTGCAGCTAAAGTTATTCTGCTGATAATGCAGTAAGGGGCCCAAAATATGATTTATCTTTGGCTGGAAATACTGAAATTGGTCTGAACTACATTTAAAGGTAATTTTGGGTGCCTACAAAACATGCTAGATATGCTACATACAAAAAACCAACCAACCAACCAACCAACCACAAACAAAACTCTGCCCTGTCTGGTGTAGCTCAGTTGGTTGAACCTCCTCCTATGCACCAAAGGTCACTGGTTCGATTCCTGGTCAGGGCACATGCCCAGGTTGCAGGTTGGACTGCATCCCAATGCATATGGGAGACAACAGACCAATGTTTCTCTCTCACACTGATATTTCCTCTCTCTCTCCCTCTCCCTTCCTCTCTCTCAAATCAATAAAAACATAATAAAATTTAAAAAAAACTGGCAGATGACACTACTTTGTCTATCTCTCAAGATTACTCTTCTCTCTGCATGACTCCTCCACTTCCTCCCTCTGCTGGATTTTCCCCCGTTCTCTGTCCTGGAGCCAAATTATGCCCGGCTTTATCTTATGCATATTCATCTCTCAGTGCTTCACACATCCGCACAGAAGTGAGCATAGGATGGGTATTTTGAAACTGCTCTTCTCTCAGTCAGTTTCAGTTTCCAGGTGCCGCCCATGCCGTGATGAACTCACAGCAGCAAGTGCAATTCTAGTATTTAAAGAGCCATATTTTCAGTAAAACATGGCTCCTAAATGCAAGCCAACTGCTTCATCTGATGCTCTATCAAAGAAGCAGTAATATTTTTCAAAGCTCCAAAGCTATGGAAAAATGATGCTATGTTGAGCTTATCAGGAAGCAATATGCTGGCTCCCCAAGTGGTATCTTCACAGGGGGTTTCAGAGTAAATGTGACTGCCTATAGCACCAGCTGGCTTTAGGGGCCAGCCTCCAGGACATGACTCCACTGTGCAGCTTTTATGCCTTCTTATACCTCTGGGCCCTCATGCACTCCCACAGTCTCATTTGGCCTTCCAAGTAACATCTCAGCCTCACAGTTCTCAATTCCAAATTCTGAAGGAGAATCAGATTGGCTTACCTCATATTATTATTCCAGATAATAGACTATAGTTTACTGACCAGCATCAAGATTGCTTGTCAAAAAGTTAAATATGGAACTGCCATTTGACTCAGTGATCCTTCTTCTAGGAATATATACTAATAAACCCGAAACACCAATCAGAAAGAATGTATGCACCCCTATGTTCATAGCAGCATTATTTACAATAGCTAAGATCTGGAAACAGTCCAAGTGCCCATCAGTAGATGAGTGGATAAAAAAGCTGTGGTACATTTACACCATGGAATACTATGCAGCTGTAAAAAATAAGGATCTCTTACCCTTTGATACAGTCTGGAGGGACCTGGAAAGTATTATGATAAGTGAAATAAGCCCAGTCAGAGAAAGACAAGTATCACATGATCTCACTGATATGTGGAACCTAATGAACAAAATAAACTGAGGAACAAAATAGATAC
The DNA here is from genome assembly GCF_951640355.1 of Cnephaeus nilssonii. Lineage (NCBI taxonomy): Eukaryota > Metazoa > Chordata > Mammalia > Chiroptera > Vespertilionidae > Cnephaeus > Cnephaeus nilssonii. The sequence continues at coordinate 83,997,243 of NC_137076.1, read as the reverse complement.
AGAGACATAGAAGCATGGAACAAACTGTCAAATCTCGGTGGGAAGGCAGGGGTGGGTGGGAAGAGATCAACCAAAGAACCTGTATGCATATATGCATAACCTATGGACACAGACAATAGTGTGATGAAGGCCTGGGGCAGGGGACTGGGTGGGCTAGAAGAGGTCAATGGAGGGAAAAATGGGGGACATATGTAATACTTTCAACAATAAAGATTTTTTTTAAATATATTTTTATAGATTTCAGAGAGGAAGGAAGAGGGAGAGAGACAGAAACATCAATGATGAGAGAGAATCATTGACCCGCTGCCTCCTGCACGCCCCGCACTGGGGACTGAGCGCACAACCCGGGCATGTGCCCTTGGCTGGAATCGAACCCAGGATCCTTCAGTCCACAGGCCAATGCTCTATCCACTGAGGCAAACCAGCTAGGGCCAATAAATATTTTTTTAAAAAGAAATAAACTATTAAATAAAGATTGCTTGTCCTAGATCAAGGATTCACCTCCAGTCCAATCTCCTGGGACATAGGAATAGAGGCACGGATATGGTTGCCTGAGGTGAGGAATTATAAACAAGGGCATTTTCTATAAAACCTGTGTGAAAGGCACATGTGATATCATCAGCCAAAATATATCAGTTTTTAGTACACCACCAATAAAGTGGCAATAAGACCACCTCTAAAGGTAGATATGTGTTTATTTCATAGAAAGGTTGGCAGCTCAAATTATTGTGTTCAATGGTTCCATCTATGTAGAGAAAGAAGCTCAGGGAAATGGCAAAATGGTCTTCGTATTTAAATGCAAATTAATTTATAAAATAACTACTTAATTTGCAAGCCAATACTAGATGCCACAGGGAATATAAGAAATATTAGAGATGTAACAAGCCATGAGGATTTTCTTTTCCCACCTTTACCCTTCCTTTGTTTTTCAGGATTTCCAGAGAATGATGAAGCATGTATTAGAGATCAGTGCTAGTACAACATAGGACCTGAGAGCTGTGCAAACAGAGATACAGATCGATGGGATATCAAACATCTAAACATTTAAAAGAAAATTCTATCAATTAGCCAGATGTTTCCAAATGCTTAACTACTTGGCATTGTATGTACAGCTGGTTCCAGAGCAATCTAATTGATTGATAGAGCCTTTTTACTTTTCATCCACATGTTGGGTGTCAGGTAAATACATCTACCTTCACTGTAATACCTTTACTAGTTCTATGCATGTAATCAAACAAGTGAAAACTAAAGCTTTGGATTAAACAATGCAGGGCTGGTTGTAAGTAATCACAGATGTTACTTTAAGCCCATTAACTCACAGATCTAGTGAAAGAACAGATTTTTCTAGAAAATAAATCTAATTATCAGCTGCACTGTTTGTTTGTTTTTGTGGTGTATGTTTTTTTATATTGATGTTATCATAGTGTTACCAAGTCTGCATTCAGATTTTGAATCTTTTATTTATGACGTTGTCTGTTGGCCAAGTGACAGTAACAATTTCATTAACTGTGCTAAGTTCCAGCCTAAATTTGTCCATATAACACACATGTAGTGGTTGCACTGGAGTAAACTAAATACATAACACAGAATGAGGGATCTAGTCCTTCCACTACAGTAGATTACAATTCATTTGACCTACAGAGCTAGCTATAGTCTTCGACAGTATGTGACAAAACATAAGCCTGCCTATAAATATATAGCACAATTCATATATAAGAATTGAACCAATGCAAAGTATATTAGTCGGGGTTCTCCAGAGAAACAGAACCAATAGGCAATATCTATATCTATGTCTATGTCTATGTCTATGTCTATGTCTATGTCTATGTCTATGTCTATATCTATATCTATATCTATATCTATATCTAATCTATCTATGAGAAGATTTATGGTAGGGATTTAGCTCATGCAATTATGAAGGCTAAGAAGCCCCACAGTCTGCAAGCTGGTTGGTGGTGTAATTCTGTCTGAATCCAAAGGCCTGAGAAGCAGGGGAATGATGGTATAAGTCCCAAACTGTATCCTGTGGGGGCTAACAATATTAATACTTCTCCTTCTGCCTTCTAAGTTTTTCTAGCTGGGCTAGTAATCAAATTATCAGAGGTAGATTAACAGGTGAAAATCAAATTTTAATACATGCACATGGGGAATTCACATAAGCATGAAAATTCCAAAGACAATCGAAAACTAGGAATGGAATTAGTGTTTATTTTTTTTAAAGGCTGATTTTAGCTTTTATGGCTCATGGTACACCTTTGCACTGCATCTTTCTTGGTAAATCAAAGGCACTGGGTCTGAGCACTAGCCCTGACCCCTTCACACCTTTATTCCACTGCAGCTCCTGGGCCCCTAGATCCCAGTTTCTCAATTTCTACAACTTGAAATTCATTTTGACCCATAAAATTTTGCTGCCCTTTCTGGTGTCTACTGCTACAGTCTGGCCTGGATAGGACAACTGAAAGAACCATTGTATTAGGATGCCCAAGAAATTGAGGGTCGCTGCCTGCCCCAGTGTTCTGACCTATGGGCATGTTAATGGTAGCATTAGATTTATTTTTATGGAGGTACTATCTGCAGTGACAGTAGAGTCCACCTATAGAAGCAGGAGCATCTGAAATAAACTTAAGTTTAGTCCATCCCTGGTGACCTGAACCTCCTGGGCTAGCCAAACCAGCAAAATTAGGAGCAGCTACAAAGAGCAGTGAGCCAACACCCTCCTCAGATGGGACACAGTATGGAAGACAAGTCATTAGCAGCATGACATACTCCAGGAGAGCAGAAACCAGTCTTCTTGCAAGGAGTGACTATGACATTGTGATGCATTGAGCAGATTCTACCATTGAAACAATCATGCTTTTGTGCAAAGCACAGATACAGCTCAAAGTTATGAATATGGCTCTTCCCAGGTGACTACAGCTGCTGGTTGGTGGGAAAGTCTCATCCTCTAGGAACCACTCTAGTGGAGAGAAGAGAATTATCCTTTCAATGTGTATAATCCTCTTCTGAACTCAGGGTCAGCCCTCTCTTAGAACAGAACATCCTATCCCTGAATGTTCGCTTAATAAAAGCTGACACAACTTCAAGAAAAACTCAAGGGCAAAGGTAAACATAGATTGATGGAACAGTCATGGGAGGCCCTGAAAAAAGAACATATATGTAAAAATAAAATAACTAATTTTTGAGCTCTTGGCATGTGCCAAGCACTGTGCAAAATGTTTTACATAAAACATATCATTTAAGTTTAAAATAATGCAGCAGAGTAAGTATAATTATTTCCTCTACAGAAGAAAAAACAATGCTCAGACAGTTTAAGGAATTTATCTCAAGTTGCACAGAAAATTGGTTTTGTACTGTGTCAATTTAGCTATGCTGGGACTACATTTCCCACAATTCCCTTCCTTGTATGAGTTCTGGTTAGGGTTGTCCCCAAGAAGCATTAGCTATAATTTTGGCAACAAAATGACAGCAGCCATTTTACTTTAGAGGTCCCTGTTGGTTAGAGTAAGAGGCTGAGGGTTCCTGTTTGTCCATACTCTTCTCCAACCTGAGCCCAAACCCTCCTTCTGATTGGGGTCCAACATCAACTCCAGGGCCACCACCCGATGTTTCACTGACATCTCACAGAAGCAGTACCCACAAAGAGGCAACAATCTCTCCTAGTCTCCTACACCATCCCGTCACAGTCCTCTCCAGCAGCTGGATATGCCCGCAGGCTCCAACTCACCCACTTGACCCACACTACAGAGACCTCTCTGATTGTTTTGGACCCTTTGTTCCCAGATCCTCCCACGGCTGAGTAAGGTAAACTTCCTATTCCCTAATACTTATGGCGGTGCTGTGTCTCTAATTAAGCAGTGACTGACTTAGCAAGTGGTGGAGCCACGGGGTTGAGCTCCAGAAGCACCACTGTTAGGGACATGCCTCTATCTAAGGCAATATTAGGACTGGTTAGAATTCTTTATTTTACTAAGAAGAAAAGAAAGTATTTATAGCAATTTTCTCCCATAACTATCTGGTCACACACAAACCTTCCTAACGTTTCTTTAAGACCTAAGGGTAAGAGCAATATTTTGGTAAATAAGGTTATAAAATATACAAGCAAGGTGCCATGGGTGAACTGCACCTAAAGATTAAACCTTCCTGAGGTGATATAAATGGAAATGCAGTGCCCATAGTGGAGCGCACATATATGATTCTATTGGTATAAATCAGGTTTCTCTTACCCCAAAGCATGCACAAAGGCGTCATGCCTGCAGTTATAATTCCAAATGCTCTTACGCACAGAGGATTCTCCTGTGCATTGCACAAGTCCCTGCGAGTACTAGAGCTTGATGGGGGCTGGTCGGCAGAAGCAATGCAAGAAAATGTGCTCATCACTTGCAGAAGGCCTACATTCTCTCCCATTCACAGCCATTTCTGTGATTGCAAAAGCCCATTTTTCTGATAACGTGGCATTTCTTATATGCATTACCTTCTCCTCTTCCCTGCGTCTGAATCATGAAGAATGAACCTTGAATCAAGTCTTCTTGTGTTCCAGGAACACACCCTGCCTGGCAATTGTGTTTTAAGCACACATTTTTGGTAATTATCGTTATCCCTAAAAATATCAAAGCCATAAATATTATTTTTTTAAAAAGACAGAGCTAGCAAACTATATTGCCTCTGCAGTCAATCATAGGTGTTATTAGAGGAAATAAGAGAAAGCATTGGAATATGGTACAAGATAGAGTTCAGTTGTTTATACCAGGAAATATTTTGATTTGAGAAGTGGTTGGACCCTCACGCATCTTCCTAGGGACTGACTTCCTTGTTGAGTATGTCTGGCCAGGTAGACATAGTCAGAATAATCCCAAAAGACAACTGGTAGACATAGAGTTCTTGTATCCATAGCATAAAGCCAATCTCGGAGACCTGGACAAGAGGACTTAATATAAAGCTTGGTGTTCCAGGCTTAAAAGAGACTTTTCAGATCCATCAGGGGAACTCTTATGTTTTGAATCATAATAGCAGCTGTCATTTATGTGGTTCCAGTCATTTACTACACGCCACGGTAGGTACTGGACACTGTATACAGTCTGAGTGGTTGATAATTTTGAACACTGCAGATGTGTCCAACTTAACAAAATAGCTGTAAGAATATGTTTCCATAGCATCCTCCCAAGAAGCATGTGACCATCTGAGAAGACAGGCAGTGCCATTGTTATTTTTCTGACTTTACAGGTAAGGAAACTGAAACTGAAGCTCAGAGCCATTTACCTCATGTCTGCTAGGGTGCCATAGCTCAGCAAAAGACGTCTGTCTCATACCCAGCTTCACACCCTTCAACACTCCTCCTCTATGTTGCTAGAAATGCTCTTATTCATTTGGATTCTCAAAGATTCGAGCATTAGATAAAATGCATTATTTGACAATTAAAATTTGCAAGCTATTGTCAGTTTCAATTAATAATCTGTACCCTGTTGGTGATTCTAACATTCAAAGCTACAGAGGAAGAGATAGCTCTTGTGCTTAAGACACCCCTAAAAGAGAATATTTACACACAAGGTTGAACACATGATCGCTACAATAAAAAGAATATTAAAGAATTATCTGTGCAAACAATGCCATGTTTTCTCTGCTTTTTGAAACTCCCTTCCTTATTATCCGATGCAGTCCACGTTAGCTAACCATTCCATTTTGATGAGCTGTTCTGGTGAAAACCATGACAACTATCACACTAGGTTATTACACTAATAACTATGTAAATATTTCTTCAGACAAATAATAAAAATCTCATGAAGATTTAGGATAGAACTTTTATAAAATAAAATGTGGATAGAATAGAGATCATTTAACTTCAATGTGGTGAAGCAATAGGTTCTATCATCTAAATATCTGATCTGGGACTTGCAAAGGTATACCATAGAAAAGGTTATTAGTCATATGTCAACAATGACATCAAAAGCACAGAATAACATTGCAGCATTCTTCAACAATATAATGATGGCAAGCTTTGACCTATAGAACTTATAACAAGACATGTCAGTGAGCTATGAGACTCTTGACTGCAACTCCCATGTCTTATTGCTGTATCCTCAGACATATGATGACTATTTTATAAACATTTGATAAACAAAATGAATGGGATTTTAAACAAAGTTTGTAAAATCTGGGAGACAAGGAAACATTTAAGGTTCAAAAAACTACATTTTACCATATAAATTAAATAGAACATTAGATATAAATAAGTTCCTTATTTGTGTCATAGGAAGTCAGAATACTATAACGAGGGATGGGGGGAAAGGTTTAAACTTTGGAGTCTGAAAGACCTGGATTCAAACCCTAACACCACCACTTACTACATGTAAGATTTTAGACAAGTTATTATGTCTGAACTTTATCTAAAAAAATAAAAAGGAATTTATTTGCGAGACAAAAGGGCCACACCACTAACATCGTACACGAAAGAACCATAAAAAAAATTAGAAAACTGAACTACGGACTTTCAGACAAGCTGGAGAAAAAGGATTCCCATAAATTCAGTAAAATATCTTCCTGCTTCTATTAGATCTATTAGAGAGAAAGAGTGTTCCCTGAAGGATCCCAGAAAATAGTGGCTATAAACAAGGAGATAGAGCAGATTGAAATTGGGTCTGTGGAAATTCATTTAATGATACTTGGAGTTATTTTCAGTAAATTGGCAGATGTGTGGGTTCAATCAATCCTTAACAGGGGACCCAATCAAATAGGAAATACCAGTGTCTTGACTTTCATTAGTAACTCATGAGATAGTGTTTTAATAAAACATACTACTTCCAAGTCTTTGCCCTACTGACAGATCTTTATTCTGCCATTTCCTTATCATACACTAACAACTAGCATTTGTTGAGCCAGAGGTACTCCCTCGAACTAAGCTACTCCCAGAAGAAGAAGGGCATCCTGGGATGCTGCCAAGGAGGCAGTCAGATGGTCCAGCTGATTCCAAGCTAGTGATGACCACGGTAACCAGACTGGCTGTGGTTCCTGTGGCTTCGTTCACCCTGCAATGAGAACTATAGAATGCCTTAGAACGGCTCAGTTGGGTTGCATACTGTGTACACAGCTTATGGGGGAATGTCTACAGTTAGCTGTCTGGGTTTGTATCCCAATTCTACTCCTTAGGTACGTGCTGGAAGTGGAATTAATTTCCTAGAGCATGCCTCCATTTTATCATCTATGAAATGAGAGATTGTCATATTACCACATGGGGTTGTTGTGAGAATTAAGTGAGATGATATAGTCTATGGCTTAGCACAGTTCCTGGCACACTGTAAGGGCCCAACAAAGGTAAGATGCTTATAGAAGTGGTCGTGGTGCTGGGGGTGGAGGTAGTCATGGTGGACTCCATGGCAGAGGTGATGGTGAGGGTGGTAGGGATACATTATTGAAATGCTATGACAAGTATTAAATATAATGAAAAGAGTAAGATTCTGATCAGTTAGATGAGGATCCAAAGCCCCATTCCTTCAGCCTTTTGACAACACTAAGCTTTTTAAGTAAGTTGCATAGTGTCTGATAGCCTCAGACTTAGCATAATGGTACTTAGTACCCATCTCAGAAGATTATGAAGTCTTAATGAATTTATTGATTATCTATGCCATATATTTTAAGTGTACTAGCTCATTTAACCATTTGTATGCCATAATCATCTATAGAGGTAAGCGGCAGACCTTTTTAAATTAAATTCAAAATACCGTGGCAGTTAACTGGTTAACTTTTACTATGGTCCAGCAAGGTATTGTCTCCACTTTGTGATGAGAAAACTGAGGCTCAGAGAGTTTAAGTGATTTTCCCTGAGTCACAGTAGGGGGATATGGTAGGTTTTAAACTCAAGATAATCCGACTTCAAATCCTGAATTCTTCCCATGAAGTTACTACTCAAAAGCCTTAATATACATAAGAGTGCCTAGTACAGTCCTTGCTCCTAGTAGCTTCCGAATAATAAACACAAACTCTCTTCCCTAAACCTACCTTACCTTGGGCCTATGGAGGATTTGGGGAACACACACACATGCCCAACACAGCTCACTGTTAGCAGTGAGGACTTTCTTGCTGCATGTAGTAGAAATCCATTTCAAACTACCTTTGTCTCTGGCTTGTTACTTCTTACAGCTTGAAGTTCTTCTATTCACTTAATTTACTTTATATTTATTTTTCTTGTCTTTCTCTCAAAGTAAAACATAAGGGCAAGGACTTGTCTCTTGCTCTCATCTACACCCCTACATAGTGCATGGCACACAATAGGTACTCAATAACTCTTGATTGAACAAGTGAATACTTTGTTTGAAACAGCATTAATAGATCAATGGCAATCTTTTTCCAGGTAACTTACACAAAACACGCTAGCTTGACAGAATGTGCACCACAACTTAAGCATCTTTGTGGTGAGGAAATGGTGAGGGAAGCCTATAATGTGCTTACAAACTATGCTTAACTGTGCTTAAAACTCCTCCACCTTGAGCATCTCCCTAACATGTTGGAATATTTCCCCCCTCTACGTTGTACACCAGCAGCTTCTCAGGCTCACTTTTTAAGGTCAATAAGCAGGACAGATTTACATAAACCCCACTCCCAGTTTGCTCATTGCTCTTTCCTATTATTGACATGACTGACGTTCAGTCTTGGCCTTACAGAGAGAAAACTATTCCTTTTTCATCAGTAAAAACCTGGCCTGTGACTTTACAGAGACTATCTAATGTCTTGTGGGTACTATCTTCCTGAGGATCCATTTTGACTCCCAGCAGTCCGTTTACTGCATATTTCACTCAACTTGATGGAGTGCAAGTAGGTAAGTATTTACAGATGATTTGTCAATATCAACTGATGTTTTCCTGTCACAGATAAACAGCCTGTGCCATGAATCAATAGTGTGTCGGCAATGCTGTCACAACCCCCGCTAATGTGTGTGCGGCATGTTGACAGCCGATATATGACCGTGAATGTCTGCAAATGTTAAACAGCTAAGCTATTTGTGTGTCACCACTCCGTGCCTCTAAGAAGCAGAGCTTTTGTTTCAGGGGTGGCCAGGGAACGTGACAGAGGCTCGTCTGCCTGTACCAGGGCAGACGGCTCCATTCCATCCCATTCCAGCTGCGAGTTTCTGCTGAACGAATGAGCTGAAATCCATCTAGGCTGTGTGGCTTTGATTACACAGCTGTGCTCAAGACAAATGCGGATGTGTTCATTGACAGCAAAGTTTTACAGTATCCTGAGCCACGGCCCTCAGAATCGGCACTCACTCTGTATCTCCCAGCCCATCTGGCAACATGCAAGTCAGGCCAGGCTGCTCCCTACTCAGACTTCTGGGTCAGACAGTTTCTTTAAGGGATCCAGACCCAAGAGCTATCAAGACAACATCACTAATTCCAGCAGAGAAGTCAAGAGCAGGCAAGTCCAACCTGGAATCCAGGTGACTGGCATCTTTAACAATCTCTATAGCAGACAGTACTTTGCAGTCATGTAACAGGGGTGGGGAACATCCAGCCCTCAGGCCACATAGGGCCTGTGAAATCATTCGGTCTGGCCCTGCCGAGGCATTGGGGGTGAGTCCATTAAATGTTAGACCACATATAGCAGGCTAATTTTGAAGCTGATAATTTTGTATGGGTCACGGATATATTATAAATATCCAAATGGCCCTTGGCAGAAAAAAGGTTCCTCTCCCCTGATTTGGAACTTGAGCTTCGAAATTAGACTAACCTTGTTTCCAGTCCTTTCACTCAGATGCAGAGCAAAAACATTTAGTTTGTTTTCCTATTTTAGAATTGGGGGGTAGGGAGGTTCATAATGGTAGGACCTGATTCTTATGACGACTTAATGAGATGCTGCATGTAAAAGTTTAGCCTAGGGCCTGGCACTAAGTATGTTCTCAAAACATGGAAAGTATTATTAGAAAAAATGAGCACGATGAAGAAATGACAAGGCAAGATTTCAATGAAGGGTCTGTCCCAGTGAAAGATGGGAGTGCTAATGTTGCCATCATGTGCCAGTGAGCAGCCAAACAGTCATGACTTGACTTTATGGGATAAATGTCACCTCTGTTTTACTTTGTACAGATATTAGAATTCTTAATGCGCTTTAGGATATCAGTAAGGCACAGAATAAAACCCACCCTCCTAGAATCCTATGAATCAAGGCCTGTCTTAATAGAAATTGCTAGGTGATTAACACACTAGGTGGTGATAATATCTACTTACTTCACTGATTCCTTTGTTCATACAAACACACACAAAAAAATACACAAAAATCCAGCCAAACTAACTCTTCCTGTGTAACAGTTTATGCTCCTTCAATGCCAAGTTTTTAACAAAATTATAAATATAGTTTATGTATAATTCATACATAAAAAGAGCATGAAAAGCACTCCTTTCTCAAGAACACTATTAGATAAGTAGATCAGCAGGTAATGTTCCCATTTCTCAAGTGAGAGGAGCAATGCTCAGAAAAGTACTTGCCCCAAATCATGTACATAATAAACACACACAAAACAGATTTAAGAGTGCATAGGTACTTTAACACTCACAATCCAGCACCCACACCTGGCAAGGTATGACTGAATCCTAAATATCCCTTCTCCTGATTAATACTGCTCAGGCCAAAGAAACATTTCTCTGTCTCTCTTGCCCTATTTGCTCTAAAAAGGCAATTATGTCCCAAAGCTGTGAGCGTCTGTGGTTGTCTGCTGCTGGTGTTGGAGACAGACACTGCTTCAGAGAGAGTGCAGGATTTGAGCAGGAGGGGCGCTTAGGTGAAAAGAAAAGCAAATTAATTAACTTGTCAAATCCTCTCTCTCAGGTAGTATGAAAGCAATAGATCCTTGCACAATGAAGTATTCTTTCCCTTGAGTGTGTCCATTTTCTCACTTCTGTTTTCCAGCTCATAGTTCTAGAGGTACTTTAGGAATTTCATAGTTCAATATATGTCCCTTGGTGGCTGAGAAATATTTCGCAATATTAAACAGCTCATGTCATTCTTAAATTCCCATTGCTGCTGCTGACTCTTTACATGTCAACCAGACGACTGAACGCTGGAATTGTAAATAGGGTGTAATTAACATAAAACTACTTCATAAGAGGTAATGAAATTTTCAATTAAAATTAAATTACAAGTTTTTAAATAACTATATTTAAGTGTTAATGTTCATTATTAATAATTTGAGATGTTCCTTTTAATTTTTATAATTTTGCCTAATTTACAAAAAAAAATGACTTTGAAAACACACCCAAAATATTTTCCTTATTTCATGACTTATTACATTTATTATAATTTAATTTTTTGAGGAAAATGTAATCAAATTATGCACATTTGGATACAATGATATTTTTAACCTTTAAAGATTTACTGTTAAAAGCCAAATTATGTGGGGAAATTTACCATAGCATTGTTAGTGCTTGACTGAAGTAAGTCAAGGGAAAACTTGAGGGAATGAGTATTAAGCATTTATTAGTTATGCATGTTTTTATTTTATTACTCATTCAAATATTGCTGGCCTATTGAAAAACACTCAGATGTATGCAATCACAGTGAAATCCTGACTCTTTGGTATTTTGCAGACTTCCGGTCATATAAAAGACAAAGCTGTACACATTTTCCTTGTGTCATTATGAAGGTGAAGCTAGGATGACAGAATATACTTAATGTAACAGTTTTTAAGCTTCGTTTATTCTCTTTAGACATTGAAACATATGGTGTGCTGACTTCCATGTGTCCCCTTGCCCAGGTCTTACAAATATTAGGGGCAGGCCTGAGCCCACATAACTGCCTGAATGAAGTTTGTTTCAAAACCATTATATTTGAATGTGAGTCCAGGTCCTTTTTCTAGCAATTCAGTACCTACTATGTGCTGGGCCCCTCATAGAAGATGTTGTTTATTTTTCAATTACTACAGTTTACAACCAATATTATTTTGAATTGGTTTCAGGTGTACAGCACCGTGGTTGGACAATCAAATATTTTATAAAGTGTTCCCCCTGATAATTCCAGTACCCACCTGGCAACATACATAGTGATTATGATATTAGTGACTATGTTCCCTATGCTGTGTTTTACATCTCATAACTACTTTGAGACTACCAATCTGTACTTCTGAATCCCTTCACTTTTTTCAATGCCCTTCCCATCTGGCAGCCATCAGTCTGGTCTCGGTATCTATGAATCTGTTTCTGTTTGTTTGTTTGTTCTTTAGATTCCAGATATAGGTGAAATCATATGGTATTTGTCTCTCTCTGTCTGACCTACTTCACCCAGCGATTCCACTTCTGGATGTGTACCTGAAGAAAACTAAAACACTAATCTGAAAGAACATATGCACACCTATGTTCATTGCAGCATTATTTACAATAGCCAAGATATGACGCAACCCATGTAGAAGAGTGGATAAAAACACTGTGGTACATATGTACAATGGACTATTACCCAGACGGTATTATGCTAGTTAGGTGCTTTTTAGATTGTTACACAAAAGAAAGTCACAGTCATATAGGGTCTTGGCAAGAGTCCAAGAGGTGGCAAATCTCCTCTAAGGCCAGTCTCACCCTTCCCCTGCCTTTGAGGGAGAGGATGGGGCCAAAGGCAAGGGGTTCCCCCTTTGCAAAGGACCAGGAGCCCACACTCAAGGCATATTGCTTCTTTCCAAGTGGCAGTCAAGTCACAGCGGGTTCTGGATCAAGGACCACCTCACAGCTCGGCCCCTCCCCTCCCACCTCACTCTGAACTATGCATGCTTTCCCACCTTATACCTATCTCCTTTGAATGAAGGCAAAGTAGCTTGTCCTCTTAAACCCAAACCTTGTCAAATCCCAATCTTCTAGTTCAAGTACCGAAGTCCACGCTTTTCTTCACCGTGCCTATTGCACACCCTGCCTTCCTACTAACAAGCTACTGAGCTCCTGGCATGGAATTTAGACCCAGAACGTCCAGCTTTCAGTAGGGCCTGCTCCTTCCTAGTCCTGTGACCTGGGACCAGTTCCTAACCTCTCTGGGCCTGGCTTCTTGCCAAGCCAGGAGCAAGTGTGTAAAAATTGAAGGATGTGTCTTAACACATCTCTCTTAAGCTCCAAGTAGAGACCCAGCCTGGCTGAGTGGTCCTTCTGGACATGGATGCAAATGCAAAATAGCTTCCAATCCCCTGGGATCTGCTCTTTGAAGGACAGCTACACAGATAAACTAATATAGTGTTAATATGTGCTAACATAGTCAAGCATTTATTGCTCCCCAAGTAATGTTTGCCTTCTAAGGAGAGCCTTGGAGGCCTGGACAGGAGGTGTGATTCTCAGGTGGGAGGTGGGTGCTGATGGGATGGGGTGCCTGCGGAGTACAGGAGTCTAAAATCACAGGTTGCCGGGGAGGGGAACTTGCCTCTGAGCACCACTGTCCCAGAGCGTCTCTCCCACACTTAACTGTTTCCCCCAAATTCACCGCTAACACTGAATTATTCATCCTCCCTAATGGGGATTATTTATTCCAATAGTTAAGAATCCCTGGAGAATATTTTGAGAGAGAAAAATCTCTCTCCTAATAACCAAGGAGAGTGGCAACTCCTGAGCTCTTGGTGGAGGTGCTTAGCTTAATGGCTTTATTGTGGATTCATTTACCCCACCTGCTTGCCAGGGGGCAGGTGAGGCCCTGCTGGGTGAGAGGGGCACTCAAGGACAAGCCTGATGTCTGCCTCTAGGCCCGGATTGCAGTCCCAAGACTCTGGGTTCAGCCAAAAACGAGAAATCAGGCGAGCTTTCATTCCAATGGAACTTGGTACATTTCCTTCGTAACTGGTATCTAGTGAGTGAATTTCATTTCTAAGCAGCTGTTTCTTACAAACGAAAGGATGTTTTTGGAACAGGAGCTTCAAAATAATAACAATAATGATATAAAAATAATCCTTGGCATATACTAAAGGTCTACTGCTCTTCCGAGGCTGTGCACATTAAACCCATACATCTTCACACAAAAATTCATGCATCATGTTTTACAGGTCGAGGAAACAGAATCAGTGGAAAGATGGAAACTAAAGGCCATCATGACTCTTAAGTTGAAACCTGAGGCCCTACGACTTTCTAACTGGGTGATACTGGGCAGGCAACTTGACCTCTCTGAGCCTCATATGTAACATGGAAATACTAATGTATATTTCATCAAGTCCTGGTGAAGGTTCAATGAAAGTTACGAAGGTACCTAGCATGTAGAGTCATAATAAATATTTATTTTCTTCCCCTCTCCTCTGTTTTACAAATAAAGGAGAAAGGTGTAGAGCTCTTAACTGACTTGCCTGGAGTTCCCCAGTGAGTCCTGTGTGCAGCAGGACTAAGAGAATCTGGGTTTCCTAGCCCTCAGCACCTTTCCCCTTGCACCACCTGTCCCTGTCTGCTCCGACCTCAGTGTCATCTCGGCTGAGCGGCTCTTTCTCCCGGGTTCTTTCGTCTGACCTCACAAGGAGCATAGGTGGTGTCTGCCGGTCTCTATGGGATAATCAATTCATTTGTTTCCCACAAGATTGCCTTGGTTGACATTTTTTTACTAACTTTGGCCTACTCTAAATATATGTGTGTGCTCCCACTCTGCAACACAGTGCCAATCGATTCCAATAATGTGAGTTTTGTGCCCCAAATTATTGTAGAATGAACCGAACCATTACCTGCACTCTCTATCAAGGAAATTTCCTTAGGAGTGAAGAAAACTGGTCAATGGCTGTTTATTTACACACCTGTTTGGAGGCCTGAGCTGAAACTAACCCCTGGAACACAAACACTTATCCACTTGTAGCAACATCTCAACCTCGGCACTTCTGACATTTTGGACTGGACAGTTTTTGTTGGGGGCTGTCTCATGCATTGTAGGATGTCCAATAGTAAACCTGGCACTTACCCAGTAGGTATCAGTAGCAAGACCTCCCTCACCCCGGCTGGTGGGCAACATTGCACCCAGTTGAGAACCACTGACTCTCAAGATTTCTAAGGGCCTTTTGTGCATTGTTTTTCTGGGAGGGTCCATCTCCACCAGAGCAGAGTGGAACACAGAGTGGAAGAGGGAAGATGCCCCTTGCATGTTTCTGTTTTGGTTGGCATTTATATAAGAATGGAAGAACAACACAAACTATGGGAAACAGCTGCGCTGAACATGTTTCTATGCTGTCCCCTTCACTGGTATGCTGCTTTTTCCCAGCATTTCCTCAAGGCTCAGAAATATCAATGCTAGGCACCCGATCGCTATCAGACCCACGCAAAGTTGGTTCAAAGGATGGCTCTGAGAGGAAAAGGATGCGACCCTTCCCTCACCCTGCCCTTTTGCTTCTCCCCTTGGACACTTCGGGGGAACAGGCATACTCACTGTGAACCTCAGGCGCCAGCTCTCAGTGGGCTTCGTCCCAAGGTGATGTGGAAACTGGGCTCTGCATGGTGACCTTCATTCAGGTAGCTGCCCGCTGAGGAGGAGCTCAAGAGAATTGTGACACAATTCACTTACTCCAGCAGGAAAAAAGTTCTCTCACCCCTCAGGTACACAGACCTGCCATTAACATCTCTATCCATCCTCATGGTAATGGCAGGAGCGGAGCAAGGACCATCAGCCAGGTACAGAAGGGTCACCAGGGCTGAAGGCCACGCAAGAGGCAAAACTGGGAAAACAAGGACCTTACCCTCAGGGTAACCTTTCCTCCTTTAGTATATTGATGGTCACGTGTTTAAACCCCCTGACCTTTTCCACCTGAGAGATAACATCTAGGCCTCATTTGTATTTCAGCAAGCAGTGAACCCTGATGCCTCAGGACCAGCTGCATTCACTAATGACCCTGCCCTGGGGCTGACCAATCAGTGAATACCTTACAAGGACCCTGAAAGCTCACACCTGGAAAACTGATAAACATTCTTTTGAGACCCTCCCCTAAGACCTCCCCTAAGATTCCCATATGCAAGAGAGGTAAATACCCTCAGACAAAGGATCCAGCTTGGGCTCTCCCTCCCCCGGGGGAGCACCCCATGCCATTCTCTTCCCCCCTCCAACCCCACAAGACTTGCAACCAGGGGACCAATGGGCAGGGGGTTAACCCAGGACAAGCTGCCTAGGCTCTCCTGTTGCTTCTTCTTACAAGTAAATTATTACTTGCTTTGCTGCACTTTGTCTCTTGATTGAAATATTTCCTTCAAGAAGACAAGAATCAAGGTCTTGTCATCTCACTGGTAACACTCATACCCTCTCGTATATATACTAATTAGAGGCCCGGTGCACAAAATTCAAGCACTGAGGGGGTCCCTCAGCCTGGCCTGTGCCCTCTCACAGTCTGGGAGCCATTGGGGCATTTCTCAGAGGCGGGAGAGGCTCCCACCACTGCCACTGTGCTCGCCCACCGTGAGTCCGGCTCAGGGCTTCTGAATGAGCAGCACTCCCCCTGTGGGAGCGCACTGACCACCAGGGGGCAGCTCCTGCGTTGTGTGTCTTCCCCCTAGTGGTCAGTGCACGTCATAGCGACATTCAGTTGATTTCCATATCAGCCTTTTATTATATAGGATGTCACGTGGCAGAGAGAGTAGAGCATCCATCTCCTTATAAAAAACCCTGACAGTTTATTTTCTGGCACTGAGGGACACTCTTTACAGGGGGCAGGGAAAGGAAGAACACTCTGCTGTGGGCCTAGATGTTATCTTTCAGGTGGAAAAGGTCAGGGAGTTTAAACACGTGACCATCAATATGCTAAAGGAGGAAAGGTTACCCTGATGGGCCCTCCCATCCCCAACTCTAATTATTTCACTATTTGTCCACCCTGGCAATCCCTTCCCATCTCTCCATGTGGAAGACAATGTGGGAACTCACACTGGGCTGGCTGAAACACAAGCTGTGTCAGGCAGGGGTCAGGCAGGGGGTGAGTCCCTAATCTGGGCTCTGTGGAAATTGAAAGAAAACAGGCTTGGCATCCACATCACCCCCTGGGAGTCCATTGTCAGAAGGACGAGTGAGGACTTATCCATTCACAGTAACTTTGGAACAACACAATTCAAAAGGATCCACCAGCCAGCACCCAACTTACCTCCTTCTTGCCCTTTGTTCTCTCTTAGGTAGACCAGCTGTTCTTTCTCAGACAATCAGAAATGGTCAACCTGTGGGAGCCACCAAAGCCTCCCTGCCCCTCCCCCCATACTCCTACTTGGGAGACCAGGCAGAGCCAAGGTGAATATTAGCAGTGAAGAGGGATGGCCAAATGATGCATAGAAGCCTGTCCTCCAAGTCCTTGATTACAGATCAGGAAACTGAGGCTTAGAGAGAAGTGCGGGGTGGGACTGGGTATCAGATAAGGGTTTATTAAACATGTTTACTCTGAATATCAGATATACAATAAGTAAACAGAATAAAAAGAGAGAAACAGAAACACAAAGATGCACACAAAACTGGAGAGGCCAGAAGTGGAGAGAAAAAATGCCTTATCCGTGTCAGAGGTGCATGTGGCTTTGTGATTCTCAGAGGTGTCACATACACTAGGGGGGACCCAGGTTCAGAGAACACGTTGGAGCCTAGGTCTGCTCTCAGAAAACAGCAGTCCCACTCAATGTACCAGCTCCCTTTGCATTGTATAGTGTTTTAGTGCCTGTTACCCTAAGGACAGGGATGTGGTGAGCCAGCAGAAAGGGGAAGCAAGCCGAAGACTGAGTTTGTTGCCCAGACTTCCTTTCTGACGCTTTCATGACAAGGTTACTGAGACTGAGCTACAGCCCCTGGTGTTCCTGAAGCTCTTGGAGCATTTGGAGAAGCTGCCCTCCTGGGCCTTTGCTGCTGACACATTGTGGTGTTACGCCTTGCAAAGTGAGCCTGGCCTAGGTGAAGCTGAAGGTGCTCTGCCCGGCTAGGAGTTGTCGCCTGCCCCTACCGGGATAAACAGCTACGGTGACTATTCTCAGAAGAAGCTGCCACTGGGGCCAAGATTGAAGGGCGCTGCATGTTCTGTAGGCATGGGAGGGAAGGGTGCCTTGGGGTTTAAATGAAAGGAGGGAGAAGTATTATCTGAGAAGGTGGTATTTTCCCCTATTTCATTACCCTCCTTCCAAAAGCTGTGATTCTTCTGATCAAGTCCTGTTCGACTCACTTTGTCAGACAGATGAGTTGTGGGATAATGGTTGTGAGCAGTCACTGGTTCTTTGGACCTATGGTGCTGAGATGGATGGAGAAATAGACCATACCAGTCTCTCCAAAGCACTTAAAGGGGAGTCTTTCTCCCAATCCACCAACAGTATATTCCTGGATAGGGCCCACACACAACTTCTTCTCCATCCAGGCTCTCAGGTAAGTAGAGAGAGCAGCCTTGGGTCCTCACCACGTACATGACAGAGGTTCTAGGGAATGTCCTTGGGTCCTTTGGTTTGTGGAGAATTTACTGCAGAACAAAGGGGAATTTACTACAGAATTCCTCGCTGTTGCTCATCCTTTAAAGCTGTAGCCTGGAATCCTGCAGCCGACTTTCCTCCTGATGTTGACCCTCATGGTCCCTATTATTCTGGGATAGTGGAGGCAGAGCCTTTCCCTGTGGTCTGCATTTGATGTCATTTCGGCTCTCCTCAAACAATTTATCTGCACAAGGGGTTTCTCTCTAAGTTTTTGGGAGGAAAGTCCAGTTTCCTACATAAGAATCCAGAAGAAATTTCTCCTCCAAACCCCTCTCCCACTTTGGTCTACCTAAGCTCTTATTTTTCTGGTGGCTGAGAGACACCATGGTCCAGCATCTGTGTCACCATAACGACCATCCTATCTAATAATAGACAAATATGCAAATTGACCACACATTCGCTACGCCCAAGCCACACCCACCAGCCAAACCACACCCACCAACCAATCAGGACGAATATGCAAATTACCCCAACAAAGATGGCGGCTAATTTGCATATCAAGACAGCGTAGAAAGAAGCCAAGAGCTGCAGAAGGGAGCAAAGCTGCAGAGAAGCAAGCAAGCTGGGGGGGGGGGGAGAAGGGAGGAGCGGAGGCGGGGCCAGGGGAGAAGGGAGGAGCGGAGGTGGGGCCGGGGGAGAAGGGAGGAGCAGAGGCGGGGCCGGGGAAGAAGGAAGGAGAGCGGGCTGGTGGAGAAGGCGGGGCGGGGGAGAAGGGAAGAGTGGAGGCGAGGCCGGGGGAGAAGGGAAAAGCAGGCGGGCTGGCAGAGAAGGCAGGCGGGGGGAGAAAGGAGGAGCGGAGGCGGGGCCAGGGGAGAAGGAAGGAGAGCGGGCTGGCGGAGAAGTTAGAAAAGCAGGGGCGCTGGCGGAGAACGCAGGGTGGGGGACAAGGGAGGAGAGCAGGCAGGGCGGGGTAGAGTGCAGCAGGAAACCCTATTGCAGGATTTTTCCTGCAACGGGAACGCTAGTCTCTAATAATAGCTCAGGGAGCCCCAAGCAGGCATCTCGTCTTTCCCTGAGCAATCTCAGGGATGACTGAGTCTAGGGAAAGATTCCTTACCCTGGGTCCTCACCTTGCTCCTGGTTGGCCTTTGGTACCTCCTGGGACTCTTACTTTGGGTCTGTGCCAGACAGATGTGAATTTAGAAGAGTTTTTCAGAGCAATGCCATTGTCATTGTCAGTCATCTACATGAGAGTGGCTTAGGAGGAAGTGTCCTAGCCTGGGTGAGAGATGGGGCTCTAGACTCAGGGCCACACACCTTCAACACATCCCTTCCCCCTCTCTGTGTCTCAAGGAGGAGATTGGGCTAAATTTCCCAAAATGTATATCTCAAAACTAGAAGAATCCTTGGTGAGGGGAGTTCTGGGAGATTGTGGGTTAAATAAAGTCTGAAATCACCTTTACTGCATAAATCCCAGGGCTTTAAATATGATAAGGTGCATTTTAAAATTACAAAGTGGAGGGTATAAAAGGTCATCGTTCCCAAATTGTACTCATCCAATTCCCTTCCTGTTTTCAGAGTGTAGCTTGAAATAAGTGTTCTGCCAAATATACCCCACAGTAGCGGAAGCTAAATTATTTCTAAAGCTCACCCAAGCTGTAGAAATCTCTTTTGTCTCTGCAGAATTTTCCCTTTTGATTAAAAAAGTACTGAATACTTAGCTCTATAGGCAATGCCCCAAAAGGCTAAAGAGAAAAATGATATACATATATTAAGATAGTCCAAGTATTGAAGCCAAATTCCTCCTTTAAATGTGCATTTTGGATAATAGTAAAAAGAATGGATAGGGCATCATTGAACATTTATTTAATATACTAGCTACTGTTCTAAATGCTTTACTTTGGGTTATGTAATTTAATTCTCACAGGAACCTTATGAGGTATCTATTATTTATATTTCCTATTTACAAATGGGGGAACGGAGGTTTAAAGAGGCTTGATAGCATAAAGCCACCCAATTAAGAAAAGACAGAGGCAAAGCCTCAACTCCCTGAAATTTCATCCTAAGAATTTTAAATAACCAACTTATTAAGTCTTTCTTATACCCAATCCAGTAAGCTGCCACAGCAAACCAGAAATAAACTAAATGATGTGGTAATTACCTTTCATCTGAAATTCTTGAGTTAGCATGAAATAATGTTGAATCATCAGTCTCTTATGTATACTGAAAATAGATATATAACAACTAAATGTTACCAAATTATTTATTATGATCAGTGCTAAATTACAATGTATATGAAATGGAGTCATTTATGGAAACACATAAAAATAGTTACCTATGTCTGTAATTATTATATTCACACAAGAATCTGAAATATAGTTTCTTGTCTGCCTTTTAAAATATATCCACAGAATGACTTTTGCAGTGTTCACCACACAATTTTACAATACTGATACCGCACCTGTATCATTTACCATATTATAACAACTGAACAGAATATGAAAGCAGTTAATAGCAAATTAATTTTTTATATCCATCAATGATTCCAAATAAAAGAGTAGTTTGTGCCACTGGCAGTGAGAATAGACAGTAGTAATTGGCATTGTCGATATTGCATACATAGATATGTATGTATATATGTATACGTTGCTCAGGGCCATTGCTCCATCAGAAGGCAGTTAGTTGCCTCTTGGGTGGACCAATGATCGCCAAAAATGTGTGCAATTCCATTGGGACAATTAGTAGTACTATCATTTACCATGTTTCTCTCGCAAAAACAAGTAGGCAAGGAAGAAATACAGCAGGCTAAAATCTACAGTGTTACATACCAAGGTAATAACAGTTACTGAGTTATCAGAGTCACGTAGTTTATGCATTCTTGCTATTCACAGACTTTTTGCTGAATAACCGAGCTGCTGGGAATTGACGACGGGTAGACATGCATTCATGTGAGTCCATAATTAATGATGTTTATATTGTAATAAGCACATTCATTTTAACACCATTCATAGAACAGATTCTTTTAAAGTCTGAGCTAAATCTGCTATAACAACTACACACAAAGAGAACCTGTAAACAATTTGACATTACACTTATGTACAAGTGAACTGCATTGTAAAGGAGAAGAGGTAATTTCAGTGGGTGTCACTTGGTATACATCAATGTGCCACTAACTGACCCAAGTCGTCAAGCACTTGAATGAGGTCAGGAAAAAGGAACATGAGCTCAATTCCGATTCTTCCAGCAAAAGAGGAGCCTGAGAATCCCTGACAAATTCATTGGAGATCTCTATGCAACCTAAGCAACAGGGTCTTTATAAATGCCCAGGGTGGTGCTGATAATATTTAAACATGTCGACTTAATTTGGACCAATTATTTTGTTAGGTTTGACCCAGTGCTCAACTGGTTCTGACAGATGAGGGGAACAGGAATTCAACTGAGATCATTAGTTCAATTCCTTCAGGCAACACAAAGATTCTTGATTTTACTAAGTTCCTATAAGAGAAACAGCCGAATGCCATCACTCATCTAAGTGGTGACCCATTTACAGTAGCCCGCATGGACAGCCTGCAGTGGGACTCAGACATTCAGCTCCCCACCCTGTGTTTGTGTTTTAAGTATGATACTATTCCAGTAATTCATGAATCCACTTCCTTAGATCAGAAACATGGTAATGAGGGGTTGGTACCCCCTTTCTACACCTGTCTCCCCCCCCCCCCCGTGTGAGTTACAAAAATATGAGAATCTGTCCTTTTCTAAACTAAGCAGAATATTTTAAGAAAAATTCTCCCGATTCAACATTCTCCTTTGGATTAAAAATAAATAAATGACAGAAAATGACAGAGGAACTTGAAGCCAGGGATACTGTAAAACCTTCCCCTTTGCTCCAATTTATGGGGGGAAAAAATCACTCCTTCTTCAAGAGTCCTTAAACCCAATTAGAACATTTAATTGCTACAAAGTTAATTTTCTTCATGTGTGCTTTTAAGATCACATCTGCAGGGAGCTTATGGCAAAAAATGATGACCATACTGGATTAGTTTGCAAATGCTTCTGATTGTATGAGCAACTCTGACAGGCCAGGCCCCTAGGAGACGGACTCTGTGCTTGGACTTTGAGCTGAGCCCTGGACTGGGAGCCAGGCTGAGTGTCTGATAGTTTGGGCTTGTGCACAGACATACTGGTCCCAAGGAGCACTAGGGAAGCTCCATTTGCATAGGTTGACTAAAAACACTTTTCACATTCTTCAAAATATGCAAAGCACATGGCTATGACTACAAACATAACTTACTGTGTCCTTAAGAGTACCCAAATTTTAGTCATTTGGTTATTACATCTACAGGATGCCAAAACAGATCATTAATATTTTCTTTTATTTCATTATGTTGTTCCTTCTTCGAGCAACCATTATGGTAGCTATAAAACAGGCTTAAAGTGTTATTTGCAGGAGTCTAGAAAGTGACTGGTTATTATTACAATGTGCCCTTGAGCTTTAGTATATATTTACAATGTACATATAAATTATTTACTATAGTTTTAAAATGATTAAACAGATAATTAGCTCCACCTCCAATTTGTGTAGGGCCACAGGAACCCCATGATTGATGAAGTGAAAATCAGTGAGTAGATAGTAAATTAACCAATGTGTTGGTGAAGTACCATTAGCGTGATAACCATTGGATTTGTGTTATCATAGACTTATGCGTTATTTTTTCCCTAAACATCTGCATGTTCATTTGGTGAGGTGTGTGTGTGTGTGTGTGTGTGTGTGTGTGTGTGTGTGTGTTTGGGTGTTGTTGTTTTTTAATGAACATGTTTAAAAACACATAATTTGAAATTCCAACAAATGGTTTAAATAAGAAAGCCAGTTTATACAAGTTTGGCTTTTCCTCAAATGCACCTTTGTTTGATTTTGTATCCATAGGTGTTAAACCAAGGTATTTTAATCATATTTTCTCTACTATAAATAAATACATACACTCATAGTTAAAGATAACTTTGGAAAATATAACTATATTAAATTATCTAGAAAACCAAATCTAAATAATCATCATTATCATTAGCATCATCCCTCAAACTCAAAATTTCAAAGTTTCAAACTATGAAATTTGTTTATATGTGTATACATATGTATAGATATCGATATATACATTTAGATAGATGTACAAACATATATACATATATATACAAAATTTTATACATAAACACACATATGCAACACACATACACAGAAATACGCACACACACACACACACACACCTCTCTCCCACATATATTTCAGTGCAGTTTCTTTTTTGTAGCTGCCTCTCATTTTTCCAACTTAGAACAGTTATGATGAGATGCTGGGAGCAGCCAGTCATATTGGGATTTCTGACCTGTCTTGAACAAAGTCCAAGGTTGTTTAAAAAGTCAAAAAGGTTAAAACAGAAGATAGATGCGTGCACACATACACACAGGCACACACACCTATTTACTCCCATGAAGTTTGCCCTGGTAACCTGGAAACAGCACAACAAGCAGCTGCAGGTGCAGTCCTCCTGGCATGGGAACTATCTTGCCACATTGGAGTTCATGCATAACAGTATGTACCAGATACTTGGTCCACAATATTACTGCCCCTTGAAAAGGCTTGTGCCATACGGCACAGTCTGTGGTAGGCAAAACTCCTCCTCCGAATCTGTATCTCCTTTATCTCCTAGATCAGTGGTAGGCAACAGTACAACGATTGAAATTTCTTTTGAGAGCCAAATTTTTTAAACTTAAAACTTCTTCTAACGCCACTTCTTCAAAATAGACTCGCCGAGGCCGTGGTATTTTGTGGAAGAGCCACACTCAAGGGGCCAAAGAGCCGCATGTGGCTCGCGAGCCGCAGTTTGCCGACCACGGTCCTAGGGAGATGCCTCCTCTAATGGAATTGGCAATTTAAAATAGCTAATAACTTAATAACTTTCATGAGGGCATTGGGCTGGATTCTTCCTTGCTACCTTTTGCTTGGAGTAGAAGCAAGAGAAGCAGAGAACAGAGGGAAAAGGTTATATAGTGAGGTGGGTAAGCCAGCAACCTTTAGATGTTGCTTTTATAATAAACATATTTAGCTGTTAAGGTTTATGACTTCACTGAAGTATCCTTTTCAGAAGCAGAATGAGATTGAAGCAGAAGACAGAGACGTAAACCCCAGGCCTGCCCATCACTACTGAAACCCTGGAAAAAATTACACATTTCTCCCTATAAATCTCAATGTTCATAAATCTTTATCTGCATAAAGAGATAATTGTTTTTAGCTTCAAATAAACCCTATGCAGATTTAAGGTGGTACTAATCATTCTTCTATTTCATCCTATCTTTTGTCCCAGAGGTCTTCATCTATGGGGTAAGAATTCCTTAAAATTTTGAGCCAACCCTTAACTCAAGGTACCCAACCTCAGTACTATTGACCTTTGGGGCTGAACAGTTCTTTCTTGTAGGGACTCTCCTGTGCATTGTGAGACCTTTGGCAGCATCCCTGGTTTTTATTCATTGGATGCCTGTAGCACCTCTCAAGTCATGACAATAAAAAAGGTCCCCAGGCGTTGCCAAAAGTTCCCTGGGATGCACCCCCTGTGAGAATCACTGCCTTAAATGCACAAAACCCACTCAAATCAGAGAAGAGTACTATCTCCTGAAATTGTTTCCCTCAGACACAGGGATAAACCACTGACCACTGGCACACTGAGAAAAACTGTGATGATCAGGGTTAATCCTCAGTATGGTTTAGACTTCAAGGCATTGTGGGGGGTTTTCCTTCCTTCCTTCCTTCCTTCCTTCCTTCCTTCCTTCCTTCCTTCCTTCCTTCCTTCCTTCCTTCCTTCCTCTCTTTCTTTCTTTTTACTTTTTTTGAGTTGACTATATGAATGAACATGAGTTTGATTTTTACCCAGAAATCTGGATTGTTTGAATGTCACACCAGGAGATAAGCTTTCCTCGACATTCTCAAGGACTGACACCCTCCTTACAGACCACTGTGCTGAATTAAAAGCTGTTAAACTTTGTAACCAAAGACTTTTTCCAGGCTCTTGGATAGTATTACCATGGACATTAGCCACTGACTCAACACAAACCTAAAAATTGCACATGTGTATACACACACACTCACACAATTATAAAGCAACCCTTCTCCACTACTTGTGCATCAATCCTGATTCCTCTCGATGAATGGAGCCCACATTAGCACGGAGGCAGTCTGAAGTAATGTGGATTTTTATTGTGCAAATGCAGGGAAATTAGCTTAGAGATCAACATTAAGAATAAACTGACAAGATGGAAGAGATTGCTGGAGGAAGACTTATTAAATCCTCCAGTTGGCCTGTAAGAGCATTTAGAAGGCTGATTAAAAGGAAAATCACCACCCCCTGCCCTAGGACAAACCTCTTGATAGTTGCTAGGCCTGGGCACATTTTTCTTTAGCCTTTCACTGTAAATAAAGCAAGGCTGACAGTTAAGGAACTAACTATTTTTTAGCCAATAAACAAAGCACTTTGTTCACAAACAAGAGGAACATTTTTTTAAAGGTTAGGAAGCAGGGGCATTAAAGGACTGACTTGGGAAGTAGAAGAAGGAAGGCAAGCAGAATCAAATTTAACATTTAAAAAAAATTGTGGCCCGATCACCTTAATTAGCAGCTCAAGTTCATTAGTGTCATTAACCATTGTCCACTTTCCTTTAGCAGCAGCCGTACTTAAATACTCACTGATGATCCTGACAAGCATGAATTTAAGCCATTCATTTATTTCTTATAGTGAATGGATGTGGGAAAATGGTACCTCTCCAGTTATTCTGTGATAAGGACAGAACCAACTGGACCATTGAAACCTTCCAACATTTTTCTATCTGAATAATTAGAGTACTACTATCTCCCCTGGTTAGAGTGACTGGAAAGTTACAGAACTTTGTGCCATGTCACATGGAATATGACCACATATGAACTCACTTCTTTATTTTCTTTTCTATTTATTCACTCTCAAAGGTTTTGCTTAAAGTGTGTAGTTAATGTTGGGGATCAGGATCTTCAGCTCTCTGAGAGCTTCATTGTCCTGCTTGAGTCAAATTGGACAATGACTCAGGATTTCATTGAGGAAATACAGTTCAATTCACTGATCATTTTATATTAATTTTGGTGATGTTAGTATGTGAAGGTAATGCACCCACCCTTGGGGCCTTACACGTAGTTAAATTATAGTTCACTCTCAAGTTCCTCTGACTCCAACTGCATAAGGGCCTGGAGATGAACAACTCTCCTTGGGTGAGGTCACTATTTTTATTTCCTGTTGGGCATCATTAGGATATATCTCACTCAGAGATGTGTTCCCCTCTACCCAGAAACAAAATTATATTAATGCAAGCTTTTAGTTTGGTAATAAATAAATAAATAAATAAATAAATAAATAAATAAGTAAAAGGCACAAGCACATGCAAAATGGAGAAGAGGTTATGGACGACAGACAGATGAAAGGACAAAAGAATCATGGAACCTACTCAACCCTGGTCCTGGGATGGTATTCTTTGGGCCTTTTCTCTTAAGATAATAAACACTGCATACTTTGAATTATTTGTAGTGAAAAGGAAGTGCCACTAGGAAGTGAGAGAAAAGTTGACCCCTGTATGGTCTCTAAAATAGCAGATTTTCTCAAAGTAAGGCCACAGATCATCCCATCCAACTCATTAAGAATATTAGCCCCAAACAGACTCCTCGGCCCTACTTGAAGTTTCTGAATCAGACTTTCTGGGGCTAGGGTGAATGACTCTCCACTTTAACAAGTGCTACACATGACTTTAGTTTTAGTGCACACTGAGTATTGAAAAAAAAACAACTGCTAAACAGTTTGCAATGGGTCAAAAAAGAATCTCCATTCAATGTGTACAGCAAGATGAGAAAAACAGACATTTAAAACAAATAAGCTCTGTGGTCGCATCACAACGCTGTGATTATTAAAGTTTAAGACTCTTTTCTTTTAGCAGGGGTGGAGAGCAATAACCATTTCATCAAAACCCAGAATGATGAAAGCAATATCAATCAAACTCATTCCAGTAGGTTCCATTTGGTCTAATTTCTCTGCAGATATTAATCATTGCACAGTCCTGTGCAAATGACCTCTAACTCCATCATGACTCAGAACACAAAATGCTCATTCTGATTCTTCCTCCAGTGTGTTATTTTGACAATATAAACGAAAATAAATAAATTGAAACAGTGGGCCATCGAGATTGCAAGATCCAACAATATCAACACATTAAAGAGAGAAATGGTCCATGCTAAACCTATAACCCAGCATGCAAATTGGAAAAAAAACATTACAAAACACATTTATCTGCCACAGAGTCGTGGAGGGAAGGTGGGGAGAGGAAGTAACTGCCTTCATTTTTCCTTTGAAAATTGCTATGTTAGGTGGAGGTAGCTAAGAATTCCACCTAAAAGTTTACAGAAAGCCTTATTAATTCTACTAAAGGTCACCAAGAAGACCAAGGTTAGTTATCAAGTCCACGGCATGATATCTTCCAGGGCATGGCAGAAATACCAGCACTCAAGTAGGAACCACAGAGTTGGAAAGTAGAAATTGTAGTGAAGGAAAATGTATGAGAATCAAAGTTTGGCTCCCATTATGGGAGCTGGCATCAAGCAATTTTGCAAAATGCCAGATATGCCTTTCATTTTCTCACTGGAGCATGTTTTGCTTGGCACAGACAAAGGATAATCAGAGAGGAATTTAAAACCCAGAGAAGCAAAAGTAATCCAGAAGCTCAATCAGTGGTAACTAAGAGGACCCAGAATGAACAACACACATCTGTGCCTATGGACAAAGCTGCCTCAGAATCACATCAGGCCAATCGAAAAGTGAAAAACACCATGGTGACTCCCCTTTATTCAATATGCCTCCCCCCAAATGAATCATTTGGGGGTAAGCATAGCTATGGAGGAATGAAGAGTGAAGGGAACGCTTAGGATTTGTACATTGTTCCCCTTTTATTTTAATTCACCATGCATGTGTTCCCAGTAAGGTAAGTATGCCTACATACAAAGGACAACATCACTGCACATTCTGGAAGCCACTTCACTTTCTTGTTTTATGGCCAATCTCAGCGCAATTTCTTCCCAGCAGGGGGAAAGCACACAGCCTTCATGATCTAACAGTTTAATTTTCATGTCTTCCCCTCTTTTTTGATGAATGCAGATCACTCCCTTTTTGATGGTGGGTAAGAATACTTTATGAATATGTTTCTGACTTCAGGAGAGCCACATACTTGTAGGGAGTGGCCTCCTCAATTACCCTGGATTTTAGAACTGCAGGATTTCCCAGGAAACAACTCAAGTTGGGGCTCTATACATTGGACTCCTGATTCAATTGACCCACTGGATGCTATTAGTTTCTTCATATCAGCAAGTTTTGGCCCTTGTCATAACCGATATTCAAGAAGCGAACCTCATTGTTCTGTCCAGAATTGAGATAAAAGTTCTTAAAACAATTTTAAGTTCAGGAAACAGGCCTGAGTCACAGTGACTGCCAGGGCTACTAGAGAATGTAATCTCATCACTCCCTTACCCAGAACTCATGTCCAGTGTTGCAGGCTGCATAGACATCACTTGATAACTCCACTCAAACCAGGACTGAAGATTTCCATTTACTCGGTACCTCCTTGGAGGTTTTCCCTGACCACGTCTACATCCATCTCTCTACCAAGAGTCAAGCAAATGAACACACTGTTGTCTTAGTTATTTGGACCATATGGGGCAGGCATCAGTCTAGAGCTGACCCAGATGAAATGTTGTTTTCTAAAATAAATTTCCTACCATTAGTTTTGTTCACTGGGGTATAAAGAGTGCCTAAGCAGAAAAAAACAAAGCAAAACAACAACAAAAAACACTTCATGACAGGTCAATGGACAGAAATAATGCCATGAACATATTCTTTGAAGTGTTTAATATACTATTTAAAGTATGTAGTCAAAGTAGTGGGTTGACTACCATCATACTAGTTCTCCAATCCTTACTCATGTGTCTCTACCTGGACGCCATTAGAATCAGCTCTGAAATTTAAGAAAATTGGGGCTTTGGCCATTTTATTTAAGCCCCAACTCTTTGAAAGCATTTCCAGTAGGATCATAAGAGTCATTTGACCTAAGTAAGTTTGAGGTTATCTTCATTCAATTCAACTTGTTCTTCACCTATTAAGTTCTGTGACTCTTTGAAGGATCTTTTATTATTAGTAGGATGGTGTTTTGATGTGGTAAGAAATATTGAAAAGAATGAAGATATATTGGTAGGCTTTACAAAGCTATGTTGCAGTTAAGATAGAATGTATGCTACTATATAAATACATAAAAGAAAAGCAATTAACTTCATAAATTATAATTCTCTTGATAACTCAACTCCCCAATAAACTTTCTTTTTCAGTTAAGTAAAACTTTAAACTCTATTCAAATCATCACAACAAGGAAACATTGGCTGAGTCTGTCGCACTGGTATAAAGGCAAGAATTTCAAAAATTCAGAAAGATATCCATATACTAATGGACACTAATAACAGGAATTAAGACAAGAACCTCTTACAGAACAAAGATCCATCAGTGAAATATTTCAAAAAGAAGCAATTGGTCATTATGTTCCCTCCTACAGACACCATCCAGTTGCCTTTATTACCTGTGATGATACATATAGATACACACAAACACACAATAAAAAATTAGGAGTACTTGGCACAAAAATAATGACTGACAAATTATTTTTCAGTTCCCACCGAAATGCATGAGGAATGCTAAAAATAAAACCTGGATTCTTAATCTTCATTTACCACAAGTCTATGAAAGAGCTATTGGTACATTAATAGAATACAGTCACATGGCTGGGTGGCTAGTAACAGTTTCTTTTTGGCTGTGTCTACAAAGGTCAAGGATGTAATCAAAAAAGATAGTTAGAAAGCCAAAACCTCCATTTTGGAGCTCCAGTTGTCTAGTTGGGTTGTTCAGAGATGAGAGAAATGACAGCCAATCCTAGTATGGACACAGCCAAATCCCAAAGGCAAACACAACTGGCTACCAGAAAGTGACAATGTATCGCTGTAGGTGTGAAAAGCTGTGAGTAATTATTAGGAGGTGTTAAGAATAAAATCCCCTCAGAAATAAAAAGCTGGACCCTGATTCAGCTGTGAACTGTGTGGTGTTCTTACTTCCATGACCACGTGGGAACGCAGAGAATCCAATGTGGATTTTGTGGAAAGGCCACACCATGAAAGCCTGGGCAGTAAGAACTTGGGAAGCATTGAGAGAAGGAATGCTCAGCTCGGAGTGGAGAAGGCTGAGTGTGGGGCCATTTATTAGTGATTTTTGTGGATATGAATGTTTGTTTAAAGTAAAAAAATGTCTGACTAGCTCTTCTCACCCTCTCTGATTGCAGAGAAAGAGCAACACAGTAAAATGGAGCCTGAGGGTGTTAATTTTGAAAAAAGGGAAGACAGTTTCTTGATGACGAGGGTTATTTGACATTAGAAAGTGTTGCCAAGAGAGGCTGGGAAATCTTCCCAGAAGGGTTTTCAGAAAATAGCAGAGGCCCTCTGCCTGAGCGAGTGCTGCGGGAGCAGGCAACCCCGTGGCTGTCCAGGCCCTGGGGTCACGTGCACTGTGTGTGTACACACTTCATTGTACTTGTGTCCCACAAATCCTCACGCATGCGGAGACGAAATAAACTGGCACATAATAGATTTGAGTGAAAAGTCATATAAATCTGCCACCACCCCCCCATTCCCCATAAACAAACAGAAAAGGAAAATTAAAAAAAAATCAAACATATGCCCTTCGGCCAGATGTCTTTCTACCATATTCTGGTTCACAGGAGGGAGGTAGAAATGAGAGAAAAACCAGTTTGGGATAAATGACTCTCAAGGCCTCTCAGCTCCTCTCACAGAGCTGGCTCTCATTATATCTAAGGTACTCAGCATCTGGGACCAAGTTAACAAACTAACACATAAGAAAAAAAGGTTTTCTTATACTTCCCCGCCTGGAAAGAAATCTACCCTGTGGATGTGCGTGTTAAGGTGAATTAGGTAAATAGGCAGTAGTATATCGATGGGCACTGTGTTCTAACAAATGTGTACTTGTTGTTTTTCTTAACGAATATGAGTTTCTCTTAGGAGGTCAATTGCAAAATGCTCAGCGTTTGTTTCTCCTCCCACCCCCGCCCTGCCCTATAGACGGTACTTCCGTAACAGTTCCGACTGCCAAGGGTGTTTCCTCTCGGGGAACCGGTCTGGAATTTTGATCTTGAGGAAATCCTGGATGCATTTCTCCAGCTCTTCCTCAATTGAGAGCTTTTCCTTAACAGCTTTTTTTTTGCTGCTCATGTTCGACTCCCTGGAGCCGGAAGTCAGAGTCCGGAGCAGGTCGCTCTTCCTCCGCATCTCCGACTGCTGGATCAGCTGCACCGGGCCCTTCTTGATGGGACGGTCCAGAGTCTGGATGTTGGTCTGGCGTGTCACCGGCCCGCAGATGACCGTCTCCTGGGGAGAGCTGCCCTCGGACTGGCTGTCACAGCTGGAGGTGGAGAGGTCGTTGCAAGACGTGCCGCTCTCCCCTTCTTTGTCACCCTTGCCGTTCTTGCAGCAGCAATCACAATGCGAGGATGACCACCTAGAAGGCTCACCTGCAAGGAAGCACAGGACCCAAGCGATTAATGCCCAGAGTAGCAGCGTAGCCCTAAACACACACACACACACACACACACACACACACACACACACACAGCCATGTGTTTAGATGTGGTGTGGCACTCAGGATGGGCTGCAACAATGCACCCAGAAGCCAGGCCCGTGGAGGGAAAGGTTAATAATGGCCCGCTGTGTAAGAGGAAATACAGTGTAATTAATGCTCACGTCCACAGCACTGGAGTCAGATAGCCCTGGGTAAGGCTACTCGGCTATGGCATTTACTAACCTGGGTACATTGGCAGACCCCTTAAATTCTCAAAGCTTCAGTTTCCTCATCTGTTGGGTGAAGATGATTTTCCTACTATCTGGAGTTGTAGGGAGGATTTAGATAAGTCAAATGACGTTCTGAATGAAGTATGTGGTATACAGTAAGCACTCAATAAATGCTAGTTGGTTTTACTGTGGCTGATGTTAAACCCTAATTCGAAGCTCTACATGAGAGCAGTCTATGAGTGGAATGACAGCTGTCAGTCAGGGAGGAATTCCTCATGATAACTATAAACGTAGTACCTCCATACAAGGAAACTAAGACCCTGAGGGTTTAAGCAACTTCCCATAGTTTGCACAATTAGTAGGTGGCAGGGCTAGTATTCAAATACAGATCTCCCAGATATCATATTGCAAGTAACTAGCCTTTTTTCTTTAATTTGCCTGTCTGTAAAATACCTGCTTCTCCTTCCAAACAATGTTCAAGATTTCACTTCACCCTGAAGTCCTTGTTTACCTCTCCCCAGAAGTATTTGTTAATGTTTCCTCTGAATTATGGTTTATATTTTATGTCTCTATTTTTGCCCTTAACACATTCATTAGAATTATTTTTTACTTTCTGCATCTAGGCTCCTATATCATGAGCATTCTTAGGTGGGTACAGTGAAGTGTCCATTGTTGTAATCCTAAGGAACAGAGTAGGAATTCAATAAAAGACTATCTACATAGTAACTTTAAAGAACCTGGATCTAGCCATACCTGAAGCTAGTCCTAACTGGACTTTTCATTTAAGCCAGTGTGAGTCCTTCTCTCCCTATTCCCCTGAGTCTTGACTCTCAGCACTGAATTTGGAGATATGGAGGCACAGCCATTTTTCAGATACACAGTTGGTGGTTCCCTGAACTAGAAAATTCAAGATTATGGCACAAAGCAATTTCCTAAACATATCAGTAACTGCCCCCAACCTTGCACTCTAAACAGCCAGTCTTCTTGGAGTCATGAACCTGATACTATTGCTGATCATATTGTATGCACTAGGCACTGCATATAGTTCATTGCACTTACACCATAAAAAACAAAGGCGCTTTCTTATACTAGTATTGGGGACAAGGATAATGTGGCAACTTTCTGTGTTTTATAGGAGATCTAGTTTTGATGTGTACCATATCTTATTCTCATATACAATGGGTTACTCTGTAATAAGATTCCACTTCATTGCCATTTTCAAATATGGTCAAAGTAGAGGAAACCCAGAATGGGAATTATAAGGGAAGTTATATCCTGTCTTCTGGGACAATGCCTATTCTCTACATACCTAAATAATTTAACTATTTATAGCAACACATGTTGATTCAGTTTTCCAGAGGGAGTAAAACAAAAAAGTCCCCATAATCACAACTCCAAGAGTCTCTTCTAATGTGAACTCGCTCTTTCAAACCACTTTTTAAAATGTGGCTGAGTAATCATTGTATTTGCTAGTATATACCCATTAAATGAACTGCAACAATCCAATTAGGCATAAGGAATGGCGGCAGAACAAATGCCCTAGCAGTCCTGGGCTATTACAAATAAATGCCTTCCGTGCAGCAGAAAGCATCCCACATGTACCCGCCGGTGACGTGGGAAATGGCTGATGTCTGCCAGCCGGGATTCTGAGATCGTCTCTTTCCTCAGAGAGAGAATCTGCCTCAGCCCCTGCCTCTCCAGACCTGGGCATCCCAGACTGACATTACTCGATGGAGAGATGGCGACAATGATTTGGGTCAAGAATAAGTGATCACATCAATCCAGAGTTGATCTACTTTGATCCCTTTTGAGAAAAGTTCAGAAATTGAACTTAACCTTGAAAGAAAGAAAGAAAGAAAGAAAGAAAGAAAGAAAGAAAGAGAGAGAGAGAGAGAGAGAGAGAGAGAGGGGGGGGGGGGAGGGAAGGAGGGAGGGAGGGAGGGAGGGAGGGAGGGGAGGGGAGGGGAGGGGAGGGGAGGGAAGGGGAGGGAGGGGAGGGAGGGAGGGAGGGAGGGAGGAAGGAAGGAAGGAAGGAAGGAAGGAAGGAAGGAAGGAAGGAAGGAAGGAAGGAAGGAAGGAAGGAAGGAGAGAAAGAGAGGCAAGACATAAAGGAGCAGAAATATATGCTGTGATATGCCTGCCTATTATGTTAGAACAAGACAAACTATTTTGAATGTAAACCTGCTGAACCAATAGAAATGCAAGCCCTGGGTTTTTCTGCCCCAGAGATGCCTTCCCCATGGAAACGTCATTCCAGGCAGTGGACTCAGAGGGGAACCTGAAGCTCTCCTAAAAGCCGCTTGACAACACAAACGCCCTCATGTGAGGAAGCCCTGTGTGTTCCCGTGGGAAACCACGCAGCCCTCCAGTGTGCCCAAGCCAGGAGCCTGGCACCGATGCAGCTACTTCTCCCTGAACAGCTGAGATGATCATGGATTTAAATGTCAGCTGGGATCCTCCAGCTTCCAGGCAACTGGAAGTATTACTTTCCACTTATCTAGGCACTAGCACTATTAAAGGGAAATTGAACAACTTCATTTTAGTGAAGCCTG
Organism: Cnephaeus nilssonii; assembly: GCF_951640355.1. Lineage (NCBI taxonomy): Eukaryota > Metazoa > Chordata > Mammalia > Chiroptera > Vespertilionidae > Cnephaeus > Cnephaeus nilssonii. Next base: position 83,962,429 of record NC_137076.1, on the reverse strand, counting down.
TTAAAGCACCACATGCTTCAATATTTTATGAGAACATTTGAATGTTTTAGCATTTTGGCAAGATAATTCATAGGATGGCTTCTGGAGTCTATATATTATGTTGAAATCAAGGAAGAAGATGGGATTAATACAGTCTGGCTGGAGGTAGTGTGTGTGAGTTATAGTGAAATTTGAAAAAAATGAACTGTGAGGAGATAACTACCTATATCTTTTCTGGAAGCACTGTCTGCCTGATTATCCTCTTACCAAAAACTTAACCATGGGCTGAGGTTTTAACCGGAATGCAGAAATACCATGCCTGTGGGTCCTGGACACTTCGTCCCTGCAGTCCCGCTGACATGTGCTCACCAGTCCTGGAAGGTGTGGAAATTGAAACACACCTTTGCTCTCAATTTTCTGAGGTTTCAACACTGACTATAATAACTCTCTCCATTTGAGGAGAAAATAGGATATAATTGATTAGCCAGATGTAGGGAGAGCACCATTTCAGTCCAAGAAAAGTCTGATTTATTAATATCAAGAAAGCAAATAATTTATTGCCTTTTGGGATTTATTAAGTAGTTGCTCATCAAAAGAACTAATAGTTCTACCTTATTTGAAAACAAAATACTGCTGAATCTGTTGGTATCTGGCACACGATTTCCTAAAATGCTTGATGTATGAATGAATGAATGAATGAATGAGCCAAACACAGATGTTGAATTGCATCAGGTTGATAACATAGCAGGGCAGAGTTCAGGCTCCAGAGTTAGGACTCACAATTTGTCATCTTTGATAAACTACTCAGTTTCCTCATCTGAAAAATAAGATTAATAGTATCTTCCTCATAAGGAGTTTTAGGAAAATGAGATGAGATAGTTAATGTGAAGGTGTTTCCTGATTTGTGGTACCCAATAAGCATTCCATTCTTTCGTCCCTATTTGTTCTACCATAAGCCAGACACTGCTCTACATAAAACAAATCAAAAGCTTTTAGATGTAATTATTACGTTTCCACAACCAACTCTTAGTTGTGGTTGGATCATCTTGTTAGGAAGGACACTGACGGGCATTTAGTAATATCTGACTTTGGTGTGGGAGTGACAATAACCACAGCAGGTACAGTGTCTGGCACACAGTGTGTGACAGGGGACAGTTTTGGAAGGAGGCTCCTTTGCAGGACAATGTTCACAAGTTCACAAACAGATGAGTCTTCCAGAATAAAATTTTACTTGAAGACACATCAATTCAGTTTGAACCCAGAGCCCGGAGGAATTGGTAGTTTGGATTAAATGGGGAAGGGCAGGAAACCCAATTGCCCCAAGTCCTTAAAGCCCAAATCTTCCAACCTTTTACAACTTGGAAAAACTAAGGACCAATCAAGCAGACTATCTGACTGGATTTGGCCCCTTTCCATGATCTCCTCAAATGTGGGTATCCTTATTGATAAAGAAGAAATAAACGAGGAAGGACGACAGAATATTTCTCCCCTATGAAAAATTCAAACCGAGCTGAGCGAAACACGACTTAGCAAATTCACAAAGTGCTTATGCATTTTTAAAAGAGGCAGCGCTGCATTCTCCCCACACCTCAAACTCCCCACCTGCTACTGGCTGGGAACACAATGTGCATCATTTACAGCGACATCTGGGAAAACTGCTTTCCCTGTCTCCTCTGTCAATGATGTAGGAGCCTGCCCGTCTGGGAGCGAGGTGGCCAGATTTAATTTATTGGGGCTGCTAAAAGACTTTCTTAGTATCCCAGCTGAAAAGTCAATAATGGCCAAATTGATGTTTTTATAATGCTGCTAACCTTGGGAAAGATATTGCAGAGTGCAGATTGGGAGCAGGCAGGCTGTGCAAGCTTCTGAGAAAAATGAATCTTCAAGCTTGACAATCGTCATTTCTTGCTTGTGGTTGACCTTTTCCCCTTGTGGACATTTGGCCTTGGATGGGCCCGGCTGGGGCTCCTCATTAAGAGGAGGCAAGTTTGGGTAAGTTTGAGACAGTTAAACCATCCATGCACCAGTAAGGGCCTCGGTGGACACACTGCCTGCTGGTGTTGCCATCTCTGAAGGGGCCTGGCTCTGGGATTACAGAAAAAAAAAGTTGGAAACTGGGGCCAACTACTTCTGGGGTAAATAAGAGTTGGTTTGAAGCTGATGAGCCGAGAGCAGGCAAGGAGCTCTCCTCTAGCACACTCCCTCACGGATAGAACCCAACAGGAAGCCACCTGACCAATGAAAAGTGTGGTTCGCTGAACCCCACCCCAGCAGCACAGTAGAGGTGAGAGGCGACAGCTTACTGACAGCACACTTACCCTGCCTGAGATGCAAAAGACAAGGAAAACACAACTCGACCTGCTGGAACTCATGCTCAAATGGAGGATTTGGGAAATAGAAACAAAAGAAAACCATCACCTCGTTCCTGCCCTCTTTTATACCTTAGGGCGGTGGTTCTCAACCCTTCTAATGCCGCGACCCTTTAATACAGTTCCTCATGTTGTGGTGACCCCCCAACCATAAAATTATTTTCGTTGTTACTTCATAACTGTAATTTTGCTACTGTTAATGAATCGTAATGTAAATATCTGTGTTTTCCGATGGTCTTAGGCTCTACAACAGTGTGGAAACAGACACTAAACAAATAAACCATAGTTACACTTGGTGGTTGTGAAAGACATGGGCGACCCACAGGTTGAGAACCGCTGCTGTAGAGCCTAAGACCATCGGAAAACACAGATATTTACATTAAGATTTATTAACAGTAGCAAAATTACAGTTATGAAGTAGCAACGAAAATAATGTTATGGTTGGGGGTCACCACAACATGAGGAACTCTATTAAAGGGTCGCGGCATTAGAAAGGTTGAGAACCACTGCCTTAGGGCTTTGCATTTGTTCTTCTTCCTGCCAACAGCATTTATTCTTCTGATTTCCACCTCTTTAGCTCTTTTTTTTTTTTTTTTTTTTTGTCCTCAACAGCTGGCCTTCAATGTCACTTTCTCAGAGGGGCCTTACCTATCTATTTCCAACCCCACTCAAGCCAGTCCCAACCTCTAGCCCATGTCTTTCACAACCACCAAGTGTAACTATGGTTTATTTGGTTAGTGTCTGTTTCCACACTAGACTGTAAGGCCTGTGTTTGTCCCCTTCTGAATTCCAATGCGCATGCCAGGGCAAATAAATGCCAGGGTTCCAGGGCACATAGGAACTAGCTTCAGGATAAATGAAAGGGAGACAAACAAATGATGTGTATAGGCAGTGAATTTTGGTTTAGAGTGTGTGAAAGCGTGCCCTGCCCACCGGGAAAGCCCAGCCAGGATGACTGCAGAGCGGCACTGTGAGCAGGCCAGACTGAACCATGCTATGAGATTTGGAAGAACCTCGGAGGCCACTGAGCACCCTAGTTCACAATAAGGAGAGAGAAAGGGGCCTAAGAGAGTCAGAGCCCAACTCTGGGTCTGCAGCCCTGTCTGGCACCATGCCAGGGACACAGATGAGAAGCTGCAGAGCCATGTGGGCAAAAGGTGGATAAATCAAACCCAACCAGAAAAGGTTTCACTTATGAAAAGTCCAACATCTGGGGGAAATAAAAGTTCTCAGGAAGAGTCCACTGTGGAGGACAGTGAAGATAAACATAAAACAGAGCAGTTTGGAGAAAGCAGATTCTGCCAATATGATGTGGCTAATAGAGAGAGGGAGAGAAAGAGAGAGAGAGAGAGAGAGAGAGAGAGAGAGAGAGAGAGAGAGAGAGAGAGAGAGAGAGAAAGAGAGAGAGAGAGAGAGAGAGAGAGAGAGAGAATACAAGTGGCCACAATGATGATAACACTGACCTGCATTTGCATTAACAGGATGCCGACACAGGACTGGGCATTTTACCTGCATCATCTTATTAAACTTTCATAACCAGTGAAGAGAAGTAAGAAATTATAACACTTAATTCCTACCTCCTAGGGTGAATAGAAGCCTAGAGAGGCCCAAACTTCCCCGGGTGCCAGGCAGACTGACATTCCATTAGAGATAACTCAGAATCAACATCTAAAAGGCCTTCCTTTAAACGACATATGCCCATAAAGGAAGAATAAGCGTGGCATCTCAGCGTGAATTAAAGTGCTTGGGCTGACAGAGAAAGCCAGAGAACTCATATCAGTGGCCAAAGCCTAGCAAATGACATCAATGAAGTATGATTAACTTAACCATGTGTCATGTGTCTGCTAAGTGCTTTACAAACATTTTTCATTCTAACAGTAACACTCTACGGCAGAATTTCTCAATGTTGGTGCAATGACATTTGGGCTGAGTAATCCTTTGTTGTGGGGACTGTCCTGTGCTTTGTAGGATGTGTAGCAGTGACCCTGGCTTCTAGCCAAGTAGTTGCCATAGCACCTCCCCTCCTCCAACAAGGCAACTAAAACTGTCTCTGGATATTGCCAAATGTCCCTGAGGGCAACATCGCCTCTAGTTGAGAACCACTACTCTAAGGTAAATATTATTCTATTTTGCTGATGAGGAAATTAAATTTCTTATTTTTTTTACTAATTTGCCCATGAGCCACAAGATTAGTAAAAGATGAAATTAGGATTTGATTTTAGGTAGATCTGACCCCAGGATAAATGCCTGTTTCATCACTATACTGTGATGTTCCAGGACAATGATGCCTGTTTGGAAGGAGCTTATTGGGCAGAGACCCAACCATTCCATTCATGGTAAGTTTCATGAAAAGGCCAGTGAAAGGAGATAAAGGAAATTGAGTTGCCCTTTCACTTTTTATAAAATAGAAAGAATGCCTCACTTTGACCGGGCTATATTCAGATGATAACATAATAGATTTACATAATTTAGCAGCTCTGCCTGAATCTCTGCTAACTGGTCAACAACAAATTACTATTCTTTTTCATTAGGTTTTCAAAATGAGACAAAGGTGACTCTAATTGAGGATGTTTCCCACATAGCCACAACTTCTATGAATACCACTTAATAATAATAGGCAGCAATAAATAGAGTGTTTAGGTGTTATTCTGCAGTTGCCTTGCAGAATCTCATTTGAGATCTACAACATCCCCACAAAGTGATTCTATTGTCATTCACATTTTACAGAAGAGCAAACTAAGGAACAGGGAGGTTAAGGGAGGGGCCAGCTGTGATGAAACTGGGGCAGTTGACCCCAGAATTCCTACAAGTCGGGCAGACTGCCTATTGGTTCAAAACTTGAGGTTTAGAGGCAAAGAAATAAGAATAGGACTCAGATCTGTGAATGATTTTCAATTTCTTCACCTGAAAGTGTTAGAAATAACAATATTTCTCAGGTAGGAAGATGAGAATTAAATGATATTGATCCCCAGCATGATCCAAGTGCCTAGAATACATCCAATACCATTGAATAATGGTTTTTAAAAGAGAGTGATTACTTTTGATATCCAAATGACAACATTAATATTAATCAGTGTGTGAAATGTTTATAAGGCAATCTCAATATGGGTAGTTCCTTGTTTCCGTTGCTTTTCTTTCAATAGAGAGTCGACCCAAAGCCCACCTTTATATTACTTAACCAATATCTCTACTTTCTACTCTCATTGGCTATCTACCAAAGAACTGATCCCATTTGTATAAATTAATAATATTTTGGAAAACATCACTGATGAACAAATCAATTAATATAGGGTGCTCCAAAAATGTTTTCACACACTTTGAATAATTATAAAGGCAGTGTTTATTAAAATACATTTCATTTTCAAAATTGAGTTTTCAAACTGTTACAGTGTGTATACATTTTTGGAGGACACCCTGTATAGTATATGTCTTCCTCCTCCTGGCTCAGGCATAAGTATTGCCATACTGGACCAGCAATGACTTTAAGGGCAACAAAAATGGCTCAAAGAGGGACAAACTATGCACTGTGATGATAGTTCATTGTTAATCCTTTATATATGATTTGCCTTCTTCTGTTAAATCCCATTAACTACACACAAATGCACAACCTCATAAGATTGCCCAACTCACCCTTCTCTTATGGGGAGAAATATCCTTCACTGTGAAGACCACCATTACACCTCCAAGGTTAATTCACTGGACACAGTCATTCAAATTGGTTGACAGATGTATCACAGAAATAGGAAAAAAATCCTAAAATTTATATGGAACCACAAAGGGGCACTACCAGCAGAAATTAGCACTAGTGTTTCCAGACCCCAGGCGATGGAAAACAAAAGTATGATCCCTGTGATAACCATGGGGAAGTTAAACTGGGAGATATTTGAGTTCTACATATTTTGGTCTCTGGTTATTAAATATATCCTTCTCTCTGCATTGGTTAGACCACTAGTAACACACTCTTCATTGTTAACATTTGGAAACTGATAGGAACGAGTTTTTATCAAAAAGAACTAAAGGAGTGATATAAGGGTCCAATTCCATTCTTCTGCATGTGGTTATCCAGGTTCTCCAACACCATTTATTGAAGAGATTATCCTTTCCCCATTGAGTATTCTTGGCTCCCTTGTTAACTATTAATTGACCATATATGCAAATGTTTATTTCTGTGCTCTTCATTCTGACCTTGGCCTGCATGCCGATTTTCATGCCAGCACCATAATGTTTTAATTACTATCACTTTGTAGTATAGTTTGAAGTTAGGGTGCCTCCAGTTTTGTTCTTTCTCAGGAATGCTTTGGCTATTCAGAGTCTTTTATGGTTCCATATAAATTTTAGGATTTTTTTTCCTATTTCTGTGAAAAATAACATTGGCATTTTGATATAGATTATATTCATTTAAAATGTATGAAAGTCTTAAACATATGTGAAACTGTAAAACTCCCAGAAGAAAACATAGGGGGAAACTCCTTGACAACTGGTCTTAGCAACAATTTTTAGATATGACATCAAAAGCACAAGAAACAAAAACAAAAATCAATGAACTGGTACTACATATAACTAAAAAACTTTTAAACAGCAAAAGAAATAACAAAATGAAAAAGCAACCTAAAGAATGAGAGAAGATATTTGCAAATCAGGCATCTGATAAGGGGTTAATATCCAAAGTATATAAAGAACTTATATAACTCAATAGCAAACAAAACAAAACAAAAAAAATGGTTTAAAAGTGGGCAGAAGAAGTGAATATACACTTTGTCTAGAAAAGACATATAAATGGATAATAGGTATCTAAAAAGGTGCCAGGAGGAGGAAGAGGTTATGGAGGGAGTGGCGGGGAGATGAGGATGAAGAAAATGAGTTAAATTTGGGAATTCTATAGGCTTATAGAATATCCAAATTCATAAACCTTGTCTCTCTCCTCATAAACACTATTTCAAATTCCTTTTTTCTACACTTCTCCTCTAATTCTATAAAAATACTGTTGTTTCAATAATTCTATGTGACATTCATGCACCCATACGATTGCATAGAGTTGCACAGTACAAAACATGAAACTGACCTTAGCAAAATGAATACAGAATACCTTAAAATTTTTCATAAAAAGTTTTATATACTCCTTTTGCTCATTTTGTCTTTCATTAAATTATGTTTCTGAAAAGTAAGTTGCCATTTGAAAAAGTCATTGGCTGAAAATGGTACTCATTCCACTTTGACAAAGACTTGAGAAGAGTCATGACTTATTAGGGGAGAAGAAATTATGAAACCTAGTATTTGTACAATACTTAATAGACTATAGAACCATCTCCATTCATTATGCCTCATTTGATCCTCCCATTTATTTACTCAGCCCTAAAATAATATTTGATTGCTCTCTGCTTGATACTCTCTAGGCTAGGCGTCCTCAAACTACAGCCCGTGGGCCACATGCGGGCGTTTTTGCCGTTTTGTTTTTTTACTTCAAAATAAGATATGTGCAGTGTGCATAGGAATTTGTTCATAGTTTTTTTAAAACTATAGTCCAGCCCTCCAACGGTCTGAGGGACATTGAACTGGCCCCCTGTTTAAAAAGTTTGAGGACCCCTGCTCTAGGCAATGGTTACATTGCTGACCACAGGGATCTTACATTCCAGTAATAAAGATAAACAATAAACAAGTAAAAGATAATAATGTTTTAGGTAGTGATGATGACTGCAAAGAAAATAAAACAGGATGATATGATGGAGTGAGCTGTGGTGAGAAGGTTGCAATCAATAGATAGAGTGGTCAGATATCACTTCTAAAGACATTGACATTTGAGTAAGAATCTAATATCCAAAAGGAGCCAGCCTGTGAAGATCAGGAAGAAGTCATTACAAGCAATAGAAACATCACATGCAAAGGTCCTGAGGTAGGAATAAGATGGCATGTGCAAGGAACAGAATGAAGAACTTTATGGCTTGAATGTGCTAAGGGAGGAGGAATAGCAGATGATGATGTTGGAGAGAGAGGCAGGGGCCAAATCTTATAGGGCCTTAAAGCCTACACTCAGGGGTTATTTTTATACCAGAGCATTAAGAAGGATGATTTTAACGGGGGCATTACATGGCTTTATTGCAAGCTTACTCTGGCTGTTCTCCAGAAAACAGATTATAGATGAGGGAGAATAGAAGCAGGGAGGCCAGTTAGGAGGCTACTCCAGCATCAGGCAGGAGATGATGGGAACTTCTAGGAGTGGAGATGCAGGGACTCTGGGGTAGTTTTTCTTATTCTCAATTAACAAATAAGAAAAGTGAGGCTCAGGAAAGCAAAAAGATTTGTCTAAGCTCAGTATTAGAGAAGATAATTTTTCTGTTTATAAGTCCAGTTCTTTCCCATTATGCCATGGTTATGTCAATGATTAAGGCATTGGAAAATACTAATTTTTTTCAAATCCTCAACAGTCCAACAGTTTTTGACAGAAGATGCTCTCTCTGTCTCTGGTTCTATCCTGTGCATCAGAACTCTTACTAGGTTAGTCCTTCTGCTGATCTGCACCTGCTGGGATTGTGTGATTTACTTCACAAAGTAGGGGCCTGGAACTGAATTCTACAATCAGGAATCATTATATTGTTTGTAAACAATGACAGACGACGATAAATATGCATTCCGGTTAATTACAGCCTTCCCATGTGCCGACTTCACTCTCTCATCTCCATCATCCTGTCACATCTTAATACCTGACTGCGTGTTCTCTACAACAGCAAGAGAGAACCTAACTGCACACACATTGAATGAAGACGCTAGCTCTGTACTCTGTTGGGTTCTTAGGAACAGGAGCCCAACCTAAAGTTCAAACACCATTGAAAATTAACAGGCTCGCAGTATGTTCAGCTTATGTCATTCCTTTGGTTTATACATTAAGTTTTTATTCAAGGGACAGAGTTTCTAATAGAGTTCCATTATAGCCCAGGCCCTAAGCCGAATTAGTAAAAACAGAGTAAGTCAAGTTTGATTAGGACCTAAAGCATTTGGCCTGCCTCTCTCTCTCTCTCTCTCTCTCTCTCTCTCTCTCTCTCTCTCTCTCTCCCCTCTCCCCCTCCCCTGTCCTCTCCTCCTCACTCTCCCTCCTCCTCTCCCACTTCCTCTCCCCCTTCACCCTCTCCCCCACCCCTTTTCCTTCCTCCTCCCTCCCTTTTCTCTCCCCTCCCTCTCCCTCTCCTTCTCCCTCTCCACAGCATGACCAAGGATTTGCCATATGTTCCATTTCAGGATTATGCTAGTCCAATACTCCTCAGGACATCTTTGAGGGTGAAAGGAATAATGTGTCTAAGTGTGGAAACTGTACATCTTTCTACTCACTCTGCCCAATGGGGAAATATGTAGAACCAGCTAAGGGCTTAGATGAGAGATAAGAGGGAAATGTCCATCCTTAGTACCAAAGAGGATGGACCAAGAGAAATTAATGTGCTGCAACTCATACAGTTTCACTCCCAAGTATAACGTTTCCCTCGCTCCCTCCCTTCGAATATCCACACTGATAAGGGAGCTGTCTGGGTCCTTCTAACAGTTAATGAGCAAAGATGCTCAACAGAAATTTCTCAGAATACCTGCTTCCGAGCCAGGGCACTGACGTGAGGAAATCCCGGGAAGTGCAATGCCTCTGTGTCCCAGTACAAAGCCCCTCAAACTCGCTTTGAAAGTTTGCTTACAGTCTAAATAAATCAAACCGAAAGACTTAATTATGAAATCCTAGAGCTGGCCATGAAGATAATAAAGTGCCCAAGTTTCTGTTTCAATAGATGTGTTAATATTTTAGCAGCTCCTAACTGCCTGTGTTCTATTTCACAATTTGTGATTAAAGTTTGATTTTAATAGAGTTTCCAAAAAAAAAAGCAAGACTGGGGTTTCAGTTCCTTGTTATTGCACAGGTTGGTCTGTCCTTTCTACCATGTAATTAGTATCTCCCTCTTAGCCATTCTCTCTTGGTGGGCAGAACCAGCACAGTCACAGCTGAGTTCCCTGGGTGACCTGATCCATACCCCCCAAAACCAGACACAGACTCGCAAGCCGACCTTTCCTGTCTCCTGCGCCGTCTATCACAGCCATAGGCTGGAGAGTAAAATTTAAATACATTTAATTTAATTTTAATAAATTGACTATTCTGCTCAAAAACGTCTCTTTCCTTTAACTGGGTGATGCAACTTGAGACCTCCACCGAATTTAGTGAAAGGAAGCAGCTAAGACTCTTTAAGAGACTCTTTAGTTTCTGCTATTCAGATGAAAAATATATAAAGTGTAATAGAGTCTACAGGCCCCCCAAATAGTCTTGAAAAAGGCAACCTCTACTATATCAGAGGAAAACCCTCTAACATTAAACTTCTTTCAATGTATATATACATATAGATATTATAAGAAAAAAATATTATATTAAAACAATTAAAGAAAGAAAAACACCTATAATTCCACCACAAGGTAATTATTTTTACTATTTTGGTGTGAATGATTCCAGACTCTATACCATCATCTTTCCAAATGATGAAGATGAACCTATGACATTTTTTTAACAGCCTCACAGTGGTTCACTGGTTGTACCAAAAATTTATCTTATTTCAAACCAAGATGAGTTGTTTGGTGTCTACTGGGACCTAATGTGATACCATAGAAGCCATTAGGAAGAAGTGGTTTCTCATTTTTCCAAAGGATGGAAGCATTAAGAAAAGGAGATTTGATTAAGAGAATATGGGGACAAATCAGAATCTTTAATCCAGGGCTTAGCCTTTGGGGATCATGATTTAATCTAAAACAGGAAGGCTTCTTAGAGCTGTCATTTAAAAAATACGCTTGCTCTTGTCTCTGATTCCGTTTTAATGCAACTGCTGATAAGAATCCACTCCTCACAACAACCGAGCCAAACCAAGCATATTTTAAAGTGGCAGGTCTAATTTCCAACTTCAGCCTCAGTGTTATGAATATAAATCATCACCCAGAGGAGCAAATACCCTACAGAGGTCCTTGTCAGCAACTCATCCTTCTCAATAAACTTTCTAAAGACCAAAGCTTAATCTCCAGAAATTCACAGAGATAACCAGAGATTGCTGAAGGCTCACCTTCAAGAACTGGCTCATATTCTCACACAGTTAGCATTCAACTTGGAACAGTTTAGAGGGGAAAAAAAACACAAATCTATAACAAATTGGTTATTTCATTTGCTGTGTTTAAACCAGATACTTGTAATACTCTCTAGATCTGCTACCTACAAGTTATATGCTGATTACCAGGTGACTAGTCATGTTAGGGGAAGGAGTAATTCTAGGCAGAGAGAACATATATGTAAAGAACATACATGCAAAGAGAAACAATAGGGTGATGCATTTTAGGACTACAAGCAGTTTGATATGACTGAAGCATAGTTTACTAGTGGGCTTGTCAGAGGACATCAACATGGAAAGATGAAGAAATAGACAAGAGCCAAAGCAGATTGTAAAGAGCTGAATTTACCAGACATTTAACCAAGGCTTAAAAATGTATGAATAATGTACTCATAGGCCACATCTTTATGAGAAACAACTCTGCAATGAATTAATTGCAAAATATATTTCTAAGTAAAGGAAAGAGTTGGCTTGCTACCTTTTGGAAGATATCTATAAAAAATACCTTTTGTTTCAAAAAAGTCAAACTATAATGTTAACTATGTTTCCCAGTGTCACCGAGGAAGTAGTTGGCAGAGTGGGATTTGGACCCAATCCTGAGAGGAAAATCTAGGTCTCCTGACCCAAAGATCAGTTTTCTTCCCATGATGCCATTTCCCTTGGCCAGTGGTCGGCAAACCGCGGCTCACGAGCTACATGCGGCTCTTTGGCCCCTTGAGTGTTCTAACACCACTTCTTCAAAATAGACTCGCCCAGGCCGAAAACTGACTTCTGCGCATGGGCCACGAAGTTTCAATCGCACTGTACGTGCACGCCCGCACGTGGTATTTTGTGGAAGAGCCACACTCAAGGGGCCAAAGAGCCGCATGTGGCTCGCGAGCCGCGGTTTGCCGATCACTGCCCTAGGCCACAAACAATAGCCTTTTAAAATGAGGACAAAGGGTTTAAATAAAGTGCACAGTTTTCATATGGTCCCTAAAAATTAAATCCTAAGAGTAAAATGTTGGCGGAGCAGTATGAGAACCAGATCATCCTAATAGATGGCTGCTAGTCAAGCCCACATCAGGAGGGTGCAAACATTCATGAAAGCCCCACAGGGCTTTAGCTGTAGCCAACCAAGAGGAAGAAAAGAGCCAAGACTCGGACAGCTTCTACTCTGGAGTCACATCTGCAGGACAGGTCATCTGGTTAAAATCAAAGAGGTTTCCCTGGGGAGCTAGATAGAGTAGCTCTATAGATGCTCCTGAAAACACAGATGCTTCTTGCCTTTTGGCTGTGTGATTGGCTGAAAGCTATGTGCCAGAGAGAGGAATCAGAATGAAACTATAATACACACACCTTACAGAGTACTCTTGAGCGCATAATTACACAAAGCAACAGCCACAAACCCACAAAATCACCTCCACTGATCCTGGCAAAAGAGTGGGTGAAGGGAACTCTCAGATACTACTAACACAAGTGTAAATCAACTCAGCTGTTTTGAAAGACACTCGGCAATATTTGTAAAAGCTAAATACATAGATCCTTTGATCTAGCAATCCCATTTCTAATAATACGGAGGGGTATATGTATAAGGCAGTTCTATATGTGACTTCTATATATGAAATGATATTCATGATAAATTGGTGCTGGGAAAAGCAAATGAGGAATAATATCATGATAGATATGTTAGATCAATAGACACGTAGATACATGAATCTGAAGTGACATTGCTATAAGCTCTTTCCATACATTAATTCATTTACCAGTAAACCTCACAACAAACCTAGGACGAGGATACTATTGTTGTCTTTGACTTACAGATCAAGAAATTAAGCTGGTTACAGAGGGTTAAATATATTAACCAAAGTTGGGTCTGTTCAGTAGGATAGAAAGGGTGAGGGGCCAACTATCAGTTTTTCCTTTATACAGTTCTATATGATTTTATTTCTCTTTAATGAACTATCATTTTTATGAAGCTAAAATAAAGAAGAAAGAAAAAAACACTATGAAAATCTGTTTAAGAAATCCAAAACACTATAGACCCACGAATTCTCTTAGACTGACCTCAGGCCACCTCCCTCCTAAGCCCCACAGTGTATTTCTCCGTTCTGTCTTTGTGTGCTTCCCTGTCCCACTTTGAAGGACAGAACGAACCTGGCTCCCCTTGTTACCCAGAGAGATGGGTCCACCAGCCTTCATCATGAGGAAATGTGTACTGATATTCAGACTAAACGCTCCTTTGCTCAGCTGCATTCCACGATGTGTGCTACGGTAAAAATGCAGAACAAGATATTTTATGTGACCCATTGAATAGTAACCACCACTATGATGCAACTGTGTTATGACATGTGTTATAGGTACTGTTTAAGCTAATATTCTAATCACTTCAACTAGAATGAAGAAGTTGGCTTTGGTGATTCTTTCAAAACATGATCCAGTTGCAATCAACATCCTGTACCATATCCAAAAGGGTACAATGTATAGCATTACATCAAAACTTGAAAAGCATGGTTTAAATAAATGAGATGAAGCATGAGGCCAACGGGGCTTAATCTTTCCTCCCTCTGGCCTTTTAAGAGGATTACCATAATTCATTTCAGCATTATTATTTCATGGGCTGCACATCCTTCCCTCATTTAACATCCAGGTGCTGAATATTATGTTTATGAATACTGCCATGTCCCCCGCGAAATACATTTAACTATCAGTTCCTGTGTCAACCATAAATACATAACTACTAATATCAAGTAACAGGAAGTCACTTATTAGCTCGGGAGTGGATTTCAGGTTTTAAAATAAGAGACAAAGATCACCCATAAAGGTAGAGCTGCCCATATGGTGAGCATTCACTCGTTAAGGTTTATTTTGTCCAAACAGTAAGCATTTCTTTAACAACCCCAGCGATAAGCTGACTGTCACAGGTGAGTAACCTCCCAGCTCAACAAACTGGCTCAGTGGACAGCTTTGTTTCATTGAAGAAAGCAATTAGGTTTTAGTGTGCTGGAAAGTGGGAAACAATTTCACAGATTAGTAGAGCTGAGGGCTCTGTGTGCCGGTGATGATGTGTGGCAAGAACCACTTTCCCCATTCTTTCTGGGCCAGCATATCAACAGATGACAGCATGCACGACATAGAGGCAGCCGCTTCCACTGACAGGCTCTTCACAACGATAGCAACTATTAACCCACACCTCCACTCTGTTCTTCATAAGCTAACAGTGTGAGGCAGTATGTAGAGCAGGAAAGACAAAGTTTTAAGAACTTCAAACAGCATTGTTGTAGACATGCTAACTCTCCCGGGCACACAGGCAGAACAGGGGGTATAAGAAAGCAGGAGGAAGAGGAGGGTATCACAGCCCACGTGGGAAATCGGGAAAGCTGGATGCTACTTCGTAAGTTAATTTTCTACTTATTTTAAAATGTCGAATACGTAATCATGACAGAAAGAGAAAACAAGTGGTCTAGAACCTACATTTGGCCTGCAAGCATATTTTTTTCAGCTGACACTTCAAAATAAAAAATAATTTAAAAACCATAGCCGATTTTAAAAAATTAGATGTTACATAAAAATCTAGAGTCCCAACTTGTCTTGAAAACTCAGAAAATCTGGTGCCTCTGGACCACTACCTTCCATGCAGCAGGTGGCTTCAGAGGAGTCTTTGAGCTGCTCCGCTCAAAGACCCAGTTCTCTACAGTCCGCAACTGCAACACCCCTATTGCTTTTCAACACCAGGGATGAACATCGGTTGCACTTTATCACTGCACTTGACCTATCGTTTTATAATAGCAGAGGAACATTTCTCTTACCCTGGTCCCTATACCAAGTGGGAAATCAGAAGAGTGGACAGGAGCCAAGACATTTCTTTTTGACTCCTCACCTGCTACACTCACTGTCATGTCTGGTCTGGCTTCTGTGGGCCCCTGCTGTAGATGGTAAGTAACTATGAGAATGGGCTTTCAAAGTCAGGCAGATATGGGAACAAATCCTGGTTCTTCCACTTAATACTGTTTGGCCTTGAATGAATCATTTGATCTCTCTATAAATCTGTTTTTCTATGAATAAAATAGGAATACTTATGGCTCTGGCTATCTCCCATGACAAATTATTAAGATTAACTGTAGGCAGGCATGCACACACATATTAGCATATAATGAGAAGATAAAATGTATTAGGAAAAGAAAGCTGTGGTAATTCAAGAAAAATCAGGCTTGGCTGAAAATATATAATAAAATTAGATTAGCAGAGGAGAACAATTTGTTTGGATAAACTGAAGAGTCTTATCAGTAATCTAGTTCTTTCTCCAAAATATCCAGGAGGTTTATATATATTTATATAATCAGGCTTTTAGTCTTTGCTACTGGAGTATAAATCTGATCCAACAGAAATCATTCTCTCTGGCCCACATGGATCACTGAAAAATTATAGTCATCGATATTTCAAGTTTTTTCCCAAAGGAATTATTTGAGTAAGTCCTAATAACATGTGTGCTGGAAAGGGGTCATTAAAATGTTAGGTAAAAACAATTTCTAGTCCTACTGACTACTAGCTAGAGGACTTTAAACAATCAATCACCTTTACTTCTCTGATCTGTGTCTTCATCTGTTAAAGGGTCTAGCAATTACTTCATTTTTAATTGAATTTCTTGGGGTGACATTAGTTAATAAACCATATAGATTTCAAGTGTACAACTCAATAAAACATATCCAAAGTCAAGTCTCTTTCTGTTCCCATTTATCCCCTCTTTGCCCACTTCCACCTCCCCCTACCCTTCCTTCCCCTCTGGCTATCACCATACTATTGTGTGTCTGTGTCATATATGTGTGTGTGTGTGTGTGTGTGTGTGTGTGTGTGTGTGTGTGTGTATAATTTATTTATTTTATATATATAAATAAAATTTATTTATTTATTTATTTTGCTTAATCTCTTCACCTTTTTTCACCCTCCCCTCTGACAGCTTTCAGTCTGTTCTATGTATCTATGCTTCTGTTTCAATTTTGCTTGTTAAATTACATGGATGGACCTGGAAATTATTATGCTAAGTTAAATAAGCCAGTTAGGGAAAGACAAATACCATATGATTTTACTTATACGTGGAATCTAATCAGCAATAGCTTCTTAAAGGGGTTGTGGGGAGGCTAAGGCGGCTTGATGTCTGTGAAGCACATCTATGTTCCCAGCACAGAAAGGAAACGGAACACGTGGTGATTCCATTCACCTTTATTCTGGGATTCATTTGAAAACCTTCCCACTCAGATTTTAAAAAGAACAAAAAAGGTGACATTGGTTTTACTTTTAAATAAAAACCAAAGTAATTGCAAACACTGATGAAATGGCACTAAGATTATCTAAATGTACATATTATCAAAAGCACCTACTTGCAAAGACGCATTAGAATAATAATAAAAAAAGAAGTTACCACATCATCGATTTCATTTGTATAGAACGTACATGGCTCCTTTCATAGGATTAGAAAATGAGCAGCTTAAAATGATCAACATATTGAAAAAACATCATAAAGAAAATTTCGTTGTGATTCCTAAGACATATGGCGTGGTGTTAACATTTTTCATTACTTCATATATTATGGTGTGTGATGCGCTGCAAAATGCTTCCAAGCTCAGGCAATTTTCCCAATGATTCACTAAAGCAGGAATAATTCAAGTTAATGAGTGAATATTAAGTATCTATTTTGTGCAAGGTATTGTGTCAGATAAAAACAATATCGGATTCTTGCCGAACACTACATGCCTGCAGTGCAATGTTCCTGGGAGTGTGATCCTGGGACCTTCTGCATCTGAATCACCAGGAGAATGCTTTAAAACTGCATTTTTTTTTTTTTTTGCCTCTTCTCATAGATTCAGGAATTTAAAATTTTACAGCCTGGCCCTGGCATCTGCATTTTAACATGCCAGATGATTTGTATGCCCCTAAGGTTGAAGAGCCGCCACCTACTAACACCAACTGAGTTAAAGAACTAAACTCAATTCCATAAGTAAATGGTGCACCAGTGAATAACCTAACTATATCCTAACCGTGGTCGGCAAACTGCAGCTCGAGAGCCACATGCGGCTCTTTGGCCCCATGAGTGTGGCTCTTCCACAAAATACCACGGCCTGGGCAAGTCTATTTTGAAGAAG
The DNA here is from genome assembly GCF_951640355.1 of Cnephaeus nilssonii. Taxonomy (NCBI): domain Eukaryota; kingdom Metazoa; phylum Chordata; class Mammalia; order Chiroptera; family Vespertilionidae; genus Cnephaeus; species Cnephaeus nilssonii. Next base: position 83,944,852 of record NC_137076.1, on the reverse strand, counting down.
TGGTGTTAGATGAAGTTTAAGTTTAAAAAATTTGGCTCTCAAAAGAAATTTCAATTGTTGTACTGTTGATATTTGGCTCTGTTGACTAATGAGTTTGCCCACCACTGTCCTAGAACATTGAAAGTATTAGAACAGACACAGACCTTAAGAAGTCATTCACCCAACCACTCCATTGTACTTGTGGAGAAATTAAAGCAAATAGCTGTCAGAGGGAAGGGGTTGTGGGGCTGGGTGAGAAAAGTGAAAGTATTAAGCAAAGAAAAAAAAAAAAAAGACTCATGGACACATGGTGATTGCCAGAGGGCAGGGGAGGTGGGGGGAAGTGGAAGGTAAAGGGGGGATAAATGGTGATGAAAGGAGACGACTTGGGGTGGTAAACACACAGTACAATATACAGATGATATATTACAGAATTGTATATCTGAAACCTATATAATTTATTAACCAATGTTGCCCTAATAAATTTAATTAAAAATAAATAAAGTCCCTTCATTTCTCTAAAGTGACTACCTAACTTAATTGCTATCATACTTAAATGAAACAACCAGTCATTTGGAAAAGCAAATTCTGATTTTCTTTCTAATGAATGAACTAGCTATGCTATATGTATATGAAGGTGGGTTGCTACTTAGTTTTGACAGAGGCAACTTCATTTAAATACAGAGTGGCTTGGAAGGTGTATATTGTGAACAGAGTGGTGCACTCCGGAGCATGAGAAGGGTTGGGTGGTGGTTGTTTATTATTACTATTACTATTATTATTATTATTATTATTATTATTACTTTCTTTTAGTATTGATTTCAGAGAGGAAGGGAGAGGGAGAGAGAGAGAGAAACATCAATGATGAAAGAGAGTCATTGATTGGCTGCCTCCTGCAGCCACCTACTGGGGATTGAGCCCTCAAACCCATAATGTGCCCTGATCGAGAATCGAACTGTGACCTCCTGGTTCTTGTGTGGACTCTCAATCACTGAGCTCAACTACTGAGCAACACCAGCCTGGTTGACCAAAAGTTCTTGACAAATACACTCCTTGCCCCAAATAAGTGCTCAATAAATATTTATGAAATTTATTTACTTTTAAATAAAAACCAAAGTAATTTCTAGGAAGGGTCTAGCAATTACTTGTTTTTTCCTTCCAAGTCAGTCTACTCCATTTTTTCACATCTCCGCTTCCTTAGATTTTAGCTTCCTTCCTGTCCAACCTTCTTGTCTTCTTTTCTGTTTCCTCCTTCGGGAGAAGCTCGTTTACTGCCCCTGCTGCAGATGTTTTCATGCAAGGTGTCAATGGCAGGTAGCACACAGCAAAATACCCAACCCTGAAAAGGCATCTCAGGAAAAGAGAAATAGTATCTTTTTCAACTGATATTGGCAGAAAACAAAAGTTGGGAGAGAGGAGGGAAAAGACATTGTGTTCAGCTTAAGAACAGCCAAAACCATCATTTAGGAAGCAGCATCTGCTCTTCCAGCTGGCCCCACCTCTTCTTCCAAAACGTAACGGGTGCTCCTTCAACTTGCCACTGTGCTCATGTCCCTGGCTCTTTGCTTCCAACCCCACCAGCACCTTGGGAGAGCATCTCCCTTTGGGAGATAATCACCTTTTGGCTTCAGCCTCTTTGACTTGGTATTTCCCCAGCTGTATCCTAACAACAGAGTAGTGAGGCTTGAAAACAAAATTGCTTATTATTCATAGAGGATATAAAGAATGGCTTGCCTTGAAATTTTGAGCTAAGGCAATCCTTGTAAAATGCCAGTTTGATTTAAGTCATTCACTCAGGCAAACATGGTTCTGAGAACACCCCACTGAAACCACCCAAGAATTAAAGGTCTTGTGATGGATGAGGGAGCAGGATATAATTGGTGTTTTAATAAATGCATTCTGACTTGGTAATCTACCTAGATTTATCACCAGAAAATGCCCCTGTCTAAATAAAATTACTAAGCTATGGTATAAAAACAATGACAAATGCCTTGTAATTGGCTGTTATACAAGTGCTGGCACCAGGAAGACAAGCAGGATATTGGGGTCTAGAACTGTTTTCAAAATGCTGAGTGACAGACAAGCAACAGAAAAAGATGGTTGATCATTATGTATCTACTTCACGTGGTCTTGAGTCAAAATAGGTAGCAAATCAAGCTCTCATTGAGGAAGCTGTACCTGGGGTACAGAACTTTGGGGGATATGGACAACTAAGTCAGCATCCTTCCATATGGTCTAAGGAAGAGAAAAAGACCTACCCTACCTGTAAATGAAGTATAGACAGCCTTAATGCCGCCACATACAAAGGACTGGGAACATCGTATATGGAGATATGTATTCATTTATGTAACTAGCTTTTCACTTAGCATGACACTATGAGTATCTTCCCATGTCATTAGATATTCTTTTTAAACATGTCTTCATTTTAAATGGTATCCTTCTATAAAATACCATAGCCTGCTTAATAAATTCCCTGTTATTGGGTATTAGCTTGTTTTCTTTTATCTCTCCATTATGTTGTTTATCATTCATTCAGTAGATAAAGATGATGGGGAATTTGACTTTTGTTGTTCAATAATATCACTCATTTCCTCAACCAGACATCAAAGTTGAACACATAGGGCTGTACTATTTGGACACAGGGCTGAGATGGACCTGTGCCAAGCAATAAGAATAAATAGCACTTGCTAATATTTTCCAGTGCAGCCTGTTGTATTTTTCATGGAAATAGGTGAACATAAATCTATTATGGACCTATTTGAGATCATTAAAATATGGATGTTTTAACTTTCAAGCTGCCTAAGTAAGTGTGAAGATGAGTACATGGCATACCACATAGATTCCCAAGTCAACACACAACCAAACCAAAACATTTAGATGGAAATCAACAGCTCAGAGAGCCTGGTCCTGGCTTCTTTCACAAACATTAGCTCGCAGCCTTGATGATTATCAGCTTAGTCAAGTTAATGGTACTTGTGGATTTTATATACAAAGCAGCCCAGAGATTAGCCAGACAATTTGTTTCTAGTCGCACACTCTCTGCTTTGTTCCTCAGAAAGCAGAGATTTTTAGATGACATTTAAGAGTCAGAGAATGTGATAAGTAGACAAGGGACATTGATTGAAATTCTATCAGGGGACTCACTCCAGGTTTTTTATTAAAGTTTTACCGAGCATGTATACAAATGTTTTCCTGCCCAGGGCTTTTATGGCTAACTCAATATCCTTGGCCCCACATGCTTTTCACTTCAAATAAGGTAAGATTACCCAATCCCTATTCACATTTTGTCCACTTATTTTGGGAGACTTCAGGTCCTGCTATCAGAGTCTCTCTCAGTTACTTCTGGGGGATGCCCAGAGTTTACTCAGCTATGCTCAAGAACAAGTATACTCATATTTCTCATCTGTAAAACTTTTACAATCAATGTCCATGCTTTGTTTGGACATGTCTGTTTGCTCCCAAAGTTGATAGTTGTAAGAGTAATATCTGTTCAATGATAGAGACAGTGACCATCTCTGTGTCTCTCTGTCCTACTCTCACTTAAGTCTTTGAAAATAAATCCTTTAGCTCCCACTCACCCTCTTACTCCATTAGCATTCAAATACAGTCTAAGAAGCCAGGTAGAGTACTCATGGCATATGATTCTGTCTTGTTCCAGGCCATAGGCACCTAAAATCCTTCCTACTCCTTTAGCCAACACACAGCAAACCCCTTATAAGTCAACCCATTAAAATAGATGCCTGATTTACTCCCCAGGCCAACAGATTCACACACAGCTCAAGTATAAATACAAGTTTGGGTTAAGAGGAACAACATCCTCTCAATACATGTCATAAATCACATCCTTTCAGGGAGAAGCAGAGTTTTGGGAGAATCATTTGATTTCACTTTGATATCAAATGATTTGTCTGATTTTGAGAACCTAAGTCAGGAAACATCCACATTAAATCATTTGGAATTAACAACAAAAATTTCTTTATGAATATGCTGAATAAGATTTTCCAATTAAAAATAAGTGACCAAGACTAGCCTAGACTTGCACTTGTGGCTTGCTTCACCACAGCTGGGAAATGGTCTGAGAAACAAAAATAATGAAGTGGAGCTTAAATTCACTGAGGAGGAGAAGGAGCAGAGAGATGCTTGAGATGATAGAACAGAACAGAAGCTAAAGCAGATTACACAAATCTCATTTCCTCTGTCCAGATCCCTTCCATTGATTTTGAGATGACTTGCACCAAGCATAAAAATCGTATTCAGAGGGGAATCTAAATCAATGAGTTACGTTACCTGGAAGGTTATCAGTGAGCACAAGACAGCTATTTTGCCCCAATGTCTCTCTTTTGATAAGGTCCCCAAGGAATCCCCTTCCAGGATATTATGAGGCTTCTATAAGTAAGTCATTTTCTCTTTGGATTTTTATCAATCTTCAAGCATCAGCCATCGATATACCCATATAGGATGCATCAGACTCCTAAAGTGCAGTGTCTCCCCATGATAAAAATTAAAGGCAGTTCCTCCTCCTCCTCAGGACACCCAAATATGGATTCAGTTCTCAGTCCCCACAAAAAAACTACAGCTGCCCTGTTAACCATGGTATCTGGAGGAGGACACACACACACACAGACACACACAGACACACACACATACACACACACTTACTTTGGTGCCATCTTTGATTCCTTCTTTTCCCTTATGCCCCAGATCCAATCAGTGTTCTCAATGCCACTTCCTAAGTATCACCATAATCTCTTTTCTCTATCGCATTTACTTTTGTGAATAGTAAATATATTAGTCTTTCACTAAGTTATTGCAGTAGCCTCTTAACCAAGCATGCCCTCTCCAGCCCATCCTCCACTTGTAACTAGATATTAAGCTTCAAATCTGATCAATATATTGTTCTGCTTAAAACTTTTAAGAGGCTCCTCATGTCTATAGAATGGAGTCTGTAATTCTTAGAATAAAATACCAGATCGTGACCTGGCCTCTGGCCTGCAACCAAGCCACAGCTCTGACCACTTCTCTCCTCTCGCTGCTCAATCCAGCCAGCTTGGGCACTAAAATTCCCGAAACACCATGTTTCTTGCTACAATCAAGTCTGTGCATATATGGTACCCTCTAACTGGAATGCCCTTGTCACCTCATTGAATCCTACTCATAACTGTCAAAATTTTAATAGCTAACAGCAGTAGAAGAGTTTTACATTTTACAACAAACTCAAAAATATATTTCCTTTTTAAGAAATATTAATTGATTTGAGATATATATATAGAGAGATTTTGTTCCACTTATTTTTTTTCATTCATTGGTTGATTCTTGTATGTGCCCTGACTGGGGATTGAATCCACAACCTTGGTGTATTGGGACAACACTCTAACTGAGCTTACACAGCCAGGGCCAAAAACATATATTCAAGTTTGATCTTAATAAGCATGAGATATAGACAGTCTAGTATAACTTGCACCATTCTCAGAGGGGTACTTGCCCATAATTAAACAGTTAAGAATTTGTCCATGGGCCAGGATTCTTTCCACTGCTCCTGAAAGCTTGCTCTGGGCCTATTTTTATAGCCATGTTTTCTGTTGTAAGTGACAGAAAATGCAACCACAAATATCTTAAAGAACAATGAAATTTATTGATTCATCAAATTGATAAGTCTAAAGAAAAGGCTAACTTTAGGAGTGTCTCAAACAATACCACCAGGTCCAAGTCCCTCCGCATCCCTTGGCTCTGCTCTCCTCCACAATGACTGCATCCTCAAGCTCCATTGATGGTAATATGGTTGCCAACAGCTTGGGACCAATCAACATTCACATCTAAGACCAACTAAAAAGCAATGTGTGCCTCTGTCCCTCAGCAGTGTCTGAACATAGCTATTCACATGTCTATACCTGAACCAGTTACTGTGGCCACAAGATACGATGCTCTAATTGGCCAGGCCTAAGTTACTTACCCATTCAATGTCTAAGAAGACACTGTCCCTGGCCAAGTGAAGCCTATAAAATGAAAATTTCAGTTGGATACTTCCTATCTTTACACCATTACTGGCTCCAGCTTTCCCACTGTAAAAATAACATGAAACAGTTTGCAGGGACACACTGGGCATGTACTCTGAGTACACTAGGCAGGATAGAAAATGCCATCAGTTGCCATGACAACCCATTTGGATTCTGAGAGTATGTAGCATTTTTTATACTATCAATCAGAAGACAGATTTACTTTACAATGCTATACAACATTGACCCCATGGAGAGGAAAATATGGATGAAATAACTAGAGATGACATTGAAGAAACACAGTTTATATTGCCACTACTAACACCATAAAAGTTGGAAGCAGAGCTAAATTATTTTTACAAATTGAATTCTATAATTATAACTAGATTAATTCCTTTAAATCTACCAAAAAAAATGATTATGTGTAAAATGTTCATCAACCACATTTACCCACTGGAGACACATACTTTCATTGCATGTTGAGGACAGAATGGGCCTACAAGGTCATCTAGGACAATCCCATGAGCTCACAGATGAAGACCGTGAGAATCACAGAGCACAAGTGGAGTGCCCAAGGTTTCACAGACCTCATGACAGACCTCACACCAGAACCTGGCTCTCTAGGTACCTATAGCAGTGCTCATTCAACAACACCAACTAGTTAAACCACTGATGCTAGGCCATTCACAAGAGTATTTACACATTTTGTAATCTATAAAGTATATTTTCATTCCAAAGCCTATGCTATAAATTCAGCTAAGAGTTCTCCATCTTGACCATGCCCCAAAGATAAGATGACTGACTAGTGTTATTATAATAGATACCACAATATAGTAAATACCTGATAATTTATTCCCTTCTTTGTATATGCCCTTATTTCCTACCCCAAAAGGTCTTGTAGACTTATCAGTGGAAGCTGATAACATTCTTTTTTTAAAAAAGTATTTTTTTTTATTGATTTCAGAGAGGAAAGGAGAGGGAGAGAGAGAGAGAAGCATCAATGATGAGAGAAAATCATTGATAGCTGCCCGTGCATGCCCCATACTGGGAATCCAGCCTGCAACCCAGGCATTGTGCCCTGACCAGGAATCAAACTATGACCTCCTGATAGGTCAAGGGTCAACCACTGAACAACACCAGCTGGGCAGAAACCTGATAACATTCTTGACAGCAAACACTAATACTGCATTCCTGAAAAAATACATGTACATATTTCCCCCCAAATCAATAAAAGATATACCAGGCCTAGTTCATAAATGAATGGATTACATATAATCTTCAATATATTTATTTGAAAAATGGGATAGAGCTTATATTAGGTTTTGAGGACTGTTGTAACAAAGTACCACAGTCTGGGTGGCTTAAACAACAGAAATTTATTTCCTCATGGTTCTAGAGGCTAAAGTCCAAGATCATGATGTCAGCAGGATTGTTTCTTCTGAGGCCTCTTTCCTTGGCTTGTAGTGGCTGTCTTCTCCCTTTGTCTTCTCACAGGGTTTCCTCTGTGGATGTCTGTACCCTACTCTCCTCTTCTTTTAAGGGCACTAGTTATATAGGATAAAGGTCCAGCCACATGACCTCATTTAACCTTAACCACCTCTTTAAAGACTATCTCCAAATACAGTCATATTATATGAGGTAGTATAACATATGGGGGGGGAGGGTGCAGCCTCCAAATGTTCCATCCAGAGCAAAGCTGTACTTACAACTTAAGAACAAAAATTTAAGTTATTAGAATTTACAAATTAGAACAAGATAACTTCTTTTGTGTTCATAGGCACAATCAAATTTCTTCAGAGAAAAAAAATCTCAAAAATGCTATTTTCCCAAAAGTATATTGCCTAGAACCCAACCGCTGGCACCATGATAATGTGGGCTGAGAATCTGGGGAACTTGACACATCAGACCAAGCAGGATAATGACTAAATGTCACAAAACTAATGAATACACACATAAGGTTGTTATTGGGAATTGGCAAAGTTTGAAAATGCACTGTATTACCTAGTATAATTTTATATAGTCCATGGCAGGTGGGGGGAGGGAGGTTGATGGACATTCCCAGCAAATAGTCCTATGGAATTATCCCAGGTAAGTAAGAAGATAAGAAGCTACGTGTAGGGTATTACCATGAGAGTCAAATGAAATGGCAAGGCAATACTAATCTTCTCTCTATCTTCTATAGAAATAGATTTAATATGCTAATGTCAAGCTTAAACCAAACAACTGGTCCAATTTTGGACCTTGTGTTTGAGAAAACACTAATGAAGGCTTCCTTCTTTAGGAACCAGAGCCCAGCAACCTAAGATGATCTCGCCTTTGCTTTGCCTAAGCCTTGTGCACAGCGATGCTCAGCTTACATTTCTCAGTCATCTTGCAGCCTCTGCTCCTGCCAGCCTCACTGCAAAGCTTACTGGAAACATGTCATGCTCTCTTTCCCCTAGAGACATTCACACAACTTAGCGCCTCTCCATGGAACACCCTCTGCATCCTCACCTGGGAAACACTACCCTTCTAGCCTTGTCAGAGCATCATAGAAGTCTGCCTATTATAATTGTTATCTTCTTGAGAATGTAAGAACCTTGAAAACAGAGAAGATCTCACTCATCGCTGTATTACCAAAGCCTAATAATACTGTGCCTGAATCTCAAAGAATGCTTATTGAATGAATGATGGGTGACACAGTTGTTCCAAAAACTATGTCAGAGACACAGTCAATGGGAACTATTTAGAGATGTAAATATTACACACGTTTATGGAAATAGTCTTTTATGCCCATAAAGTGATATAGGATTCATTCAGTGAAGCACAATGTGAAAATGTCAAGTCAGATGTGAAGCTAACCTAAGAAATCTGGTTCACTTTTTTTCATTTTACAACAGTAAATTATGGAACACAACATAGATCTTTGACGCCTAGTTCATTCAACTATTCAGCAGTATTGATTAAGCATGTATATTTGCCCATCATTGGGAATCCAAGGGTGAATAAGAAAAGTAAGGACCCATCCTCATAAAGAATATATTCTGGTGAGGGAAGACAAGTAGTAAACAGGTAAAAAAGGAATTACCCCCAAAAAAGATATAATACAGAGGGTGATGCTATATAAATTAGTTAGGAAAGGCTCCTCAGAAGAGGTGGCATTTGACCTGAAGTTCAAGAAAGTGTCAGCCATGTGACAACCTCGTTGCAAAAAAATGGAAGAAGGTTGGAGCACTGGTGTGAAAGAAAGGAGGTGAGAATGTTGGGAATGCAAGGAGTAACGAGGAAAATCACAGAAGATGAGGCTGGAGCCACAGGCAGGGGGCACTCAGGCAGGGCCTGGAAGGCCGGGGTAGGCAGTGTGTATTTATTCTGAATAATAAATCAGTGGGAAGCTCTGAGGTGGAGTGATATCACTGATATAGCTTTAGCTCTAAGACCTTTTTCTCAAAGCACAGTGTCTTTGATTTACCCAGGCATTATTGTTAAACTGATAAATGAACAGGGTGAAAATTTTCAGAATTGACATAGCAAATGGCCAAGGATTCATTTCTAATTTATTTTCCAGGAACATTAGAAGTTTTGTAAAAAAAAAAAAATTCACACACACACACATATATATATGATAATGCTTTCTGAGAGCAATCTCACTAGATCCTAAGTGCTTAAATCATACAGTGAGCGAGGCCTTACAAATTCAACCAAATTATAGTCTCCAAAATGGGGTTCTAGTGAGGATTCTTTCTGACAGCAATATACAGAGACAGTGATGGTTTACAAAGATTATTCAGATATCAGCCATTCTTCTCCTGGCTTGGTGTTTTATCCAAGCAAATCCATAGACCAAAGAGCAATGATGAGAAATCATAGCTGTGATATTAATACCTTCCCTTAAACATACCCGGTTACTCAAGGTCCCCAACTTCCAGTTTATATTAAACATGAATTTAATGAGTTTAAGTGATAAATTTCTAAGGAAGCCCTAAGTGAAAATATTTTCTGCTTTATCTATTCTAATATTTTCAACCCCAAATTTGGTTGGCAGAATAGAAAAAAAATAGGAGAAACAAGATGAAGTGTTTAGAAAGTCTAATAACCCTACACATGCCATTTTTCCAACTGCCTCCCTCCTCCCACACTTTCTATCAAAGACATGGACTTAACAGTGAAATGCCTACTTAAGGGCCCCTCATCAACTTTGCCAAAAGCCTTCCTAACCCCAGGGCCAAGGAAACCAAGTTCTCCCTTTAAAGATCAGCTAAATATCCTGTCCTCGTGCCTGTGGGAGACAGTCAAATAGTGTCTAATAATAGTGACTGGTCACTTGAAAGTGGATTGGGAATAAGATCAGATCCTGATTAACCTCAAGTTTTAGAATGACCAATCAGTTTCTCTGCCATATAGTTTCATAGCAAGGTAGGTGGCAGGTAAAAGAAAGATTCCAGGGGCTTGTGTTGGTTGGCATATTACTGGCTTAGCTGGACTCGCCCTGGCTAAATCCTCTGCCTTTTACTCTCTCTAATAGCTTTCATCCTCCATCACCATCCACTGGTTGCTGCTGAATGAGTGTTGTTGGCCAGCTTTTGTGAAACAGGTGCCTGCTTGATTATTTGCACCAATGTAATGTGTTATTATGAAATGAGATGAGCCATAACTATTGCACCTGGACCCAGGATAATAAGAAGGGGTGGGGGGGAATCTTGCCTTTTGACAACTAGGGTAAAAATCTGTCACTTATAAATGGACATTTTTAGAACAGATCATCGGAAAGGCATTCAAAAGATGCCCTATTATGGAGTTGATTTTTTACTTCTTTCCTCAGTTCAAGTCGTAAATAACTATCTGACCTTTAGGGACTTATTTTTTTCCTTCTTGGCATATCATAACAAACTAATGTCCTTCAGAGGCAATAAATTTGAGACCAAGTATGAAACTAACCAACTGTGCCTTGTGATGGGAAAACATCAATCACTGCCTCTCAGCCACTGCTTAGGGCTAGAACAACCTTTGTCCAAACTAAAACACTGTGTGCTTGGTGTGGGTTTCCTTTTATCGGGCTGAAATAGCGCTGGGAATTCTCAGGGTGATTTCTCCTTACTTAAGTGAGTCCCACTGTGGTTAGGCAACAAGGTCGAGGATAGTGCAAGTACCCTGCAAATAGCCTTGTTTGCAGGGTACTTGCGATATCTTTAGGTACAACCAGCTCCCATAGTTCACCAGAATGAAATAGAATATCAATAATTTTCTGACTTTTCAGCAAATCCACCCAATAAGAAGAATCCAGATCAGCTTTGTTTTTCATCCACTCCCTCAGAAACTCAGATTTAAATAGGATTTCCCATGGAGCTTAGTACCACCAGTAGCTTCCAAATGGCTATTAGGGAGAAATAAGACTCACAGCCTGAGCAGGGAGCCCCGTCCTTCTACTAGAGATCCCCACTGACCCCTTCCATCCCAATCCATTGTGTGAAAAACAGAGCTGCCAACAAATATGGTGAGCTGCCAACAAAAGGCCAACAAAACCAGCAGCATCAGGGAAGCAACTCCCTACAGATGTGGTGCTGCTAGAATGGTTGGTCCTGGAGCTTGGAGTTCAGAGCTACTGTGAAAAGCAGGGAATCTAAGTCCCCACCTTAGCAGGATGAGGTTTCTCATGTGTTACGTAGAAAGGAAACTAAGACAGAGGTCCAAAGAAGTGCCTTCAGGCACAATGAAGGCTCATTTTGTGGAAATAGTTCCTGGCAGGTCTCCATCCCTACTGAGAATAGAACAGAGGAATGAGGTTCGTGCTGTGACAGCAGGGATTAAGGCATCCTAGAAAGTAATTTTCTAAACATCACAGGGTCCTGAGAAGGTCTTTTCAGCTCATGACATTCTCATTGGCCTTAATCCACCCCAATATCCAGCAAAATATGGTGTGTAGGAAACCATGCTTAAACTTTTTGTTGATTTTACTATAATTTCCAAACTACATTTTATAAAGGCAATACCCAAACCAAATGGGTGTTATTTAACACTAGTAGCCCATCGCGCGATATTGTGCGCTGTAGGCCGCCCACCACTTCCATGGGAGCCTAGGCCACCCGCCGTTTCCGCGGGAGCCAGCGGGAACCCCAGCACACCGCCAGGAGCCGTGCTGCTTCCATGGGAGCCATGCAGCTTCCGCTGGAGGCGGAAGCGAGCCACAGGCGCCCACGGAAGCTGGGAGGGAGCCACGCTGCTTCTATAGGAGGCGGGCCTGCCGGCTCCTCTCCGGGCCTGCGCTAGGCCGCAGAGGCTGCAGGCTGGCCCCCTGTCCCTGTCTGTGTCCACTCCGGCACTAGGGGGCTGGCCCGAGCTGGGGAATGGCGTCTCGCCAGCCCCCCTGTCTCCGTCTCCATCTCTGCTCCAGGCCTCACCTGCACATGCAACCTCCTCCTGTCCGGTAGTGACCTGTTACGGCATCCCAGCCTAATTTGCATATTTCCTCTTTTGATATATATACTAGAGGCCTGGTGCACAAAATTCGTGCACGGGAGGGGTTGTGTGTGTCCCTCAGCCCAGCCTGCACCCTCTCCAATCTGGGACCCCTCGAGGGATGTCCGACTGCCTGTTTAGGCCCGATCCCGGTGGGCAGTCAGACATCCCTCTCATAATCCAGGACTGCTGGCTCCCAACTGCTCACCTGCCTGCCTTCCTGATTGCCCCTAACTGCTTCTGCCTGCCAGCCTGATCACCCCTAACCACTCCCCTGCCAGCCTGATTGATGCCTAACTGCTCCCTGCCAGCCTGTTTGCCCCTAACTACCCTCCCCTGCAGTCCTGGTCACCCCTAACTGCCCTCCCCTGCAGGCCTGGTCACCCCTGACTGCCATCCCCTGAAGGCCTGGTCCCCCCCAACTGCTCTCCCCTGCAGGCCCGGCTCCCCCCCCCAACTGCCCTTTCCTGCAGGCCCGGTCACCCCCAACTTCCCTCCTCAGCCGGCCTGGTCACCCCTAACTGCCCTCCCCTGCAGGCTTGATTGCCCCCAACTGCCCTCCCTTGCAGGCCTGGTCCCTTCCAACTGCTCTCCCCTGCTGGTCATCTTGTGGTGGACATCTGTGTCCACATGGGAGCAGGATCTTTGACCACATGGGGGCAGCCATCTTGTGTGTTGGAGTGATGGTCAATCTGCATATTACTCTTTTATTAGATAGGATAGAGGTCCGGTGCATGGGTGGGGGCCAGCTGGTTTGCCCTAAAGGGTGTCCCAGATCAGGGTGGGGGTTTCCCTGGGGTGTGGGGCAGCCTGGGCGAGGGGCCTGTGGTGGTTTGCAGGCTGGCCATGACCCCCGGAGACCCAAGTGGAGGCCCTGGTATCTGGGATTTATTTATCTTCTACAATTGAAACTTTGTAGCATTGAGTGGAGGCCTAGGCCAGCAAGGGCAGGCGGAAAGCTTGGCTTCCTCCATTGCCGGGGAAACCCAAGCCTCCTTCCTGCTCTCCATGGCCGCAGCCATCTTGGTTGGGTTTATTTGCATATTTGCTCCTGATTGGCTTTGTGGGCGTGGCAGATGTACGGTCAATTTGCATATTGCTTTTATTAGATAGGAGATATCTAATAAAGGAGTAAATATATATATTTACTAATTTCCAGAGGCAATTAGAGTAAGATGGTTTAAACTTGGCCTTTGGAGTTAGAAAGTCTCAGGTTCAAATCCTGACTTTGGTATTTTATATCTGATGATCATGGCAATTTAAGCAAATTACTTAACCTCAGCTTCCCCATGCAAAAAATAAAGTGCTTAAGAGAGCACTGTTACCCTCAAGTACTTAATAAATATATACTAAGTATTGTTATTATTAGTACTGTTCATTTCTGAACTCTACTCATAATACAGGAAAGATCTGGCATAATTTGTTTCTGACATAAAATATAAGCCAACTGGCTGAATGTGTTGACAGCACTCTGTGCTCTGGCCAGCTCTGCATCTGCTGAAGGGGAGGGTCATTCAGCCAGTCCACTTCCAGCTGTGTTGACCGAATCCAGGGACCAGGAAAACCTCCCTACCTTTGTCTCTAGTGTAAGTTTCTCCACCCTCCACCAACATAATGAATATCAAGCAAACCTGCCCCGTCTTTGCCACAGTGAGTTTCTGTAATAGAACACTCCCATCACACCATGATAATAAATTCCTTGTCCTGGCTTCTCAACAAAGATGAACACCTATGGGTTTTGCCTACTCAATTTTCCTCTGTAATAGTGCATTTCTGCTTTTCTCTCTCCAAAGCATGTCCATACCTGCCAACTCAGATATATAATGGTCTTAGTACCCCTGTGACACAGACAGAAAAGGAGATGCCATGCACAAAAGATGGCTGATGGATATTCTCCATCATAAGAATATTCACCAACCAGATCATATACATCTCCAATGTAGGAAATGGAGGATGACCAGATACTCAAACAACCAGAGTGTGGGGAAAGATAAAATATAGCTGTGAATATGATGATAATAATATCAATATTAGTTGATATTTATCTATTAGATGGTTATTACTATTGGTGGAAGTGGGGGCTTCTCCCCATTTCACTCTATGTTTCCATGTCAGTCCATAGAGAATAGCAGTTTTCTCTTCTTCCCCCGTCACCATTAACTAAGGAGGTTGTTATATAGAAAGTTTTGAAACGCTTTCCCCATCCTCCTACTCTCATTTCCCATAAAGAAGTGTTTTACTACATGGATCCAGTAGACCTGAGACATTTTTCAGGCTCTGTGTTCAAATGGTGAGAGTGCTGTGTGTTAGAGATTTGGTTCTATGCTCTGCACTCCAGGGTACACCCATGTGGTAAGGCCCCTGGGAATGCACAAGGCCTGCCTCCCAGGCCTAGCCCCTGCCTTTCATACTATTTAAGCTCATTGCTCAGATACTTGTGGAGTGTGTGAACCCTGGCTTTACCAAATCAGAATCAGAGGGGAATTTAGGAAGCCTCTCACACCCTTATTTCTACAACTACAACTTAGCATTTGGTACATCTTACCAGAGAGCCCCGCATTGGAAGGGAAGGGAAAAAGATGAAGCAATATGTGTGGTAATTGCTGAATAATGTCCCCCAGGGATGTCTATGTCCTAATCCTCAGAATCTGTGTTATTTTACAGAGAATATTAATTTCCTAGGCCACCATATCAAACTACCACAAACTGGTAGCTTAAGACAGCAGACATTTATTTTCCTAGTCGTGGAGGTAAGATGTCCAAAATCAAGGTGTCAGCAGGATGAGCCCTTCTTGGAGGCTCAGTGGAAGACTCTCTTCTATGCCTCTCTCTCAGCTTCTGGTGGTTGCTGATAATACAGTCCTTGCCCTTCCCTGGTTTGTAGATACATTACTCCAATGTCTGCCTGTGTTATCACAAGGTGCTCTCCCTGTATGTCACTTCTGTCTCTGCGTCTTCACATGGTGCTCTCTTCTGTGCGTCTGTGTCAAAAATTCTCTTGTTGTACACCAGGCATTGGATTAGGGCCCACCCTCATCTAATGGGATCTCATTTCAACTTGATCCCATCTGTAAAGACCCTATGTCCAAATTAGGTAACATTCTCTGGTATTAGGGATTAGGCATTTGGCATACCTTTAAAGGGGAACAGTTTAACCTACAGTACAGAGTAAAAAAGACTTTGCAGATGTGGTTAGGGATCTTGCAATAGGGAAATTATCTTGGATTATCCCAATGTAATGATAACAGTTTTTATAAAAGGCAGACGGGAAGGTCAGAAGTCAAAGAGAAGAAGACTATTTGACCATAAAGGCAGATATTGGAGTGATGCAAGCATGAGCCAAGAAATGCGGGCAGCCTAAAAGGCTGGAAGAGGCAAGGAATGGATTCTTCCCGGGAGACTCCAGAAAAACTCAGCTCTGCTGCTACCTTGATTTTAACATCTTAAGCTGCATGTAAGACTTGTGACCTCCAGAATTATAATATAATAAATTTGTGTTATTTTAAGCCACTAAATTGGTGGTAATTTGTTACAGCAGGAATAGGAAAAAGATAGGCTAGGTAATTTTAAAAATTAGAATTTTATATTTTGTTTTCCACTAATACTTGGGGACACAGTTCCATTAACAAGGGGGAAATGAGTGATTGGTAGAATTTGAACCCCCAACTCAAAGGCACAAACCTGTACCAACTAGGTTACACTACTCAGCAAAGCCCTCTTGTGGGATGATCTCATGAACTCTTCAAAACAACACCTTGCAGTAGGTACTCTTATTATTCCTAATAGAAATCTGAGGCAATTGAAGTCAAGGGACATTAAATAATTTGTAGTCAGTAAATAGTGGAGTCAGAACTTGATCCCAGATCAATCTGACTCCAAGACATATTTTTCTTTATCACTGAGCTATACTCTTCTCCCATCCATCTGTAGTTAGATCAATGACCTCCCTGAAAACGAGAAATAAAGCCTGGCCTACAAATGCTGCAAAAGTGCCACACTTGTCATTTCCTATTGCTCATCTAGCCAACTAAAGGGATGTGGTGAAAGAGAGGCCAAGTACACATCTTCCTGCCACAGACACTATTGTGAGATAATCAGTCCATCAGAGCCTCGTCAAAAGCCAATGGACAGTTAATGGTGCCAGTTTTCCAACTGGCAGAAGGAGAGTAACAGCCTTGGGCACCTCATATGCCAGGGAATTCTGGCTTGTGCACCAAGATGAACTGTCCTTCCAAACACTGAATAAGAGAAAATCACCCTCTCTTCCCATTTCTTTGGGCTGTTTCTGAGACACTGGAAGACTGTCCATCAAAGACTGCAAGCTCCATGAGGCACCATGTCTGATGTCTCACTTCTGCTTTCAGGACCTAACACAGTCTCTGGGATATAAATGTTCTAGAAATACTTGGTAAGTGAATGAAACAAGAGTCAGATATGCTTAGAACCAGCATATGTTTAGATATCAGCTATGCTAAGCTCATTTCCACATCTGTGACACACATTTAAAATCTGGGCAGCAGTGATTTTGCCTTGTGCAGCATAACAGAGCTTAGTCAGATGTTCTGCACAGAAGTTATTTCTTAATAAGCATCCATGATTGAGTAGATGAATAGATGGATGAATGGTAAAGGTCAGCTGGAAATATTTTTGTTGAACCTGAGTGATGCTAATAGAGAAAACATTTATCTGTCTACAGAGGGCCCAGGAAGTCCTGCCTGCTCCCACTCCTCAGTGCTGTTGATGGACTAAGGGTCACAGGTTCACCAGGAACCACAAGCTAGGTCAGAGGTAGGTAGAAACAATTAAAAGTATGATTGGGATGATTTTACCTCCTTTCATGCACATTAGTTTGTGTGTTTGTGTTTGTATCTGTGTGTTCTTAATGTGTTTTGGTCTAACATAGGAATATGTATAATCCCACACCATGTAGAAGTAAGAAAATGATGCAAGTTTGCAGTATTTCCCCCTCCTCTGCGAGTGCTCTCATTTCTTTTATTTCTTAGGAATATTCCTGTTAAAAATTTCATATGATTGGTGCTATATCCCCCTATTATGACAGGAGAATCAGTGTTATATACAAGAATAAGTGAACGTACCTGTGGCAAGGGTGTGAGTGTGACACAGAGGTCAGAGCAGCCATGAGAGCCCAATCTGTCACTAATGACCTTGGTCAGGGCATTTTGCCTCTTTGAACTTGAGCTCCTTAATCTTTAAATAGGACGGATTCACACTTGATCTTTACCTTGGCCTATAAGGTCTGATGATATGGCGCCTACCCCCGTTTCCAAACTTTGGCCAAGCACTATTCCCTTCACTCACTCTGCCCCGATCACACTAGCCTTCTCTCTCTCTCTCTCTCTCTCTCTCTCTCTCTCTCTCTCTCTCTCTCTCTCTGTGTGTGTGTGTGTGTGTGTGTGTGTGTGTGTGTGTGTGTGTTTCCACAACTTATGGCCTTGCACTTATTCCCTCTGCCTGGAAATACTCTTCCCTCAAATCACTGGTTTGATGTTCTATATCATGTTAAAATCTGCTGCTACTCATTTTATATCTCTATTTGCCCGAAGTACTGTGACCAATAATGAAACTAGACAAACACATGATGTGTTACATGAGGGTTCATGTGGTGGGAGGTTCCCTGCAGCTCTGCCCTGGACAAGAGGTTCTGGTACAAGTATTGGGCTTTGGAACTCTGCCTAATTGGCTGCTACAGAGTTCCAGCTGGCCACCTCCTCCCTCCCTCTCGGGCTCTGGATCCCGTCCTTGTTCCAAAGTAGTGGGAATATCACCTACGTGAGGCCAGTGTGTGTGAGCTTCTCCCAGGGAGGCTGAACCATGTTCTCTCTTGATCCATGTGAGGCCCTCACCCTGTCCAGTGGGTACCTATTCCCACGACAACTCTAGCTAAATCACCTTCCCCTGCTTGAAATAGAGCTGAGAGAAGCTCTTCTTGTTATAAACCAAGGGTGAGTTTGTATCATACACAGAAAACAATCAATATATTTATGAAGTAAAAATATTGAAAGTGATGAAACACTGAGATCACAGCTGAAACAATAAAGGATTTGAACTAAAATTTACAGATTCTCAAAGCAGAAGTTCTGGCACCCAAAATTCCTTAGTTCTCCTCTCTGCTATTAGAGGTCAGAGTAAATTAATCTTAGAATAAATCTTAGATTTTGTCCTATGTTGAGTTTACAACACACAGAAGTACACCCTTTGACCCTTTGGGCTAGAAGAAGGATGAAGGATGAGAAAACAAGGTGAGCATAATAACACCATAATAATTGCTGTTCTCTTCATGAGAAACTCATTTCTATGTATGAAATGCTATTTGTTCATCTGATTTATCAATCAGACTAGTGCAAATTACAATGAATATATTTCTAGAACTGGAATGGCTATCAATGAACTATACTTCAACAGTTCAATAAGATTTCTAGAATGAGGGAAAGCATTTATATGTTTTCACTATTCAAATGCATTTCAACAAATGTACTAGTAATTGATATAGCAGTCCCTACAAAAGGTAAAATGCAACTAACTTGCTTACTGAAAACTTATTCTATTTATAAATGATTAGAAAGAACAAAGTACAAAAGCCAGAAAAGCCTAATTACTGTCTGTTAAAAAAGTGATTTTCTGACTTTGCACTAAAGCTAGATCCTACAAAATTAAACACACACACACACAAGAAAGAAAAAAAAACCCAGGATAATAATTCCCAGTTAATGGCAATTCAAGGAATGGAGAAAATAGCAATGACTAAGATAACATGGGGGCACAACGTAATTTCATGTGACTCATCTGTGTTAGATAGCTTTGATAAAACAGTACATCTAATTCGTGAGTATTCCGCAAGCTCACTATGCAGAGCAATCATATGGTTTTAATCTTCACATAGCCCCGGGAACCAGGCATCATGCTTCATACATAGTAGGAGTTCAGTCAACCTTTACTTCAAGAGAACACAAATTGGCACCCACTCCTTTTCATTAGCAAACTTGCTGCCATTTCTCTCTGGTGCCCGCAGATGCACATGGCGATTTTAGATCAGAGGAACCAACTGAGAATCTTTTATTTTCCTCTCCCAGCAAAGGTTTTAAAATTTTATGGTGTATAGAATATAAATGCAAGGAAATACTGAAATAAAACAACAAAAAACATGGTTGTTTTATATTGTAGACCTTTCCTAAGTCTTGAAGAAATAAAAAGATTCTGAAAAAAATGGTACAAATACATAGTTAAAACATGTAATTCTATATAAGAATCTATCTCTGGAGTGAATTTGTATAAGTCAGTCTATCTCCTCTCTCTCTCTCTCTCTCTCTCTCTCTCTCTCTCTCTCTCTCTCTCTCTCTGTGTGTGTGTGTGTGTGTGTGTGTGTGTGTGTGTGTGTAAGTAATATATCCAAAAGTATTTCTACTGGGAGCTCATTTGTATTAGCTACTCTAAATCTTTTTATAGAAGGAGGCATTTTCACATCTAGTCAAGCTTCAAAACTTGCGAATAAATTTTAAAAACAACTCAGGGTTATAAGATAACTAATATTTTTAGAGCCCATGCTGAAGAAACTTAATGGGGAATTAGTCATGAAGTAAAGAACATTCTCACTTTCTCTTAACAATCTGCCTTGTACTCTGGCTATTTAAATTAACATGAGCTCATAATCATCTCAGGCTAAAATAAATCAGACTGGACAAAGACATAAGAAGACTGAGGAAAAATCAGGATTTAATAAAAATGTTAAAATATATATAACGGATGCAGGCAGTTCTCTTTACCACCTGATATTCTACCAACATTCCATTGTAAATATGAAAAATACTAGTAAACACATTACTGAATATTTTTAGAACAACAATGAGCAACAACTGAATCTATAAAACAAAATAAATAAACCAGGAAAAACAGACTTATAGATACAGATAACATTTTTTACAGTACCAGATGGGAGGGATTTGAAGGATGGGAGAAAAAGGTGAAGAGATTAAGAAGTACAAATTGGTAGTTACAGAATAGTCACAGGGATCTAAAGCATAGGAAATATGGGCAATTACAATGTGATAACTATATATGGTGTCAGATGGGTATGATATTTATTGGGGATGATCTTTTAGTAACTTATATAGTGTCTAATCACTGGGTTGTACACCTGACACCAATATAATATTATATCTCAACTGTAATTGAAAAATAAAAAATCATATAAAGAAAAAATAATACATTAACACAATACCCAGTCACTACTGTAAAATAAAACTGTGTAAAATACAGTTGATAGTTTTTTGTGTTTTTTGTTGTTGTTGTTTGTGTGTGTGTGTGTGTGTGTGTGTGTGTGTGTGTGTGTGTTTTGTTAATCCTCACCCGAGTATATTTTTTCCATTGATTTTTAGAGAAAGTGGAAAGGAAGGGGGAGAGACAGAGAGAGAAACATCAATGTGAGAGAGACACATCGATTGGTTGCCTCCCACATGTGCCCCTACCAAGGCCAGGGATTTAGCCTACAAGGTAAAAGCCCTTGGCCAGAATTGAACCCGCAATTCTCAGTCCGCCGGCTGACGCTCTTACCACTGGGCAAAACTGGCTAGGGCCAGTTGATAAGTTTTGCTGTAGGATATCTACTTCTGGCAAGGCCATCAAGTCAGTAAGTTCACAGATAGTCCACTGAATTTGGGTATTAAGAATACAAAATAATCAAACCCATGGTTTCATGGTTCAGCTATTTTCATTACTTGTTCATTAAACCAGCTCACCTACATGGTGATATAACCAGTTGCTAGAGTGAGGGCTGGGATTTAAGGCTTCATCTGAAATGTTCCATCCAACGTGGTTATTTTATTTTTTCAATCATCTCAAGGAGCATCTGAGACATGTTCTCCCTATTACATGGGAGATGGATTCTTTATCATGGACCATTTGTCTGTGTCTCCATCATTTCCAAAATAATACTTCTATCAAGTGAGTCCAACAATGCTGAGAAAATACATAAATAATAAACAAAGTAATTGACTAGAAAATGTTACAAGTCACTTTATATCTCAGGTTGGAAAGTAGGATGATTTTTCTTTGACGCATAGGAACACTGATCAGCATAAAAGCTATCCTGAGCCTGTTTGGAAAAGGCAGAGCAATGCCTGGATTTTTTGTTTGTAATGTTAGATTTCACCAGAAAGCCTGATGTGGATCTGAGAAGTGACTAAAATGTATTATTTGAGCAAGCCATCTGTAACTAATCTCAAAAAGTTTCTATACTTATCTCTTTAAAATAAGTCTGTGATCCTCAATTATCAGCTACACAAAAAATAAAATATCAGCTAGGGTTTAATTTAGTCCACGAATAGCTTTCCACATCTCTCCAAACCAAGATCCAGTCATCTGAGTTTTATTTAACTATCTAAACACAAACGTCATTGAATTTAAATAATGAGTTTTGGCCAAACACCTCAGGTGATAAGTATCAGACACCAAAATGAGGTAGCAAACCAAAATTGTGTGTTTTCAAAATGGCTTTGTGACTCTTAGACTCCTCACTTACATCAAGGTAACAAAAGTGTTCAGAGCTGGAAATTAAAGAGAGGATTTCTAGAGGAATTTCTTGGATAGAATGGCTGCCCTGTGGCTACCTCCTCCCCCTAATGGTGAGGGAGAAGTAGGGGTGCTTCAAGGAGACCACATAGATAAATCCCTGGAGTTTTTGAGGAAAAGTAGACTGGGGTCTGACTTCCCATTTCCTCCACCTGCTCCCTCCCACCCTTCCCCCCGTCCTCCACTACCAGAAATCTAAAACAAAGGTTGGCAAATATTTTCTTGCAGATCCAGATTGTAAATATTTTAGGTTTTGTGATACATACAGTCTCTTTCATGTCATAGTGCAAAGGCAACCACAGACATACATAAACAAATGCACGTGGCTGTGTTTCAATAGAACTTTATTTGAAAAACCAGGCAGCAGGTCAGAGTTGGCCATGGGCCATAGTTTACCAGCATCAGATCTAGAAGCTGATAGGGCCTGACCTAGAGACTGACACACATCTCAGGCAACAGACACACTCAAGACTGGCTGCTGCATTTTCAGTCAGTCTGCTTGATGGTTGCTCTTAGGCAAAGACGCTTGAAGATTTCTCATATCCATATTAGGGCCATGTTGGGAAGAGAAAGCCAACCAGGAACTGCTTAAATTCTGCCTCAGAGGACCACTGTGAGAGGACACTAGAACCCCAACAGGGAGATTATTGTGGAAGGAATTTTCAGAATGTAAAAATGTAAAAAGGGTATGCAAGCGCTGAGTCAAGAGGCTGTGAGAGAGGAAGAAAAAATTTACTTATTAGAGGTTTCCACTGCAGCCAGCCCAGCAGGTCTGAACAGAGGACCTAACAGCTGCATTAAACCTATTTTCCCTTAAAACATCCACAAGACATTTACTGCCTCAGAATGCCTCCAGAAGGCCTCCAGGAGCTTCTGCACAAGGCAGGGAAGACCCTCTTTCAGTGAACACATTTTAAAGGAAGCTTGGCAAACAAAAATAAACTTGCATTTTGTTTACATTCCAGAAGCTATTCGGTTTACTGTATCAGATGCAGAAACATCCCTCCCCAGGCCTGTGCAGGGTGAAAAAGAAATAGATAACTGGAACAACCATCGGAGTTATCAACCTAATTAATAAGTAAAACTCCCATGACTGCACCAATTCTCCAACATCCATGTTAGTTTAAGTCCATGGTTCTCAGACTTTAGCGAGTATCAGGGTCACCCGGAGGGCTTCGTAAAACACAGGTTGCTGACCGAACCCCTGAGATTCTGATGGAGTAGGACTTGGGGTGGGGCCTGAGAGGCTGCAGGTCTAACAAGTTCCCAGGTGGTACTGATGCTTCTGGTCCAGGACCACACTTTGAGACCCTGGATTAAGCCAAGCTTGACTTCCAGCTAAGACCTGTCATCTTATCAAGAATAGGACCTTCTAGTGTGAGTTGGGCACATCTCAACACATGAGTTGTGTGCGTGGATCATTAGTCACTCCAGATCTGTTTTCAGGGAACAGCTATGGCTACAAAGTGATGCATCGTTGTTGCCAACACCACCCAGCTCTTCTAGTATCATGGGCAACTTTTCTCAAGGAACCTGGATTTCATGGACTTGTCTTTCCTTTGCTCACATATAACATGAAGGTAGTTGCCTGCCAGTATCAAGTACTTTACATAATGTCCCAATCTATCCAATGCAAAAAAGGATATTGAAGGAGTTTACTGACATATTGTCTGACATTGTCATGATCCGTGAGTGGCAGAAAATAGACACCCAGTGAGTAGGCAGATTTCCATCTGGCAAGAAGATGGCTGTAATGAGCACCAATGTGCAATGACAAATAGTAATAGAAACTAGAAAGTTGATGGGAAAATTAGCTTTCCCCATTTCACATCTGCACAACAGGGGGAGCTGCCAATCAAGGTCTGTAGAGAGAGAGAGGCTTATCTGGGTTCCCAACCACGTGCAAAGACATGTTCTCCTAAGTTTAAAAAAAAAAAAAGAATCACGGGGAAAAAATAGAATCAGTCTGTTAGAGAGCTTTAAACAAATGTGGGGCTGTGAAACAAGCTGTCGCAAATTGGCAGGGAGAAGGCAGAAAATCAATGTGAAACGAAAGCTGCCTCTCCCAACAAAATAAAGCCGGCAATTAACTCTTTCTGTTCTTGCTGCAGCCTACAAACCACTTAAGCCCCAGAACACAGGTTGCTAAGAAATTCTTTAAATACTCAGCCTATTTGATCTTTTAGCATGGGTGGGGAAGTGGGTAAGAAATAGGCATGCAGGAGGCAAGGAAGAACCAACTTGGTTTTTATGTATACATACCTGAATATATATAGCATATATATTTTTTAAACATACACACAAACATATGCATGCATAAATACCAGGCATATATGTACGTATTTACATATATATCTATATATATATATATATATATATATATATATATATATATACACACACACACACACACACACACACACACACATATATATATATCCTAACACACATATAAACACACACATTGAATGGGCACATGAAACTAAGAACAGACACAAGAATCCACCAAATTAGTGCCTCGGTGTCTTAGAAATGACACAGGAATAGAAAAGCATCTCACAAGTGTCTTAATAATATTCACATAGAGAAACATACAAATTCGCCACCAATTTAAAGATCATATTAGAGAATATAACAATTTAAATTTCCCGTATGTTTTGGCTGTTCAACTCTACCTCTGTTCTGAATGAATGATATAAAAATGATAATGAATAAAAGGAGATAACTAAAATGATCATAAAAGTCCTGAAAAGGTACTCCTTAAAAGACCAGGCTATTAGTATATTTCATTAATTAATATTATAAGAATATTGCTCTGAGTTAGAATATGGTATAAAACAAGTGCAACAAAGATGAGCTGTAATTCTACCAACAGAATTCAAAAGTCATTCATTATAGTATCAAGATGTTTATAAAAATGGAAAGTTTATTTGAAAATTAATTAGTATGTTTATGCGTAAGCATAGCACCAGTCAAGACACTTTCTGTTGTAGTAACAAACAATCCCCAAATCTCAATGGTTCAGTACACAGCAAAGGTATACTCTGTGCCCACACTATATCCAATGTTGTCATCAGCGGGACTCTGTTAGCCACTCACATGGGGGCTCACATTGATGGAAGCTCCATGTGGGTTTTTGTTTCCATGAACATCAGGCAGGAAGATAGGGAACACAGTAAATTACACATTTGTTCATAAACTTTCTGCCCCAAAGTGGCACAAGTTACCTCTCAATTTCATTGACCAAAGTAAGTTTTAAAAAGTTCATGCCTAACCTCAGAAGAAGTTGAGGAATGAAATCCTACAGTATTCCCAGATAAAAGAGAGCTAGAAATAGGGGGTGAACAGCACCAACGACAACCATAATCACCCCACATCTTGCCCCCACTACTGCAATAAACTCTTAGCCAGTCTACCTGTTTCCACACAGGTTCACCTCTAACTTACTCACTTAGCATCCAGAGAGAGAGTGAAGTTTTCTTTATTTTTCTTTTTAAAATAAATCTAGAAGTCCTATCAGTTTCATGCTTCAATACCCTCAGTGGCTTTGTATTGAACTTAAAGTGAGATTGAGATCTTAACCATGAGTTACAAGGCTTTGGATGGTCTAAGCCCTGCCTACATGTGTGACCTCATCCTTCTACCCAGTACTTGATCCAGTCAAAGCATTTTCTACTACCCACCTCCCTCATAACCACATTGGTCTTAACTAAGATTCCTGGATTATGAACTTTGTCCTTGTGCTTTTCCCTCTACATCCTTCTGGCATTGGTGACCTGGCTTATCCCTACGCACTCCTTCCACACCAGTCTTTCATTCTTCATCATCTCTCCCTCTCTTACAGATCTTTTTTTTTTCCACAGCAACTGACATGATTTCAATTACAAATGTACAATTATATAATTATTTATGTGTTTATTTAATATATCTCTCCTTCTATGAATTCCTGAAGGGGAAATATAATGTGTTTCGTTTTGGTTTTACCATCTAGACATAGCCCTTAGCACACTACCTGCCATATGGTGGGTGCTGAATTACCACCTGGATAAGTAAGTTTGTCACAATTCTATTGCTAATTCTAATAAAGATCAACAACTCAGTTGAAACATGTGTAGCAGAAAGCCACAAATCTAAGATTTAAAGTGAAAACCCAAATGTTAGAAATTAAGCATGTCTTTATGTGTTTGTTAACAATTCAGAGTTTGGGAAGATTCATGTCCAGTATGACAAATGATCCTGCAAATCCACAGTAGATAGGTCAGTTAGTGGGGTTACCATCGTACAAGGAGAAAACAGACGCTGAGGAAAATGAGGAGACTTGCCCAATATCACATGGCTAGTAAGAAAGAGGCAGAGCCAGAGGGTGCGTAAGAGACTTCTGACTATACATCTGATTCACTTTCTACATCCCATCCTGTCTCCTGATTCAAGGAGGTCAGCCTTAGAAGTATTCCTGTGGGGACAGTGTTAATGAAAGAAAATTTATTAACATAGCACCTGGGCCAGATTCTGAACAGATATGCAAGGAATAACCTTCAGTCTCACTATGCATTTCGGAATCTCTGTTCTAAGGAATTGATTGGGCAAAATAACTTCATCAGGTGTGCAGATTTATAAATACAGGATGTCCCCAAAAGTGTACACACATTTTAACAGCTGATAGATGTAGATTCTATTACATTTTAAAAATGAAATGTAGCCCTAGCTTATTTGGCTCATTGGATAGAGCGTTGGCCTGCAGACCAAAAGGCCCTGGGTTTGATTCCAGTCAAGGGCACATACATTGGTTGCAGGCTCCTCCCCAGCCCAGACCCTGAACACATCGATGTTTTTCTCACATCGATGTTTCTCTCTGTCTTTTCCTCTCTCTTCCACTCTCTCTAAATGATCAATGGAAAAATACCCTCAGGTGGGAATTAACAACAAAAAAATATATATGTAAAAATGAAATGTATTCTACCTTTATAATTATTCAAAGTACGTATACATTTTTGAGGGGATACTCCCTGACATCCCTGAGGACCTTGGAAACTCCACTTAGAAGACATGTTTCTGAGAAGACTTTATAAATTACCTGTGGTGTTTGGTAGGGGTTACATATTAAGCTCTGACCATATTTATTAAAGAAATATATTGTGAGCACATACTCTATACCAGAGCTATATATGATGTAATATACTAGGTTAGCTGGGAATGGACACAGAAGGCTTATGTTTTAATGAGAGTAAAAATTATAGAAGTACAGGGGAGGTCTGGATACAATCCCATGAGAGAAGAGAGAGAGAGAGACAGAAAGAGCTGTAATGTTTGGGAGTAGGAGTGGAAGGAATCTCACCAAAGCACCATCAACCTTGGAACAAAAGAAGAAACAAAGGGAGGGAAAGGAAAGGGAAGAGAGAAAAGAGGATGAGGACGTGTCACGATTGTATCCTAGCTGTGACCAAGCAACTGCAACCAAGAACACTTCTAGCCTGTTTGAGTTTTTCCCATGAATTTATTTAATGATTCAACGACTGATTTTTCAACCACTGTAAAAATTGAGCTCCATGCCCAACTCCCATGCCCAAGCCCTTCCAATACCAATAGGAGCTACATCCTCTCCTTCTTTCTCCCTTTTCCCATGGGTTTAAACTCCAACCTTCCTTTTTCCCTTTGAACACATCACCATTTCCAGTTCTTGCCATACAGTGCCCCAGTGCATGCTTCTCCTTATTATCAAAGAGGAGATTTAAAATCACCCAGCCTGGAGTTGTTTTGTGTGAACTACAACAGGAAAATCTGCCTGACCATGCAGATAGCCATGATAGCTTATCACACACAGGAAAAGATACTAAATAGATAGAGTGGCTGTAATTCCATTCACATCCACATAAAAGAGCTGCATGAAATATTAACTGTGTGTAGCCACTTGCTTCAGAGATAAATGATAAGACTCATTAGTCTTGACAAAGAATTTTTAAATCTGAGATTAGGTAATAACTAGCCTTAAGAGGCTCCATAGAAGATAGTGCACATTCAGAGATAGTCCACTAGAATCCACTTTTTATTAGGCCACAGTTCCAGCAATAACCAAGAACCTTTAGAAGAAAGAGAAACTAACTTTTCTGTCTCCCTAACAAGGAAAGGATCAAATCCCTTCTGAACCTAAAACTTCCATAACCAACAGAAATGGCAACTGGATACAATCAAGATAATTTTTATCATCATGCCTATACATCACACTCTGCACATCCTTCTTACAATTCATCTGGCTGTCCCTTACAGGATGTTTCTGTCTTTGGCAATCATTAATTTCTAATGACTTGCTCACAGAGAAGAAATGTCCATCTACCCTGGGACCAATGTAGTCTTCTGAAATAGGCAACCTTACCCACTTGCCTATTGGGAAGGAGGTAAGGAAGCTACACTCAGAGGGTAACTTCCAGCAGCTCTCAGAGAGGGTTACCCTGCATAGAATAACCACATACTACCCTATATAGAATACCCACATACATCCGTTATTTCTCTCTCTCTCTCTCTCTCTCTCTCTCTCTCTCACACACACACACACACACACACACACGCACACACACATATTCTCACACGTATATAGGCATATATGTATTTAAATCTATTTATTTGATCTATCAGGATGAAACTTTCATGGGAACTAGGTCTTTGTTCAGTTCAGGTGTATTCTCTGTGTCTTATACAATGCATCTCAAAAATTATAGGTGTTCAATAATTATTTGTTGAGTCATAATTTTTTTTGCCCTTGTTGCTGTCTCTCAGCAGAGCTGGGAAGAAGAGACAAAGTAATAGGCTAAATAAATAGCCTAGAAACAATTCCATTATACTCCACATCATAAAAACTGGCATATGAACAAAGATCTTCCTATGGTTTGCATAGACAGCTAAGACTGTATAAATGACAGTTCCAAGGTTAAGGTGGAAGTTTGCTTCTGGACTAAATCATGGATGTTCTTTGGTATCCAACTCTCAAAAGCCTAAAGTTGAAGATAAGAATCTCAAGAAAGTGTATTAAATCCAAGACAATATTCAGAGTGAATTAATAAAAGATAAAGACTGTTAATAAAAGGAAAGCAATGATAAAAAGTTCATTTACTTTAAAGGCTTCTTCTAAAGTTAAAATCTGGCTTGTTTTTTTCTGATGAATAATAAATAATGTATTATATATATTTGATCTTAAAAAGTGAAAAAACTTAATGGAGAGAGAAATGCTAGCTTTGCGGCTTACTAGCATTGTGTCCTTAGGTATGTTGCTAAACCTCTATGACAATAGAACTGATGATTGGTTAAATAAAATGGGCGATGGGTCACTAATAAATTCCTAATGTATAGAGTTACGCTAAAGTACCTCCACCTTATGGTCTGGACTTCAGAGTTGTGTCCACCTGGTTGGTGGCAAAGCTCTTACTGGGTCCTGTTGTGAATAGTAAAGAAATCCACTTTGAAAGGTACACCTACAAAATCATTCATATGAGTGACAGAACTTTTCCCGAGCTCCTTTTGTCCTCAGCTCTCACCAGAGACCTCCATGCCTAACTCACGGCTCAGGCACAAATGGAGGCTTGGTTAATTTCCTTTCTGATGAACAATGAAGCACCCAATTTTTTCTTTATACTTTGAATAAGTAACAAGCACCATTACTCATTAAAACAGAAGATTATTACCCTGGGATAGTTATTTTAGTGTGGAAAAAGTTCAGACTTCGATTCAGAAACACAGGGCCTGAACTTTGACTTCACAATTAAGTACGTGACCTCGAAACAGTTATGTACTCTCAATGAACCTTCTTCATCTCTAAAATTATATAACAAAATAGCACCCTCCTGAGGTTGCTAAGAAAAGTGATTATATGAAAGTGAGTTGCAATTGGTAAAGGGTTCTACAGATGTCAGCTATTTTGGTATGGTGAGCCTGGAGTTGTTTTGTGTGATAACAGTAATATCCCTTTACAATTTAGCAAGTTCTCTCATGTTCCTTGATTCATTCAAATGGATATAGTCTGAGTTCCAAGATCACTTCTAATTCTCTGAGGAATAGCGAGTTTTTACTTCCAAATAAAGCTTAAAAAGCACTTTAGAATGTGTTTGTTTTCGTTCTTTCCTTTGTTCATCCACTATATATTAATTTATGATCTTTTATAAGCACTGTACTAAGCTAATAAACTTAGGATGTATAAAAAAAGAAACATATGACTCCTTATTCTTTGTAAACACACATTGATTCATTTAGTAAATGTGTATTGAGCATTTATAATGGAATAGTCATATGAGCGAATACAAAGTTCAAAGTAAGAAGTTGTACAATAAAAAATAAATGTGACCACAGTACCACAGGACTACCCAAAAGTGGTGAATACCTATCTAAGAACAATAAGAAATACATCAATCTCAAATTACCCATCATTAATCTTTTTACAATGCCTAGCAATCTACAGAAATGTGTCTAAACTCAAGAAACTCCTCTTGCCACTAACTTCATGAACATATCTGGAATTGAGTGTAGTTGGTTACTGTGCAGCTGGGATGTTTCAATGGTAAAACTGCCGTTCAGAATATGTGAGGTACCCACCCTAAACACACACTCAGTTCACTACATAGGTTCTTCTACAATCAACTGAGAGGAAAAGTCAACAGCTATTCAGCTCTGTAGAATAGAAGAGATTAAAAATTACTTGCCTTGCTCTTAACTGAGTCTTTCTGCCAATCCAATAGATGTATTTATTTTATCAATTTCTGTCTGTACACTTTTCTAGTGGTACTATCGCTCGCTGGCAGCTAGATGATGTGAAGGTCTATAAGAACAATCTTTAAAATCCCAAACAATGATTACTAACAACTCAGTCTCACTCTTCACCAACAATATTTTTAATGAAGAGTAGACGGCATGTGAAACTTTTTAAAGGCAACCTTTAGGCCCTATTAGGCACACATAGGAAGTGATAGACACCCTACTTTTGGAAAACCACTTTCCTTTATGGGAGTAACCTGTACCCCATATACTAGTACACACATACCCTTATATGATTTGAGTGGGAGCAACATTTTAGTGCAATTTGAGCACTACTCATGGAACATATCTGGTTCAGAGTTTTATATTCTTTTTTTTTTTTTATCAAAATATTTATTTTTTTTTATTTTTATTTTATTTTTTTTTTAAATTTCTTTATTGATTAAGGTGTCACATATTTGTCCTCATCCCCCCGTTCCCATCCCACACCCCTCCCCATGGATGCCCCAACCCCCTGTTGAACTTAACCATTGGTTAGGCTCTTATGCATGCACACAAGACCTTTGGTTGATCTCTCCCTTCTCCCCCCACCCTCCCCTATCCTCCCTCTGAGGCCCGATAGTCCGATCGGTGCCTCCTTGTTTCTGGTTCTGTTCTTGTTCATCAGTCCATGTTGTTCATCATTTCCCCTAGATGAGCGGAATCATGTGTCACTAGAGATGTACTTATAAGAATTGAATGTGCGACGGGCAATAATAGTTATGCTGACAGGCAAAAAATCAGTCTGTAGTGAGTTTCTTTCTGGACCAACATTTCTTTTGAGACCCAATATCAATGTCCACCAGTTCCTTATGAGTACATGTCGGCACTGACCCCTCAGCTCTGGATGGTGGACAAATGGTGATAATGCAGGTCCGACTCCCTCTGGTTTGGTCTCGGCCGGACCCAGGGGGGGCACGGCTTCACCCGTACCCGGGACCCAGGCTCACCCGGATCCAGGGGCCCGCGGCCTCGCCCGGACCCGGGGCCCCAGGCTCACCCGGATCCAGGGGCCGGCGGCCTCGCCCGGACCCGGGGCCCCAGGCTCACCCGGATTCAGGGGCCGGCGGCCTCGCCCGGACCCGGGGCGCCAGGCTCACCCGGATCCAGGGGCCGGCGGCCTCGCCCGGACCCGGGGCGCCAGGCTCACCCGGATCCAGGGGCCGGCGGCCTCGCCCGGACCCTGGGCGCCAGGCTCACCCGGATCCAGGGGCCGGCGGCCTCGCCCGGACCCGGGGCGCCAGGCTCACCCGGATCCAGGGGCCGGCGGCCTCGCCCGGACCCGGGGCCAGACTCACCCTGACCCAGTTCCCAGCCTCACCCGGACCCAGGGGCACGCGGCTTCACCCGGATCCAGGACCCAGCGGGGTTTCGTCTTCTTGATCCCATTTCCTGTTGGTCAATTCCATCTCAGCAATTCCTTCGGCCATTTTCTCAGAGCTCCAGGGCAGCCGCCGCAGAACTCGTTGGGCGGCGGGCTCGGCGAAGCTCCGGTGTGCCCGGTGCGCGGCAGCGGGCTGGTCAGGGGTGGCTGCGTCGGCCCTTGGGTCCGCAGCGGTGGCCAGTCACCGAGCGTGCGCACCTGGCCGCTTCCGGGGCGTTGAGATTCTTGAAGGACTCGGAGGTCAGCAAGCGCGGAGTCTCCCACCCCATGTCTCCCAGGGGCTCGTCTGTCCGTGCTCGGCAGCGAGTGGGGCCTTCCCCTCAGCCGGAGACCGCCGGGGGAACTGCGCCGAGCACGTTCCAGGCCGCCATTGTGTCGTCTGAGCCGTAGTTCTTAAAGTGTGATCTTTGGGTCACCGGCATCAGCATCATCCCGAGTACCCCTCTCTTTTATTCTAGTTGTAGAGCATCTGCTCAGTCAGCCCTCCGGTGGTTCTGGATGGTGTCTGCTCCGCTCTCCCATCGTAGACTCAAAATTGTTGTGGTAGGCAGCAATCAGGTTTCCGCCCTATGCCTCCATCTTGGTCTTCCTTTGTATAGTTAAGTCTTGATTGTTGTTGGTGTCGCTGGGAGGAATTGTCCTCCAGGCCAATTGGCCGTGCAGATCCTCTGTGTCTATAAAGGAAGAGTTGCTGTGTAGGAGACAGATTTATGGGCCGGGTCTTGGTGCAGCAAGGCTTTGGCGCTCATTGATTCTGCCTCTGGAATGTGTCCTTTATGCGAGTGGTTGAAATCTGGTGTCATCTCACACCGACCACTAGATGCCCTCGTTTCTGGGTCTCCAATGGTGTGTAGGTCAGCTACTACCTGAGACCACTCAGCAGGACTTACGGCAAAAACTGCAGTTTCCTCCTCCTGTCTGAGCGTCCCTAGAGCAGTCCGACTAGAACCGCAGTTTATCTGGTCAAGCTGCCATAGGGCAGGCCACCCACATGCAAAAGCCGTTGCTTGGAGCCCAGGTGTGCCTGCAAGACGTGCGGGGCGGACCTGCAAAACGAGCGGGGCGGGTCCCAGGGCGGGGCGGGTCTCAGGGCGGGGCGGGGCCTCAGGGCGCCACCAGGCCATGGCGAGGTGAACCGCACTGGCTGCAAGTCTGCTTTTTCTGTTTTCCACGTTTCCAAGCCCCCTCATTCCGCACTCCAGCGCAGCAAACACTGATTGCTGGGCGCACCTCCACAAGGAAGTCACTCCCACTCTCCGACAGGAAGGCCGAGAGTCCAGCCTCTTCCCGCAGGCGTCTGGGGAGCTAATCTCCCCTAGGGTTGGAACAAAAGCCACAAGTCCCTTCCCCCGACCCACTCGCCTCCGCACCTCAGCTTCTCCAGAGTTCGCTCTTTCCTCTTCTCTCTTAGCTGTAAATCCACCATTCAGCCAGCTCTCCTGTGGTTCTGGGTGGCAGACGCTCTGTGCGCGGCGAATTTCCTTTGTTTAACTTTGAAATTGCTGTGCGCGAAGTTCCTTTGTTTGACTTCGCTGCCTTCTTAGTTCTCCTCTCTCAAAATGGCTAGAGGACTTGAGTGTAAGACAGGAAGTCTTAAGAATCCTCTAAGTCGGTGTTGGCGGTCTCCGGGGCCCCGAGGATCTCAGTGGGGAGCTGGGCCAGGTCGGTGACGCGGGTGGGCCCGTCTCGCAGAAAGATGGTCTCTTCCTTCACCGAGAGCCGCTGCGCCGAGTCCGCGGCTGCCGCCACAGCAGCTGCCGCGGCGCCCACGAGCTCATGGCCCCGGCTGCGGTGCTGGCTGAGAGGAGCCGCCGCCCGGTCTGGGGAGACGCGAGCAGTAGTCGCCGCGCTCACCAGTCCATCTTTTAGTTGTTTTTCCAAAACTGCCATGCGAGGCAGCAGATCAGCCGTTCACCTCCGCCGCCATCTTGGCTCTCCCAGAGTTTTATATTCTTGCAAATTTGATCCAGAGATTTATATTCTTTAAAATTTGGGATCGGAGTCAAGACTTAATTAGTCTCTTTTGAGTGGCTAGACAGGTAATACCTAAACTATATTGGCCATATTTTCCACTGTGAGATGGGAAGCAAAGAAAATCATTCTCTAGTAATGGAGTGGCATGAAGCAGATGTCTGGAGGAAAAAGAGAGATTTAATATGGAACAAAGATTTTTTATTTGGCCAACTCCACCCACTATCAGTGAAGGTGCAGTAACATTCCAAATAAGAAGAGGATGCTGCACCCAGCAAAAGTAGAAGTGCATGTGAAGGAAACAACAAAGCAAATGCCTATGGCTTGACCCCAAACATATTACTGAAGACTATTTACTAGTAAAACCAAGTATGGAAAAATAAGTAGCAAATAAATGTCATGTTCCTGATGATACTTCTGTTATCAAGGATTTATTAATATTATGCAATCTGTCTTCACTGAAGTCATCAGTACCTATGAGTACATGAAAATATTTTTTTGAATTCATGTGCCTATTATTTTATTGGAAGATAATAGCCTCAATGAACATTTTCCTTTAGTGACAGCTGTAATCAAGGCAGAGAGTGTTAAGCTCATATATTATTCTTTCACAGTGGACTGTGAAGGGAATCATGATTCATGAGTTTGCTGACTGTTTATTCCCAGCTGTAGACATGGTCCCCTTCAGCTAAAACACAAACTACAGTGCCCCACTTATCTGAATGTCAGACTTCCAGCAATGAGTCCTAAAAGGAATGAGCTTCTAAACAGCCAAAGCATACATTCCCAAATGTCTACACTTTGTTCCATGAAAGGGTTCATCCCTTAATTATATTGACTCTTATTTCCCATCATCTTATTTTACACACCCAGTTATCTACTTATCCATCCTAAAACTTTAAAGAGTAGTCAAGTGACCATGATTAAAAAACAAAAGCTGGAAGCCAGAAATATGACCCTAAAAACTGGCCACAGTTATTATAAAAGTCCATTTGTTTAGTAGCATTTAGACTCTACACTAAATGAATAACACTGCAAGCATTAGCAATATCTACTGAATTATTTCATGTTTACAAACTCATCATAAGTTATCAGAAAAAGGTTAAATTATGTTCAATATATTTTCCCCAAGATGCTAGCAAATGGGTAATATACATGGAAAGATTTATATTCTAAGTAGAATTTAATTGTAAAGTTACATAGAAAATACATTTATGTTGAGAATGTCATTGTGAAACACTAATGCAGCTAGGAGCTGTTTCCAGCTGATGTTTGATGGGAACAATAGAGAAAGGATTTCAAGCATGGACTGGCCAATCTTTTTTCCCACCCTCTTCCTCAGCAACCAGTTCTGAAATCTAACTGTTGCCTCCTTACCAGCTTTTCAAACCTACTGAGGTGCAGGAAAATGCTGAAAATTTATATGCCCATTACAAGGGAATAATGGGCACCCATGTTGAAGAGGTTTGAATGCATTTGGAAATGAGCCATCATGTGCTGCCTGACCAG
The DNA here is from genome assembly GCF_951640355.1 of Cnephaeus nilssonii. Lineage (NCBI taxonomy): Eukaryota > Metazoa > Chordata > Mammalia > Chiroptera > Vespertilionidae > Cnephaeus > Cnephaeus nilssonii. The sequence goes on along the minus strand of NC_137076.1, from coordinate 83,909,221 downwards.
CATGGGAGAGAGCACAAAGTCACAAAGCACAGACATGCTCCAATGTAAGCATCTCTCACTTCATTGGCTTCTACTCAGCCTGAAAAGCAAGCCTAGTTTTTCCCTGGGAAAAAAAAAGTGTTATTTATTCACTGCACAAGGACTATTACTTCATTAGGGGAAATCATCTTTTCATAACTGTCATTCATAGCTGCCATGTTTACTATTTTGGTGTTACTGATCAAAGAGATATCTACAACTCACCATTTTTAATGAATAGATTTTTGCATATATTTATCATAAGATTGGTTTTTAACCACGTATTTCAATCCCATCAGAATTGCTGCTAAGCCTCAAATGGTCTTGAGGGCAGATGCCATAAATACAACCAAATATATGATGAACAAGATAAACCTAGGGTGGTCACGATAATGCCTTTGAAAATTTCTAATGGGAGCCGCTCACTCAGCTCTGCCATGGAAAACTACCAGTTACCATTTGCTTTGCAAACACTGGTCCAGGAGCCTCATGGGCTATTGTAAAGAAAAAAATATATATCTCCTGAGAAAAATAATGCAATTTTAGGAAAGCAATGTTTTCAGCTGCTATAAGCATTCTAATTACTTTAGAATGTTTCTTTCCCCTCGCCCCCCCCCCCCCATTCCCTTCACCCTCCAGGGCCTTTTTGCTTTTGAATCAGCTACAGAAACAAAGCAATTTAGCAGAGTAAAAAGCTTATTAACACATGATGCAGTTCAGTGGCATGAGAAAATGCTGGGGAGAAAACAAAGAATCCATCCCATAAAAAAAAAAAGGTTGATCTGAATATTTAAAAGAAGAAAAGCTGAGAAGAAAGGTCAAGAGGGCAGCTCTGACTTCAGAGAAACCTCAGTTCCATGGGAGGAAAATGGCAGTTTAATTCCTCAACTTGCTCAGCAAGTGCAGTTTACAGCTAAGGTAGGAAATTTACTAAGTCCTCATTTATCATTTAAGAGAGTCCCCAGGTTCTCTTCAACTGTAGTTTCTTCTGCCTTTTTCAAACACCAGAGCAGGTGAAATTGCCCCCATTTATCTGTGGAAAGTGAATTTGAAGGTTTTGGCTTCTCTGCAGGGGTAATGGTAAGGAAGGGTGAGGATAGAGGTAAAGTGCCAAAACTGTTTTATCAGAGTTCAGTAAGAAAAACCACCTGATGCCCCCTACAGAGTATGTTGAGCACTTGGAACAGAAAGGAAGTAACATATGGAACAGTGTGCAAGATATGCAGAGTTGGACAAAGCAATGTGGAATTTAGTGGTGACTTCATTGCCAAAGTCTCATTTTCTTGATCCAAATGACTGTACCTTGAACAACTCCACTTGCCTCCAAAAAACAGTCTAAGAAAATCCAAAAACAAAAGAAATGAACATTGAGGGTCTTGCAGTGGATACAAGATGCTTTGAACAGAGACTTTGCCTCCTCAAGAATAAACATTTATTCATTCACCATTTGACTATTGTGTACTATATGTAGGGAATGGTGCTGGACATGTGAATGTGAATAAAATAAATTTCCAGGTTTTTTTGGTGCTTGTAGTCTAATATGGGATAAAGACTACATATCCATTCAGTGTTCATTCATTCAGTACATGTTTATTGAGCAACTAAATACAGTTAGCTCAATAAGAGGAGCCTAAGTATGAAGTCAGAGAAGAGGGTGTGGCATCCAGGAAGGCTTCCTGGGGTTGCTGATGCCTGAGCTGGGTTCTAAAGGTGAATTCTATATTATGGTGAATGGCATTGTAGCAGAGGAAACCTCACTCACAGATGCATGTATGCATGAGACTGGCACATTGCTGGGGCATACAAATTGTATCTGAGGAAAATGAGAAAAATTAAGGATATTGTCTACTTTATGATATAGTGCAGATAAGTATTAGAAACACTCAGATGATTGATTTATTTTTTAACTACATCTTTATTTGAATATACTCCCTTGGCGTATTTCTCAAGGCAGTGATGAGGATTTAAAGCTATAATCACTGGTTCACTCTAGCTAAAATTCTCAGTATCAGACACTAACCATAGGGAGGAAAGCTTGGATAATCTTCTACGATGCATCGTGCAGGGGCTATCTTTCTGGGAGGAGTAAATAGTCCCACATTGGTACTTTCTGTCCTGGCTGTACAAAGAAATCTATCTGAAGAACTGTCAGCAGCATTATCTTTGAAAATAAAATCACTATATTTAGGACTGTGGCATGCCCCCAAACCCCCTGATGACTTCCTTGTCTCTAATCTGTCATGATGATGTATAAAGATATCCTCCAAAAGTACCTTCCAAAGCCTCCCTCAGTAATGCACTCTGTTCTCTCATGGCCATTGTGGTCACCAAGCTTCCTTAGAGAACACCTGAATTCATCTTATTACAGTTCTAAGCCCATCTTTAGGACTTGAGACATCTCTTTATTTTTTAATACCCTAATCCTCATTCAAAGTCCAAACCAATGTGGAAACAAAACTAAGTAACAAAAAAGCCTCCTTGCACATGATTTTCTTGTCATCAGTGGAAACACCTGAGGAATATGGTCATAGGATAGTCATAAAAAATGGAAAACCCACCCAGCTTGTGTGGCTCGGTGGTTGGGCATCGACCCATGAACCAGGAGGTCATGGTCCAATTATCTGCTAGGGCACATGCCTGGGTTATATGGGCTCAGTGCCCAGGAGGGGGCAGTGGGAGGCAGCGATCAATGATTTTTCTCTCACCTCATTGATATTTCTATCTCTCTCTCTCTCTCTCCCTTCCACTCTGAAATCAATAAAAATTATTTTTTTTAAAAGGGAAACCTAGTGGGTAGTAGAGAAAGAAAGGGTGAATAATGGTGAAGCCATATAACTGCCTTGAACATTTCATGATAAATAGAGTCTCCTTTGGAGCACAAACATACTAAGGACAAAAAGTTCTGGCAATACCCAAAGTATGCATCCCTCTCTCTATGGGGGTAAATGAATGTTCGTTCTGAAGCCAGACACCTAAGAGAAAGCCTGCAATTAATACAGTAAAATCCCATTTCATGGATGCTTGCATTTTCTCCTATGATGAATGTTTAAGTTTAATGCATTATGAAAAGTCATCTAAGATAAAGCAATCAAGTGTCTACATGCAGTGAAGCCAAGAGAACTGGCAAAATAATACATTGGTCCAGCTCAATCTATGCCCGGTACATTAACTGTTTACTTGAATAATACAAAAACACAAGTGTATTCTGCTGCCTTGACCAGAGTTAAACCTAATAAAGTTAATCTGCCATCAGTGATACATGTGAAATTGTTTTAATACACTTAAAACATATTATTTAAATGACACATAAAAGTAACAAAGGCATAAAAATATCCGTCAATACAGTTGAATTCTAAAGCTGTTAACAAAAAAAAGCACATCAGATTGGTTTTAGAGTGTCTGCACACATCTGAAGCTAAGTAATTATTTCTTTAACTTTATTACAGAAATGAAAACTACTCTGTGATAAGAGCTACATACAAACTTTCAGTAAAGTAAGAGCTTATAATGGCTCAGATGTAGTAGCTGAGAAATAAAATAATAAGATAAATTTAAATCCTATAAACCACTTTTCAATGATCTGACAAAGCAAGAAATTGGATTTTGTATATTTTTTATTTGTTAATATATATTGATTTATCCATATTAAACATCAGTCTTATTTCACTCCTGTGTTTGGAATCCCTTAGCTATAAGTTCTTTTATAATTTTTCACTACAGTGTTCCTACAGCTCTAAGCACACCTTCCCACCCCAGCCTCATGGCCAGTCATGTTCCTTCTCCCAGGAAGAAGATGCAGAATAAAGAAGGAGGGAAGGCCACGCCCTTTGAAATTCATAAAAACAACCTTAAAACTCCAAATGATGCATGGAAATTTGTATAAATGAGGGTTTAAGTTATTTTCTCCCACAAGGTTATTGCCAACCTCCTCCACCCCAGCAGATTCCATGTAATGATTCCATGAGAGGATGCAATACACTCACACACACACACACACACACACACACACACACACACACACACACATTTTCACCTAGTTTTAATGGAGGGAAAAAAAACAAAGTCAGAATAAAAAGATAGGAAGAACAATTGCCTAGATAACTGCACAAATCCTGGCATCGTGCAGGTTTATCAGGTGTTCTTAGATGGAGGGTCTTGTGATTATTGTCTTCTTTCTATGTTCCTACTCAGTTCCTGAGTCTGGGGACTTACTGAACCTGACATGACACTTGTAACTCAATAGCCTGCAGAAGACTTATCAGCAGGATGTTTTGTTCCCATTATGAAAGGGTTGATTGATTTTTAGATAATCTTCCTAGAGGCCTAAACTTAGGGAGGGCTTCTCCCTTCTTCAACCTGAAGAATCTTAAATGTATGTGGCAGCTTAGAGAAGACAGGATTAACCAAGGGTTATCCACTGATGAACTGTGGGCTGATTCTTGCTCCACAGATACCTTTTTAAAATCGTACAATGTAAAAAAATTAATAAGTATCACATACAGCCGCTAATTTCCATAATTAAGTTGAAAATCAGGAAATCTGGCTACATTCGCCCACTTTCCTGCCTGGTAGCACTCAGCGGAGTTGAGTATCAGCTGTCCCCTGTAGTCAGCGTACAGATTCTCCAGTGTGTCACAGTTGTCACTATTCCTTATAGCATGGCGTCCAGTCACTTTAATCACAGGTGTTCTTTCAGGATCTCCATAAACACTGAATTTGAGGATGTTATGGTTAGGATCATTAAAGAACCCAGGGAAAAATAGAAATTCAACAGGGCATATTTCTCCTTAAATTGAGAAATACTCCATGAAAGATGTCCAACTTTGGAGAGCTAAGATTGAACGTCTCTTGGATGAAGTGGGGTAGGAAATAAGTGGAAGAAATTAGAGAAAGCCCTCCCTAAGCTCTACCACCTCATTCAATGTTATCCCAAATCAGAAGGCACAGGTATATGCACTCAAGCCTCCAATAAAGGATATTCTGCTGGATTTATTCTGTGAGCTTGAGTGGCTAACAGATTGCTCAATTATGATTAGCACAGAAGCACAGCACTGTGATCATATCAGAACATCAACCCTCTCTCATTTTTACTTTGTTAAGGACAACAGCCGATGAGATGAAAATTCCCAATTTATAACTTTCAACATCTTACTAACCTTAACATACAATTCAGCCTTTATACTGGCTTCTCCTGAAAAGGCAAGCAGACAAATAATATTGCAAGATTTAAGTGAAAAGTAGGACTCCCAGAAAGGAGGCATATCTTACTGTATACTGCATTTCACTTGGGAAATGAACTGTGGTATACAAGTCTTCTCTCAAGAATATAGGGGTTTTCTGTAAATCAGGGTCCACAACTGATCTTATCCTGTCCTTGTCCCTGGGGGAGCCAGATCCTCTCAAACTTCCTTTCACTTCGTTATTACCCAGAGTAGCTTCCTTCTTTTGCATGAAATCTGGGCGCCAGGCTCACCTTGAACTCAGCGGCTTATTTCTCCCTTATGGAGGTCTTATCAAAGCATTTTTCCAGAAAAGCCTGTATTGCACTATAATCGCTAGACCAACTACCAAGATTATAACCTTTTATCCACATCATTACACATGTACTCAGTATATTTCTTTTTTATAAAGACTGTACCTTCTACACATGCAGTGTAAAATGGAAATATATCTATAATCAGTTAGCTATCAACCAGCAGGAAGCTAAATCATAAATGAAGAGTATTGGATCCAGATGTCCCAAGGAAGGGAAGTGAATTTATAAAAAGAGAAAAGAAAAAGAAGTAGAAATGAGTCAGAATGAAGGTGTTTCTGAGAACAAGGGTTTGATGTGGAAGTTCTAGGATATTGGCCCTAGAAAGCACCTCTTGGAGGTTCCACTTCCCCATTTTCAGATGGGAACACAACAGCCAAGTTCTTTGTAACAAACCCACACAAATACACTTGCTGAAATAAGGATTTTCTTTCTCTATCATAATAGCAGGGGCAGTTCTATTCCATGAGCCTTTCCAGTACCTATGTTCCACCCATCTGGAAGTTCCACCATCACCTAGGATGTCCTCTTTCGCAGGCTCAGCATGGCATTGTCATCCATGTGCCTGGTCATAGAAAGGGAGAAAGACTGGCAGTCCCAATCAAGCATCTTCCTTTTTATCACATATGCTTATATGGGTCAGAATTTCCCCACTTAATCTACATGTGGGATTATAGGCTCCACTCATTCAACTGGCATTCCATGATAATGGAAAAAAAAGGAATTATACATTGCGAGGGACTATGAGAAGACTGGTGTAGGTAGGTCTCAAGAAGGTAAGATGCTTGTCAGAGACCATGTGTTAGTGCAACCATGTTAGGGTCCTAGCCACAGACTATGACAATCTTCACCATTATATTCATCTTCTCAAAGAGCTGGCCAAGAAAACCATGGACTGGGAAGAAATCAGATTTCAGGAAGTGGATGAAGGGATTCTGAATGAAGGCTTTCTCTTGCTGGCCCATGTGGATGGAGTCAATTCTCTTCTCTGGAACAAAGAAGAATTGAAGTTTGCTACACAACTGACCTAAGAGGTAGTGTTTTGTAATACATGCATTATTGCTGGGAAGCAACATAGAAAGCAGAATAGATTAGAAGACAAAAGCAGTCCCAAAGGGTCAAGCCCTAAGAAGGAGACTTCACATGTATTTTATTGGGTAGAAGCTAAGACAGTAGAGTCCAAAAAAATGCAAAGCCTAGCAAAGAGACTGTGATAATGAGGACTACAGGCATATCATTCACGTTAGCTGAGTAGAACATTATAAAAAATAAAGCTATTTTTGTCTCTTGGGAGAGCATAAAGACAACAAGATTGGCCACAGGCCATTGGAAAAAATGACTCAAAGGGGTTACCATCCAATACTCTTCTACTTTCTTTTCTACCTCACACAGGCATATTCTATTTCCATGAGAAAGAAATGAAAAATTAAAAGTTCTAGTATGGAATCTAATTCTAGTAAGAAAAGTGAGACCTGTAAAGCAATATGAATTCTTTTATCTTCTCCCTTCCATATAGCTTTCATCACATTTAACAGATGATACTATTTTATTGTGTGAATCTTTCTACCATTTCTAATATTAACCTTGCTATCCAACCTCACTTTCACACCCCCCCTAAAAATACTAGACTTTAATGTCTTTAGATGCTGAAATTATCTCATAATATCCATTATATCCCAGAGTACCTGGAAGAATGCTTCAGACATCACTCAAAGCATCAGGATGGTACAGGTCCTAATTTAGGTGATGCTTCCAATCTTAATCATCTCTTACTGGAATTTTGTTTTTGAAATATTTACCATATGATAGGCTGAATTAGGGCACCCCAATAATGTCCACATACTAATCTCCCAAACCTGTGAATATGCTACCTTGCATGACAAAAGGACTTCTCAGATGTGATTCAGTTAAGGATCCTGAGATGGGCCTATTCTCCAGGATTATCCACATGGGCCCTACATGTAATCTCCACATGGGCCCTACATGTAATCATAAAAGTCACAAAAGAAAGACCAAGAGGGGAAAATGTGGTCTGATGACTGAAATAGAGATTGAAATGAGGCAACAAAGAGCCAAAGACCATTGGAAGCATCTAGAATCTAGAAGAGACAAGAACAGATTCTCCCCTGAAGCCTCCAGAAGGAACCAACCAAGCAGACACCCTAATTTTAGATCCTTAAGACTCAGTTTGGAGCTTCTGACTCTAGAACTGTAAAATAATAAGATTGTGCTGTTTTAAGCCACTAAGTTTATGGTAATTTGTTACAGCAGCAAAAGTAAACTCATACATGTATCCTCTCAATTAGCAATGCATTCACTGGGCTAACTAATCTTATCTTACCAATTATCAGATATAAAGCAAATAGGAAGATTTAATTTGCCATCTGTAAATGCCTGAGCCAGCAACTCTATGTCTAGGAATATTTCCTAAGGATATTTACACAATAGGATTTCAAGCACCCATTAAAAATAATGAGAAAGATCTGCAAATATTGACCTATATTCTGAGATGATATATTATGTAAAAAAATAATAAGCGGCAGCACACATGTAAAGTTGAGTATGTTTCGTCTCAATCAGCTGGGAAGAACATACACCAAATTGATCAGTGTGTTTACTTTTAGATGGTGGAATTTCAGGATGACCTTCCTTTCCTTTAATTTCGTTGGTCTATTTTTCTTTTTACAATGAACATTTATTACTGTAACCATCTGAAAATCCAGGGAGATTTTTCTATCTTGGACAAAAGAAAGGTTTTATTTGCCCACAAATATTTTATCTAGCTTATGACTGTCTATGATTGTTGTACCTGCCACCTGTCTTGGTCTCTGCCACCACCCTTCATGTTATGGTCCTTCTGTTTCTATCACATCACTACCAAAAGTCCATTTCATGGGATAAATAAAAGCAAACACAAGAGTCAGGAGTACCACAGAATTTAATATACGTGTCTACATTTTTCTCCCTTTCCCAATTCTGTCTCCAGTTTTCCCCTATTTCTGTTAATGACACAACCACCTACCCAGTTGCCTAAGCCAGAGCATCAGGGTTGTTTTTAACTCCACATCCCAAATCCCATCAGTCACCAAACCTTCCCATTCTATACCCTCAATTTCTCTTAAATCTATTCCTTGTTCTCCGTTCCCATTGTTAACAAATTTAGGTCAGGTTGCCTGATCATTTCTTCCCCAGTCAAATGTAATAAATACCCTTCTAGCTGGGTTCATTGACTATAATGTGTTCACCCAGATCTTCTCCTCAGAGGCAAAACCATAAAGCTTCACAGGCTCTTCATTCTGAGCCAAAAGCCCTCCAAAGGGCCTGGCACAGACTTTCATGATCTGTACTTGCAATCTTTCTTTTTCTTACTATTTCCTGCCAAGACTATTGGATCCAATTGTTACAATAACACAGAACTTCCCTTCACAGTGCCAAACCTTTAGACATGCAGTTTTATGCCTGGCACAGCCACCTTGTCTATCCAATGACACTTCTTCACCCTGCAGGATTTGGCATCTATGTCACCTCCTCTGTAAAGACTCACCCAAGTTAGGCTTCTCAGTCCCTAACCTCTCATAGTCCTTGTACATATTATGGATGTAGCTGTAGAGGAGAGCATTCACCATTATACAGTGATTAATCACTTGTGGAATCTGTAGCCCCATCTTGATCCAACCATGAACTCCTATGGTAAGCACTGCCTTCTATTCATTTCTGTATCCTCAACACATGGCACAATGACTAGCACAAATGCGAAATTTGCCAAATAGATTAATAAATGAATAGCTAACTTTTATTGGAGGCTTACTCTGTAATAGGCATAGCATAAATATTTTCTAACTGAATCCTTACAAAAACCCTTCAAGATAGGTGCTAATATTATTTGTAGTTCATACATAAGAAAATAAAAACACAAAGAGGTTAAACAAATTTCCCAAATTTACACATTTAGCAATTGCATAGAAGTTGAGACAGTCTAACTCTAGGACATGAGCTTCTATACTGGAATGAATGAATGAATGAATGAATGGGCAATGTCCTGACCTTTCTTGTTAGTGTTCAATATGTAAGGCTCTGGCCTAATCCTTAACCTGTTAGTGAGACATATGTGTCCAATCCACTGTCCTGTATTCCTTCTTGCTTTGATAATAGAGTGAGAAGGTGAGGAAAGATGTTATTAAACAGCATAAGGTGAGAACCCCCTGGCAGCTAGTGGGAGGAGAGAACGGGAGGCTTTGGGTAATTAAATAGAGTGTTAATTATTCATTAATAATAAGTTGTGGCTCTTGCCTGTAACTATCCTGTAAAAGGCATGACAGAAGAAATGTGTTTGATCAAGTATTTCTTAGATCTGAATTACAAAGACAGTCTCCAAGATGAATTTCAGTTCCTCATCACATGGTTAGTTTCCTTGCAGTTTCCCCATGGACATCAATGCCATGGAACTTAAAGAGGATGTTTTTCATTCCAGCAACATTCACTAACCATTTCTGCACAGTGACATATGTGGAGTCACAGCTTCTAGTTGCAGTATGTGGTGCCTAGGAACATGGAACATTCCAGAAACCTTCCCTGGTAGATATGCGGGAGAAGCAGATAATACATCCTTGTCTTGAGAGAGAAACAGAAGGCCTGAGAGGCTGTCATTTGGGCAAAGTTGCGTGGCAATTTAGTGTTTGCCTCTCCAATCCCAAAATAGTCTTAAACTATATGCCTCTCAGTCACAGTAGAAATGGCAAAACAGGGACAATTTCCATTATGCTGTACCACTGAAATCATTATTTCAGATCAGGGTTTTTTTAAAAAAATGCTTTCACAGAAATATCTCAAAAGCTTAAAACCACTGTACAGTAGAGGGAATTTGGGTAAGAGTAAATAGATATGAGCTTAGTATGCCCATCTTGTCAAACCAGAGTGAGGCAGGGATTTTTGGTTGCAGGGGACTAAAACCACTCCAAACTGTCTTAGCCCCAAAAGGGAGAACTTAGAAATTCGTATCTCCAGACGGAAGGGAGAGAGAGGGCAGGGGAATCCCAACCAGACTCAACTCTAGTAGAATTCTCTCCGTCTTTGTTCCTAAAATGAAGGCCTCCATGAGGAAATGGAAGTCCCCATTTTTATTATTAAGACTGTGATAGATGGCTGATGAAATAGTAAAATTCCCTGTAGCTTTTCGGCAACATTTGTATTTTCTTGAAAAGGTATTTGTTTCTGAAGTATAATGGAGGTAATGTCAGTAAGCAAGGGATCTGTTACAGGTCATTAGCCAATTCACCTTCGATCTTTATTGCCTTATAAATACAATTTATATTCCCATAAATAAGAATTTGTGTGATACCTAATCTCCAAATAGATGCCTAAGGATAGGCAGATTCTTCCCTTTATATACCACTGTTCCTACAAGCTGAAGGACTCCAAGCCTCTTGTGTATGGGAAAGGCAACCATGGGAGAAAGCAGAGCAGAAAGAGTATTATTTCTTACAGGACTCAGTCACACTCTAATTCAAGTTCCCTGGCTCATGGAGTTTTTTTAAAACCTCTCCCTAGACCTGGCTGGTGATGCAGTTGGTTGGAGTATTGTCCCATACACAGAAAGATTGTGGGGCTCTATTCCTGATCAGGGCACATACCTAGGTTACAGGTTCAATCCCTGGTCAGGATGCTTACTGGCAATAGCCGATTGATGTTTCTCTCTCACATTGATGTTCCTCCCCTGCACCTCTCACAAGTCAATAAGCATATCCTCAGGTGAGGATTAAAGAAAAAACCTCCTCCGAAATATCATATCCAACAGCCTTTAAACAAAGTTTTACTAGGGCAGATATGCAGAACTGTAACTAAGAGGATTGTGGGAAGAGCATTGCCTACTCTGAGCACATTCTCTGCAAGTGGATTTTCAACTATTTAAAAACATAAAATATTTAACAGTTTGTAATGGTTTTTAAGACTAGGATGATGGAGCATAAGAGGGAGCAGCATAAAAGCAAAGGCATGAGGCTGAGAAAAGGAGTCAAGGATGGAACCCTTCTCTGTGTCGGTTCCCTACCAGACAATGCAGGGCCTGAGGTTAAATTCCTTTTCTGCCTCTGACAACATCAGCATCAGGGCAAGTGCATCTGAGGAAGAGCCACAGGCAGGACAGAGGTCTGACCTTGGCATCAGCTATCTGTGGGACCTCAGCGCGATCAGTTAACTCCGCCGTGTGCCAGGTTTCTTGTCTGTAAAGTGATGAGGTTGATCAGTCTCCCCTGGCACCAAATTTGGTGAAGACTATTGTTCCATCAAATGGAGCCAAAGAATATTTTTCCATCAAAAAATAAATAAATGAACCTTTCAGTGCACAGACTGCTCACAGGTAAAGCAATTTTGAAAGCCACACTCACCCTTTTAGGCCAATAGAAATCACATTCATTTTTCCTTCAGTCTGGTTAGAACTAGAAAAAAAAATGGCACGAATGATCTCAAACTTCTTTGTCAGGGGCTTTTCATGCCCTCTATGACGGGTCCTAGCGGCCTTGACACTCACCTCCAACCCTTCTTATCCTTCACAGGGCCAAGATCTTTGTCTCTCTTCTCTCAACGTCCTCTTTGGAACTCACCTGATGAACTGAGAAGTCACAATAAAGCAGAGGTTCCCAGATTTGTTACCAACAAACTGCCTTTACACTGTCTCCTATCTTTGTACTCCCTGTATAATTCTTTATGAAATGTTTTCTACTCAATAGATACACAGTTTTTACCTCCAGCTTGAGCCTTGTTAGAAACCATGCATTTAATGTATTATGTCTGTTTACTTCTAATTCATCTTAAAACATAGCTATTAAAATCATTTGTTCACCTGTGAGGCAACTAAAATCAATTCTCGTGCCCCGTGGTATGCATTTTACACCTGTGAGATGCTTTATTAGAGTATGAATGACATGAATGACAAATGTCTTTTTCCAGGGGTTTTAGATTTAGATCGAATGAAAATCCCTGACACCTTTTAAGCTACCTGCTATTTGCTCACAACAATGTGTATTTCAGAGGTGTCAGGGGATGGATGACAACCGTAAGAAAACATTTTACAGGACATTAATCTTAAACCAAAGGAATGGGAAGATCCCTTAATTGCAACTCGAGACATTTTGGAGGTCAGGAGCTTTTTTCTCCATGTCCCTGAAATAATCATATAGTAACAGCCATGGTAATAACAAGAATGACAGCACTTACTGCATGTTGACTATGTGCTAGGGTTCTGAGAGCTGGCCTATCTTCCTTTCTCTTGTATTCCTGCCTGCACCACTAGCTGCCACACCGCACAGAGGACCTGGGAGTCGTTTTTTATGTGTGCCCCTATTTCATCTCAAAAAACAAACAGCACAGTTGGGGGCGGGGGGAGAGGCGGGGAGGGGCGGGGGATAGCCAAACCAAACTCCATGCACTGTGTCTCTCAGGCTTCAGCACAAAACCCCATTTCATGCTTCAGAGCCCTGACTATGACACGGCGCTCAGGATGCCAAGCAGGGCGGGAGCCAAGCCCCAGAGGAGTGCCCGCCACGCACTGTGAGGCTAAATGGGCCCTGCAGGGCAGCCTGGCCACTTCCTGCAGGTACAGAGCTGCTGTCTGGCTCCTCTGTGTTCTCAGACAAGCAAGCAGAGAGGGGGAAATGTGAATTATATACCTGGTCTTTGAGGCTCACTGTGTCTTCCAGGATGATGGGCAGCTCTCAGTTCCTGCTGGGGAACAACTTGCTGATAAACCCGAGTTCAAAGGCTGGCTCCACCAGTTACTGAATTTTATTATTCTGAACCAGTGGTTTAACCTCTCTGAGCTTTAATTTCCTCATCTGTCACTGAGAGATGCAAGAGTCTACTTCCTAGGGGCTCTTGCTGATTCTGGTGGGATGACTGCAAAGCACTTGGCACCGTGCTTGGTGCATAGCCTGCTAGTCTCCTATCGCTGCCATAACTCATCATCAAAGACATAGTGACTTAAAACAGCTACTTAGTATCTCCCAGTTTGCATGGGCCAGACATCCAGGCACAGTGTGGCTCAACGAGGTTAGCTAGCCAGGGTCTTACGAGGCCAGAGTCAAAGTGTTGGCTGCATTGAGATTTTATTTGGAGGCTCTGGGAGAGAGTCTGCTCCCAAGTTAATTTGGGTGGCTGGCAGAATTCAGTTCCTTCTGACTGGATTCTGAGGTCCCCATTTTCTTGCTGGCTATCAGCTGCGGCCACTTTCTGCTCCTAGAAGGCACACCCATTCCTTCTCCTGAGCCGCACTCCTTTCAGAAGCCAGCAATGCCACATAGTCCTTCTCAGTCTCCCCTTCTCTGCCGTTCTCTTCTGGGCCCATCTGAATAATCAAGAACTTTAATGACACCTACAAATTCCATTTGCCATGAAACATAAGATATTTATAGAGTGTAACACCAGGGGAAAGACCCTGGGGGCCAAAATTCTGCCTACCATAATCGTTCTATATTAATTATTGTTCAAAAGTCAGCCCTACAAAGGAGCACAATTTATGTACTCCAACTACCTATAATGCACAGAGATTAAAAAACATAACAATAATCCCTCACTTTGATCTTTACAGTAGCTTCTGAACAGCAGAGGTATCATTATTATTCCCATTCTACAGATGTTAGACTGTATTAGCAGGGTTGAACATTTGGGGAGTTAAGAAGATTCCAAGGAGTGATGAAAAAGACATAGATTACTTTCCTCAATGGGGATTTATGGCAGGAAACATTGGAGCTATAAATAGTTGCCTCCTTGTGGGAACGCAAGGCTACCCTGGGTTTCTGTATTCCCAAGACTGAGATGCACAGCAGTGATCATCATAGAAGCCAGGTCTCTTAGTCATGGCTCTCCTGGTACAAGCAATGAAAGCCTCTTGACAAAACAGAAACTAAAAAGGGAAAATATGTTTTAAGACTTAATAAGACTCTCACATAACCCGTAACCAAGGACTGGAACAAGGAACAAGCAAGCCTGAGAAAAATCCATGCAACACTCCTGCATGCTCACTCATCTTTGTGGACCTGCTTCATTCTGTACTCTTAGCAAATCTGACATTTTGCCCAACCCCATACCCACCCTTTCCCCAAATCCAGAGTTTATCTGCCTGCAGTTTAAGGGACCAACTTAACCAAGGTTTCCTAGCTGGAATTCTAAAGTCAAGGCATGTAGTTTAAGTCAGTTATCCATCTGTTCTAATCATTTATAATCAAGGGAGCAAAATCATGCAGGATGGACATGATTGTCGGGCCCAAATGTGTGTGTGTGTGAATGTACAGAGCAGAGGACAGCACTCAGAGAAGCAGCAACCATGGGGTGGACACTGCCCAGGGGTTTGCTCAGCATTCTTCATGACAGAGCCAGAACTCAATGGATCCTCTCTCTCTCTCTCTCTCTCTCTCTCTCTCTCTCTCCCCCCCCATATATATTTTCTGAGTAATCACACTTCCTGCAGGTGAGGATCTGTTTACATTTGACTGCCATCATCCATCTAATCAGTCCAGAGACTAGTGCTGAGGAGCTGTTAGGTGACGGGTAAGTCCACATATGGCTGTTGGCTTGTTGGCTTGCACCCCTGCTCAGTCACTTGTGACTCAGGTAGCAGGATTGGTTTCCTTTAGGATACACAGTATGGACCCCTGAGATTATACTCTAAAGACCTCCTTCAGACTCTTTCCTCAGAAGAGGGCAAAGGCATAGCAGCATCTTAAAACTTGATAGATTGCCCACAAATAGAGCTAGCTCTTAATTCCAGATGCTGGGACTCCAAATCCTTTACTCTTCCAATTCACTCTCTTAGAAAAGTTACTAAAGTTCAAGGAAACGTTTCACAACCACATGCTCCATTTACAGCAAATAATGGCATCAAAGGATATCAGAGGAGAGAAGACTTGCTTAAGTAACATCTGGCACATAAAAAACAGTGGCCAGGCCCTTTGACATCTTTACACTCCTATGTGGGATCTGCAGCTCAATAAGGCTGTGAAGATAATTTTTCTGAGCACTGGTGATTTCAAGAAGGTAAATCTTTGGTAGAGTACTTGAGATTGTAGGTGTCATCATCGTTGCCATCATAAGCCACCTTTCAGATGACCAAGTACAATAGCAATAATAGGTTGTCTTCACTGAACATTTATTAGTGTCAGGTTCTCTTCTAATTTATGTAAATACTAGAGGCCCGGTGCATGAATTCATGCACCAGTGGAGTCCCTCAGCCTGGCCTGTGGGATTGGACCGAAACCAGCTCTCCAACATCCCCTGAGGGGTCCCGGATTGTGAAAGGGTGCAGGCCAGGCTGAAGGACCCCACCAGTGCATGATTGGGGCTAGGGAGGGACACAGGAGGTTGGCCAGCTGGGGAGGGACCACGGGAGGGCTCCAGGGCATGTCTGGCCTGTCTCACTCAATCCTGATCTGCTGGACCCCAGCAGCAAGCTAACCTACCGGTTGGAGCATCTGCCCCCTGGTGGTCAGTGCACGCCCTAGTGAGCGGTTAAGTGGCCCTAGCATATCATTAGCATATTACGCTTTGATTGGTTGAATGGATGACCAGACACTTAGCATATTAGGCTTTTATTATATAGGATATATGTGGATGTATGTACTATTTTGAGTAGGTAAAGCATGTATATATATAAATAAATACATTAATTTAAAAGTATACTTCCTCCCATCCCAATCCCATGATTCCTTCACAAAGGCCAACTATGTTACCAGTTTCTTGGGTTTCTTTCCAGCAATAATGTTTGTATCAACAACCATAGGTCAATAACCCATTAGCTTTTTACCAGTGGCAGAATAATATACATTTCTTCACCAGTCTGTTCTACTCAATAGTAAACTGAGAATATACTTTATGACAAAGAGAAAATAAGTAAATACTTTTTAAAAATAAGTTGTCTGATATGGTTTCACCTGCTCCACAGACTAATCTTTTACTGGGTTGTCCATTGATTGAAACTTGTGCAGACAAACACATTTATTTATATCCCGAGGAGCTCCACCATTCTGTCTAATTGCTATTCACGTCCCACTGCCTTTCACATTACCTGCAACACCAAAATTTTTTCAGGAAAATAGGCTACAGTAACCTCAAGCAAGTAATAAAAAGCATTGATCCTTATTGGTTTAGTTCCTGAAGATACATGCAATCGTGTTACCAAATGGGAACAGGAAACAAGTGGGAAAATAAATGTTCTGCCAGTGTGGGCTTAATTAGTATATAGATGTCTTTCAAAACCAAAAAACAACTTGAGAACAACAACATAAAAGTTGTCTACT
Source organism: Cnephaeus nilssonii (assembly GCF_951640355.1). Taxonomy (NCBI): domain Eukaryota; kingdom Metazoa; phylum Chordata; class Mammalia; order Chiroptera; family Vespertilionidae; genus Cnephaeus; species Cnephaeus nilssonii. The sequence goes on along the minus strand of NC_137076.1, from coordinate 83,892,385 downwards.
GGTCTAATTAGAAGTAGTGATAAAATAAATAAATAAATAAACGTTAAAGAAATTGCACATTTGTAGAACACAGTTTAGAAGACTTGAGTAAATTAATTATCTTTTGCTAACTCCAGCCCTTAAGTATCAAATAAAGTAGTATCTATAGCAAATCAGAGTATCTCCAAGGAATATCTTCTAAACCCTCTTCCAAAAAGAATATCTCACAACAAGGAAGTTTGGGTATAAAAAAAGTTGTCCTCACAATTATTAAAAATAGCAAATGGAAATGCTCTCAGGTCTGAAAAGCTCACTGCTGCATTTGTGGTTAATGACAGCTTGTCATCAAGGAAACAACTAAGGGAGATGCCAAAAAAATTATAATGGTAAGGTTTTTGCTCTGCTCTGAATTAACTTGCTCTCAGTTTTGAAATCAACTTCTAATGATAACCACTCAAAGAGCCTTAAGTATGATTTATTCTATGGAAATTATTCTGCTGCTCAGTTTACTTAAAGTAAATAAATAAGTAAATAAAAAGAGCATGAAATTTGTCTTGATATGACTGCAGGGCTTCTGATAGCTAGCTAGCATCGCTTATCAAACGAAAGCAGACCTGTTTATCTCCAGGTGTTTTTTTTTTCTTGGAACAATTCCTTTCCAAAAATAATTATAAAGCAATTACTTGCCAGTTCTCACTTTATTGGTTACTACTTTTACGCAAAGAATAGCAATTACTACATAATTACAGTACATGATTATTTGGACAGTCTCAACTGTGTCTGACCAACGATAAATTATACAGTCAGTGTAGCTCTAATTATGTATTCTATAGAGCATAAATATGTAATGATTGTGTAGTTACATATTAATAAGCCCCTCTTTATTCTTCAGAGCCCCGTACAATAAAATGCCATCGGATCAACCTCCATGTGTAACCTCTGGAGTTGTTCTGCTTGGCTGGCTACAGAGTGCTTTCCGCACTTCCCATCACTTCTCAATCTCACCCAGGTTCAGTCACAGGGCGGAGAGAAAATAAAAATTGAGAAGCAAAAAATGTGTTTCTAGCTTTCCTTTTTAGGATGTGTCCTTTTTGATGGCAACTCAGCAGCAGTGGCTTAGATTCAAGAATTGCAGGTGCAGAGGCTTGGAAGCGCCACCGCCTCACCTACACAGAATCACTGCACACAGAAGCCTGGATCCAAAGCAGAAAAGAGGCTTGAATTTGATTTTGGACCATAAATTTGTTGTTTATGATCTAAGGATATTATTTTGGTTCCAAAAGTGACTATCAGGAATCAGGTATCTGAGGAAAAAGAGTTTAGAGATGCAAGCCTCTACAGAATTTTTAAAAATTTCCCTTTATAGAACCAGATTTTATAAAAGTCTGAATTGCATAAAATAAGTTTGTCACCACCAAGCTAAAGCCCATCAAACTGAATTATACCTGGGCTGCTCTCTGAGAGGTGTAGCGCTGAGGGACAGACGCTGACATTATCAGGTGAGGTGAGGATGAATGAGAGTGGACAACTGAGCAACATGCCCTCTGCCACACGCCTTCATTCTCTGCAGAGGCCATCGTTCTCTGCAAACTCACTCCTGTGCAGTCTGCCCTGATGTCCTTGGAGCAGAGGTCGTGCTGACTTGTCAAGTGTTCATCTCGTGGAGAAGAGCCTGTCACAGGAGCAGGAAGAGACAAGGGCAGAGAGAACACATGTGCCGAGGTACGTAGACAGCTGAGGCCACTAGCACTGGGGCCACCACCGCAGAGAGAGGGCGATGGGATAAATCAGATAAGGCACTGGTCCTAGTCTCTGGCCTTGAGGTCTGGATTCAGGTTAGTACACAATAAATATTTTAAAAATGAGTAAGTAAATGAGTGACTAAGGGGCTCTATGGAAGTTTTTAGTCAAGGAGCAATGTAACTCAAAGAATGAAAGGAATTAAGAAAGGAGAGACTTCTCAATAAATTATTACGAAGTACCAATCTCTTCACATACACCACCTCCTTCAATCTTTGCAACAATTCTTTAGTTAAATTATTCTCATTTAACTAATAAGGATCTGAGGCTGGGACTAAGGAAGTCCCTTTCCTGATTATCACACACTTAGTAAGTGGCAGGGCTAAGCTTTGTACTCAAGTTTGCCAGACAGACATTAATACCCATTCAACTAGGATGCCCATATCCAAAAACACCTACTAGTACTGTTAATAAATACTAGTGGCAGGTGCTTTACACATGGCATTTTATTCAAGCCTTATGAAATAATCCTATTAAATAATCAGTGATAATTCTGTTATCAATAGTAATCCACAGATGAGGAAACTGTGCCTTAACAAAGTGAGCTCTCTTGCCCAACATGATAAAGTAGCTCCTAAAGCTGGGATCAAACCCTGATCAAACAGCAAAGCCTGTGCCCTAAGTCACCTCCCTCAGCCACTCTCATACCAGAAATCCTGCCCAATAAGGGCTTCTAATCTAGGGGAAGAACCCTGCCTTCCCACAGGAACGCATTCCTGAGTTACAGTCAGTGGTAAATGAACACATTCTCCTCTCCTGGTCTGGATCACCTTTCTTTCCCCCCTGCTGTGCTTTCACCTCACACTCTCATAGCAGCCTGGATATGGACTTGTCCTCATTCCCTAATGGGCCCTGATTCTTCTGAGGTCTAAAAGGGAAATTCTTATTTCTGTACCCCCAGGGCCCTGTATAAGACATGGGTAGGAGCAGGTGCTCAACCACTTTGGAAAGTTGAATGACTAAATGATTAAGTGAATGAGTGAAAGGATATGGAATTCTAGAAAGGACTTTAGAGAAAATTTATTCCATCTACTTCATATTACAGAATTCAATTCTTGGATTCAGAAAAAATGTTAATTGATTTGCCCAGAATCAATTTCTAGGTAAATATGTAACACATAGGCACACACACACATATACCAGCCTCATAATTAAAGTAAAATATATAAAATGTGCTTCTTTGGAAGCAAGCTTTATGCATATTTTAAATTTATTACAGGATTTTTTTAGCTATATAGGCCAGAGATTGTGATGAGAACACACCCTAATTTGGCAAGTGTTTTATATCCATAATGAGATTTCTAAATGTTATCTGTTTTAGTATAGAAATATGAGTAAAATATTTAACGTAATTATGACACTAGTCATATAGTCTTTCCTCCTCTAGCCCCCAAAAGGATTACATAGCCTGAGGTGATAGCAATAAAGGGGATCTAGATACCTGTGTATTTTTCATGCACGGATTTTTTTTAAACCTGGAGTCTATGCCTCAGCAGCAATTCCTGAAATCATGGGAGACTTGAAATGGACACACTACATCTGACTGGTAACCTTATAACTTACCATCCAAACCAGAACTAGACACATTTGAGAGTGAAAGGGAATGTTATCAATAACTAGAGGCCCAGTGCATCAAATTCATGCACGGGGGGGTGTCCCTCAGCCCAGTTTGCACCCTCTCCAATCTGGGACCTCTCGAAGGATATCTGACTGCTTGTTTAGGCCCAATCCAGGTAGGATCGGGCCTAAACGGGCAGTCGGACATCCCTCTCACAATCCAGGACTGCTGGCTCCTAACTGCTCGCCTGCCTGCCTTCCTGATTACCCCTAAACTCTTCTGCCTGCCAGCCTGATCACCCCCTAACCACTCCCCTGCCAGCCTGATTGATGCCTAACTGCTCCCCTGCCAGCCTGTTTGCCCCTAACTGCCCTCCCCTTTAGGCCTGGTCACCCCTAACTGCCCTCCCCTGCAGGCCTGGTCCCCCCCAACTGCTCTCCCCTGCAGGCCTGGGTCCCCCCCAACTGCCCTTCCCTGCAGGCCCAGTCGCCCCCAACTTCCCTCCTCTGCCAGCCTGGTCACCCCTAATTGCCCTCCCCTGCAGGCTTGATTGCCCCCAACTGCCATCCCTTGCAGCCTGGTCCCCCCCCCCCCCCGCAACTGCCCTCCCCTGCTGGCCATCTTGTGGTGGCCATCTTGTGTCCACATAGGGGCAGCCATCTTTGACCACATGGGGGCAGCCATATTGTGTGTTGGAGTGATGGCCAACTTGCATATTACTCTTTTATTAGATAGGATTAGGTCTGGCAGGTCCCAAGCATCTCAGGACAGATGGCTGCCTTACTCACATGGACACATTTACAGAGCAAGCTAACTAAGTTTTAAATAAAGGTGAGTGGCATGGTGAGGGAAAACTTAGTGGGGAAAATTCTTGGTATGGGAAATGACAGGGACAGAGTTTTGACATGTAACCTTTGAGAGCCCTGAGAATCTGATGGAGATCATAAACCTTCCTTAGACAATATACACACAAAATTCTGCATAACATTTTTGGAGGGATCATAAATTCCTTAAACCCCATCCACGGACTCCAGGACTATTGAATAAGACCCCCCAGATTAAGAGTCCTGGTTCTACAGTGGGACTCTCAACCCTGGCACGAATGACATTTTGTGCTGAACAACACTTTGTCATTGGGAGCTATCCTTTGCAATGTAGGACATTTAGCAACATCCCAGCCTCTACAAACTAGATGCTAGGAGCACCCCAGAACCAGTTATGACAATCAAAAATGTCTCCAGGCATTGCCAAATGTCCCCTGGGAGGCAACACTGTCCCCTGTTGAGATTACTCTTCTAGAAGTAGGAACATGAACATCTCACATAAGGAATAAGTAGACATAACTTACTAGTATACAACACACAGCAAACTAGAGTTTAGTAAAAAGTGAAGCCCTGCAATATAAAAACTGCAAAACTGCCCCCTTTGAATCTGTCTACACTCCTACTTCACCAGAGATGTGACCATTCTCTCCACAAAAAGAAAGCTAATGACACTGACTTGGAGGAATCTGGCTCCACAGAAGAGTTCCTGGGCCCCGCATCTCATGCCACCGTCTCACAGGTGTTGAGCGGAAATGATTCTGCAGAAAACATTCTGAAGTGTTTATAATGAGGAGAACTTGTAACCTAAATCAGGAGAAACATTCTGGAGGCTGTTCTGTTTATAAACAATTCCACAGACACAGGGAATAGTACGCACCTGGAGAAGTGTAGCTTCCAATTGAGTAAGTATTTATTAGACACACTCTGCCTCCTCAGCATATTCTTCTCATTTGGAAAATGAGGAAATGGACATATGATTTCAAAGATCCTTTTAGCCATAAAGTTGTGTGATTCTATTGTGTGATATAGATATAGGTACAGGTATATATACAGATATAAAGATATGGATATGAATATGGATATGGATATGGATATGGATATGGATATGGATATAGATATGGATGGATACACACACACACACACACACACACACACACACACACTCACACACCTTTTTCTGAACTTTCTGAGTCTCAGTTTCCTCTGCATACTAAGCGCGGACAACTACACAGCAAGTCCCAAAAGTAGGTCTTCAGATGATCACCTGGCAAGCTGGCAAACTGCCTAAGATACCCCTGAGGAATTGGTTAATAGGGCTAATGGGGGAGGGGAGAGGGGCTTGGTGTGTCATTTGCCCCAGGGTTCCAAATTTACAAAGAGCCTCAAATGTTAACCACTTGTGCTATTATCAATTGAGATTATTTGCATTTACACCTATATCACACACACACACACACACACACACACACACACACATGCAGAATCACAAAATTTTGAACATGATAAAATAATGCACTAAAGTAAACATATTAAAAATCGGGGCTTGGTGTGTCATTTGTCCCAGGGTTCCACATTTACAAAGAGCCTCAAATGTTAACCACTTGTGCTATTATCAATTGAGATTATTTGCATTTACACCTATATATCACACACACACACACACACACACACACACACACAGAATCACAAAATTTTGAACATGCTAAAATAATGCACTAAAGTAAATATATTAAAAATCACACGTTTGGTCCTCCTACTGTGGCATTTCTTCCATTTCAATGTACTAGGATATTAAAAAAAAAGTAGAAGCATCTTAAACTCCTCACCACCTCTGTGTCTACACTTATGATGAAATTAAATTCCTGTGCCCAACGCCTATAGGTTCTATCTCAGTAGGTCTGGGTGGAGCCTGAGACACTGCATTTTAACAAGCACCCTGGGGGATTCTGAGCAGATGTCTTGGGAGCTCACTTTCACAAGCAGAACTTTAGTTAAAGAGAGAAGAAAGAAAAATATATCTTTCCCAGGATATTAGACAAAGGGGAATATAGAGAATTGTGGGTGACTTGGAAAGTAAAAGCCAAAAACATTTTCCTTCACTTCCTTCTCAGCTAACACCTTCATGCTTAGTCTTTAAGGCCCAGCTCCAATGTGACCTCCTTGTAAAATCCTTTAGGCAATCCCCTGTTCCATCAGTTATTGCAACATCCATTGAGCTGTGAGCGTCCCAAGAGACAGAGTATACCTTGGTTATAACTTATTTATTCAATGCCTGATACCAGACATATTCAATAAATGTGATGGGTATAGTATTTTATTTTATCATTTTCTTCTCTGTTACAATTTTGTTGGGAAGCATGAGACTTAGTTGGAACATTTGTAAGGAGGACATTCTGATCAAAGGGATGTGTGTGGAAGGCCACCTGCCCTGTTTATCAGCATTCTGACTTAAAGGAGACTTAGAGGAGTGCTGAAGGTGGCACCCCTAATTATTCCATGACCTCTCCAAACAAGTCCGTGCATGTTCAGACCCCCAGGTGTTTACTGGAATCCTTATGCTTAATCCCTGGATGCCCTTGCCTAGAGGACAATGTAAATACATGTGTCCTCCCAAGATTACTCACCCTATTGATTGTATCTAAAGATAAAAACTGTAATAAAAGGCTAATGAGGCAGGCAATCGAGGCGGCCTGGAGGTGGCCTGGCTCCTTCAGCTGGACCATCCCTTTGCCCTCTCCCCCACAGTGAAACTGTACCAGAGGAATCTGTTCATCCATCATTCAAGCGCTGCTGGTCAGCCCCGGCACAATTTATCCCAGAAGATTCCAAATTTCAAGAAAGGGCATCAACTCTGACCCTACATCATCTAAGATGACATTCTGGAGCAAACCTGAGATGAGAGGGAATTGCCAGCACGGTCAGGTGAGGAGACACAGAGGTGGGGATGAATTTAAGATGCTTCTACTTTTTTAATATGCTGGTACATTGAAATTGAAGAAATGACACAGGTATATCTCTAGAGAACCTCTATAAGAGCACAAATCCCTTCATGAGGTTCTACCCTCATAACTTAATCACCTTTCAAAGGGTGATTACTACCTTTGAGAGTTAGGATTTCCACATATGAATTTTGTAAGCACACATTCAAACCACAGCACTTACATATTTCATTGAGTAAGACTGTAATCAATTCTAGCATGTTAAATAATGTGGGAACTATACAAATATAAGACATTTTCCCTGCCCAATCATTGCAATCTTCTTGTGAAAAGGACACTCACATCTAAAACAAGAGCACCATAAACAGAGAAGAGAATTTAATTGTGTTCTACGGGCTCCTGAGAGGGAGGTCAACAAGGGCTACAATTTCTCCTTTCAATGTATCAGAAGCTAGAGTTATTTCTCCCAAATGGGCTGACCTTACTTGACTTAAGCTGATTTATAAAAATAGATAAGATTTTAATAAAGAGAACAAAACAGGAAGGGCATTCTAGGCAAGGGGAATTGCTAGAGAAAAAAGAAAGAAAATAAAGCCAGAAATCAGCATGGCATATTCCTAATACATACCTGAGATAAGCCTGAACAAATCTGGGATCAAAGAAAAGAAGAGACAGAGTGGAGAATGGTTACAAAGAACCAGTTGTCAGAAACTACAGGAAGATGATAGATTAAAAAAGAGATAATAGGAGGACACAATGATTTAAGAACTGTAAGTGGATGTTGGGTTGCATCATCAACTACTATTTTATGGAAAGAAACCAAGGCCCACAGAGGGTGAGAGACACACCATGTTAAGCAGGTCTTCTTGCTAACTCATCATGTCCACTACCTGTCTCTTCCCAACGGGTGCCCTTCCTCTGGAATATTCACATTTTCTAACATAAAAATTAAATTTGAGATTTGATACCTCTCAAATGCAAATGGCCATCTTCTGCACATTCCTTCTATAAGCTTCTGAAATTAATAGCAAGAACATGAATTTTAAAAACATAAACATATTTTTCTTTTTTGATGTAGTTTATATTTTATTTTGCTCTGCAAATTTAAGGCCTTATGAACAGCAGGTAACTGGAGAACTAGGTCAAAAGAAACATGTTCCACATTCCTGCCATCTGAAAGTGGACATCAGTCAATAGCATGGATAGAGGGCAGGCCACAGACATGGAAGAAGGTTTGTTTTCTAGATGTGTGGCATTGGGAAATTCACCTAATCTCTATAAATTATGTTCCCTTGTCCGAGTACAGTATATGGGGCATTATCCAAGGCATCTCTTGAGATAAACTTAACCGTGCAGGTTTGGACATTAAGTAGTTGCTAGTGAAGAGACTACTCTAAGCAAGTAGGACCGAGGGTAGGCATTATCATCTGACCTTACATTAATATAGTTAAGACTGCCAGAGGAATTACACCACACAAGAATATGCAGTTGCAAATCACACAGCACACTTTAGTACTCACAAGGTTCCTGGTGCCGTGGGCTCAGACTTAACGGGGTTCCCAGGAAAGGGTGCCATCCTCTGCAGGCAGCAGCGGATCCGTCTTTGGGTGGCTGACCATCTGGTTGGGTCGAGTCAGCGGGAGGAGGGCAACCAAAGTCTCCGGATCAGAGGTTTGGCTGTTCTGCTGTCCTGCGTGGAGCAAGACAGTGTGGAGCGTGGATCAAGAGGATGATCAATGTCTGAAGTTGGGGACCCATTTTTAAGCCTGTTCTGGCCCACGGCAGTCCAGGTGGCTATCAGTAGCATATGTCATCACACAAGTGTTAATCAGAGTACAAGCTGATTATCAATCATAGTGCGTCAATCAGAAGGTGTCTATTAGGTTTACATACATCATTCCTAAGGGTAGCATTCAGCTATGGTCTTATCTATATGGTGCATTAGGGCTTGGCCAGAGGGGTCATTCTCTGTGCTCTTTAATATTACTCTTTAATATTTCACACAAGTATTTCACAAAATAAATTTTTCTATAAATTAATTTGTGACTAAGACATCCCTCAACTATAAAATTCAGGTGATAAAATCACCTACATCCTGGCAGTTTTGTAGAGACCAAATAGGACAAGGCATGTAAAGTACTTAATAAAGCCCCAAGAATATGTTGAGTCCTCAGTAAATGTTAGCTATTATTAGTCACAATACCTTCAAACACATAGTGCTTTAAAAGGAAATCTGAAAGTTATACCGTGGAGTGGCAGAATATGTACTGATTTGTAAATCTTAAATGAAATTTACTTAGCAATTTCCTGGACGTGGAAAGGGGATCCCACAGCAATTCACTTTGCTCTCTGATTCGCACGTGCAGTTTATTTTTATACTAGTAGCCCTGTGCTCGAATCCGTGTGCCAGTAGCTCGCCAGTAGCTCGCTGCCACCCTCCAGTAGCTCTCCTCCCTCCTGTAGCTTCCCCCAAACCCCCCATAGTTTTCTGCCCTGCCCCCTCCTGTAGCTCTCTGTCACCCACTTGTAGCCAGTAGCTCACTGCCGCCCTCTTGTAGCTCCCTCCACCACCACCCGCCGCTCCCCCCTCATAGCTTGCTGCCCTGCCCCCTCCTGTAGCTGTCCACCACCCACTTGTAGCTCGCTGCCCCACCCTCCTGCTGATCCATGATCTGGTTGTTACACTTCACGGCATAACGGCCATTTGCATATTACATCTTTATTATATAGGATTAACCAATAGACTGAACATATGCTTCAGACCCAGAAAAGCAGAAATCCCCATAAAAGACATCATTCTGTTTCAATGAGTGTATTCTGAATTTTGCAATCATAATATGCAGAACTAAGATAATTTAATTTCAACATTCATTAAAGCTTTTTGTTTTGCAAGTTATTATTGTTTTTATGTGGGATTACATATGGCAAAAAATTTGTGCTGAGTTTAAAGGCTTCAAGGGTCTTACCTGGCCATATGTGGGCACACTCCTGGGATAATATAGAGTCCCTGAAGGTGTATGCAAATCTTGGATGCTTGAAAAGAGCCATAGCTATAATGAGATTCTCAGAGGAGTCCATGATAATAAAAGCTTAAGAACTGGTGAACAATATCAATGGTGGAATGAAAAATTAATAACTGAACACATATATCATAATCAGTAGCGGTACTTATAATTGAGTAGATCTATATATTATAAAATTGGTAAAAAGTCTATGATATATTGTGATAAAAGCAAGTTATAGAATAATTTCTAAGTTCTAGAAAGGTGTTTATGGCACATATTTTTATATATACTAAATACATGTAGTACTTCAAAGCAGACATATTACAGCATGTGTAGTACATATTTTATAAAATAAAACTGTGTATACTGGTATACATTTGTGTACATGTGTGTGAGTATATAGTATGTACATGTATTTTTTAATCCTTACCTGAAGATATGTTTATTGATTTTTTAGAGAGAGAGGAAGGAAGAGAGAGATGAAAGAAACATCTATTGGTTGCCTCTGGTAAGCACCTTACTGGGAATGGAACCATGTCTGGGTATGTGCCCTGACCAGGAATTAAACTCATAACCTTTTGGTGTATGGGATGATGCTCCAACCAACTGAGCCACCTGGCCAGGGCTACTATGTATATATTTTAAGGAGCTTAGAAAATATATTCTAAGTAATATTGGTTAATAATGGTAATCTTTAGGTAATAAAACTAATATATAAGGTCTTCATTTCTAACTACCCTATTTTCTCAATTTTAAGTTGCTTTTTCTCTACATTTTAATATTTATGAAATCAGAATTCACCATATAATCAAAATATGCATCAAATTAAGTATTTCTTTGCTCCCTCTCTCCCCAAAGCCCTTATAATAAATATATGATGTTATCATTTTGGAGGTGAGTCCAAATCAAGAAGATATAGCAGGGATAACTGGAAGTATCAGGAAAACATTTTGTAAAGTATCTGATTGTCTAACCACTATGCTGTACACCTGAAACTACTACAAAATAGTGAATGTAAACTATAATTGAAAAATGAAATTAAAAAGAATAGTCTGTATATACCTCTGAATTGCTTAAATTCTTTTTAAGAAGCAAATGTATTTTTTTATGACTTGTTTCCCTCTAAAACCACCAGAGTAGATAACTTTTATGCCTTTTACTTTTGCTCCATATAATATGGGATAAAATAAACTAGGCCACAGGAATGTGTATCTACCTATAGAAATCCAGTATTTGCATGTATTTGCATATTATTCAGTATCATTAAATGCTATTTTCTTAAACATTGGGAATCTCTCCAGTGGTAAATTAGTATGACCAAGAAATGTTGAAGCTAGAGGACTTTCTCTCATCTCTCAAAAAAACTATTTCACACTGATACAAATACAGGATAATAATATGTACATTATTGTAGCATTCTTACAATATGTGAGACACTGGTCTGAGCACTTACATGTATTAACTTATTTAATTTTCACAATAATAACATAAATTAAGTTCAGTATGTCAGCCCAATCTATGAATAAAGAAACTGAAGCTTTTGATTGAAAATTATGCTAAGTCCCATAATTAGTGTAAGCAACGGCAGAAATTTGGTAGATTTCCACTTCCCGTCAACACCTTAATTTTTAACAGTTGTACTATTCCCTCTCGTTGACTGAAGAAATAGTGTAAATGTACCTGGAAATTACTGTTTTTGTTCACCAGTGATTAAGCCAAAGTGTTCCTCAAACAGAGGACGAATGAGCAATAACACAGACTAGTGTAAGAACTTCATTCAAAAATCCTGCCAAGGGAAACATGCTCACTAGCCTCTGCTTTCCCCAGAGCATTCTGGGTCTGAATACAGCCCTTTGGGGCAGATACTATTTTCAAGGGTTTCTTCAGGTTTGGCAGAAGCAGGTGGCAATCATTATCCCTGGTCAACATCTAATTAAGATTTTGTCATGTTTGTTCCTATTTAGATTGCCAAGGTTTGTGCAGCTTAAAAGGCATGTTACCTTCTTAAAAGCTACGTGGAATGAACAAAGCCTAATTAAATGTGACTTGCTGGTGGATTCAGTATTTATAAGCAGACAGTTCGCTGGCTTCAAAAGTGAGTGTTGGTAGCCGCAGAGCAGAGGGTATTCAGAGAGGCTAAAAATACACGGCTGGATGATGGGACTCAAAAACAGGTTAGAACCAAGTCAGATGTATTTCCATAAATCACTCCAGTGTTCAGATTTCATGTGAATAATTATTTCATGAAATAATTCAAAAGTAATTTTGCACTGCCTTTTGTTCTGAAATCATAGTGAGTGCTGACATTGGAACAGATGAAAAATTGTGTGTCTCCCTTTCTTCAGAAATAGGGCACAACCAAATTGCTCTATCATAAATATTTTAATATATTTTTTATTGTTGATAGTATTACAGACATCTCCCATTTCCTCCCCTTTTCCCCCCTCCTCTCAGGTCCTCCCCGCCCACTCAGGTCATCACTACCCTATTGCTTGTGTCCATGGGCTATGCATATAAGTATATAGGTTCTTTGGTTTATCTATTCTCGTCCCCCCAACTCCACATCGAGGTATGTCAATCTATCGTAAATATTAACATCCACAACTCAGCGCTTGATTTGCTAGGTTTTGCTACCACGGAAACTGAAGAGCAACTAGCTATAGGACAGAAAACCTGAAATGAAAACCTTGCAAACAAAAATAAAAATAAAAATTTTCCAAGTAGCCCTAATTTTAGCGGCAAGAACAAGAGAGTATGGGTGGCAGGGCACATCAGTTGGTACCACTGATTTCCTTACATTTGCTCACCTATCACCCCCTGTTTGTATTTCCTCTCTTAGCATTGAGGATGAACCTTAAAGTTTTCTATCATCTGCAGTCCCTCTCCATTTCCCTTTGATTACCTTCTTCCTATCCCCAACACCAGTCTCCAAGCTGTAGCTGGAATCCATAGCCAAAGGTTATTTACTTGTCATTGGCATTATATTTTTAGGAAATAGACATGATAATGTTAAGCTCTTATTTTCAAATGTTTGCTGGCTCCTTATTTCCTACAAAATAACTACAAATCCACAATCATGGCCTAGACAAGGCTTTACATGGGTTTTAATCTCCATTTCCAGATTCATTGCTCATGACCATTTATCAAGACACTCCTTCCTTTCTTTCCACAATGAACAAGTCCCTGGTCTCCAAACATGTTATGCACTTTCATGCCTTTAGATAATTGTTCATGGTTATTCTCTTGACTTAAAATTATCTTCTCTGCCTTTCCTTCTGTATCTGGTAAAGGCCCATTGTCCAAGGACCAAGTCCAATATCAACTCCTTGGAACAGCTTCCTGGAAAAGTATTAAATGGCCCCTATCTTTGACCAAATAACTCTAATCATACAAGAGCTCTTGTGTTTGTTACATCATATTATACCATTTGCCAGCCTGTCTGTGTAGTGCCTCTGTTCATTAGAGAGTGAATGCCCTAAAGTAAGGGTCCTATGTCTGCTTATCCCTATACTAGAGGACTGGTGCACTCAATTCGTGCATAGGTAGGGTCCTTAGACCTGGCCGGTGATCAGGGCCAATCAGGTTCCCTGCCTCCCTGCCTCCTCCCTTCCTTGCTCCCTCAGTGCCCCAACACTGCCACTGGTCGCCCACCATGTTCCGTGCTGTCCCATGGTGGTCAGCGCACATCATAGCGAGTAACTGAACTCCTGTTCTCTTGGTAGAACTACCGAGGGGACACTTTGCATATTAGCCTTTTATATACTAGTATATAGATAGTACTGGGCCTTGCCCAGGATGATCAAGATATAAATGAATGCAAACATGAGAGATGAGGACAGAGATGAACAAGAATCTCCATACAATATTTTGAATGAAATGGAAGTAACATGAGTTGTTGATCATATTATCCATCAGATGCACATACTCTATTCCACTTTGTAACCTATTTTTAAAGCATATTTTACTTCAGTGGTGTCCAGACCTTAATTTTAAATGTAAATACAATTGTCTTGCTTCTTATCAATTAATTTTTCTTTCTCACCTGGATTGGGGGGTACCTGTATTTAGCATGGAAAATTTGTACAAGCTGCATGCCACTCAGAATTATCTAATAAGCAAAGAAAATAACTGAGGATTTCAGCACAAACTGCCAGGTGTTATAGAGAGGACTAATAGTAATCATTGACTGTGGAAATATCAGAAGAATAAAAAAGAAGAAAAACCTGAGCCAGCCATGCAGATTTACCTTAAAAGAGAAGTACCATGATGTCAAGATACCAATTGCTCAATATGAGAGTAATGTTTCTTTCCTAGGCATGCACACCCAGAGCTCTGAGTACCAAGATTCAACAGCTCCACATGACGTGGCTCTAATTAAGAAGTTCTCACTTGCTGGGGATTTACTACAACAAAGAGGGGCAGCATGGGTTACAAACTCTACCACCTACCAAGCAATTTGGGGCAAGTCACTAACTTTATATAACTCAGACTTCTGTAAATAATTAATGCCAGCATGTTTACAATTAAATATTAAAACTCTCTTATAATATGTGTCTCTGTCCTATGCCTTCACCACATCAGAGTAGACATCCCAAGAAGAAGATAATATTTAGCCTTCCTCTTAACAGAGCAACAAGTCTTTGTTCCTGGAGTTCAGGACTCCTTTCCCTAGGAAGCAATCAATATTTTGTGGTTTGAAAACTAAAAAGAGGCCTTGGCATGGTGAGGGTGGGGAGTGAGGTATTGCACACTGAAGAAAACCTCCACCAGGTCTTTCTTTGTTGAGGAGGATTTAGACCATTGTTAAAAAACTAAAACACCTATAGTGGCCATGACATGAATGTGTGAGCTATTCTGGATGTAAAACAGTCTTGGTAGGGCCTGTGATCCAACCTGGAAATTTCAAGTTTTGACTTAAGGCTTTGAATTTTCTGAAATAACCTTTCTAACAAATTGGGCTGCATTAGGCATTTTGCTGCTTGTTTGTAGTATCTGCTGGGTCCCACCAAGTGGAAAAAGCTGGACTTCCCTGGAGGTTGTGTGGCTCTGAGGTTCAAGATTAGGCCAAGGTGCTAACTACATAGGGAAGAGTTTGTAGGTCCAGGAGCAGGGTTTCAAGATTCCATGGTCAGAGAGACCAGGACAAACATTGAATATAGTAGAGGAGGTGGTTGCTCAGGTGGGGATGGCCATATAGTAGCCTTGGGACATGTGATAGGACCCCAGTGCAAGGCAGAGGCTAATGAATGGTAACAGACCAGCATTCAGTATGGCAGACATGCAGTGGGAATTCAGGTGAGCAGCACAAACTGGAGACTCTCTCCATCTTCTGAACCATATCCTGGGGCAATTTAAAATACAAAGGGTTGAGAAGATACATAAAAGTGTTCAATGTTGGATGTTCTTGGCAATCTTGGTGAATGAGGGTTTAAGTTCAATTTAATTCAGTTCAGGGGGGAAAAAAAGACAAAAGACAAAAAACAGTTGTGACATTCTTACATTATGTAGTATGAACCCTGAGAAAGAAGACACCTACCAAGAAGGGCACCTGGTGGTTAACTGGGCTCAGATTTTAAAAAAAAAGAGCCCAGCAGCCATTTCTACATAGGGGCCTGCACTTCTGGGAGAGGCCTGCACCGAACTACCTGCTTCTGCACTGAATTGCCTGTCTGCACTGCGTTTCTGCCATCTGAGCCAGCCCTTATAAAGGAGTTCCTGGAATCCTATTTCAACCAGGACTGAGGCTCTCCCCATCCAATCGGAGCTACACAGCTCCAACCAAACAGAGCTGCCCTATTCTGACCAATCAAAGCAGTGTCTTTTGGGCTAATTAAACTGCAAGGATTTGGGGTCCTCATGTGCATGAGGACAGATCAATCAGGGACCAGGGATGGGGACTTCTATCCATATAAGCCAGCTCCCATCTGGCTCTGAGAGCACACTTTCCCTTTCCACCAAAGACTGAAAACTGCCTCCTCCTGGCCAGAGCAGAACAGAGCAGACCAGTGCAGGCCAGAGCAGACTGGCACAGAATGGAACAGACCAAAGCACAGCAGTGCAGACCAGTGCAGTGCAAAGCAGACCTGTGTGGACCACAGAGGAGCAGATCATCACAGAGCAGAGCTTTCTAGTTGAAGAGGGACCTCATCAAAGTTGTGCTGTATCACCATTGAGCTGTTTTGCACTGAATAAAGTTTCCTTTTTCACCACAGCACCCCAAATTGGGGATTCCTGTTGGCATTGAATGGCGCTAACAACCATCAGTTGACAATTGCAATCCAAAACCTTTTCAGAAATAATGATAATAGGTATAATTTTTCTACCACTTATGAGCTTCATTTAATACTGAACAATCATATGTGATAAGAACCATTACTATCCCCACTTTACAAATGAGGAAACTGAGGCATAAAGAAGTAAGCCTGACCAAGGTCACATAACTAGCTAAGAGCTACAACCAGAGTTCAGATCCAGGCAATCAAAATACAGAGTCCACACATATAAACAACACACTGCACCACCTTCTCAGACTTAATGTCCATTCCTTCCTCCCAGGATGTTTTGAGTTTCAAAGTGTATGAATGAATTAGAGTGCTGTACAAAAATGTTGATTAGTTTTATTATTTGGATCCATAAGCAGGACCACAGTCTGATTCTGCTAGCCCAGACTGACATGAAAGTCCACAATTATTCTTCCTGTGAACCACAGCCTCCCAATGGACAAGGGTAAGAAGTCACAGCCCAGCTTTTTAAAAAAAAAAAATATATATATATATATATATATATATATATATTATATATATATATATAAAGATATATTTTTATTGATTTCAGAGAAGAAAGGAGAGGGAGAGAGAGAAAAAAACATCAATGATGAGAGAGAATCATCAATTGGCTGCCTCCTGCACGCCCCACACTGGGGATTGAGCCCATAACAACCAAGGCGTACGACCTGATCAGGAATCGAATCATGACCTCCTGGTTCATAGGTTGAAGCTCAACCATTGAGCCACGCTGGCTGGGCTCAGCCCAGCTTTGAAAGCAAAAACCTGAGAACCCTGCACTGCCTGAAGACGCTGGTCTTCACCTTTCCACAGGAGTTATCAGCCCCTGCAGCTGGGCTACTCTCACGTCTAACCTCTGAACATTGCACTTACAATAGGAGATAGTGGGGCTGATAGGTGTTGGTAGGGTTGATGGAGAAGGGTTTATCTTCTCAATAGGATGTGGACCAGAGTAAACATACAAACGCAAATCAGTATTTCTCAAGCTCAAGGAATCCACCAAAAAAAATGAACTTGGAGATCCAAGAGCCCTTTATAAGAGACTTTAAAGTTTAGTGTTTTAGTACCAGTTAAACATTTTTAAAATAACAAAGCATGTTTTAAATTATCCTGAATACCACCTCTTTGTAACAGACAGGACCACCAGTCCTGGTGGCTATTTAAATGTAAATACATTAAAATCAAATAATTCTCAAAGTTAAGCTCCTCAATTGCACTAGCCATGTTTTAAGTGCTCAGTAGCCACATGTTGCTAGGGGCTATTATATTAGACAGAAAATCCTTCCTTAATCTAATCTAGTCCCATTACAACATTTTCATCATCAGAAACTTCTGTTGGAAAGTACTGATCTAGAAGGTAAGTTTCATAAGAGCAGCACCCTTAGCTTTATTGCTCACTGCTGTATTCTCATTGCCCAAGACAGTGACTGGCATAGATAGGTGCTCAGGACACATCTGTATAAATAAGTGAATTAATAACTCCAAGATCTTACATCCATCTTGGCTAAGAGTAAAGCAAAAATAATGTGGTTTTGGAAAATGGGCTTGCAGACTGAAATCACCCAGGAATTCACCATATCTAATCTGCATGCAGCCTTCAAAAATTAATGTGTGGCATGTGTGTTATATTGCATTTTCTGCTAATTAAACTTCTTACCATAATGTAACTTTGTGGCCAGTCCCATATTTCAGATATTCCCAGGAGATCTCTGAAAGGAAGGTAAAAGGCAATAATACACTACTGGAAAACTTCTGTGAAATAACTTACATAATAAAGTGCATGGAACCAATTTATGGATCCCATTGTTACACAAATGTGTGCCATTCATGAGTGGCAAAGAATGAGAGAACAGCAGTTAAATTTCCTATGGGGCTAGGCATACTCAGCTTGTTCATTTAAATAATATATGAGCCAATGCTACAGGAAAGTGGGAATACCCTGATCCTTAAAATCCATACTCTATGTCCTACCCTGGCTGAGAATTATTAGTTTAGAGTTGTAGAGGGCCTCTCTCATAATGCATTAGATCAGCCAATGAGTGGGTGAACTTATGCAAGCTGTCCAGCTTTTTGAAGTTAATGATCAACAATGTGCATACTCTTTTTAAAGTACTTTTAGTGTGTAATGAAACTAATCCACTCTGTCTAACCAAGTGGAGTTCATTGCAGATGTTCAGATCTCTGTTAATAAAATAGGTCTGCTATGTCCTCAGTTCACCATAGAGAAGGGTCCATGGGTAGCCTAAAGGCAGGCATGAGGAAGTGTCTACTGTCACGTCTCTATCAGAACTTCTCCTGATGTGTGTGTGTGTGTTTGTTTTGGAAAATATTGTTTCTCCCAGTATGCCGCTTAGGATGATGTCCTGTGATCCCTCTACTCCACCAACCTATCTACCCAGAGGCAAAAAAGAGTGTTGTCTGTTCAAAAATGAGTGTTAGGCATTCCCAGAAGCCGTCTGGTCATGTTGCTAGAGAAATTTGGACACACTCATGCTGGGCACTTTATGACCCAGAGAAGCCTCATCCAGCTCCCGTGTCCACATCAGGCTCCTCTCTCAAATTCTGCCTCTTAGATCCAGATATGTAAGCATGACCGTAGGATCCCACCTGCCCTGCTTCAGAATGTCCAGTGTGCGGATGGAACCGAATGAATAAAAACTACCCACCACTCTCCGCCCCACGGCGTCCTCATTTAATCTCTGATGCTGCCCTTCCTGTCTAATAGTTTGGTCCTGTTTGGGATTTTTATAAAAGGCATCAATAGAAGCATCACCTTACTAATTATTGAGTTGGTGATCCATGCTGAGCAGAGGCCCAGGAGACGTGCATGGCAGCCTGATAGTGAATCCGAAGCATGTTTCAATTATTATCACCTCACTGTGCCTTTACCTGTATCTCTAGTACCAGCACAGTATTTGGTATAGAACACGCATATGACTAATATCTGTGGAAAGAAGGTAAGGGGCCAGAGAAGGCGAGCAGGCAAATAGCTGCCCATATTTGGGAGTGTCCACTCAAATATCCTGCATTTATTTCTTCAAGTCCTTGAAGGCATGGCACCACACCATGTACTTATGGCACTGCATCAGGCTTTATGGGGAAATAAAAACACAGAGACACAAAATCACTCAGCATGTTGCTTGGCACACTGTGTGTGTTCCATAAGCCTTGAGAGATTGAGTATAAGAGCCAGAGCTTGGGCAAGGGCAAGAGGAGGAGGGAAGGGGGTGGGAGGAAGCAAATGCCATGTGCTGGGGGAACGGAGGGGAGAAAGGAGAGAAGGCAGCAATTTAACAGTAATTGTTCAAAGAGACAGTGTGAAGCTCACGTTAGAGACTACAAAGAGCAGTAATTTGGGAGATAGCATCCCTGGGTTCAAAGCTGGCCTCAGCGCTTACTAGTTTGTAAACTCTCCAGGACTCAAGTTTCCTCATTTGTAAAATGAGAATAAAATGAGCACATGCATTTAGGGTAACTAAGAAAACTAAATGAGGTGATGCACAAAATGTACTTCAGTACCTAGTACAGAGTAACTGCTCCATAATGGTGGATGATGAGATTGATCAAATGGGATGCTAACCAAGGTGGCTCACAGTTGTCCTATGGATTTGTCAGAGAATTTCTCTGGAACAATTCTTGTCTCAGCCCCAGGGAATGAGTAAATGGAGGTGATCTCTCTTCAATATTTGATAGAGCACAACGCTAGCCTCTCTCTTGTGAACCACCAGCGAATTGTTCTGTGCTTTCCAAGGGCCTCTTTGCTCTGGTTCCAAAGGCCCTAATGTAAGTGAAGGGAGACAGGATCATCTCAATGCATCTCAAAGAGCCACCCTTTAGGCTTCTGTCATAAGAACCCAAGCCTGACCTTCAGCTCATTTTTCCATCACTCCTAAACCTCAGCCTTAGATGATTTTCATGCTATGGTCCCCCATATGCCTTCATATTCCTATGAAGAAATCTTGGTTCATGTCATGCTACCCCAAACTGAAGGTCTGTAACTTAAGGATCAGTTCAAACTCACTGGTTCTCTGAAGCATAATTTTTTCTCTTTTCTCTGGACATAACAGAAATCCCACTCGTCCCAAAAAGAATCACTCACACCCTCTTTTCAAAACTAATTATTATAACTTATTGAATGTCTACTATGTGCCATGTACATTATATATATATTTCCACTTATTAAATTCTCCTGACAACTGCCAAGGTCTGGCAACTTGCTCAGAAAGGTCAAGCAACTTGCTCAAGGCTACCCAGCTAGTCTATAATAGAGACTATATTTGAACTCAGGTTAATCAGTCTCCAAAGTCCATGCTCTACCCACTACACCATGCTATTATTTAACATGTATGTTTATTTCTTATCTCTTGACTCAAAGTCTTTGGAGGACTCCTTTTTTGCACAGTGATTTCATATAGAAGATTTTTGATCACTGTTCATTAAAGTACAAAGCAGGAACATAACCAGGAAGAACAGAACTGGGGGGAAAAATGGGAAGAGAGTCACAGTCAAATTTTATTTCCTTATCTTTTCTCCACCCATTAAAAACACAGGTATTATTTCCTTCTGATACTCATACTACTAAAATAACAATAACAACTACATTTATATAGTTTCTACTTTCAGCCAGGCATGGTTCTAAGTACTTTTCTTATATCAATCCTTTTAATCCTCACAACAGGCCTATAGAGTAGATATCATCATTATTGTCCCCGTTTCACATTTCCCCATAGGCACAGAGTAAGTGGCAGAGCCAAGATCTACACTCAGTTAGTCTGGCTCAGGAGCTCTTGTCTCAGAGTCTTAACCTTCTACAGGGAGGTCAGAAGTGCTTTCTCTAAAAAGCTGCCATTTGAGAGAGAGCTGATTGATGATAAGAGGCAAGTCTTGCAAGATTTTGGAGAAGAACATTACAAGGAAGCAAATCATTACTGGGTACAAATGTCTAACATGACATACAAGTTGTTAAAATTTACACCATTTAAGAACTCATTAAACTACATGAGAGAAATCCACAGGCACTAAATATATAAAAGATGTAAAGAAACCATGTATATAAGAGAAAATGTGAATGTAGGCTTGGGAAAATGTTCATGCTTCCTACTAACCATGACATTTCAAATTAAGGCAACTTTGCCCTACTATTTTACACCTAATAGATTTGTAGAACAAAACAAAAATCTTAAAGTCATAGCACACTACTAGGAAAATTCTGGAGACATTGGAATGGTCACTCTCCTAGTGACATAAAAGTTTCACTGCCTGTTTGGAAAGCAACAGGGAAGTAACTCTTAGGAGCTCTAAGTCTTAAATAGATTTAGTATCATAGACAACAATTCCACTTTAGAACACTTATCCTGGAGAAATCATTTTGCAATGAACATTGCAAAGAAGTACATTTTTAGCTTGTTAATAATCACAAATACTTGGAATTGAAATGTCCAAAATTAGACTACAAGTAAATGAATTATGATTCATCAACCAATGCACTATTGTGTAGTAGCCATTGAGATGGCAATCATGAAGGCAATGAAGAAATTTATAAAATGTTTATGAACATTATCTGAATAAAGCAAACCATAAAGTTATATATACAATAATGATTATGTTATTAATATTAATATTGACACCCACCCACACCGATTCTCTCCTGAGTTCGATATGACTGAATTCCCCAGATCTCAGTAACCTTCCATGTAGTTTTGTGAATGGAGGGGAAATGTATGAGTGTGTGGGTTTATGAGTCAGTATGCTGTGTGTGCAAGGGTAAGAGGTCAGGCTTCAAAGGGAAGGACGAAGCATATGAGTTCAATAGATTCATAACATGTGAACAAGCACTTTCTTTCTTTTGACTTTGGTAGAACAGTTTGCCTTTTTCATCCAGAAGAAAACAAGTTTACCAAGTGCCTATTGCTGAAACCTAGCAAAGTCCTCAATAATAATAATAATAATAATAATGTGGGAAATTCCCATAGTTTTAAAAGAATGCCCTGGATGTAACCAGAGCATACCAGTGATGGCGTCAGGTCTTCAGTCAGGGACCAGGAGCCGAGAGGCGTCTAAAGTATGTTCAGGCTGACAGCTGCACAGGATGACATTAGAGGAAATCCACAGTGGCAGCTTGCTTACTAATTCACAGCATGAAAATGCAGATGCTCTTCTTGGCTTCCGGACTGCCTCATTCTTTCACAGCCTGTTCCAGTCTTGGAGTAGCAGCATTTGTGGGCTGGGCTTCAGGCTTGCACACACCTTTATGCCTTGCTCATGCCCATACTGCTGTCACAGGTGCCAGAATGGGGGTCACAGCTGTGCCAGGAGCTCATTTCTTCAGCCCCAGAAAAGAGAAGGAAGAATCAGAAGTTCTCAGGAGCAGATTTGTAGCAGCTCTGCCTGGGCAAGGGCCAGTGCACAAAACAGTCTGTCTGGCTGCATTCTGTCAGTGTGGGGATACCATGTGGTCTCCCAGGAGACGGATCACATGGGCCAAGTGGCAGTCCCACCCTGTGCTTCCGCTAGTCCTTTGGAAAACAGAGGCACACCCTGCCTGACATGAGTACTGATGCATTTAACCATTTTAACTTTATTTAATGATGGATTTTTTAGATTCCTCAAATCAATGCCTCCAATTTTCTGAGGCAACGTCTCCTTTTTCTCTGCATGGCCCTTCTGGATCTGTCCTGCCTGCCTCTGCACATTCTTTCTTCATCATGTGTGCCTTCACCTCCAGCTCTACCAGGGACCTGCTATGGTCTCATGTCTCAGCACTTTGCATGAAGTAGAATAGCCTTTCCCACTATATGGCTTTCTTTCTGAGGACTTCCTCCCATTCATTATGATAGAACTCAATTGTCACCTCTTCCATGGAGCCTTCCCTGGACTCAGAGCCTTTCCCCACTCGTCACATGCAAACCAAAGTCAGTCACACTATGGAGCTCTCCAGCAAATAAAAGTCATTTTCACATGTACAGCCCTCCGGTCTCCTCTCAAAGCATCATTCCCCTGCCTTCCACCCATGCTGGCTGTGAGGTATTTACTCTCTTAGGTATGGACCACATATTTTTAAGTCTTCTTCCTCATTTGTATTCTTATCCTCTCCCTTTTAGCAGCATGCCAGAGAATAAGGTCAGCATTCTTAATGCACAGTAAATGCTTAATAAAGATTAATAATAGCACCATCACATCTACTTAATGCAAGCTGCTACCTGGTGGGAATTAGTTTTGGGGTGAACACTTCGGAGGGTGCACAAGGTTCACAACTGCACAGGATTGCCACCATGTATAGCACGAGAAGAATGATTAAGGAGACAGGCTCTGGAATCTGCCTGCCAGCGTCCTTTCATTACACTCCTTTCAATACCACGTGAAATTGGGTAAGTTATTCGACATTTCTAAAACTCGGTTTTCTGTAAAACAGGGATAATGGCATTCCCATCATGAGTAAATAAAATTATGGAGGTAAAGTGCTTATCATAGTGTCTAGCACATAATACACAGCAAATGAAAGCTATTACTTTGGTTGTTAATGCTGTGGCAGGCTAAGTTCAAGTTTTTGCCATCATGATAATATAACCATTTTTAATTGGTCTAGAATTTTATGTTTGGATAAGTGCCACCACCCACTTGCGCCGTTTAATCATTAAGTCTACAAGGTTGGATGGGAAGAGGTTAACCAAATAACTTATATACGCACATGCACAGCCCATGGGCACAGTGGGGTGAAGCCCTGAGGTAGGATGGGACTGGGTGGAGGGGGACCAAAGGAAGGAAATGGGAGACATCTGTAAAACTGTCAACAATAAAAAATATAAATTGAAAAAAAATCCTAAAAATAAAAAATTAATAAAAATAGAAAGGATAATCACCACACTTCCTCAGAAAAGGAAGCAGTCAAGTGATTTTTCAAGGTCAACCAGCTTAGCCCTGAAACAAGTGCTGAGATATCTCCTCTAACAGGATGCCACCCTATATGTGGTCTAAGGGTTTGGACTTTGAAGATGGATCAGAGGAAGCTCCAAAGTGATTCTGTTACTTCCAACTCTGAATGGGAATTTGTAAATCCAGTCCCATGTTGATTAAATCCTTTAAAACCACACTTCAAAAGAACAGGAAGTCTATTGTACAGACTGGTTCCCTTCAACCTCTGAGGGATTCCTTTTTATATCAGTGGCTCTCTGAGGCAAATGTGTCCTGGTTTCATGCAGAGTTGTATATTTAAGTAAACTGATAAAAGTCTACAGCTCGAGGTTCTTTAAGCTAAGAGTAAATAGTTGGGTGAGATCAACTCCCAAAATCTACACTCCCTATATTGCAGAGTGAAGTCAATATGCAAAGGAGAGATGAGAGGATAAAATGGAGCCAGATGTGGCAGACTGATGGCATTAGTAGACTCAATTCTTCAACTGCCCTTGACTCAGGACTTAGCCACATGGCATGCTTTGGCCATTGGGACATTAACAATCAAGATATGAGCAGAGGTATGAAAATCACTTACACATTGAGGCTTGCTTTCACTCTAGCTCCTCCCCCTTTGCCATGAACACACCCATACTAGACTGCAAGATGAGACACATGAGGCAGTACTGAGTTGCCTACGATCATCCCAACCTGAATAGTCCTAGACCGATCAATATCCAGCTGACCTCCAGATATGCAGAGAGACTCACATGGAACACAGGCCAAAAAAGAAGCAGAGTCACCAGGCTCCCCTGCAGCTAACCACACACAAATGAGTTGAGTGACCCCAGCCAACACCACAATAACTACCTAGCCAACCTGCACTCTTAAGCTGTTTAAGGCTTATTGTTTTAAGCCATAAGATTTGAAGTGGTTTCTTATGCAGCATTATTGTGGCAATATATAACTGATACACCAGGGACCAAGTGGTAAGAACAGATGAAAAGCCACACAAAAAACAGTAAATATATATTATTTTTCAAGATCTTTTTGACAGGTGTTATTGTAAGTAGAAGCTCCTTTGGCACAACTGCCCAGTATTCCAATGCTGTGAAGTAGATTACTGAAATGTCTAATATTAACTATCTTCTCTTATAAATCCTAAAGTACATAATGCGATTACTTTTAGAAATCTTCTTGGTTAGGAAAAAGGGCACATAGCATTACAACATATTTACTCACAGGTTTTGCAGTCACATGATCAAATGAAGAAGGACCTGGCTATTTTTTTTAATTTATTTATTGATTAAGGTATGACATATTTGTCCTCATCCCCCCATTCCCATCCCACACCCCTCCCCACACATGCCCCCACCCCCCTGTTGTCCTTAACCGCTGGTTAGGCTCATATGCTTGCACACAAGTCCTTTGGTTGATCTCTCCCCTTTACCCGCACCCTCCCTCTGAGGCCCGGCAGTCTGATCCATGCCTCCTTGTTTCTGGGTCTGTTCTTGTTCATCAGTCTATGTTGTTCATTATTTCCCCTAGATGAGTGAGATCATGTGCTATTAGAAATACACTTATAAGAACCGAAAATGAGACAAGCAATAATGGTTATGGTGACAGGCAAATGAATCAGTCTGTAGTGAGTTTCTTTCTGGGCCAATAGTTCTTTTGAGTCCCAATTTCAATGTCCAACAGTTCCTTATGTGTACATGTCAGCACTGACATTACAGTTCTGGATGGTGGACAAATGGTGGTAATGCAGGTAAAGACAGAAGAGAAGCAGTCCAGAGATGGAAGAAGCTGATGTGGCCTTCCCATACTAGCAGTTAGCAGCTGTGCATCATTGCAGGTTGCCCAGGACCAAACCAGAGAGAGTCAGACCTGGCTATTTCTTTGGGGAATGTCAAGTGTTAGTATTTGTAGTGTCCCCCCACTCCTTGTTGGGCATGTTGGTTTCTCTAGAGAGGAATCCTTCAATTTCTTGCCAAGCTAGTTAGCGTTCTGGGCGGTATGCAGAGGGCAGAAATTGAAGGTCTTATGAGTCAATGTGTAGATTTTAATTTAACTCCCCATTTTCAGTATAGTATTTCAGCATTGTCCTCCCTGGGTTTGTTGTCTCTGAGTCCAAAGCCTCGCTGCTTCAGTTATCTGATAACAACAGTCCCTGCACCTGCCAGGGCAGAGAGAGTGGGTTGTTCAGCTGCACATAGTGGGTGATTTATCAGTGCTCTTTATGTGTCTGTTTTCAGCCCTGTCCCTTCTGATGTCCTCAGCAGCCTGGACCCTTTGGTCTCTCTGGCCTCGCCAGGAATTGGACTCAGCTTCTTCTTGATGTCTTTCCCCTTCGCTCAGGCTTAGCTTTCTCTTTCCTACTAAGTTAGTTATCACTTGTCAATCCACTCTCCCAAGTTCCAAGATGATATTGACATTTCTCATCTAGTGCCATCTTCTGGACCATTCTCTTGATCCTTGTGGTTTGATAACATTTTATTCCTCTTTTGCCATGTTAGGGGTGTTTCATAAGAAACAGAGGGGGGAATCCTGTGTATTCAATTTGCTGTCTTTTACAAAAAGGCAGCTAGTCAGAAGGTCACAGTTACATATGCTCTGAGTATAGGAATTACACTTTTTTAAAAAAATTATTTTTATTGATTTCAGAGAGGAAAGGAGAGGGAGAGACTTAGAAACACCAATGCTGAGAGAGAATCATTCATTGGCTGCCTCCTGCATACCCCCCAATGGGGATCGAGTCCACAACCTGGGCATGTGCCTTGACTGGGATTCGAACCATGACATCCTGTTTCATAGGTCGATAATCACACTCAATGCATTCCAGAAAACTGTGGGTCTTTCCTACTGCTCCTTAAGTATACAGAATACTCCCAGGATATGGCTAGGATTGCCTCAGACTCTCAGTGATATTACACCAATATTCATGAATGACAGTAACATCATACTTCCAATTAAGAGACCTCAAATTCTTCAAGTCTGGAGAGAAGTGGACAGACCCTCCACCCCTCCCACCTAGAAGGAGACATCAATCATATCTAGGGTAGCACATTTTTTGACAGCTGACACCTCTCATTCATCCTTCTCCTGGGTAATTACTCCTTGCTTTTCAACCTGTGCTCCTGTCTCTCCTGTGTGACTTAGAGAAAGACTTTAAGACTTTTTTGAATATTTAAGTAGCAATTATCCCACTGTGGAGAACTGATAAAGACCAATGCATTGAAATTCATCAGCTCAGGATACTGTTGTGTGCTACGGAAACACCTATTCCACTAATTGTACTGTTCTCTGAGGCCTCATTACTGTAAAAGTTTGAGGAGTTCTATCTAGCTTAAAGCAAGAGTACTAACAGGACCATGCCAGCATCACAGTCAACACCTCAAGCAGCTGAAATAGTACCATGAACTCCATGAGGATTCACTCAAGTTCTGATAACCAATGAGTACTCTCCATGCAGCCCGAAGTAGAAACCCTTAGATGTGACTCCATGCTTTTGTTTTCCTTTCTTCCTAGAATGTCTTCTCTCCTTTGCCTTAGAAAATGTCTATGGCTATTTTAACACCCACATTATGTTTCGTCTACTAAGTCCTCTCTAATTTTCCTCACTTTGTGTCCCACAACTCAACTTTTATTCATTCCTTTGTTTATGAACTGCTCCCAATTTATTACTAAGTATTCTGTTCCTATGTCTGACCATGAGCCAGGGAACAGAGCATGGGAAGGAAGAGTTAAAGAGACTAAAAGTATAGGTTTCTGTCACATAGTGCTTACCTTGGATATGAGCCTCAATTACCTAATCTGGAAAACAAGGATAATAAGAGAACCTATATCATAAGAGGCTGTTAGGAATAAGTGTTGTAATGTGTCTTAAGTGACTAGCACATTGCCTGACATATCATAAGCTAGCATCCATAAATATTATCTAATATTGTTATTATTTTTAAAAGCAGGGCTTATGCGTTACAGATGTGTTTATCTACTATAGTACAATGCTTGGTACATAGAAAACACTCAGTCAATTTTAAAAGAATAAATAAAGGGATAAATGAGTAATCCTGTAAGAATCAAATTGTTTTTATAATCCAGGTAAATAAAGCACCAGATGACTAGTTTTTAAGAGATTGAACTACCCATATGAATTGTCCATATTATTCCAATAAGCTTAATATCTTACAAATGGTGATTTTATTTTTCATTCCAGATGCTCAGTGTACTTGGTGGATTCAGAGTTGAAATAACTATAGTTTTGCTGGTAATTTTGGAAGCCATGGAGTGTAACACATGAGAGACACCAAAGCCACTCATAAAAATTTCAACCTCACATCACTCAATTTCTCTGAACTTCAAATGCCCTCATATCTAAAATGGAATTACTATGAATCACACCTGCTCATTCCTAGGGTTCAGGGATTGAACATATGACATATGCCAAAATATTCTGCAAGCGTGTGAGACCTATGCAAATACTGATGTCTGTATATTTATTTATTTGATTGTTTATTTGTAGAAGCATATTTCTTGGCACCATGTGAAAATTCCGCTCCAACTTCACTAATATCCATACTCCTTCAGATATATCTAGTAGATTGATTTAAGGCCACTAACAAAACCTGTTGCTGTGTTGGTGCATGATAAGAGATTTGCAATTTTCTGTAGTAAAACCCAAGAGGGCCAATAAGATGCTTTCATTGATTGCAATGTCAGTGTTAAATGCTGCAGTGGCTTTGAACAAAAGGCATTCATTAGCACTCTGCTCTGGATTTATTTCTTATGGTCCTGGGTAAATGTGGCTATTAGGTAAATACAGGCTTCTGCATTAACTCTAACCTGAAGAGACAAACCGCTCAGGAGGACCATCTCATCTTTATGCTTTTCCAACCCTTGAGCCATAGATCTATAGGTCTGCAAAGAAGAGGCATCCTAAAGCTTACAGAGGCACAGAGGTGCTCTTTGAGTGAGCCAAGCTGATAAAAATTGAAGTTCAAAGTCACTGGGTAATCTAAGACATTTATTATACCTTCACTGAGCCAGGCAGGGCTGATCAGCCAAACAGACATCAGCCAGGTGAACAGTAAAGAGAAAGTAGTAAATGCCTCTAAGATTCACCTTGTCTTCTCCCCCCCCCCCCCCCCCCGCCCACAGGTGTCAGAACTGTGGGATGCACATAGTATTTCAAAACAATGTGCCTAAGAAAGCGCTGGAGGTCTTAAAAAAAAAAAACAGTGTCTCCAGGGCACAATATAGATGGGTGGCATATTTACAGTTCATTCATGAAAAAATTGGGTACAGATTAAAAATCACTATTGCAGCCAATCTGAACTAGGAATGACAGGTATCAAAGAACCAGGCAACAGGCTAGCAAAGACCACAATAGGTCTCCAGCCGTCAGGAGTAGCAGGGAGTAACTGGAGGTAGCTGGGAGTAGCAAGACATACACTGGAGGACTGATGGTGGAGGGCCTTGACAGTTAGGCTGGAGAGTTTGGAGTCTATCTGTTTGGCCCTTTGGATTCCCAGCCAGTTTCCACATGCATGATAGAATACACATGAGAAATGACCACAGGAAAAGTTTCAGCCCTTGTCTAGCAGGAGTACACACTCCCTGCTTGGGGCCAACAAGAGAGTATTCACCCCTCCCTTCTTGTTTCATCTGCACAGTCAAGTCACCTAGCAGCTTATGTTGCTGGCCCCAGAAGACAGTCTACTCTAAAACCCTACAAAAAGGAGATATAGATTGACTCTAGAATTATCCCTTCTTCCTCTTCCCGAGCCTCTAAGATTAATGAGGGGATTATGTCATTGCCTGGTGAATTCACAGGCACATATACACCTCTCCTTGGATTATCCAACGTATCTGAGTGTCACGTTAACGTGTGACTGTAATACTGCTTCTGACATAACTCTGACAGTGTTAATGCAGGCTAACATATGAGCAGAACTTTTTATTTGTCTCTTCTTCCTTCAGCAAATATTTATTGAGCCCTGTGCTAGATGCTTCAGGGATTGAGAGATGAAAAGCATAGCTCTACACTCAATTTTCTCACCTGCTAGGTGGGGGAAGAGAAACACAAACCCATTTTATATACAGTGTGATGCTGCTATTCGGAGACTAATTGATGTGAAACATTTCTGGAGAGTTAACCTACCAATATTAAATTGCAATGCCCTCTGACCCTGAAATCTCACAGGGACATATCCTGAAGACATACTCACAGATATTCACAGTTCACAATCGAAGACATTCCTCACTGGGGTGTTTGTAAAAACAGGAAGCTGCACTAAATCAATGTGCCTGTAATTGGGAACCTGGGTGATTATAAATTCTAGAACATCCATAAAATGGAATTATTACATAGCTATTTAAAACAATGAGGCAGTCCTATATGTGTTAACAGAAACATATCCAAAATACAGTCAAGTAAAAGCAGAGTGAAAAATATTGCCCAAAATATATTTATATGATTTTTAAAAGCCATGTTTACTAGTATATTTAGTTACATGTGCATCAGCAAAATGCAAAATTTATGTTTTATCAGAAGAAACACAAGAAACCATTAACAGTGATTATCTGTAGAAAGAGGGATTGAGGCATGTACCAGGTGTACCAGTTAATAATGCGGATTTTGTAATCAAAGAAAACACAATAATTTCAAGAGAAACATCAAAAGTGCTTTATTCAAAGTAATGTCCATTGCTAGCTACACATTTGTTCCCCCATCTTTCAGGTAATTTGTGAATACCGTCCCAATAGAACTTTTCTTGTTTTGAGGCAAACCATTCAGAGACCCAATTTTCCACTTCTTCGTACGTTTTGAAGTGCTGCTCAGAAAGTGCATGTGCCATCGATGGGAACAAGTGGTAATCTGAAGGAGCAAGGTCTGGTGAATACAGCAGGTGGTTTATACTTCCCAGGCAAGATCTTTTAATGTGTCTTTAACTAGTTTTGAAGTGTGTGATGCTGGGTTATCATGAAGCAAAATTACTTTGCCGTGTCTTCTGGCACATTCTGGTCGTTTCACTATCAAAGCGTGGTTCAAATTGATTATTTTTGTCGGTAGTGATCAGTATTAACAATTTCACCTGGTTTTAGAAGCTCATAATACACCACACCTTCCTGATCCCACCAAACGCAGAGCATTGTTTTCTTTCCAAAGCGATTTGGCCTTGCAGTCGATGTTGATGGTTGACCTGGATCAACCCATGATTTTGTGCATTTGAAATTCTCAAAATAAATCCACTTTTCATCGCCAGTCACAATTTGATGCAAAAAAGACTTTCTTTTGTGTTGTTGAAGCAACATTTTACTGATGACTTTTCTGTTTTCCATTTGTCTTTCGTTCAGTTGATTTTCCTTCCTTTAAAATCTTTCCCATTGCTTGTAAACGATTGGAAATTGTTTGTTAAGCAACGTTTAATCTTTCTGCAAGTTGTTTTTGAGTTTGACACGCATCTTCATCCAATAATGTTTGTAATTGTTGGTCTTCAAACTTTTTCAGTTGACCTGGACGTTCTTTGTCTTTCACATCGAAATCATCACTTTTAAAGCGTTTAAACCAGCATTCACAAGTATCTTGAGATGGAGCATGCTTACCATAAGCATCCCGAAGTATACGATAACTTTCAGCAGCACTTATCTTCAAAATAATGAATTAAAACTTCCCACAAATGCTCTTTTTTTGGCACGAAATTCGACATTTTTAAGCGTAAAAATATCTATGATGTTAACACCTTCAGAAAATTTGACATATGAAGTTTTGAAGCTTGCTGTCAATACAACAAAATAGCATACATATCAAATCGCATATATATCAACATATATGTAACTCCATCTATTGAAAAAGATCCACATTATTAACTGTTACACCTTGTATATAAAAACGCCAAATAAAATTAATTATTAAAAAATACAGTGCGGCCAGTATAGAGAGCTCTACTGTGGATGCCATGGAAACAGGTTCTTGAATTCTAATGGGAAAGGATAGGAAAGGCCAACACAGCTATCCAAAATAGGTAACAGGTGGAGAGCGAGCCAGTATTATACTTGAAGAAGCAAAGGTACTAGAATATGTATTTTGGAGGAAATACTGAACTTTCAAGCAAGGAGAAGTGCTAGATTGGAAACAAACTTCCAAAATCTGTAAATCACTAGAACATGTGCTCTTAGCTGTAGCTCACCAATGTTATTCAGCTTTAGAAACGACTCTACACTTCTGTCTGAGGAAACAGTGTCATGCATGGACCTACAGGTAAAATCTCCACCATGGCCCAAACTGTCCCTTCCTGCTCGAAATACTTTTGCTCCCATAAATAGATCAACAGTAAATGGTTTCATTCTCTCACTCTATTATGCTCAGTTTTTCTCAAAACTATACTTCCTCAAGCCTTCCTAACCCCAACCCTAAACAATACTAACTTTAACCATACCCTAAAGTCCAGTGGTCGGCAAACTGCGGCTCTGTTGACTAGTGAGTTTGCCGACCACTGCTAGACTAAATGTTACCGTGTAGTTGGAAGCTGTGAGGATTAGGCAATTGTGGCATATTGTATGCAAAGAGGTAAAGGATAGTATATCCTAAACAGTTCCAAAAGCATCAAAGGCTGACCATAACATTATATGATGAGAACAGG
Source organism: Cnephaeus nilssonii (assembly GCF_951640355.1). Lineage (NCBI taxonomy): Eukaryota > Metazoa > Chordata > Mammalia > Chiroptera > Vespertilionidae > Cnephaeus > Cnephaeus nilssonii. Next base: position 83,859,464 of record NC_137076.1, on the reverse strand, counting down.
AAAGCTTTTGATTATAAGCATAACTTAACTCTTTTGTAGACTCTGTTACTACCAAATTAAAGATTTTATAAAAACATTTTGTTAACTGCTTGTTTTCTGAAATTCTTTCTTAGGATAATTTATTCTCCCAAAGACAAAGAAATAGGCCCTGGAGGCAGATTAAAAGAACTGGATATTTTTCTCTTTTTCTGCGTGAATCCAAAGTGATTTTCAAACAGTGAATGTCTGGGTTGGAAGCACGCATAAAAATCTCCTTGCAGTCATCTATAGTCAAGAAGAGAATAGCAGGCGGTATTGAAATTAGGAACAACGTGAGTTACAAGATCAATTGTATCTGTGACACAAGTGTTTCCATTTCAATTTAAATACTTGGGTCACACATATTGATTGAAATTTGATAAGCTAGGTGGAAAAATATTTCAATTCATCACAAACTAGTATACTTGATAGAAAAGGCTATAAACATTTTAAAAATCTTACAGTATAGATAGATGTGTTTGTTTCTCTATCAGATAATTATTTGCTATTTTTCTCCTGCCTGTCTCTGACATCCATCATCTCTGATCACATTGATATTCTATATTTACTGCTACTCCCTGAAAGTCAATTAACCCCCTAGACTTTATTTTCATAGAGATAGGCATCCATCTTAGAGATATTTTTGTGTTTTTTTTTATTTGTTTTTGTTTCTTTTAAAGAATAGTTTATTGATTTTTATTTTATTTATTTATTTTTAATTTATCTTTATTGCTGAAAGTATCACAAATGTCCCATTTGATGTCCCCCCCCCATTGACCCCTCCACTCCCCACCAGCCCCTCCCAGGCCTTCACCACACTATTTTCTGTGTCCATGGGCTATATGCATATAAGTTGCCCAGTTAATCTTTCCCTACCCACCACCCCATCTCTGCCTTCCCTCTGAAATTCGTCAGTCTCTTCCATGCTTCTATGTCTCTGGATCTATTTTGTTCATCAGTTTATTTTGTTCATTAGATTCCACATATGAATAAGATCATGTGATACTTACCTTTCTCTGACTGGCTAGTTTATTTATTTTTAGAGAGAGGGGGAGGGATAGGGCCAGAGAAAGAGAAACATCAATGTAAGAATTCAACATTGATCGACTGCCTCCTGCATGCCCCCAATAAGGGATCCAGCCCACAACCTGGGCATGTGCTCTTGACCCAGAATCAAATTGGCAACGTCCTGGTGCATAAGGGGACGCCCAACCAACTGAGCAACACTGGCCACGGTGAGAGGGTGTTTTTGAAGGAAGATATCCCATGGTAACTTATGAGGGAAAATCAGCCACATATTTGTACCATTTGGTGTCTTTCTTTTAACAACTGCAGAACATTTTGGAAAATATAAAGGCCTTTATGGATGACCTTTGACAGAACAAGACATTTCACCATATCATTAATATAACCATATTAGAAATGACTTTTATTTGATTGAGTTTTTTATTATCGTCATCAACTTAATACTCTTCTTATAGTTTTCTTCATTAAATGAAATACTTATAAAATTCTTCACATATTGCAGAGTCTCTACACAAACTGTTTTATTTTTGAACAAGCACTTATTAAATGCCAACTGTGTCTCAAGCCTTATTCTAGACACTGGCGATTTGGCCATAAAACGTCATAGTTCCTAGGTTCATGGTCTTCCCAGCTACAAGGAGAGGGGAAACAGGCAAGTCAAGAGACAGTTATGACAGTGTGACAAGGGCTTAGAGGAAGGTAGTTGGTGTTATGGAAGCTCATTGGCAAGGAGTTTCTTCATGATGTGTTGCCAGTGAATGGTTCTTAAAGGTTGTTATGTCCAAGCTCAGACTTAAAGGAGAATAATCTATAGCAGTTCTGAAGGGAAGAGAGAATGAGAAAAGAAGGAAGAGAAAAGTGTTCCAGTCAAAGAGAAGAGTTTATTCAAAGGCCCAGAAGTGAAAAAGCACATGGCCTGTACTTCAGTGTGGCTGTGGCATGGAATCTAAGATAGGAGGAAGAGGGAAGCGGGAGGAGCACGAGGAACCCAATAGCATAAAAGAACTCTGAATGCTGCTGAAGCTCTTAGACAATATTTAGAGAATAATGAGGACACTGCAGGACTGAGATCTCCAGATTGCCCAGGGACAAAAAAGCTAGAGAGGAGCCCATCACAGAAATCCTGACAGGTGATATTGGTGATACCTGAGAGATATTGCAGGTTCGCTTCCAGACCACCACAATAAAGCAAGATTGCAATAAAATGAGTCCTAATCGTATTGCTGGTGGAGCATCTTGCCTTCAATTTGTAAAAAGCACAACATCTGTGAAGCTCAATAAACAAATGTGCAATGAAACGAGGTAGGCCTGTAGTGGGAGGGGAGGAAAAGATCCATGTATGTGTCTGTGTCTGTGTGTGTGCATGTGTGTGTTTAGTATACGCACCATCACTTTTCATCCAAGGGAAGAGATCCAGTCTATAAAACTGCAATTGCACCCACGAACAGCACACTAAAGCAGTCTTTTTGGTGAGTGCTTGAAAAGTCTGATTGACTGGTTATTGCTGGCAAATGTAATCATCAGATTAGATTGCCTCATAGGTGAGAATTAAACAGGCACATTGACTCTCATGCTGCTCAGAAATTGCTAGCTGGAGCCTGTGGTCCTATTTAGCTACATTACAGCAAATGTGGGAGATGGGAGGGGGCAGTTGAGAGAGAAGACAGTGTTGCATCCTGTGACCATTTCTCTACAGAGCATTCCCAAATTTCAACCCATGAGAAGAGACTGACTTTAGAAGCAGATGAGAAATAAAAATCACACAGAACTTGTTTGTCCCTAATATGGAGAAGCAAATTAGAGCATTAACCTAGTATCCTGAATCCACAAACACGGCCACTTTCATTTCATTGGTCATGATGCCTTACATACTTACTACAAGAGGACAGAACTATCAACCATTAGTGAGGCATCCCTAAAACTTGAAGTCTTTGCACTCCCATATTCACTGCAGCATTATTCACAATAGTCAAGATATGGAAACATCCCAAATGTCCATCAGTGAAAGAAAATGTATATAGATACAATGGAGTTATTATTCAGCCTTAAAAAGCAGGAAATCCTGCCATATGAGACATCATGGATGAACCTGGAGGACATTATGCTAAGTCAAATAAACCAGTTATAGAAGGAAAAAATACTGCATGATTTTACTAATTTGAGGTTATCTAGAGTAGTCAGACTCATAGAAGGAAAGAGTAGAATGGTGGTTGCCAGGGGCTGGAGCCTGGGTCAAATGAGGAGTTGTTCAATGGGTAATAGTTTCAGTTCTACAAGATGAGTAAGTCCTAGAGATCTGCTATATGACATTGTGCCTATAGTCAATAATACAGCATTGTGCATTTAGAATTTGTTAAGAGGGTAGCTCTCATGGTAAGTGTTCTTAGCAAAACAAATAAAAATAAACAATGAATAACAACAATAAAAGTAGGACATAGAGTTCTTTGCCCTGAGAACTAGTCAAATACCTCCTCCTTTTTATGGTAATATGTTGCCAACCTAGTTTCATGGCTCAGTCTCCAATGAATCAGACACAAACAATTAATTGACAAGGACCTGATTATTTTTGAGTAGATTATTCATTTAGCTAACAAATGTTATTGTGTTTCAAGTTAGCACTGCAATAGGCATTGAATTTAAATTGAAAGCAAAACAGGCATGATCCTTGCTCTCACATGGGAAAGATGACCATTGATCAAATATGAATAAATGTCTGATAACTAACAGAAGTCTTAGCTATAAAGGGAATGCAATTTTAGTAGCACACTTCTTGGAGGCTACATTAAAAAAGAACCTTGATTAGACTGTGGGGTCAGAGATGTCTTACCTAATTAATGTATTCTTAAACTGAAACCAGAAAGATGAGTAGGAAGCAAGTAGATAAAGGAGAGGAGTGGGGAATGTCATCCAGATGGAGGAAATGCTGAATGCAAAGGCTCAGGAAAGGCAGAGAGAAGGATGCCTTTGATGTACCAAAAGAAAATGAGACCAACTGTAAAGACTGTGCCCAGTCTGGCCAGCATGGCTCAGTGGTTGAGCATCGACCTATGAACCAGGAGGTCACGGTTCGATTCCCTGTCAGTGCATATGCCCTGGTTGCGGGCTCAATCCACAAGAGGCAACGATCAATGATTCTCCCTCATCATTGATGTTTCTATCTCTCTCTAACCTCTCCGGCTCTGAAATCAGTTAAAAAAAAAAGACTTGGCCCAAATTCCTAAGTGTTATAAATTAGTCATTTTAGATCTATAGTTTGGATACAGTCTCTGAAAATATGAACCTATGGCTAAAGGTCAGTTTTTCATAAAGTCTTCATGTTTGTCATTATCATCACTAACAATTTTTGAGCATTTGCTATATAGGCTATACAATCTAAGTACCATGTATAGCTTATCTCATTTAGTCTTTACAACAATCCATGAGGTAAGGGCTATTGTTATGCTCATTTCCTGTATAAGGTACAGTGAACTCAAGTGATTTGCCCACATCCACATAACTACTAAGCAGTAGAGCTAAGATTTTAATAGGGCTGCTCTGATTCTTAAGTCCATGCTTTAATCACTAAATTAAATTACATAGATAATATTTTTTAAAAGTCTTGGGGGGGGCACAAAAATATGCCTAACAGACTTCCAACACAGGGAGCAGAATCAACCAAGGGCCTCAGCTGCTGCACTCTGAAATCCATCACTGTGTGCGACAGAGTGAATGTTTGTGTGCCCTCCAAATTCATAGGTTGTAACCTAATCCTCATTATGATGCTATTGGAGGTACGGCCTTCGGGAAGTAATTATGCCATGAGGGCAAAGAGTCCTCATGAATGGGATTAGTGACCTTATAAAAGAGATCCCAGAGTGCTCCCTCACCCATTGTACCATGTGAGGACCCAGTAAGAAGATAACCATCTATGGCAGATAGCAGGCCCTCACCAGGCAAGCATGTCAAACTCACAGCTGGCGGGCCGCATGCCTGCCTGCCGCAAGTTTGACATGCTTGTTAGAGACTTGATCTTGGACTTCTCAGCCTCTTCAACTGTGTTTATAAGCTACCCAGTCTATGTTAATTTGTCATAGCAGCCAAACAGAATAAGATACAGCTTTCATGGGATCCTTTCCAGACGGAGAGCAGCAGGCATACTAGGTAAAGGCAATTCCTGGGAGACATGGGTCTTCTCTCACACCTGACTGAATTAAGGACTCCCTGACAGCCTTTCAAAATCTAGGACACTTCCACCCACTCTTTACTCCTCTCTCCTTCCCTCGGGGTCAGACTTGCATTGCAGTCTAATTGTTTTCCCATCCTTTTCTGGGTTTTCTTTTTCAAACTATATTTTTATTTATTTCAGAGAGGAAGAGAGAGATAGAAACATCAATGAGAGGGAATCACTGATGGGCTGCCTCCTGCATGCCCCCTACTGGATCAAGCCCACAACCCTGGCATATGTCCTGACTGGAAATGGAACCTTAACCACTGAGAAACACCAGCTGGGCTTTTTCTGAGTTTTCTTCCCATTTTCTCTCATGGAGATGTTTCCCTAATAAAATTTTTACACATTTTATCCTGTTTTGCCATCTGTTTCTTGGAGGACCCAGGCTTAGATGGTACCCAATAAAACATTTATATAACCAAAAAGGCTGATAGAAAAGGAAAAGGTCCCAAGACGCTTTAGCACTCTGGTTGGTCCACATTCTCAGATGGTTAGAGTATAGTACTAAGTTATAGATTCTAATCCATTTATTTTCGGTCTATTCCATACAATCAATCTCAGTCTCTCTGAGATAGTCTTCTTTTTTTCCTGTCCCCTTTTCCCTCTCAATATTTTATACAACAAAATGATGGGATTCACTTCACATAATACTGGAGGTGGAAGGAGGTGATGGGATGTGACTGAGGCAGGATTGGCCAATGCATTGATGGTTCTAGAGCTTGGTAACAGATAGATTCATTGGTTGATTTTACTATTCTGTTTACTTTTATGTGGATTCAAAATTTTCCATAATACAAATGTAAGGGGGGAAAAGTATTCCGATTTGAATAACACATGATGTAGTCACCCTACCTCTAACACAGGCCAGCTATTAATCTGTTCCACTGTTCACAATGAAGACTCAGTAGGACACATGCAGGATTCAATGCACACACATTCCCATTCCTGGAAACTCATGAGTTTAGAAAGTTTTAAAAAACTTACAGTGCCTTGTTGTGGTTGCTGCAAGTTACAGAAACCAAACTCACAATGGCTTAACAAACAAACAAAAACAGAATATTTTGATTGCATAGTGAAAAAACACACCACAATAGTAGGTAACTTAAGCTTGGATTCAGGGACTTAAATTCTGTCACAAGGAATTGGTCTCATGCCCCTCCCCTCTTTTATTCTATGATGGAAGACTTTCCTTTTACAGTGGCAAGATGTGTGTCCGTTTCCCAAAGTTTATGCCCCATGTTCTCAAGTATACATCTCTATTGCTCTAGAAAATCCTAGGATGAGCTCTGATTGGACCAACTTATATCACATGCCATCTTTAAGCCAATCACAATTCACAAAAGAATGGACTACACTGATTGAACAGTCCTGGGTTGACTGTTGAAATCTGATGTTGAGGGTAGTTTCCACATAGACTAAGGAAAATGGTTATTCTCCATCACAGCGCTATTGCCAGGAAAAAAAGAAATGGATAATGGGCAGGGGGCAGGCAGATAAAACAGGTGTCCACTACCTTCTCTTCTGCCTAGGTATCAACTGCTTTATCATCATGAAAATGAGAAGGTTGTTTTTCTTAGGTGAGGAAATGTGACTTAAAGTACACTCAAAAACTCAGACTTATAAAAAATTCTACTTAGAGTTATTCTTATCCCTTGAGATTCATTATAACTGATACAATTGCACAAGATTTATATTGCTCCTACTTTCTCCTTCTTTATCAGCAATGACTGCTTTGATTTACCTGCATTTTAAAAAATGAAATGAAATTATATTTTTACCTCACTAATTAGGTACACTATACAGCTAATTTGCAAGGACAGAGTTAATAGCATAATAAAGGGGAGGTGTCTTAATACATGTATTATTCTTTTTTTCTCTGAGAAGACATGCTTGAAACTGAATTTTAAACACTCTAGCACTAGTGAAACAAATTAATAATGGCTCAGAGGTGTTGCATATTATTCATGATCTTGAAATTATTAATGTAACACTGAGCCATTATTACCACATATTGCCATCAGAATAATTAACACATCTTATCTAATAGAATAAGGCCGTCAAATCAAACTAAGAAGTAATTAAGTTACATAGCTACACAGCTGAGGCAGAAAGATGCAGTCAAATGAATTTATACAATTGCATGTCACCTAGGTGATTTTGAATAGCCAAGAAGGGTGATTTGTTATTTACTATCTAGTTTGCCATTGATGTCACTTCACTATATAGAGACTCAATTTCTATGTACTGTGAGGAAATTAGAATAAAGTGATTACCAAATGCTAGTGTTCCTACAAATCACCTAGGGAGATTCTGAGAAATCTAAATTCCCTGGTTTCCCATGGAGACACTAATTCAGATAGTCTAGAGTGGAGGCCAGAGCTGTGTGTTCTTTAACACACCCAGGTGATTTTGAAGTTGGTGATCCATGACCCACAATATGAGGAATTTAAGAAAAAAAGATTTTTCAAAGGTCCTTCCAGTTTTAATGATCAATGGTGAGGTCACTAGTTTTCCCTAACATGATAGATTTTTGTTAGGAATTGACATTTGTTTCATATATGAAATGCCCATGATATTCATTATCTACTTATAGTCTCACCCTTCTCTTCCATGAAACTAGCATTGAAAAAGTGAAAAGCAAATGAAAAGAAAAATAACCATTTTCAGCTTTTATGAAATGTTACTCAGCTCTGAAATTACTCCAAACCATAACACTCATATCCTATCCTATGTAGTAAAGGAGTCACACCAAAGAAATCATAAATGTGAGGAACAATTTATAATTTTAAGAAAACTCTATGATGTATTCTTCTTCCAAATGCCTTTTCTCTTTTAGCCCTCTGATTTCACAGAGTGGGGACTACTAATAGAAAATGTGCATAGTTTTCAACTTTAAATGTTTACAATTGAAGTAAATTAGAAGCTACTGGTATCCTGAGATTTCCCAAAGATCTGAGAATGGCTTTCAAGAATGAAACCAGGTTGTATTTATGAGGTTGTGAGACTTACTAGTAATATTTAGCCAATTCCTATTACCCTAATAGGTCATTGTGCCTGACAGCACAGACACACTATAGATATAAAGCAAAGTGTTGGGAAAGGAAGGTCTTGGTCAAATGTAATGTATAATTGTTTAGCATTAAAGTAGAGAAATAGCAACTTACAACATTTAAGTATACATACATATGTAACTAGGTATGGTGTCAGGTGGGTACTAGACTTACAGGAGGATTGCTTCATAAATTATATGTCTAACCACTGTGCTGTACACCTGAAACTAATATAATATTGAATGCCAACTGTATTGAAAAATAAATAAATAAAATACAAACAAAAGAGAAAGTAAATAAATAAATATACAATCATATGTAAAATCACCAACAGAAAACAGTGTAGCAATTTTGAAAAAAATATTTCACTCTTAGAGTCTGCACAAGCACCTTGGACATTCTCTACCTGGTGACCATCACAGCTCCTTTTTGAGTTAAGCAACACAGTTGTCTGAAGCAGAGTGCATCGTTGCCATAAAACTTGTTTAAGGTAGAGTAGTGTTTGGTGAGCATATGATGAAGTCCCTGGAAACCTTTCTTAAGCCACGACATGGACAGTGAAGCTGGCAGGAGTTATAGAAAATGGAGTAGAAGAGACTAAAAGTCCAGTTTGTTCAGGGACTTATAAGACTTCACAAAATACTTGCTGTTCAAATGGCAAGTGCCAACATAATTTATCAAACTCACAATCTTTACAGCACACTCATCACAACAGAGCTAAGCTGACCTTTAACACGCTGGAATATATCTATATTATAAAAGGCCAGTGGCTGTAATGCTGTAATGACCAAACGCCCGGTCACTAGGAGGTGCATGGAGCACCTCTCTGGCCCTCCCTCCACCCACTCCCAGGGTGCCAGCAGCATCCACAGAGCATCTCAGGGCACCAGCAGCATCGTGGAGCATTGTGGGGCACTGGCAGCATCCGCGGAGTGTGCGAGGCATCATGAGGTGGCAGACATGGCCCTGATGGCAGGCTAGGCCTAGGGGACCCCCCCCCCCCCACACACACACACACGATTTAATCATGTGCTGGGCCTCTAGTATATATATTTTTTTCTCACCTGAGGATATTTTTTCCATTGCTTTTCAGAGAGAGAGTAGAAGGGAGTGAGGGAGGGGAAAGGGAGAAAGAGAGAAACAGACAAATTGATTGATTGCCTTCTGCACATGCCTGAACAGGGACGAGGAGCAAATCACAACCCAGGTACATGCCCTTGACCCGGAATTGAACCCCAGACCCTTCGGTGTGCAGGCCAACGCTCTAATCTCCAAACAACACTGGCCAGGGCAACATGCTAGAATATTCTTATCACCTTAGGAAACCCGAGTATAACTGGAAATAAAGACTCCAGTTTATCTTTTAGTATCTGTTCTCTAGGAATGTATAGAAGCACACTTGGGGCTTGGAGACAAAGAGTAGACCTTGCACCACTAGCTGTGTGATTTTGTATAAGTTATTTTCTACGTATAAGTTCCTTCATCCATAAAATAAAGATAAAATGACCAATTACAAGTCACAATCAAATGGCATATTGTATGGAGCACTTCTGGCCCAGTGACTGGCACAAAACAAGCATATAACAAGTTTAGCTACTATTTACAATTTTATTATCCATTCATTCTTTTAAATAAATATATATTATGCACCTACTATGTATCAGGAACTGTACTATATCACAGTATTTCTACACTTTAGTTATTGGAATATCACTAATTATTTTAGCCATTTCCTCAAATAATTTTTAGTACTATTTCTTAGATTTTTTTCCTTTTTTATTGAGGTAAAATTGAGATAAAATCCTATTAGTTTCAGGGATACAATTTAATGATTTCAATATTTATATATATTGCAAAATGATCACCACAATATATCCAGGTTATCTTCCATCACCATACATACAGTAGTCCCCCTTATCTGTGGAGAATACATTCTAAGACCCTTCGTGGATGCCCCAAACCAAGGATAGTACAGAATCCTATATATGTTTTTCCTGTACATACATACCTATGATAAAGTTTAATCTATAAACAGGCACGGAAAGATTAAGAATAACTAATAATAAAATAAAATAATTATAATATACTATAATAAAAATTATGTGAATATGATCTCTCTAAATATCTGATTATACTTTAGTCACCCTTCCTTTTGTGATGACATGAGATGACACAATGCCTACGTGATGAGATGAAGGGAATGATGTCGGCATTGTGATGTAGGCTATTACTGACCTTCTGACAACATCAAGAGGAGGATCATCTAGCCATATTAATGGCATGTCTTCAACCCAAAAATTTAATGTTTTATCTATTTTAACTAAGAATTTATCACACTTATTTTGAAGTTTGATGTACAACAGCAAAACTAGCATGAATTTCTTTTTTCTTTTTCACAATTTCATAGAAAGACTTTTCATTCTTACCATAGATCTTAGTAACCTCAGAAACAATATTTTTCTTTTTTTAATAAGTAAGAAAACTTCCATCTTTTTTAAAATATATATTGATTGATTTTAGAGAGAGAGGAAGGGAGAGAGAGAGAAGTCAATTTGTTGTTCCACTTATTTACCCTTTCTACTTAATAAGGTGACCAGATCGTCCCACTTTTGGCGGGACAAAACCGATTTTTAACAATTTGTCCCGCGTCCCACGGCGTTTTAAAAAAGTCCCACTTTTGGCGGAACAAATTGTTAAAAATCGGTTTTGTCCCGCCAAAAGTGGGACGATCTGGTCACCTTAACTTAAAAGAAGCACTTTACGGCTTCTCTTTGGCATATCTGAACTGCAGCATCACTATTCTTGCATTTTGGGGCCATTATTAAGTAAAATTAGGGTGATTTGAACACAGACACTGTACTACAATGACAGTCCATCTGATAACCAAGACAGATACTGAGTGACTAACAGGTGGGAAGCATTACCGTATGGAGACACTGGACAAAGGAGTGATTCACATCCTGGCAGGATGGAGCAGACAGCATGAGGTTTCATCATGCTACTAGAATGGTGTGTAATTTAAAATTGTTTATTTCTGGTATTTTTCCATGTAAATTTTTGGACCATGAAACTGCGAAAAGCAAATAGCAGGTAAGGGGGGACTACTTTAGCTACACATTTTTTTCTTGTGATGAAAACTTTCAAGATTCACTTTCCTAGCAACCACATAGGGCAGGCCTAGGCTCTAGCTCAGAAGCATTTAGGGTCCAGCTGTCAGGCAGGGCCAATGAGATGCCTGGCCTGATGGAGAGGTGACCACGGGGAAATAGTGCTGAATGTGAGCAGGATTCACACAGCTGATGGGAGCTCAGGCATCCCCTTAATGAATCTGAAAGTGGCCAGGTAAAGCAATTACCTTACTCTAACAGAAATCATTTGCTGTGATACCCCAAGAACCACATTATTCATGCAGACCAGTATCTGCTGAGAATACACTACTCCTAATGAAATAAACCCATACATTTCAGCATCACTTGCTGTCACACAGATGGTCCCCTTATTGCATTATATCATAGTCTCATTGGCAACATACTGTGAACAAGGCACCAGGCACATCAACCAAGTTAGATCAACATCTGTGGTCTTGTATACAGAAAATCCTCCTCTTAGTCCCGAGCTGCAATGGCAAAGTCCTAACAAAGGTTTGAGCAGGCAACTCAGGACTGTGCCTTTGATCCCTCTTCCAAGGCTAGAAGGAGATTCTGGAGAGGATGGCCACTGCAAGAAGCCTCCTTCTTCAATCTCCCCTGCTCAGGGATGAAGACAAGCCTTACAGTAAGGGGGATGCACTGCATCCAGGACCATCCATGCCTTCAGTCTTGGTGTGGTGGAAGACCAAGCACACTTCCCCCAGATTATCATCAAGCATTTGTTGAGCATTTGCCAAGCAAGGGGCTAGCCTCTGGGGAAATACAAATGAATGAAACCCCATCTCTGTCCTCCTGGACTTCACACTGTGGTAGGAGTGACATTCAAGCAAATTGGGTGGTGAGTGCTAAATAGAAATATAAGGCACAGTGGGGGCAGGGTGATGAAGTGGGAGTGAAGGAACCACTCACTTTTAGAAGGAAGGGATCAGAAAGAAAAGAGCACAGGCAGGAGGGATTGAAGGGATTTTCTTAGTGGGGTAGTGAAGGAAAAGGTGAAGGTTCACTTTCCAAAAAGGATCAGAAACAGCATGGCAGGATGAAGGCTGTTTGGCTGAATGGCGAGGCAGGGCCAGATCATATGGGAGCCTATAGGCCCTGCTAATAAGTTTGGGCTTTCTCCAGTGCGGGGAAGATGGGGGGCGGGGAGACTGGGAGGAGAGAAGGCAGTTCTTAATGCTGGATTTATGCTATTAATTTCTTCATCAGTTCTATTTCATTTTTCTAGTGTCAGCCCAGTCTCAGGGGAGCGTCTTTACTCTTCAATGTTCGTGTTTTAAGACTTGTTTTCCAAGACTAATTAAAATTAGAGAGGTATATGAATTTATATATAATAAATGCAAAAATAATGAAAACTATAGCTATTACTATGTATTTGCCTGGGTAAACAGGCTTTGATAAGCACATACCCTTAGATGTATGGGGCATGGAAAAAAGAAACAGATTTCTCCCAGTGAGTAACTGTGCCTCTCAGCATTCTTGGTAATTCCATTTTTAAAAAGTTGTCTTGCTGAAACCGGTTTGGCTCAGTGGATAGAGAGTCAGCCTGTGGACTGAAAGGTCCCAGGTTCCATTCCGGTCAAGGGCATGTACGTTGGTTGCGGGCACATCCCCAGTTGGGGGCGTGCAGGAGGCAGCTGATTGATGTTTCTCTCTCATCCATGTTTCTAACTCTCTATCTCTCTCCCTTTCTCTCTGTAAAAAATCAATAAAATATATTTTTAAAAAACATTGTGTTAACTGAACTGAACTTCCCAATGTACCTACAGGCTCTATTTTAAAATTCAGGCTGATATCCAGGGCAGGCACATTTGGCCTCACCTGTTATATTGTTTATGTTGTCAGAGGGGCAGGGGTTGGGAGGGTGGGAAGTTGGAGGATAGGTGTAAAAGGTAAAAGGATTAAGCAGTACAAACTGGTAGTTCAGAATAGCCACAGAGATGTAGGTTACAGCATAGGGAATATAGTCAATAATATTGTGATAAATATGTATGGGGCCAGGTGGGGACTTGAAGCAGCAGGGTGGACCACTTCGTAGAGATTTTCTAAGCACTTTGCTATACATTTGAAACTAATACAGAATAATGCTGAATGTAAACTGTAATTGAAAAATTTTTAAAAAGACAGTGGTTTTTGTCCCCAAACTTGTTAAGGCCAGTTTTATGTATATTGTTGCATAACCCAGTTTGTTTCAAAATTACACAGACTAGTAAAATACAAGAACACAAAGAAAAATAGTTGCTTCTTCTATGACATATAAATTAATTGCTTTGGGAGGCCTCCATAAAAAATAAAGACACTGTAAAGAACACTCTGACCGCCCCACTGTAAAGGTGCAATAGTTGAAGTTATATAATGGGTGAGGTTTATTTAAGAAAGGCAAAAGCCATTTGGTGTAGCCATACTTAGAAATGGCCTTGGTGTCATATCAATATCTAAATAATATACATTTAAGTTAAAATATTAAATTGTGCATAGTTTAATTTTTATGATTTCTTTCTTTAATGATCTGGCTTCATGTAGTAATTAGGGCCCAGATTTTGATAATTTAGTGCATACCATAATTAAGGTCCGGCTTCACTGCTGACTACCTGATGGGATGGGTTACTTTAACCTTTTATCCTTCAGTTCCCTCATGTACTAAACTGGGAGATAATAGTAACTACCTCACAGAACTATAATGAGGGATACATCTGCTAAAGCTACAGAGTATAAAAGCGTAGCTGGGCCATAGCTCTTCATGATGTGTTGTTCTGATTTTTATTATAATCATGATTATATTTGGGATGAGATGGCAAGGAACTTCCATTTCTACTTTATATACTTATCCATTGTTCACCCAAAATCTCTACTGAAGCTTTAGTAAAACTGAAGTCTGGTTTGGTCCTTTTCATTAGCCCATCAGCATGAATTTTCCAAGGTTTAAAAGTTGTTTTTTTCAGTGTGTGTGTGTGTGTGTGTGTGTGTGTGTGTGTGTGTGTGTCCACATGCACATGTGTTAAGTCAACAAATAAATATAACAAAAAAGCTTTGTGTGTTCAAATCAAACAATGTCTTCTCTATTTTTAAAAGAAGTGCAACTAAGCAAAGAGCATAGTCAGATTTTTTTTTTCATACATAACCCTGATATCCTTCCCATCTCTGCCCCCTTCGCCCCCATTATGCCTAACTTGATACTAGGCAGATGATAAACCAAGACCTGGGCACAGGGTGCTCTCTCAGTTTGTGGTCCAGTTTTTAGCAGGTTTGGCTTTTGTGCTTCCTGACCAACCTCTCCTAAGCCAGAATAGAGTGCACACTTTTGTGGTTCTTCATGAACAGCAGATGATGACACAGCCTAACAACTTGTGCAAGAAATTTCTTCAGCCCAAGTTTTCATTACTCCCAAGACAGTGATCTTTTATCTCAATTTGCTATGGTTGAGTATTCCCCAGTGTTCCAAAGAATATGTCTCCCAGTCAAAAACACAAAAAAAGAACAAAATACTTCCATTACCACCCAAATACTTCGGGGTTTGAAAATAATATTTGTATTTTACACATCACCATTGGTTATTAAACTTGCTAATTGCCAAATCTCTTTTGTTCCCACTGAAATGAAAGAGGAAAATTATTCAGACAATTCCAGTGCCTTGCGATCCCTGTAAATGCATGTTTACATAGTGCCTCATATTAGACTTTCTCAGTCAAATCCCCTTTCTAACTCTGTATGGTCTTAAACAAATTAACTGATCTCTTTTAAACTTCAGTGTCTGGTCTATAAAACGCAGAAATTATAAAAGCACAACCTGAAGGATTACTATGACAAAATAAGATGATAACACGCACCAAACACTACTTCCAGAGTCCTTTCAACGGTGAAAATAATTGACAGTGCCAACAGAAAATAGTTGACATACTGTGGGCTCCATAAATGTTTATTATTTCTACTACCACTGAGTGATAAAAATACTTCTGGAGGCTCTGAATATTCCAGTTAAATTTTCAGCTTGCCACTCTGAGGATGTCATGACCATAAAGGAGGTAGCCATCACTTCCTGGTTTCCAAACAGTAGAGGGTTGTACTGTTTGTAAACTTTAACTACATCTTGAGTGCCTTGACATTCAAGTAAAAACATTCATAAACCTGAAGCAGTTGCTTCTGTTATCATAATCTTAAAAAGAAACTATAGCTATAACTAGGTATGGTGCCAGGTGAGGGCTAGGGATCACTTCTTACCAGTACATTGTATAAATATTTAACCACTATGCTGTATACCTGAAACTAATATACTTGAATGTCACCTGTAATTGAAAAATCAAAGAATAAAAGTAACTATAGCTGCACTTTCTAAATTCTGATCTAATATCCGGTAACAAAACCTTATGCTGAGTTTAGGGTTTTCATGTCCCATCATAGGTGACAACCTAAGGCATATTCGTGCATCAGGGGCCCCAAGACCACCACAGTGACACCTCACACCTATAACTTACAATGCTGCCAACAGGCTGAGCTTGGCAGAAATTTTCTGTTGGCAGAAGTTGAGATTTTATGAATAGTTATGTCTAGCAGCAGTTGGATGTATATGAATCTGACCCATTAATGCTAATGTGCTTTTTCATTTTAATATATTTGACAGTTTCGCTTTTAGTTGTCTACTCATCACCCATCTCATCATAGCCATATATAATGAAACCCCAAATACCCCCACTCACTTTCGCCACCAATTCAAAATCTTTCCCGTCAGCTTTTCTCCGTATCCTAGAAATGCCCTGGAGATAGGCTGGAGCCCTACTGCTAGGCTTTTCATACCTTTTCCCTTCACGCCTCTTTCATGTGTCCACCTGACTCTCATTACTGCCCTTACCTCTCCTACCTACACTTTTCAACTTAAGGCAATTGGTGGAGGAGAGTTATTAAAAACTTCCTTTAAAGCCCACTTAGGAGAGATAAATGTGACAGGTTTTCTTAAGAATCAAATCAAGCTTCCTTTGCCCTGGCACTTCTGGTCAAATAGTGTTGCCATTGTGCTTTCACAGTGAGTTCCCACACCACCCCTTCCCAGTGCAGGTTCCTTGCACTTGCCCACAATGCATTATCTACTGTAAGAACAAAATCAAGACAAGGAATTTTTCTTCTCTCTTTCTGTGTGCTCATGCTGAAAACTGAGACTGAGAGAGGACAATTTAGGTTGCTACCTAAATCTGTCTCTCCTAGGTTAGTTCCTTTTGCTCAAATAAATGCTTTCTAAAATGAAAAAATCCTATCTAATAATAGAGTAACATGTAAATTACCATCACTCCGCTATGCCCATGATTGGGCGGCGGGAGGCTGGGGGGCGGGACTCAGGGTGGCCTATCCGGCCGCTCCCGCCCCCTGTGCCTCTCAACAGCGGCCGCTGAGGGGACCTGCCGCGGACACCCAGCTGCGCCTCTCAACGGCAGGGTAGCCAGGTGTCCGCGGCAGCCCCCCTCAGCGGTTGTTGAGAGGCGCAGGGTAGCCCCCGTCAGCGGCTGCGGACCATCAAAAGCGGGGGAGCTGGGTGCCTGTCTGCTCCGGCTCGCGGAGGCTTCTGAAAGGCCTGGTGCACCAGGGGACAGGCACCCAGCTCCACCGTGAAAAGCGAAAGCGTGTAGGGGACCCTACACGTGCATGATTCAATCATGCACTGGGCCTCTAGTAAATAAATAAATAAATAAAAATTGACACTGCAAATGGTATTCCATTCTGAGGACATATCTATGCAGTGAACAAACTGAACTAGCTGGGCCTTGACTTCCTCCCACAGGTAGAGAGGCAGCTCCCGAATTTCCTAATGGGAGGGGCTTAGGAACAACAATCTGATTGGATGGGAAGGTTAGGGGACTTACCTGGAAGCTGTATTGAAAGTCACTTTTATTTTTATTTCGATTGTAGAGGTTTAATCAGGGTGACCAGTGCAAACAAATAAGACTGATGGACACTACTGATGAGGCTAAGTATTGGGGCAGCAGCCTTTGGCTCAGCCCCTGGGCACAGGGCAGGGTCAAAGGGGGAAGGAAAAGTTCCTCACCCTGTTAACACAAACAACCAAGTCCAATGTACTTCCCTTTTTCTTGCTTTGGGTTGATTTGATAGTCAAACTCTAAGAGAGCAGACTACTATGTTTTTGTGAACCACCTAGCCAAGTGCTTGGCTTCTAGCAGGCTCTTTATAAATATTTGCCAAATGAAACTGCATCAGCATCTCAGCAGAAATCTGCGGCAAGTGATTTAACAATATATATGTTTGGTAGCTTAAAGGTTATATAAGCTATGTGTGTTCATAGCAGAAAGATTTGAAAATGCTATTAATAGAAAAGAGAAAATATAAATCATCTTTTAAAATTTAAAAGTTATTCTCCCCAGATTTTTGTTACTACTTTGTAAAATTAGAAGTGGATTTATTTTTCTGTCTAGTATCTGTATTTTTTGTCTTAAAAATATAGCTATATATGTATTACCTGCATAGTTTTTAAAACCTATAATTTTTAAAAACATCGTTCTGCCACTTTGGGTGGCTATCCTGCCTGTCTCCATATGCCTGTATTTATACAGAATGTCCCAAAAAATGTAGACACACTTTAGTAGCTGATAGCTCAATTGATGTTTCTTTCTTTTCAGCCAGACTAAGCTTTGAACAAAGGAAATTCATCCTAAAATGCTACTGGAAGTTTGAAAACGCAGTTGAAATACAAACACTGCCTGTATAATTATTCAAAGTGTGCATAGTTTTTAAAACCTATAGTTAAAAAAATATCTTTCTGCTACTTTGGATGGCTCTCCTAACTGTATCCATATACCTGTATTTATACAGGTTGTCCCCCAAAAAATGTATACACACTTTAATAGCTGATAAATCACTTAATTTTACTCCTTTACAGGTTTAACTGTTTTGAAATAATGGATGACACCAGACTAAGTTTTAAACAAATAAAATTTATCCACTAGACTTTGTCATTGGGATACATAAAATATAAAGTTTATGGTACAAAACCTGCATCAATAGACAAACTGATGATGCACAAATACTGAAGGAAATGATTCTTGATGTTTGCAATTCTATTGCTGCACGATATTAGCAATGCCTGGGCCAGAACAGTCATCAGTTTGAAAGCAGGCACTAACAAAAAAAAAATTATTCAGTTCTATACATTCTTTAAATTTTGAAAATGAACTACATATTAATAAACACTGACTTTATAATCATTCAAAGTGTTTATACAGCCCTAGCTGGTTTGGCTTAGTGTATAGAGCATTGGCCTGAAGACTAAAGGGTCCCAGGTTCGATTCCGGCCAAGGGCACATACCCAGTTGCGGGTTTGATCCCCAGTGTGGGGTGTGCAGGAGGCAGCCGATCCATGATTCTCTCTCATCATTGATGTTTCTATCTCTCTCTCCCTCTCCCTTCCTCTCTGAAATCAATAAAAATATATGTATTTTTTAAAAAGTGTGTATACATTTTGGGGGGGATACTCTATATATGTATTTGTAGATGTTTATATCTCTATCTTTGAAAAACAACCTGCTTTATATAAGTAATATGAACTACTTTTAATTTCACTAAATAAAATTCAGGTACACAATTTTTAATAGTTTCAAAGTATTTCTTGAAGTGGAGATTTTATTATTAATTATTTTTGGACAATTCTTGGATAACTATAAATAATACATGGTAAATATCTTATCTATATCACTTTATTTTCCTATGCATCTTCAAATATATTTTCAACAATAGTTCCTAGAAGTAGAATGTCTAGATGTCTGAATCAAAAGATGGGAAAATTTTAAGGGACAATAATAATCTTTTTACTGAGTGCTTACTATGTGCCAGGTACTTACCAAGTAATAACTCAGCCTTTACAAGAACCAGTGTGTTATACTAGTATACTACTACTGTCTCCACTTTACAGATGGGAAGACTAAGTCTCAGGGAGACTGGGGTCTCAAGAGCCTCAGGCAAATCTCAGATGACCAAATTGCCCTGGTCTGCCCTAAGCCAATCAATGGCAAGGGAGATAGAATTACTGTGATTGACGGGAAAGGTCAACCTCCAATGGACATTGGAAAATCAATCACGATGCACCCTACACTGCTATTTAAAGAGACCACGATGCCACTACTGCAGTCTTGTGAGAATGAGTGGGCCTTGCACTTCGGGGATGCACTTTCCCATTCCCCAGAGCTGCCCAACAGGAATGAACATTATGTGGAGACAGGAGCAAGGGAGAGGGGAAGAAACCCTTTCAGTGCATTTAAATTTTGGTAATTTTCAATTTACATCAATCAATTCAGCATTAACTCCTCAGAGCCACATAAAATGGGAAACAGAAAAAGAAAAAGAAAAAAGCCAAACCAATGAGCTTGACTCTTAGATTACAGAACTCCTCTGTATGTTGGAGAGGTGAGTCATGTGACTCAGACTCTAATATGCACTTTTAATCTTAAGATTGCAAGTATTGTTTAAAAACAAAACTTGTGTTTCTGCTGGCTTAAGAGAAAGAACATTTGGGAAAGAAGAAAAAAATTCATAAAAGACCAGAAAAGATTTCACAAATTATTTCTTACATACTCACAATGATAACATACAGAACTAAAAATAAATTAAGCTGCAATGTGTACAAATTTTCCTGTCCTCCTCTCTCCTCCCACCCTTCTTCTGCTTCCATGTCCCTGCTAAGTTCCCAAGGAGATAAACTCTCCCAAATAACTGTGTCTTCGCATCTTCCACCAACCACACCCCAAAATGGTTCGTTGTTTTAAGGGTTTCCTTGGAGGCTCTTGAATTTAGGACCAGCATGTGAGTTATTTAAAAAGCCACAGCTCGCCCTAACTGGTTTGGCTCAGTGGATAGAGCATCAGCCTGCGGACTGAAGGGTCCCAGGTTTGATTCCAGTCAAGGGCATGTACCTTGGTTGCCGGCACATCCCCAGTAGAGGGTATGCAGGAGGCAGCTGATCAATGTTTCTCATTGATGTTTCTAACTCTCTCTCCCTTCCTCTCTGTAAAAAAATCATTATATATATATATAACTTTTAAAAAGCCACAGCTCTGGGATTGGCTAAACAGATTGTAGCCTCCAGAATATGCCTCAGGGGTCTGTTCTGCCATCTGCATCCAGACCGCTAGAGGATTAAGTACTAATATTTTAGCCCAAAAACAGTAACAGAAGTTTGTCTGGTCTGAGGATTCTGTCATCAGGATTACAAACTGTCCTGGCCCATTTCCCAATCTAACAATGGTTGGAAGACTCAAATATTAACAACCATTCAAAATGTTAATTCAAAATGAATTAACAATTTCATTCAAAATGTGCCAAGAATGTGTCAACTCACATTCAACCTCCTGGGTTTTATAAGCAATTGGCTTGGCTTTGAACCACTATTATCTTTCCTGTCTGAAAAAATTCAGAGGAAATATAAATGCCCTAGGTGCCTAATCAAAAGGATGTTACTACCAATGAGTACCTTCCCTCCTGGAGTTGTCTCAAAAGTTTTAATTTTGGATGCACTAAGAGTATATGAAGTGCTTTGGGCAGTTGGCAAAGAATTGTACATTAAGCAGAGCCATGAAGGAGAATGTATTGATTCCTTCTAACATTTCACCTCCTCTCATAACTAACTGGTTTGTTTCAGAGAAGAGGCAGGATGAAGTGTGTTGAGAAATGTGACAGTTCATCACAGCAAACAGAGGTGAGCATCAGGATCAGATAAGCCCATGTTAGATCCCAACCCAGCATTTACAATGTCTGTGATTTTGGCTGTGTTACTTACGCTGGCTCTCAGAATTCCCTTCCGAGAAAAAAGGACAAAACCTCTGTCAAAGGCCTAGTGTCAGGACTCAATGAGACCCCATGTGAGTGCTGCCCAACACTGAGGAGTGCTGATTACTTTATTCTCGTTGCTATTAAAAAACAAAAAGGAGGAAGGAGAGGCAGTCACACTTTGTTTTCTTTTGCTTTCACTATTTTTTTCTTTATCAAGTTTTCTTCTCTCACCCTAGCCCACCCCCAAAACTGAGGATGCAGGCAGGTTTATCTATCTTTGTGTCTGACTAGATTTGCCCATTGACTTTACTGGACCTTGGCATGCATGATAGATAGATAGATAGATAGATAGATAGATAGATAGATAGATAGATAGATAGATAATAGATATGTATACAGATATCAATATCGTTATTTTTTTAAATATATTTTATTGATTTTTTACAGAGAGGGATAGAGAGTTAGAAACATCGATGAAAGAGAAACATCGATCAGCTGCCTCTTGCACACCCCCTACTGGGGATGTGCCCGCAACCAAGGTACATGCCCTTGATTGGAATTGAACCTGGGACCCTTGAGTCCGCAGGCCGACGCTCTATCCACTGAGCCAAACCGGTTTCGGCTCAATATCGTTATATAGTTACTAGAGGCCCAGTATATGAATTCGTGCACGGGTGGGGTCCCTCAAGCGACTGGGGCTGATCTGGGCTGCGGGAGGTTGGCCAGGGGGAGGGGCCCCGGGAGGTTGGCCAGCCAGTCAGGGGGAGGGACCATGAGAGATTGGCTGGCTGGCCAGGGGCTGGGGGGCGCCCGCAGGAGGTTGGATGGCCAGCCCAATAGGGCCACTCAGGGCCAGCCAGGTTGGGGGGCCATGGGAGGTTCTGATTGTGGCCATAGGGGCTGGCTGGCCGGGCAGAGGGGCTGCGGAAGGTGTGCTGGCCATGGGAGTTTGGCTGTGAGAGCACACTGACCACCAGGGGGCAGGTCCTGCATTGATCATCTGCCCTCTAGTAGTCAGTGCGCATCATATCAACCATTCATTCACTTGCTTAAGCTTTTATATATATACACTGAGTGGCCAGATTATTATGATCTCTGAAAGCATAATAATCTGGCCCCTCAGTGTGTGTGTGTGTGTGTGTGTATTATATTATATATATTTAAAAAAATAACGATATTGATATCTGTATACATATCTATTATCTATCTATCTATCTATCTATCTATCTATCTATCTATCTATATATATTAGAGGCCCGGCCCGGTGCATGAATTCGTGCTGGGTGGGGTCCATCCAGCCTGGCCAGGGAGAGGGGACATGGGTGGTTGGCCTGCCTGCCTGCTGGTCAAACTCCTGGTTGAGGGGAGAATTTGCATATTAGCCTTTTATTATATAGGATATACACTGAGTGGCCAGATTATTATGTGTTCAGAGATCATAATAATCTGGCCACTCAGTGTAGATGGTAGTATTCATATTTTCTTGTGGCTGAGTAGTATTCCATTGTATATACAGGTTGTTCCAAAAATGTACATAGACACTTTGAATAATTATAAAGGCAATATTTATTAAAATACTAGAGGCCCGGTGCACGAAATTCATGCATGTGTGGGGGGTGTCCCTCAGCCCAGCCTGCACCCTCTCCAATCTGGGACATCCCTCTCACAATCCAGGACTGCTGGTTCCCAAATGCTCACCTGCCTGTCTTCCTGATTGCCCCTAACCGCTTCTGCCTGCCAGCCTGATCACCTCCTAACCACTCCCCTGCCAGCCTGATTGATGCCTAACTGCTCCCCTGCCAGCCTGTTTGCCCCTAACTGCCCTTCCCTGCAGGCCCGGTTGCCCCCAACTTCCCTCCTCTGCCGGCCTGGTCACCCCTAATTGCCCTCCCCTGCAGGCTTGATCGTCCCCAACTGCCCTCCCTTGCAGGCCTGGTCCCTCCCAACTGTCCTCCCCTGCTGGCTATCTTGTGGTGGCCATCTGTGTCCACATGGGGGCAGGATCTTTGACCACATGGGGGCAGCCATCTGGAGTGACAGTCAATTTGCATATTACTCTTTTATTAGATAGGCTATTTCTCCACAAATGAGTGTTGGAGTGACAGTCAATTTGCATATTACTCTTTTATTAGATAGGCTATTTCTCCACAAATGAGAGGTAAGGACATTGTCAGTCAGAATCCCAGTGCAAGATTAGATTCATCGAGTTCCTAGACACCCCACCAAATGGAACTTGAGTTTCCTGTTGAGGTGCCACCAGCCTGGAATATCTGGATGCTCTAGTGATTCAAGCAACCCAGTCACAGGAATCAACACCTGCCCACCAGCCTCAGGCAGGCTAAATTCTGCCTGGTTCAAATTAAAATCTGCCCACTGAGTCAACAGAAATAACACCAAGGGACAGCAAATTTCCAGCTTATACGCTTACCTGACTGGTTGGTGGTAGCCATTCTCAGTGCTATGTGTGAAGCTGTAACTGGGAATCATCCCAAGTGTGGGACCAGAATGGGAGCACATACTTTAAATGGCACTGACCCGGGGTTGGACTTCGGTGATAGAAAGAAAAAAGGTCAAAATCCTGGGCAAGCAGAATAAAGGCAATTAAAATGTCAGAGAATCTAACCTAATCCTCTAACTATTACTAATGCTGCCCTGGTTCCTGATGTAAACCTGTATCTTATATTATTCCCTTCAGACTAAAAAGTACACAGCAGTGGGTTTATGTGATAGGAAGAGTCTGTTGAAAAGCCCAGCCAGCCAGGCAGACCATCTGTCAGCATGATTAATGTGCTGGTTAACATTCAGCTGTTCTTTCCTTAGCATGGCAAATGCATCCAAATACATCACCTTTGTTTGGCTACCGCATGGCTAGGCCAAGATCAGCAATGCACCTTGATCTCTGATGACACTCTGGGGCTCTTCAGCTCTCTGAACCTCTGCTAGGCAACCTTCCTGACTGGGAATAACAGAAGGAAGTTGACAGCAGCAGCAGTAGCTGCAGCACCAGCAATCATGGCTGGGGCTGTTCCATGAACTCACCTTAACATAAGTAAGTCCTTAAAATGGAAAGACTATTTCATTCAAATCAACTCAGCATGAATATATTGAATGCTGAAAGTCAGCATTATATACTAGTATTGAGAAGTGGGAGAAGTGGATTCCAATTCTGCCTCTACCATAGACAAACAATGTAATCTTGGGGAAGTTACTCAACCTCTCTAAGTCTTAGGGGCTTCATTTTTTAAAATATTGCTATTAAGTAAAATAATGTAGATTGAGCAGTTAGCACACAGTTTGGCACATAAGAAATTCTCAATAAATAATAATCGTTATTCTAAAAGCACTGGATGGATCCTGGGGAGAGGGAGTGTAGATCTATAGGATATGACTGTGCCTCAGTCCTCAAGGACTTTAGTGGAGGATTCCAAAGATGGATAGAATTTAAAGAGATGGTGATGAAAGGAAAAGGCACCTTGGATGGAGAAAAATAGCACAAACAAAGAGCAGCATTATTCACAGTGACCAAGACATGGAAACAACTAATATCCTTTGTTAGATGATTGGATGATGAAGATGTGATGCATATAAACAATAGTCAGCCATAAGAAAAGATGAAATGTGATCATTTGAGATAACATGGATGGATCTTGAGAATATCATGTTAAGCAAAATAAGCCAGACAGAAAAGGTTAAGAACCTTATATACCAAATATGTGGTATATAAAACTGAAAGCAACAAATAAATAAACAAGCCCTAGCTTGTTTGGTTCAATGGATAGAGTGTTGGCCTATGGACTGAATGGTCCTGGGTTTGATTCTGGTCAAGGGCACATGCCCGGACTACGGGCTTGATCCCCAGTAGGGGGCATGCAGGAGGCAGCCTATCAATGATTCTCTCTCATCACTGATGTTTATGTTTCTCTCTCCTTCTCTGTTCCTCTCTGAAATCAATAAAAAAACATATTTTAAAAAATGAACAAATAAGAAAAACAAACAAAAACTCATAGACACAGACAAGAGTTTGGTGGTTATCAGAGGAAAGGTAAATGGGCATGGTAAAGGGTAAAGGGAGTCAAATATATGGTGACAGAAGAATATTTGACTTTGGGTAGTGGGCACACAATACAATATACAGATGATGTATCACAGAAATGTATGTATCATCCTTATGTATCACTTGAAACCTATATAGTATTATTAACCATTGTCACCCCAATAAATTTAATTTTTAAAAGGCATGTGAAGTAATGATTGAGCAACACAGGTAGACTTGTGAGGCTGGCATGTGAGTATGGGTATGGAAGGGAGGCGGGGCTGAAGTCTGATTAGAACACTTTGGGTTCCACATTAAGGAATGGGGCTTTATTCTGTACATAGTGGAAAGCCATCAACCACTTCAGGATAAAGGAATTACTTGCCTAGAGGAGATCAGAGGAGACAGAATTTTTCCTTGGCTCGCTCTGGTATGTGTTAAGAATAACTATGTAATTGAATAGGTTTGCCTACAACACAGCAAGGAAGTTCCCCAGAGGGAGAAACTCTGACCTCCATAAATAACAGCTATAGTGTCCAATCCTATTTTGGTGCCTTTTGAAAGTTTTTTTAGCAAATAGGTGAAATCCTGAGGGCAAGTAGAGTTGCAGGTGAGATTCATTAATGCTAACAATTGCCCTAAACCACCAGCAAAACCAAGGAAGGTCCCCACAGCCCAAGTCAAGCAGCAAATTGAGAAAGTAATGTGAGCAATTTAGGCCAAGAGTAAGTCACTTAGTTCTTACAGTTCATATCTGATGAGGAATTTGTCAACCCACTGCCTGGTAAAGCCAGTCCCAAGTAGCAATCACTGGCATAAAGTGTGAACTTACTCCACCCTGAGCATAGTGGTAATCAGAGGTAGGGAAGCAGAGAGGGTAGTTAAGACTTGCAGTGCCTGGGATTCTAGGTGGGGGCAGTAAGGGTGGTTCTAGTGCGAACACCTATCAGAGCAGCCAAGGTTGCAAAAGCACTTCCCCTTCTCAGAAGTTTCTGCCCCAACCAAGACCACACTACAGAATACTCACAACGACTTCGGAGAAAGGCTGAGCTGCTGTACTCTCCGTTCCAGTCTTAGGAGAGTGCAATACTTGGAACCAGTTATAAACTCCTAGCAAGGGGAGGACTATAGCTACACAGGTCTCTGTATAATCATTACTTATTGCTGATGTAGGTGATTACAGTGATACAGCAGATTTCTTGGGATGTCTGCTCAGCTTACAGTACATTTTATTTCTCCCAGAACTACACTGACCACCTGCATTAGTTTGCTAGGGCTGCCATAACAAAACACCACAAAATAGACGGCTTAAACAACAGAAATTTATAATCTCACAGTTCTAGAAGCTAAAAGTCAAAGATTAAGGTATCAGCAGGATTGGTTCTTCATGAAGCCTCTCTCCTTGGCTTGTAAATGACCACCTTCTTGTTCTTTCCTTGGTGCACATGTGCCCCTGGTTTTTCACTGTGAATCCAAATCTCCTCTCCTTATAAGATCACCAGTGGAGTCAGATTAGAACTCACCACACTAACCTAATTTTACCTTAATTATCTCTTTAGAGACCCTAAAGAGAATCATATTCTGACATGATGGTGCTTAGGACATCAGCATAAGACTTTTTGGTGTGATATCATGCACCCCATAGCACCACCTATGCTGGTAGTTCTTTCTACCAAATAACTCTCACCCTACCTTGAGGTATAGTTTATTAAATGAAGACAAACCCTTGCACCAAGAGAAACAACAGAATCTTCCTCCTGGGAATTTGGGATTGGGATTAAGAGATGGTCAGTCCCTTTGATATCCTGCTCTAAATAAGGAGTTTCACACATGCCAGGTAACCATACAGAGCAGGTGACCAGCAACCACACGCCTGGTGAAAGGAGGCACTAATGCTCTAATGATACCAATTATACAACCGAACACTAAACAAAATGGGAGAGAGGGAAACCCAGATGAGTGATCGATAAAGGTAATTAGATTACCCCTCTATAATATAGAAATGATTTACATATTCCACACGATCCCACTGCTCGTTCTGTAGATGGCATTAGCCAACCCAAAGGGATCCAAATTAAAAGAGACAGAACAATGAAGAAGGAAGAGGTGAGTGAGCTTTTTAATCATTCTGCCTGTATCAGATATAAAAAACTCTATCCTTCATAAAACTGTGGCATAATCTCTCATGTTATTTTAGAACAGATTTTATACACCAGAGCAATTGCTTTTACTGGCTATGAGAATCTCAGACCCAGAATCAGAAAAACAGGCTGTTTTACAGTAAAGTTATTTTTTCTTGATACTGTATTTGAAGTAATAATAAGTATTCAGCAAGCAAGAGTCATTTGAACTGATTCTAACCAGAAAGAAAACCAGTGGGTGGAAGATTTATGAATTTGTTAACAGTACCAGAAATAGCCTGGGAGTAAGTAGAGCTTCAATCAACAAAATGTTTATACTCAAGTGCACAGTTCTTCTGCACCAAGGATGAGAATCAAAGCCATGGTTGGGGGGCCCTTTTTCACTTCCTCTGAAGTATATATTTTTACTTTTAACTCATTCTCTTTCTGTGTTCTACTACCTTTCTTCATTTTCTTTTTCTTCTTCCTTAAGCCTGCCAGAATCTTTCAAATCTATCCTGTCACCACAATGGTCCGGTTAGGGCCCCAGCCTTTGATGACTGTATTAGGCCAAATCTGCCTGGCTCTCATGTTTTTATGATGAGGAGTGTGCTTTGGGGTCAGAGAACGTGGGTTGGCAGCTCTTCTGCCTCTAGCCACTTGCTCTTGGACAAACTATTGGAGCTGCCTGTGCCCCACTTTCCTCAGCTTTAAAATCGGATTGTAATAAAACATACCTCAGAGCATCTGCATAAAAATTAAGTGAGTACTTGGATGAGTGACGGCCCCAGTGTAAGTATTCAACAAATGAAACATATCATTATTATTAGAGATGCCAATAATAAAATCAAATAAAATGAAAAATGAAATAAAATAATGATTTTGAGATGTCTTGGTTTCATCTTTATGAATCCTGAAAGTATCTAAAACTTCAAAAACTACTACGTTAAAGATCCAAAAATAAATAAATTTTTGATGGCAAATTTCTGGGCACTTGGTTACCAAGGGAAGAAACATGAAGATACTTTCTTATTCATTAAGTGATTTATGAATTGGCAAATTCCATGTTGTTAAAAATGACAGTTTAACAAAGACATCCCATTCACTGGGTCAAGAATACATTGTGCATGTAAATTTTTTAAAGTAGAAATGGATTCCTAATACTCATAAGGCAAGTATTGTCCAAGCATCAACTATGTATGTAGAATTGTACTAGAAACAAAGAAAGATAGAAGCAAAACATAATTTATGCTTAATAGTCCCCCAAGGAGGTTAAAGCCAAGACATACACTCTTGTCCAGTTTAAGAACTCACCATCTTCTTCTTACCTATTTAAATAACCTAAAACTGTTCTTACCTCTGGTCTTAATCCCTTTCAGTTCAGTCTCCATGGGGCTCTGATCAAATCATTTTTCTGTCTAAAATTCTTTCTTCAGAAGAAAATTCCACCTCCTCTAGCATTGGTTTGAAGATCCTTCACCATCTAACTGATTCTATCTTCCTTGCTCACCTCAACCCTCCATCATCAGCATGTACTGTAGTCAAGTTCCCCACTGTTTCTTGAACATGGTTTGACCTCACTCTGTACCTGCTGGGTACTCCACTTGGCATACAGTTCTCCTCTTAAACTAGCGAACTTCTGCTCAGGGTTTCATATCGAGTACCTAATAGGGTAAAATGCTCTGGGAAAATTATGCTTCACCCAGACACTCTGCATAGTAATTATGAGTTTAGATAGCTATAGCTTTCACCACCAGGGGTGAATATGCTTTCACAGTCATGGCGGGTCTTCAATAGTGGGATATATCTCTTTCCTCTCATAGCCCCTGTAATTTCCATAATGCCTGCCATGAGTTGAATGATCAATAAGTATTTATTGCATAACTGAGTGCAGAAAGTCAATTATCACTTATATATTACATACATATAGTAAATCACATTGCAAACTACCATGTGGATTATAAGATGCTTCCTGCTACATTATCTCAGTGAAATAGTACAAAGCAATTTGTGACCTATTAAATAGTATAACTGGTAAGTTGTAAAACTTAGCAGCAGCATTCAGGAAATGTTGAAAAGATTTAAGAAAAGAGATAAATAGTAAGGATTTTTAAATTTATTTATCCTCCCCCGAGGATATTTTCCCATTGATTTTCAGAGAGAGTGGAAGAGAGAGGAAAGACAGAGAGAAATATTGATGTGAGAGAAATACATCGATTGGTTGCCTCCTGCATGAGCCCTGACCAGGGCCCGGGCTGGAAGGAGCCTGCAACTGGGGTACGTGCCCTTGACCAGAATTGGACCTGGGACCCTTCGGTCTGTAGGCTGATGCTCTATCCATTGAGCCTAACCGGCTAGGGCAAGATTTAAAGGGTGACAGTGAAACAGGGATGTTTTGTGATGCCAGACATAACAAATCTAGATCTATTTTGGCAAATAAGTAACTGTCTACATCAGGAATCTTATAGGCTTACTTCCCTACGCTTTCCAAATGAATCCATAACTTCTTTGATTCAATGTTCTTCCATTTAAGAGGTTGAAAACTGCTCTGATAATAATACAAAAATGGGCTCAGGTCATAGCTGAGTGTGGCCGAGTGGTTCCATTAAAGTCAACCACAGCCACTAGGCATGACTGGTTTAGAAGCACTGCAGTTATATTGATCATGAAATAATCTGTATTGATTAGTAAGATAGCCTGCCAGAAATCATTACTGACCAGGTGACATCCCTGTATTTCTACATGTACAATACAACTTTATTTTGGGCTGACAATACCAGCTTTATAGGTTTCTTATTTTTCTTTTGAGACAGACAAATACATGTCATTGTAACTTTTGTTGTTGTAAAAAATGAAATTCTAATTTTTGTATTATGCTTAGTTGCAAATATTTTTCCTTTCCATTTAAATGTTCCCCAAACCCTCTATTTCTTTCTATTATTCTAATCCCAGAATATGCACATTATGCAAAATAGTAGGCCAAGGGATGTGGTTGTAAAAAACAAAAATTTACCACTTCTCAATATTTGTACAGTTGAAAACAACAGGATTTTTATTTTTCAGTAGAGAGTTCTAATGAATCAGATAACCTATTGCTATGTGAATGCTCTGGTCCTAGAAAATGAATTTCCTAAAATGAAGACATCTGTATTTCATTACACATTTTCCAGCATCATTCTCCATAAAGATGTTGATATATTTTAACAGCATGTTAGGGAGGGCATATAATATAATGGTTAAGGTCAGCTGTGTGGCTTTAAACAAGTTGCATAACCTCTCTAATCCCCTTATCTAATCAATAAAATGAGAATAATCTCTATGTATAAAACCCTAATATGCAAATAGACCGAACAGCGAACAACCGGTCACTATGACGTGCGCTGACCACCAGGGGGCACCTGCGGAACATGGCAGGCATCGGCAGCAGGTGGCAGAGCACAGAACATAGCAGGTGTCGGCCGTGGCGGGATGGTGGAGCAGGTGAGTGGGGGCGTCAGACCAAGATGGGGCACCAGTCACTGTCAACAAGGCAAGCCTCTGGTGGTTATTGAAAATTCTTTGCTCTCACACACCATCGTCCCGCCCGGCGCTTGGACCTGCTGCCGGCGCCAGCCCCCCTCAAACCCACTGCCGGTACTGGAGCTGCCACTCACACCCGCTGCTGGTGCCCAGCACCAGCCCCAATTGCTCGGCACTATCAGCAGGTACAAGCGGCAGCTGCCGACCCTGATCGCCGCTCAGGGCTTCTCCACCTCCCCCAGCTCCTGAGGGGTGATCGGGACCAGCAGCTACTGCTCGCACCCACTGCCAGTGATGGCTCTGCTCATAACCGCAGCCGGTACCAGAGCCGCTGCTCACACCCACTGCTGGTGCCCAGTGCCGGTCCCAATCACTTGGCACTGTCAGCAGGTGCAAGCAGTGGCTGCTGTCCTGATCACCCCTGAGGGCTTATCCACCACCCCCTGCTCCTGAGGGGCAATCAAGGCAGCACTGCTGCTCACACCCATTGCTGGAGCAGGCCCCAATCGCTCCATGCCATCAGCAGGTGCAAGCCAGGCTGGTGCTTTCAGCATGTGGAAGCAGCGGCAGTGGAAGCAGAGCTGCTGGCAGACAGGGGACTGGGGGCCCTAGTGGGAGGGGCCAGGCAGGGACATAGAGGATGGGCCAAGACCTGCCCCTGTGCCCACCACAGCCTCACAGCCCACAGTTCCTTTCAAGGTGCACAAATTCGTGCACTGGGCCCCTCCCTGTATATATTTATCCTATATAATAAAATCGACCAAGCAGCGGAACGACCGGTCACTATGGCATGCTCTGACCACCAGGGGGCAGACACTCAATGCAGGAGCTGCCCCTGGTGGTCAGTGCACTCCCATAGGGGAAACGCTACTCAGCCAGAAGCCCTGAGCCGGGCTCACTGCTGGCAAGTGCATCAGTGGTGGCAGGAGCCTCTCCTGTGGAGAGCGGGCCTAAGCCATTAGTTGGACATCCACCGAGGGCTCCTGGACTGCAAGAGGGCACAGGCTGGGCTGAGGACCCCTCCCCCCAAGTGCACAAACTTTGTGCACCAGGCCTCTAGTCCTATATAATAAAAGCCTAATATGCAAATCAACTGAACAGCGGAATGACCGGTGGAACGACTGGTCGCTATGATGCACACTGACCACCAGGGGGCAGATGCTCAATGCAGGAGCTGTCCTCCAGCCCGCAGGCCCTAGGCCAGCCAAGGCGGGTACCAGCGGGGGCCCCCTGATTGCCCCGCCGGTCACCCTGCAGAGGGAGGTGACCAGCCGTGAGGCGATTGAGGTGCAGGGCCAGCTAGAGAGCAGGCCAGTCCTACCCCCCCAATTGCCCCACCAGTCGCCTCCAAGGCAGGTGCCAATGGGGACCCCCAATTGGCCCGCCAGTCTCCCCACAGAAGGAGGCAACCAGCTGTGGCGGCAGGGGCAGGGCTGGTGAGCAGGCGGTGCCAGGTCGGCCAAGGTGGGTGCCAGTGGGGGCAACCCCGATTGGCCTTCCAGTCGCCCCACAGATTGGCCCTGATCGCTGGCCAGACCTAGGTACCCTACCCATGCACAAATTTCGTGCACTGGGCCTCTAGTAGTATAATAATAATGTCAAAGTCAGAGGCTTATATAAAAACCACATAATATAATTTATGTGAAAAGCTTAGTATAGCAATTTTTTTGCTACTATTTTTATCAACATTACCTGAACTCAAAATAAAACAAAACGAATCTGTTTCATTCCAATACATAGAACTGCCCCAATTCCTCCTTTGAAAAAGCACTTGCAAGCAGACACAGTCTTAGATGAATAAAAATCTGAAAACTCTCCCATTTGCCTGGTAGTCCCTCATCCACATACATCTTGTGCCTTCCTTCTGTCTTCTATACTCTGGTGTGTGACCTTGGTCTCAGGACCATTATCAAGAGAAATCTCTTCCAGCCATTCTCCCTGCTAAATCATGGCCAGAAATGGGATCCTCCTTCTACCTTGTTATGTAGAAAGCAAATAAAAGCCATTCACTTTTCCCTCACATGCCCACTGCTTTCCAATGAAACAACATCTGACTCTGAAGGACAGACCCTTGGCCTTCAAAGGAAGCCAGTGGAGACATCTCTCTGTTTAAGATAAAATTCTCCTAAAGCAGGAAAAGATATGAGTGAAGAAGTTTTCACGCTTAAAAAAAAACAAAACAGAACAAAACAGGTTACATAATGTATCTGACAAAAAGGGACCTGGACCTGGATTTTATACCCAGCCTCTATTTGTATTGATTGGAATACCCCTCAAAGGCATAATCAGCAATATTGTGCCCAAAGTACAGGCTACTAGCTGACTTGTTTCTGCAATTAAGTGTCTGTCTGAGCACTTGATTTCAGACAATACACACAAAAAATAAAGTGATAAAATTAATGGTGGGTGTAACTAATTCTCCTTTCAAACCTAGAGGGCAGCTGGTACAGTTAGGCAGGTGGCAAAAGAAAAACAAAACACTGTGAGACAATTCCACTTCTGGGTATTTTTCCAAAGAAAACAAAAACACCGATTTGAAAAGATATATGCACCCTTATGTTCACTGTAGCATACAATAGCCAAGCTATGGAAGGAACCTAGGTATCCATCAATAGATGAATAAATAAAGAAGACAGACATATCTAATTAATGGAATATTATGCAGCAATAAAAAATGAAATCTTGCCATCTCAGACAAAATTGATAAACTGAGTATTATGCTAAGTAAAAGACAGATAAAGACAAATACCATATGATTTCACTTACATGTGGAAGCTAAAAAAGGAAAAAGAAAAAAGAAATGACCAAATAAATCAAAACAGAAACATACTCATAGATTCAGACAATAGACTGATGGTTGCCAGAGAAGAGGGGGGTAAGAGGATGGGTGAAAAATGTCAAGGGGAATAAGAGGTTCAAACATCCAATTATAAAAAATAAAAAACAAAAATAAAAAACAATAAAATAATGTCAAAGGGATGTAGTGTACAGCATAAAGAAAATAGTCAATATTTTCATAGTAGTTTTGTATGGTAACAAATGGTTACTAGATTTATCATGGTGATTATCACATCATAAGGAATAAAAATATTGAATCACTATGTGGTACACCTGAAAATGATAGAATATTTTTGTCAATTAAATTTTAACTTTTTAAAAAGCTATGAGAAAGACAGAAAAGAAAGAGTATGTTTAAGATCAGTGGGATCCCTTCCTTCCCTGTAGTTAGACAAACTATGTTTATGTAGGTCACTGGTGTTATTCTAACAGATCAAGCCTATCAGTAAAGCAGGGGTGAATCCTTATTATCAATGGCAAAGTGATTTGCATTCTTGGTTCTCTCATATATATATATAAAATTCTAATTTAGCCATAAGAAAGATAAAGTTGAAGGTTTTGCCAAAGTGTTAGTGGTTCACTCTGTAGGAGCTCTAAGCAACATCAAATAGCTCAGTGATAGGAGAAAAGAAAAATGCATTGGTCCATTTTATTTACTCATAGTTCTACTCTTATTCCAGTAATAAAAGCATTCCTAAAAATGGGGAAGAAAAAAAGAAAAAGTCACTAAAAAATGATAAAAGGGGGAGCTAGAGTGAGAGAAGAATTGATCTGTCATTTCTAGAAGCATTTCACAGCCTGGCTCCCACATTCTCATTTCCAATCTTAATAGATTTAAAGCATCTCTTGGGTTTAGGTGATCTGAAACCATGTATAATTAAGAAAATCATGCCCCAAAATTCAAGACATTAGCAAATTCATTTCTATAAGTTGATATTCTAATCACTGTCTTTCTCTGACTCCTGAATACATAGATATGGAATCATTTATAAATATATTTCTAACTTAGCCATAACAAAGACAATTCGTTTAGAATTCTTGCCTAGGAACAAAAGGGGGGAAAGAGAAAGTAGGGAGGGAGGTTAACCATAGAAAAATGGAAACTATTCCTTTAGGGCCTAAATATCTGTGTTTTCCGATGGTCTTAGGCGACCCTGCTAGCGGTTCTCAACCTGTGGGTCGGAACCCACAGGTTGAGAACCGCTGTTGTAGAGCCTAAGACCATTGGAAAACACAGATATTTACATTACATTTCATTAACAGTAGCAAAATTACAGTTATAAAGTAGCAATGAAAATAATTTTATGGTTGGGGGTCACCACAACATGAGGAACTGTATTAAAGGGTCACGGCATTAAAAAGGTTGAGAACCACTGCTTTAGGCTATTTTCCTTAAACTTGAATTCCCGAAACAGTTGCTTCTCAAGGCCGATCCTTTTCCATTTCTAAGTAGATTTGTTTTTCTGCCAAATGCTCCATAGGATGATGGATTCTCCAGCTGGTTAGTTACA
Organism: Cnephaeus nilssonii; assembly: GCF_951640355.1. Classification (NCBI taxonomy): domain Eukaryota; kingdom Metazoa; phylum Chordata; class Mammalia; order Chiroptera; family Vespertilionidae; genus Cnephaeus; species Cnephaeus nilssonii. The sequence goes on along the minus strand of NC_137076.1, from coordinate 83,824,234 downwards.
GCAGTTCAAAGTCAGGTACTTTGAATGCAATGAAATTCTCCAAAGAATTGTTGAATTTTCTGGAGGATTTCTGTAGCATAGGCATAGCTTTAACGTTTGCTTATTTTTATTGTGTCTATAGAACAGTTTTACTTTTCTAATCCACTGGCCCCTTGGAGAACCTGAAAACAAGGGAAAGGCATTAAATGTAGAAGAATGTTTTGATTGCCAAATACTCTGTTTAAATGGGAACTGCCAATATGCCTATCTGTGACAAGAAGCCATTTCTTGTACAACCTCTCTGCTCTGGCAGTTTACATAAATTTGTCCATTTAATCATTCACTCATCCAACTATCTATCTATCTATCTATCTATCTATCTATCTATCTATCTATCTATCCAGTTAACAAATACTTACTAAGCACTGTAGCAAACACTACAGTTGGTTTTTGGTTATTGATTCCCCAGATCTCCTGGGGTCCCCTTTACCATTTCTGAGTTCATTCTTCTCTGCTGTACATTTGCTCCAATTCCTGTACCTGCAACTATTCTTTGGAAAACCTCCCTTAGGTTACTGGAGTTGCTTTGCACATAGAAGCAGAAAACAGAGAGCTTGAATTGCCTAGGAGTTTATGACCCCATATTACTTTCCTATTGCTGCCATGACAAATGACCACAACTTAGTGGCTTAAAACAACACAAACCTATTACTTTACTGTTCTGTAGGTTACAAGTCAGACACAGTTCTCACTGGGTGCTGACAGGCTGTATTCACCTCTAGAAGCTGTAGAGAAGAATCCATTTTCTTCAGCTTCTCAAGGCCTTTGACATTCCTTGGCTTCTGGTCCCTCTTCTCCATTTTCAAAGTCAACAATATCACTTCTGTCTGACTCTTCTTCTGTCATTATATCTCTCTCTGACGTTAGCTAGAAATGTCCTTCACTTTTAAGGGATCATGTGACTGGACTAGGTTAATCTGGATAACCCAGGATAATTTCCTTACCTGAAAGTTCATACCCTCTAATTACATCAGCAAAGTTCCCTTTGCCACCAGAGGTAATGTTTTGGAAATCTTTGGGGGTCATTACTCTGCCCATCACAGTCCCCTATGATGCTCTTAGTCAATAATTGACAGGTACAATGATCGTACCCTCTCCTGTCTTGGGTTGGAATTGCTCTGATTTACCCCCCAGTCTCCTGAAGCATCAGGTCACCTCCACTGGAGTTAGCCTGATTCCCACCCTTCCCTGGCTTCTTCTGCTTCTCCAAATTCCTAATCAGTTTCTCCTGGGAGAACTTTCTTAATTATTTGCATACAAATTCTTACCTTGGAGTTTGCCTCTGATGAACCCTGCCTATGATGAAAGCCTGACAAATGCTTAAGAAGCATGGTAGGCACTGGAATAAGACAAACAGTGGCTGGTAGGAGACTTATAAACTACTAGTAACAATAATATTTTTAAAATACCAACCATTTATTAAACCCTTGATGTTTGGCACTTTACTTAGTACTCCCTTGACTAATATCAATTAATTTGCATAAATTTATATGATAGGTGCTAAATTATCTTCTATTTACATGTAAGCTCCATCAAGACAAAAACCATGTCTATCCCTAGCAGTTTACATAGTGCCATCTATATGGTAAATACCCAACAACTGGTAGTTGAGTGAGGAACTGAACAGTATAAATACTGGTTATAGTTGGTGTGGCTCAGTGGTTGAACATCAACCTATAAACCGAGAGGTTGAAGTTCAGTTCCCGGTCAGGGCATATGCCCAGGTTTCGGCTCAATTCCCAGTGGTATCTCTTTCTTCATTGAAGTTTCTGTCTCTCTCTCCCTCTCCTTTCCTCTCTGAAATCAATTAAAAATATATTTTAAAATAAATAAATAAAAGAAACTGAGGTATGAAGAGGTTGAGTTAGCATATGTGAACCCAGTTATGCCAACTCCAAAGCCCATGCTCTACTTATACTATTTTGCCACCTAAATCTACCTTTTCAATTCAAAAAGAAATTAGGGCTGAGGACTTCACATAGAAGGAATGAGGAAAGGTTTAATTCCCGAAAGATTCCTCCACGGCTTATGGCCCTTAAGATTCTGATCAAGAACAAGCATACTTATGATAAATTCTATCAATTGTGGATGTATTTGCAAAATTTGAGTCAGAGAATCTGATAATATATATAAAAAAATCTCCCCTATAAGAAAAGATAATGTTGATCTGCAAACATGCCCACATATACCCAGAGAGTTAGGTATCCTGGGAATTTGTCCATAAACATCTCTATGCATCCTAGAAAATATACAGCTTAGACATCTAGTTAAAATGCAAGAGCATCCATGAAATAATGGATAACCTGGATTTCATTAAAATCAAAAACTTCTGCTCTGCAAAGGACAACATCAAGAAAATGAGAAGAGACACCAAGATGGCAGCATAGGCAAACGCCTGTACTCACCGCCTCCCATAACCACATTTAATTACAACTAAAATACAGAAAAACCATCATCTAGAACTGCCAGAAAGCTGGCTGAATGGAAGTCCTATAACTAGAGAAGTAAAGAAGAAAGCATACTGAAACTGGTAGGAGGTGCAGAGGTGTGGAACCAGCTGGTCCAGCACCCATATGTGCTACTTTTTTAGCGGAAGGGAGATCATCTCTGTGGAGGCTGCCTGGAGGAGCAAGGGATCCCAGCCCCATACCAGACCCCCAGCCCAGGGTCCAGAGCTGGGAAAAGAAGTCCTTAGAGTCAGTAAGAACTACAGGCTATAAAAACCAGTGCAGATTGGGGTTCGGTGACACAGAGGCTGCTGGAAACCCAGCTGCTCCTCGTAAAAGGCCTGCACACAAACTAAACTTACAAGATCTCACTTCCTCTGAGCTCAAGCACCAGGGCGAGGCTCTGGGGAACACAGACACATACAAGGAGGAACTGGGTTGTCTGGCATCTGGGCAGGAACTCGGGGGCAGCTTTCTCCCAGACAGAAGTGCTCACAGGGATTAATGTTCCAATGCTCAGGGATCAATGTTCCAATGCTGGGATCTCCCCAGTTGCAGGGCTGGCTGGCGACCATTTTTATTTGCTCCACCCTGGTGATTCCCTAAAACCCAGGCTCATCCAATTTGCAGCCCCACCCAAGCTGTATGCAGTGTATTTTGTATATGAATGGCCTATCCTTGCTCAGGCTAAAATCTGTCAAATAAAATGCAGCTGGGTCAGGGAGCCCCAAACCTATCAATAAAAGGCCCAAGACATGGTACCAGCATCAGCCTGCCTTACTTCACAGCTTCGTCTGGGCACTTCCAAACCAAATACAAAGAGGAGGAATCTACAGATCTCTCTGTAGCTCCTGCTGGGTGGCCCCAAGCAGTAGCTGACTTTTAAACTTCCTTTTTTTTTTTTTTTTCATTTGTGACGTTTCTTTGTCTCTGCATTTTGGCTGCATCCCTATATTTGTTTCCAAGTATTGGGTAGAGCTTCTATGTCTCCTTGATTTGGTAGAATGGCCTCATGTAATAAGAGTTCTATAGGGCCCAGTGGCTTAGCTTCCCTAGTCACCTGAGCTGGGCACTCTAGGTGCACCCCTTTGTGGGATGTGAGCACAGTCTTGTTGTAGTTGAGACTTGATTGCTGTTGGTGTCACTGGGAGGAATTGACCTCCAGGCCAGTTGGCTGTGAGGACCAGCTGCGATTACAGTGGGCAAGCTGTTGTGCAGGAGACACCCCTATGGAGTAGGACTTGCTTCAGTGGGGCTTTGGTGCTCACTGAGTCCGCCCCTTGAGTGTGTCGCTTATGGATGTGTAGAGTTGTAATCTGGTATGTGTTGGAGACCAGGTGTAAGCTGACAGAGTCCTTGCACCCGAAGGGACCGACAAGAATTAGTCCCTTCCCACGCAGTGTCCACTGACTTGTTTTGATCTAACTTGTTTTGATGGCACTTTCCTATTGTCAGCAGATGAGTAGAATAAGAGAGACCTTTCATAGCTTATCAGAAGTTTGTAAATATTTACTGAGAATTTGGCCTCCTGCTTTATCTTAGAGATTAAGAATAACAGAGAGTACATTCTTCTTTGTTGACCTCCTATTCAGAATTTGTGTATAAAAGGCATTGCGTAGTTAATAAAGCTAGTTGCAGTCGGTCAATGACCACCTGCAGACTCCTCCCGATCCCGCTGTCCTGTCTTTCTTTCTTTTCTCAATTCCCACCTCCCTACCTCAGCCCGGTTCAACCGTCAGGCTGGTCCCTGACAGGTATAGTCTGACACTGACCACTGGGAACTGGGTGGAGGGGGCAATGAGGGGGAAAAAGAGGGACATCTGTAATAATCACAACAATAAAGTTTTTTTTAAAAAAAGAAAAGCCACAGCTAGAAAAACCATATTTGCAAAAAACACAGTTGATAAAGCACTGTTACCCAGAATATACAAAGAAAGTCTAAAGAGGCAGGTTAACAAATGGGCCAAAGACCTTAAAAGATGCTTTACAAAAGAAGATATACCGATGGCAAATAAACATATGAAAAGATGCTCCATATCATATATCATCAGGGACATACAAATTAAAATAATAAATACTACCACACACCTATTAGAATGGTCAAAATCCAGGCCAGTGACACTACCACATGCTGGTGAGGATGTGGAGTAATAGGAACTCTCATTTATTGCTGGTGGGAATGCAAAATGGTACAGCCACTTTAAATACAGTTTGGTGGTTTCTTACAAACTACACATATTCTTACCAGCAATTGTGCTCCTTGATATTTACCCAAAGGAATTGAAAACTTGCATCCACATGAAAACTTTCACATAGATGTTTACAGAAGCTTTATTCATAATTTCTAAAACTTGGAAGCAATCAAGATGTCCCTTCAGTAGATGAATAAATGAATAAACTGTGGCACACCCAGACCATGGAATATTATTAGTGCTAAAAACAGAAAAAAGAGCTTGCAAGCCATGAAAATATATGGAGGAATCTTAAATGCATATTTACTAAGTGCAAGAAGCCAATCTGATCCCAACTATACAGCATTCTGGAAAAGACAAAGTTATGAAGACAGTAAAAAGATCACTGGCTGCCAGGAGTTGTAGGGAGGGAGGGATGAATAGGTGAAGCACAGGGCAGGGCAGTAAAAATAATCTGTAATACCACAATTATGGATACATGACATTATACACTTGCCCAATGCATAAAATATACAACAGCAAGAGTTAACCCTGATGTAAACTACGGACTTTGGTTAATTATGATGTAGATTCATCATTTGTAACAAATGTATGACTGGTGACAGATAATACATGGTTATACATGTGCAGCAGCAGGGGACATATGGGAAATCTCTCTACATTCTGCTCAATTTTGCTGTGAACCTTAAACTGCTCTAAAAAGGTAAAGTCTTTAAAAAAGCAAGTTGCACTGAATTATAGAGCTCTCAGCATATCTTTGTTAGGTACCAACTAAAAGTAAGTCAATAGGTGTTTAAAAATTCATGATAATCTGTTTCCACTTATTCTGTCATTATTTTCATTTCAGCATCAGCAAAAGCAAAATAAGCTATGACAGTGATATTCATTTAAAAAACACCACAGTTTTAATTTAAGAGGATGCAGGGTTTATATTCTAGTTAAATTACTAGATAATCTTCTAAAAAACATGCAACATTATATGCAAAATGTAATTGGCTCCTTGTTTAATTCCATACAACTGACTAATGAAATGAAATGGATATTTTGTTTTATTAAACTATGCTTTTATGGTTAGTTCATCATTGAAATTGGCATGGACCCAAGGAGAATTGGTATTCCAGATGCAGTCTACTAAGTAGGTTACTATCTTTCCTGCTTAATATGAATGCTTTTGAAGGTCTCTATAGATAGGTCAGGTTTCAGTCAAAATTATAAGGTTACTTCAGCCCAGCTGGAGTGGCTTAGTGGTTGAATGCCAACCTATGAACCAGGAGGTCATGGTTTGATTCCTGATCAGGGCACATGCCAGGGTTACAGGCTCAATCCCCAATAGGGGGCATATAGAAAGAACTGTTCAATGATTCTCTCTCATCATTGGTGTTTCTATCTCTCTCTCCCTCTCCCTTCCTCTCTAAAATCAATAAAAACATATAAAAAATATAAGGTACTTCAAATTAAATTTCAGCAAGGGATGGGGCCAGAGACCATAATGACATATAAGAATCAAGCTGCAAAGCATCTTTGTAAGAGCAAACATTTATAAACAAAAATATAAACTTCTAGAAAAGCCACAATAAAAGTATTATAGAAACAATAAACATGAACCATTAAATGATAGGAGGTATGTTAAATAACAGATATCTGTAGGGTTCTTTAAACATTCACAAAAGAAATAAATTAAATAAATAAATAAAAGAATGGTCTCATCAAACCAAGATCTACTCAATAGTATCCTGAATTACCCAGGCCTCCAATCTGAAATTCATTAGCACAGCAAGGACATACTTACCATATTCCAAAATACCGCTGCCCTGAACTGGACTGGCATGGACACTGCCAACATTCCTCACAGACCCTGCCCTCACTGAGCATACAATTCCAGTGCGCCTTGTTATTTGATGCCAAATATCCCCTTCAGTAATCTGATGAAGAGCCCTCGAACCTTTTCTCATAATAAGGATTTTAAATGCATAAAATCAAACACAAGCATTACAATTATATGGAAAAATACTTAAAATAATCATTTAAATCTATATAGAAATATATAAGCATCTTCACTGATGCATTAAATATCAAGATCTAGTAGCACTCTAATAATTACTGTAATTTTGAAGAAGGGCCTTAAACAACATTTTAAGAATCGAAAGTAATTGATAGGATACAAAAATGTTTATAATTTCTGCATATGCTAATATTACAGTGCTTGGTGAAATTTATAGCTAAAATAAGTAATAAATTGAAGATGGTAATTAATTAAAATTTATACCAATCAAATTCCCAGATTCCCTGAGTTTTATTTCATTTTTAGAGTCCTTGGTCTAATGGTTTTAAGGTACACTCAGTGGAGTCCCTACAAATAGACAAAACTTGCCTCTCTAAAAAATTAGATCTTATTTTTAATATGTCATGCTCAATGCAATTCAATTAAAATATTTAGCAAGCAACTATTTACCATATATAAGGCATGAAATTGAAGACATAAAACCTGTGTTTAAAGGTCACAGAGTCTCCTGGGGGGGAATAGACCATTAAACAAATCACAGAACAATATGCTGGTTGTCATGTTATCAGTACTTCTTGAGTTCTAAAGAGATTCTAAGGAAATACAGGAAAGAACCATAAACTGTGTCTGGGAGAGCCGAGCAAGATGTCACAGGGGACAATCGGTCTGAGCAGAAGATCGTAGAGCTGAAGGGTATTGGCATAGCGGCAGTTTAGGGTGTTTGAAAGGAATGAAGGTTTAGTAGATTAGTAAATTCTAGAGGTATACTGCACAACATAGTAATTATAGTCAACAATACTGTATTATAAAGTTCAAAGTTGCTAAGAGACTGGGACTTAATTGTTCTCAACACAAAAAAAGAAATAATTATGTGATGTGATAAAGGTGTTAGCTAATGTACAACGCTACACCCTGACTTATTCTCACTGTTAATTTTTTAAAGGGGCCATTTTTATAGCCATGAATAAAGGGGGGAATTCACCAAGGAAATGCCCTTTCAAGGATTCTATTTTCAAGCCACTCACGTAACCAGGATGCTCTCTAAAGACATAATATAACTTACTGCAGAACTAAAGGAGAAATGACTTCTTTGATTTACTGACTACTTTAAAGACATTGCTCTCCATCTCACTCCACCTCACCTGGATTCAAGGGCGGGTATCAAAGATGCTCAAATCTGAGACACATGACATTCCCACACACACGGCCAGGGTCCCCCACCTCTGGTGACACAATCAGAGAGTGATGCTATTGCTGAGGGCACTGCTGCCAGCAGGAATTGTTAGGGCAAGCATTTGGACAATGCTCCCAGATTATCAAGCAATGCTTTCACATCTAGTCCAATGGGAACCGGGCTTCATAGTGATGATAACAGCAACAATTGACTAAATAGGGCTCACCAGGTCTTCTATAGATCCCCATATGGTGCTTCATAATTTATAGATCATTGTAGAGGTTTTTTATTTAATAACATTAAATACTATTAAAGTATACCTTGAGAATTGTTCTAGTGATGAAAAGGGTACAATTTGACACCAGATGCATGAGTTGGAACCTCAGCTTTCACTTACTAGTTGTTAACCCGGGGTAAATTACTAGTTTATCCATCTGCAAAATGGACTTGGAAGGTGTGGTGGCTGTAAGAATGCACCTACAGACTTCCAACCACAGGGAATGTAAGTGGTCAGTAGACCAAGGGCCTGGCAGCTGTGCTCTGAAGTCCACAGCAGCATTTGCACCGATGCCCCACCTCGCACAGACTTCGCCTGCCAACGACAGAATGCAGGAAGGGTATGAAGGCAGGCCCATTGCCAGATGACATGAGATAGCTGTAATGGCTAATATTGAATCAAGGTCTCCCTGCCGCTGCTGCATAACCTTCCTCAGATGGATGGCAATCTAGGAGACTTCCACATAACCTTCCCTCTCTCTTTCAGATGAGGTGAAAATCACATCATAACCTGACAGACCTTCCACCTCTTCTGGCTCCCTCCCCATTACTTTTCTCTCACAGGTATTTCTACTAACAAAATGCTTGCATGTCTAATCCTGGCTTGGCATCTGCTTCTGGGAGGACTTAGACTAACACATAAGGACAAAGTGAGGTAAATTATAAAACATATTTAGACTCATACCTGGCACACAGTGAATGCTCAGTAAGTATCTGACATAATATTATGCTTACTATTGCTACTACTACTACTGTCCTTACCACCATTATCACAGGAAGGAAGTATCATTCATTCAAATCTACATGAAAGGAGGTTTCAGATATTCCTAATATTAAGATTATAAATAAAAGCATAATTCCTCCTCACAAAACTTATTTTTGAGTAAAATTAAATGAAAAACTCTAATGCACAATACAGATGTCCATTAGTAATAACATGTTTCCCCACCCTTACACCCTATCCTTGGGGACAATGTCTTATTCATCTTCTCAGCACCAGCATCTCTCACAGTGGCTGGATCATGATAGGTGTTTATAACTATTTATTGAATTGTAAAATTGTGCAGCTTGCAGTGTAAGAGATAGAAGAGTATATTATTTATTAAGTGATCTGTTTTCTATCACAAATCGTAGAGCCTTTTGAAATTGGACACAGACTTTTATGAATTAAGTACAACTCGATCAATTCCCCATAATAACAGTGGAAATTACAATGATGTCTCTGCTGGGGAATCTATGGGCTCATCCAGACTTACATCTGTACCTCCAACTAACCAAATTGGGGGGGGGGGGGGAACTAAAGATATTTTTTAGAGGGAAAAGACATACCTTTACTCATTCACTTGGGATGTGTATGATGTTTGACTATGTTCTCAAATAAAGCATCCAAGAAATAAAGACATCTACTAAAAACAAAACAAGCAAAAAACCCTCAAACCTCCAGATTTTATATTAAACTAGGGGCCCAGTGCACGAATTCATGAACCTTGAAAGGAACTGTGGGCCGCAAGGCTGCAGTGGGCACAGGGGCAGGTCTCAGCCCATCCTCCACACCCCTCCCTGGCCCCTCCTGGCCTCTCCTGCCGTGGCCCCAGGTCCCCTGCAGGCAGGCAGCCCCGCTCCCACTGCCACAGCTCCCACACGCTGACAGCACTGACAGTGCTGGCCCCACTCACACCCGCAATTGGGGCTGGCACCAGCAGCGGGTGCGAGCAGGGTCTGCTCTGTCAGTGAATGCAAGTGGCGGCTGCTGCCCCAGAACACCCCTCAGGAGTAGGGGGAGGTGGAGAAGCCTTCAGGAGAAATCAGGCCGGCAGCCACAGCTTGCACCCACTGATGGCGCCAAACGATTGGGACCGGCGCTGGGTGCCGACGGTGGGTGCAAGTGGCGGTGTGAGCACCAGGCAGGACCATGGTGCATGGGAGCAAAGAATTTTCAGTAACCACCGGAAGCTTGCCCTGATGACAGCGACTGGTGCCCCGCCTTGGTCTGGCACCCCCCACTCACCTGCTGCAGCACCCTGCCGCAGCTGACGCCTGCCATGTTCCTCGCTCTGCTGCCTGATGCCAATGCCTGCCATGTTCCGCGCATGGCCCCTGGTGGTCAGTGCACGTCACAGCGACTGGTTGTTCGGTTGTTCCACTGTTCGGTCTATTTGCATATTAGGGTTTTATATATATAGATTAGGCCTGGCAATTGGCAATGATTCAAAACAAAATAAAAATGTTCCTGCCTGAAGCATCCAGTGAGGATGCCAATGATTTAAATCCTTTAACAGGAAAACAAAAGTCATTTATCATTACCATTAACAGAAGGCTTGAAGGGGAGAAAGAGATTAGTGTGACAACCACTATTATAAGCACATTTTCCACTCAGGTCTGTGACTAAAACACAAAAAATAAATTGTGCATCTAAAAATCATTCTATCTGATGCTCTGAGGTTTGAAGAAATGGGCAAACACTTACAAAGGGATTGGTCCTTTAATAAAGAGTTTGCTGTCATGTCAGATGATCAGACTACCAGCTCCAAAGTACTATCATTCGAAACCATAGCCCTGCAAAACAGACAACCGTGTTGAGTGCACTTTTGAATTATAATAGAAGTGCTTCTTTCGTGATCTAGTAGTTTTATCTTTTGGGGTGAAACAGCACAGGGGAGAATGTGCATCCATGTTGATATTTGCAGCATACAAATCATACTGAAGCCCCTTGACTACAGAAGTGAGAGATGGGGAAAGAGCAGCAACAGGCGAAAAAGCCAAAGAGAATACAGGAAGGGTAGGCGAATGACAAGAGAACATTAACACATTGTGGACGAATCACGAGAATTCTCGTGTTTCCTGTTCTAAGGTTTGTGGCCAATCATGAGAATTATTTAAAAACATACTAGCTTGTAAGAACATGTAATAAATAACTTCAAAATGCCATGGGTATTTAATTTTAAAGAATGCCTTTAACGTAAAACGTTTTTTGTACTCATTCAATAAAACTTATCTGGCCACTGGGTAAAGCTAGCAATAACACTACTGGTCTGCGCCCTGACTGGTTTGGCTCAGTGGATAGAGTGTCAGCCTGCAGACTCAGGGGTCCCAGGTTTGATTCCAGTCAAGGGCATGTACCTTGGTTGCTGGCACATACCCAGTGGGGAGTGTGCAGGAGGCAGCTGATCGATGTTTCTCTCTCATCGATGTTTCTGACTCTCTATCCCTCTCCCTTCCTCTCTGTAAAAAAATTAATAAAATATATATTTTTTTAAAAACTACTGGTCTGCAATGTGTTAAGAAAGTTGTGCATAATAGTTTCATCTATACCAACTAATCCACATATCAGATTTTGAATAAAATGTTAAAGCATTTGATTCCTTATCTCTCATTTTCTTCTTATCCATAACAAAGATGCTAGGACTAATTTTAGGCTCTCACATTTTCTCCAGTGCTAAATGGTCCCCCTGCTATTTGCAGTGATCTGAGAGATTTGCCTAAATCCCAGGTCTCTTTCTTATTTCCCAGAACATGTTTCTTTTGTGGGGCAGCTGCTTCAGCAGCAACCACATGTGACTCCTGTGGAGGCCGTTTTCACACCTCCCTCCACACAAACTCCCTCTGACGGGTGGAGACTCAATCTTCTGAGAAGCAATGTTGTCCCCAGGCTGCACTGCTCCATGCCTCTGCTCTCCACCAAACAGTGATGGTGCTTCTGCGATGGGGTATCTCAGATGATTACCTAGGCCCTAGGGGTTGGGTTCTGGCTGGGACACTCAGCCCGGAAACCTGAGGAAACCAATTTAAGTTGAGAGCTGTGGAAGAGGAGGGCGGAACAACCATAACTTTAGAAATGCCTACCCTCTTCACTTCCCACATTCTTTTTTTCAACCAGTGTTCTGCTTTTCATTCTTAGTGATTCCCCCCCCCCCCCCACCCACCCCCCGCTTGGCTATAAAGATTTTGACATTAAAAATTGTATCTGATATACTTTTTAACTTGAAAAGCAATCCTTGAAACCTGTTCCTTATATTTTTTTTATAAGTAACAAAATACAGCAGGTAGCAATTAGTGAAGAAAAAAAAAAGAGGCATGGCTTGTCTTTTGTATGTGCCATTCAGCCTTACTGGAGAATGGCATTGACTATACATGTCAGTGCTAAAATCAGCGACTACAGAAACAGCATATTCACTCACTCCCCTGGAATCAAGAGAATTGTTACCGTCACTGAAAACCAGCTTTTAAGCTTTCCTTCTCACATAAATAGGCTTCTAAGCCACACTGTGAAGCAGAAAAGGTTTCTTTCATAGCTTCCATCCTTCCTCAACATTGCCTACATAGTGGGTAGCTCTTGTTTTGCTTTCCTAAAATCAAGGCTTTCTTCCCTGTTCACAGGACCTCAAATTTCCTGCGGGATATGCTTGTTCCTTACTGGTAGTCTGTGCTGTATCAAGGGCTGAGCCCACTTCCTGGTGGATTTGTCAAAATTCATAGAACTGCCCTGGCCAGTGTTGCTCAGTTGGTTGGAACATCATCACATAAACCAAAAAGAAGGTGGCAGGTTCAATCCCTGATCAATATCTGTCTGTCTGTCTGTCTGTCTCTCTCTCTCTCTCTCTCTCTCTCTCTCTCTCTCTCACACACACACACACACACACACACACACCTTCTCTCTATTTCTTCCTCTTTCCATTCTGCTCTCTATAAAATCAATGGAGCCCAGCTAGCATGGCTCAGTGGTTCAGTGGTTGAGCATCCAGCTATGAACCAGGAGGTCACGGATCGATTCCCTGTCAGGGCACATGCCCCGGTTGCGGGCTCGATCCCCAGTGTTGGATGTGCAGGAGGCAGCCGATCAATGATTCTCTCTCATCATTTATGTTTCTATCTCTCACTTCCTCTACCTTCCTCTCTGAAATCAATAAAAATGTATTTAAAAATAAATAAATAAATAAATAAATAAATAAATAAATAAATAAATAAAATAGAAATATGTCCTCCTCAGGTGAGGATTAAAAAATCCATAGGACTATATACTTCTAAAAAGAAAAAAAAGTGAATTTTACTGTATGTAATATTTTAAAAGTAAAATTTTTAAAATCTTGTTTATAATGTTGGTCCTGACACTATCTTGCTATGTGGTCTTGGACAGGATAAATCACTTCTAATATTCAGTTTTCTTAGATGAAATATGAGGTTATTGGTCTAAGCTCTTTTCCAAGTTTAGCTGTCTGTGATTGATATTACACCATGCAAGTGCCTGTCTGTTCTCTAAGTCTAGCATGCACTCTACACAAGGAAGTCATTCAGCAGTTTATGGTGCTTTTCTCCTCAGCAAGGATTCTGAGGAGCCCAATGGAGCATAAGAATCATCAGCGGCGGCAGCAGCTTTGAGCTATCTCATTGCCTGAATTCACCAGCTAATTCAATACTGCCAGACTATGAGACCCACCAAAGAACACAAAGAATTATACAATTGCAAATTTTTATTTCTGCCCTACAACAAAGTTTCCAAAGAGAAATAAAACACTTAGGGGAAAAATATATAGTGAGTTTTCACCCTCAGGGAAGAATAGAGAATCTATGGATATGCAGCAACACTGCATAAATATTAACTCTATCACTCCTAGTTCTGCTTCATACCCTGTCATCTGCACTGTGGATAAAACACAGGATATATCTGTCATTGTGATGCAATTTCTTACAACATTATTATTTTTAATTACATGGGTATATGGAATAGAAGTTCAATAGGGAATAAGATCTCTCCTTCCAGAAAAGCCCAACCTACTAGTCAAGGAGGAATGTTTCTAGGTCTCTGACAGATACAGAGAGCTAAGAGAAAGGGGCAAATCCTTTGACAAATTAGGATCACAGTAATTCCATTTCTAAGTATCTAGCTAATATAAACCACATGTAGCATTATTTGTAATAGTGGAAAAGTATAAGTAATCTAAATGTCTATTATCAAGGGGCTAGCTAAATCAAGTGTGATATAATCATGTAAAGTAATACTAAAAGCAAATAAATTAAAGCTGCAAACAGAAAAATTGACAACCCCCTAAAAATATTGAGAGGCAAAAATCATATTGTAGAATATCATTTCTTTTTTAAAAAAGAAACACAATAGTTCCATATATCATGAATAGATACATACAGATAGGGCAAAAGAAGGTTTACATTTGTGAATACACAATATACAGAGTTTATTCTTGTATTATTATTTATTATTGTACTATTTTCCATATGAATAACTGTACACCCACTGCTCCTCTACCCTATATACTTACATATATACATAATTTCTTTGAAGGGTACACACTCAATTCACAATGAAGATTAACTTTCAAGAGAAGAGGCGAAGACTGGGTTTAAGACAAAGGAGTTCTTGGAGGAGAATATATTCATGTATTATTTGTATAATGAAACATTACTTTTAAACAGAGAATATAATGAATAATATCAAAGAGACCGCCTTCATCAGGGCATTTTCCCGTGGCCATGCAGACTGGCCCTAAAAGCACGTTGTCTGGAAAAACAAGGTCAGAAGATGGAACGATCAGGCTTGTTGAGAAAGGCTCTCCTCCTGGCCCAAGCTATTTTACAATATTAGTCTATGAACTACATTTATGAATTAGGAGTACAGTCTGCATTGTTCTTAAGCAAACACACAGTCCTGAAATGATCTCTAATATTAGATGTTCAAGTCTTGTGAGCAAATCACTATTTAATTTCCTTCCTACCACCCCTTTTATTCCCAGCCCACATCCTCCACCACCCACGGGCCCCAAACCACAGAATGACACATATTTACTTTCAAATTTAGAGTGAATTAAAACTAATTTAGTTTGAGGATCCTGTGATACCCTTTGGCATAATGAGTAGGACCCAGCAGTGTCACAAAAGCAGAATTAGGAAAGCATGGGCTTGTATGGTTGCCATGGGAATCTGTTCCCTGTAAAAATCCAGTTCTAGAGAGATCAGGAAAAAGGAGAGAAATCTCAGAACAGCTGTAAATAGGGCAAGGCAGAGTCACAAAGTGAATAATACCCATGGGTTGGAAGCTTCGCCTTCCCCTGCCTGTCTAAGCATATGGCATGTGAGGAAGGAAGAGTGAATCTGTGCTGGTTGCCAGGTTGCAATAAGTCCACTCTGCTCAGACCCATTCTACAGAATTAAGTGCAGATGGAAGAGTAGTGCCTGGGAGGTGGGAATGTGTCCCTCCACAGTTGTCTGGACCTGGTCACTGACTGGCTGTGTGATTACAATGCAATGGGCCTGGACCACTGCTGTCCTCTCTGCTGTTAAGACCTTGGACCCACCCCTCCATGGCGGTGTATTATGTTTCCCAGTTTTAATTTTAGCATCTACACTTCAGCAATTTGCATTTAAATGTGTTGTCAGAGAACTTCCAGAAACCTTTAATAGGAAGGCAGATTTGCATTTTAATATGCTGTTAAAGAATTTCAAACATCTTTTTTTAGTGTGAATACATATTACCAGGGGAATGGCCACTGTTAAAGAAATTATAATTACCTGGGTACAATTTAAACAGAGTTGGCTTTCAGAAGCACCTTGGCTTTGTTGGACTTTATTTAAAGTTCCTTGTAAAACAGAATCTGAAAGAAAAAGGAAACCTTCTGATCCAGGAGGTCTTAAAGGCAGAATTGAGACCACCAGTAGAGAAATCCAAGCAGAGAGGAGAGGACACAAGGGTTGGTAGGTTATAAGAAAGATCCTCTGAAGGAGGAAATAGGAAGGTAGAATTTTCTTTGTTGTTCCTTGCCAGTGCCCCACCCTGTTTCTTCTCTGCAGAAGTTTAAAGGCTAAATTCAGAGATAGGTCAAGTCCCCACAAAGTGTAGAGTGAATGTTTCTATCCATGCTTTTCAATTAGTATTTTCGCAAGAGTAAATAAGCAGGACTTTGAATGGATACATCAGTTTTTGTGGATTCTGGAGAAATACTGATGATGTCACGGCATCATGTTCAGAATGATAAAAAAATAGTACACATCTCATTCTCTCTCTCCTCCCCATCTTCAGTGACTCTGGGTTACCCTGCTATGGCCTGCCATTTCAAGCTTTCTTGAATTATCCCCTCCCTACTTTTCCAAATATTAATTTCCCCATTATATAGTAACCTTTAATTCACCCAAATTACCTGTTCCTACACACCATGGCTCCCACCATGAATGCCACACACTTTGAGCTCTATGAAAGAGAGAGAAGGGAAAGGAGGTAGAAAATGGAGGAAGTAAGGAGAAGGAGGATAAAGAGAAAAAGAATTGGAAAGAATGAGGAGGAAGACCGGGAGAAAGGGAAAAGAAGAAAGAGGAGGAGAAAAAATTCAGAAATTCTCTCTTGAACTATCTTTTAACATTTCTCCTTAAAATGCCCATGTGGTTTTAAAAAAAAACTAATGTCTCTTTTTATTGAAAGAAATTCCCTTTTTAGAAGACTCCAGATGAGCTTATTTTGCAAATAGTGTTTCTGCATCATCAAAAAATAAGACAACCAGGAGACAAACCAAGATGAACTTGCTGCCTTGCACAACAACTTCAAAACTACAACTAAAAGACAAAACGGACATCATCCAGAACCACAGGAAGCCTGGCTAAGTGGAAATTCTACAACTAGAAGGAAAGAGAAAAGCACACTGAGACTCAGAGGAGCTGTGGAAGTAAAAGTGCAGAGGTATGGAGGCACATGCACAGAGAGGGCTGGCAACTGAGTACGTGGCTGGCTTTTTCAATCTGGAGGGAGACACAAGCTCCTGACTGCTCTGAACTCCATTTCCGGGCAAGACTCTGGGGACCCAGACTCATACGGGGAGAAACTGGACTGTCTGGCAGCGGGTGGAATGCGAGGGCAGCTTTCTCTCAGAGGTGCTTGCAGCGATTACTGAGGGACACTGAGACCCAGGGGCATCTTAGGGCAGGGCTCATGGGAAGCCATTACTGTTTGCTCCACCCTGAGACTCTGCCCCATCCAAGCTGTGCACAGAGGCTTTTGCATATGAATGGCCTGATCCTTTGAAAGCTAAACTTACCTAACAAATTGCAGCTGAGTCAGAGAGACCCAGAACATCCAAAAGAAGGCCCAAAGCCCCACAGCAGCTTACAATGCTTCACAGCTGGACCTCATCTGGGCACCTCCAAAACCCAAACAAAGAAGAGGAATCTGAAGATCTCTCCATAGCTCCTGCTGGGTGGCCTCAGGCAGAGGCTAAATTAGCACCTCCTTAGAGATCCAAGAGACAGTGTACCCAGGGGTCAGAGTAGGACCATCCAGATTACAACTCCTCAGATCCATAAGGGACACACTCAGGGGGCAGACTCAGTGAGCACCAAAGCCCCACTAAAGAGAGTCTTGCCTCATAAGGGTGTCTCCAGCACAGAAGTTCTCTCATCATAGACACAGCTAATCCTCACAGCCAACTGGCCTGGAGGTCAGTTCCTCCCAGTGATACCAACAACAATCAAGGCTTAACTACAACCAAACTGTGCACACAGCCCACAAAGGGGTGCACCAAGAGTGTCCACCTCAGGTAACTGGGGAGGCTGAGCCACTGGGCCCTATAGGACACCTAGCACACAAAGCCACTCTATCAACTCAGGGAAGCAGCCAAAATGCGGAGACAAAGAAACAGATCACAAATGAAAGAAATGGAGGAAAGCAAACGACTGGATATAGAGTTCAAAACCACGGTTATAAGGTTTTTCAAGAATTTTCTAGAAAAGGCCGATAAATTCAGTGAGACCCTTGAGGATATGAAAAAGGACCAACTAGAAATTAAGCAAACACTGACTGAAATAAAAAATAATATACAGAAATCCAACAGCAGACTAGAGGATCACAAGAATCAAGTCAAAGAATTGAAATACAAAGAACCAAAAAACACCCAACTGGAAAAGCAAAAAAGAAAAAAGAATCCAAAAATATGAAGATAGTGTAAGGAGCCTCTGGAACAACTTCAAGCGTACCAACATCCGAATTATGGGGGTGCCAGAAGAAGAGAGAGAGCAAGATACTGAAAACCTATTTGAAGAAATAATGACAGAAAACTTCCCCCACCTGGTAAAAGAAATAGACTTACAAGTTCAGGAAGCACACAGAATCGTAAACAAAAGGAATCCAAAGAGGACCACACCAGGACACATCATAATTAAAATGCCAAGAGCAAAAGACAAAGAGAGACTCTGAAAAGGAGCAAGAGAAAAACAGTTAGTTACCTACAAGGGAGCACCCATATGATTGTCAGCTGATTTCTCAACAGAAACTATGCAGGCCAGAAGGGAGTGGCAAGAAATAGTCAAAGTGATGAATAGCAAGAACCTACAACCAAGATTACTCTACCCAGCAAAGCTATCATTCAGAATTGAAGGCCAGATAAAGAGCTTCACAGATAAGAAAAAGCTAAACGAGTTCATCACCACCAAACCAGTATTATATAAAATGCTGAAAGGTATTCTTTAAGAAGAGGAAGAAGAAGAAAAAGGTAAAGATAAAAATTATGAACAACAAATACATATCTATCAACAAGTGAATCTAAAAATCAAGTGAATAAAAAATCTGATGAACAGAATAAAGTGGTGAATATAATAGAATCAGGGGCATAGAAAGGGAGTGGACCGACAATTCTCGGGGGGAAAAGGGTGTGGGGGGTGTGGGAGGTGACTGTACAAAAATCGTACAACTATGGATGAGGACAGTGTGGAGGGGCGGGTAAGGGCAGAGGGTGGGGGTGGGAACCAGGTGGAGGGGAGCTATGGGGGGGGGGGGGAAGGGGAACAATTGTAATAATCTGAACAATAAAGATAAAAAAAAAAAGACAACCAAATCCAAAATGGAGTCGCCAAGCTAAGCCCCATGTCACCAAATGGAGTTTAAATTACAGTTTCAGCCTCATAGAAGTGAAATCTCACACCAATCAGAAATTACCTGATCAGCACTAGTCAGGTAATCTGTCTGATAGACCCTGGCAATCATCTAAACGAAAGGAACCGTGTGCCCTGGCCAGTGTACCACAGTGGTTAGAGCGTCAGCCCTCAGACCAAAGGGTCTCCAGTATGATTCCTGGACAAGAGCATGTGCCTGGGTTGCAGGTTCAATCCGCAGCCAAGGTTGGAGGGGGCATGTGGGAGGCAACCAATCGATGTGTCTCTCACATCTATGTTTCTCTCCCCCTCTTCCACTCTCTCTTAAAAAAAAAAGATAAGAGAGAGAGAGAACCTTACAATAACCAACCTGCTCTTTTGCCTAGTACACATTCTTGTACTGACTCCCTTCTGCCTATAAAAATCTTTCTGCACAGCTCCTTGGAGTTCCTTTCTATCTGCTAGATTGGGTGCTGCCTGATTCAAATTGATTTTAGCTCAAATAAACTCTTAAAATTTTAATAGGCCTCAGTTTATCGTTTAACAATTCAGAGATATATCTGTTTACAAGCAGAAAAGTAAAAACTCGAAGTCATGTCAACTCAAATTGATCACTATAAATCTGTCACTTCAGGGAAAGAATGGCACCTAATTTGACAAACTGACTCTTTGCCATGCCCATCCTCTGTGGAATCATGCATAGCAAGTCAAGGATACAGGAGGAGGAGAGCACCAACCCCTTAAATACAACCTGCAATGATGGAAAGCAGAATGAAAAACAGAAATATGGTATATACAGTCACAGCTTCAGGGTGGAAACTCTAGAAAGCATCCATTAACCTACTCAATTAATATTTGCTGCATTGATCCTGCGTGCCAGGTAGAAGAGCCTCACATAGCAAATGTATTAAGACAATAGGAGAACTGAGAGCAGCAAACATTTTAAAGTTCTCCCTGCGGGCCCACCCTGCCCTAAGTGCCTTCCATTTATTAACTTACTTAATCCTCACAGTAACCATCTTAGGTAGGAACTACTGTATCTACAGTTAATAAGCATGGAAGCTGAAACACAGAAAGGTTAACGAAGGTGCTGTGTCATGCAGCTCATATATGGTACAGCTTAGACTCAAACCAGGCCATCTGACCCTGAGCCCACACTTTTACCAGTAAGTCAATTCTATCCCATCTTCTCTGAAAACCTACCATCTTTATAATCTCTCCTTGGGAGTGATGATGGAGTTTCATAACTTATCCACATTTTTCTGGCCTGTTTCACTTGTGACTATTGAGAAATAGACTTTGAAATTAGTATATGTAAAACATGTATCTCAAGAAACAGAAATCAGTGGATAACCCAATAATCCCACTTCTAGGAATATATCCCAAGAAAACAGAAACACCAATCAGAAAGGATACATGCACCCCTATGTTCATAGCAGCACAATTTACAATAGCTAAGATTTGGAAGCAGCCTAAGTGCCCATCAGCAGATGAGTAGATTAGAAAACTGTGGTACATCTACACAATGGAATACTATGCTGCTATAAAAAAGAAGGAATTCTTACCATTTGCAACAGCATGGATGGAACTGGAGAACATTATGCCAAGTGAAATAAGCCAGTCAGAGAAAAATAAATATTACATGATCTCACTCATTTGTGAAATATAATGAACAACATAAACTGATGAACAAAAATAGAACCAGAGACATAGAAGCATCGAACAGACTGTCCAACCTATGAGGGAAAGCAGGAGGGGTAAGAGGGTAAGAGATCAACCAAAGGACTTGTATGCATGCAAATGAGCATAACCAATGGACACAGACAGTAGGAGAGTGAGGGCATGTGCTGGGGGATGGGAGCGGCCGGGGAGAGTCAATGAGGAGAAAAGGAGACTCATATAATACTTTAAACAATAAAGAATTTAAGTTAAAATAATAATAATTAAAAAAATTAAAAAACATATATACCTGAAACTGAAACCTATACAATTTTACTAACCAATGTCACCCCAATAAATTCAATTAAAAATTAAATTAAAAACATAGACAATAAATAAAATAAAATGCTATGGGGGAAATCCATACTTAATAACGAGCATATGGACTAAAATATCTTTGTCATTGGACAGGGAATGTAAGTCAGCAGAGAGGTTAAACAAAGAACTGATTCAATGACTTCTTCCCAGAGACATGGTGTCCAACTGTTGGCCAGTAATGAAAAAGAAAAAATAGAAATTTCCAGTGCTTGCTAGTTTCATATACTCTGTGCACATTGCCTATTATTAGCATGACACTGAAGCTAAAATTGTACACATTAGGTGGGCAATTACAACAACCTCATTTGTGTGCTACTGATTTTTTTCCAAGAAAAAAAACAAAACACTGAGGTTGGAAAAGGATGTCTGGTCAAAGCCTTGATGTTTTTTGTTAGAATTTTTTATCCCATTTACCATCACACCAAAAAAATTAAGATACCAAGGAATAAACTTAATTAAGGAGGTAAAAGACCTATATGCGGAAAATTACAGGACACTGAAAAAAGAGATAGAGGAAGAAATAAACAGATGGAAGAACATACTGTGTTCATGGATTGGTAGAATCAACATCATTAAAATGTCCATACTACCCAAAACAATCTATAGATTCAATGCAATCCCCATTAAAAATACCAATGGCATATTTCACAGACCTAGAACAAACTTTCCAAAAATTCATCTGGAATAAAAAAAAGACCCCGAATAGCTGCAGCAATCCTGAGAAAGAAGAACAAAGTAGGTGGGATCTCAATACCAGATATCAAGTTGTATTACAAAGTCACTGTTCTCAAAACTGCCTGGTACTGGCACAAGAACAGACATAAAGATCAATGGAATAGAATAGATAATCCAGAAACCGACCCAAACCACTATGCTCAATTATTTGACAAAGGAGGCAAGAACATACAATGGAATCAAGACAGTCTCTTCAATAAATGGTGTTGGGAAAATTGGACAGATACATGCAAAAAAATGAAACTAGACCACCAACTTATACCATACACACACAAAAAAAACCTATAAATGGATAAAGGACTTAAACATAAGACAGGAAACCATAAAAATACTAGAGGAATCCACAGGCAGCAAAATCTCAGACATATGCCGAAGCAATTTCTTCACCGATACCACTCCTAGGGCAATGGAAACTAAAGAGAAAATAAACAAATGGGACTATATCAAAATAAAAATATTTCACAGCAAAAGAAACCATCAACAAAACAACAAGAAAGCCCACTGCATGGGAGAACATGTTTGCCAATGTTATCAATGATAAGGGTTTAATCTCCAACATTTACAGGGAATTCATACAACCTAACAAAAGGAAGATAAACAATCCAATAAAAAAATGGGCAACGGACCTAAATAGATACTTTTCGAAAGAAGACAGAAGGAAGGCCAAGAGACATGTGAAAACATGCTCAAAGTCACTAATCATCCGAGAGATGCAAATCAAAACAACAATGTGATACCATCTCACATCTGTCAGAATGGCTATCACCAACAAATCAACAAACGACAAGTGCTGGCGAGAATGCGGAGAAAAAGGAACCCTCGTGCACTACTGGTGGGAATGCAGACTGGTGCAGCCACTGTGGAGAACAGTATGGAGTTTCCTCAAAAAACTAAAAATGGAACTACCATTTGACTGAGTGATCCCACTTTTAGGAATATATCCCAAAAAACTAGAAACACCAATTAGAAAGGATATATGCACCCCTATGTTCATAGCAGCACAATTCACCATAGCTAAGATTTGGAAACAGCCTAAGTGCCCATCAGCAGATGAGTGGATTAAAAAACTGTGGTACTTCTACACAATGGAATACTATGCTGTGGTAAAAAAGAAGGAATTCTTACCATTTGCAACAGCATGAATGGAACTGGAGAGCATTATGCTAAGTGAAATAAACCAGTCAGTGAAAGAAAAATACCACATTATCTCACTCATTTATGGAATATAATGAACAACATAAACTGATAAACAAAAACAGATCCAATGAAAGAGAAGCATTGATCAGACCATCAAACCTCAGAGGGAAGGTAGGGGAGAGTGGGGATAAGGGGGAGAGATCAACCAAAGGACTTGTATGCATGCATATAGGCCTAACAAATGGACACAGACAACAGGGGGGTGAGGGCATAAGTGGGGGGTTGGGGGGCAATGGGGAGATAAGGACACATATATATATAATACCTTAATCAATAAATAAAAAGGTATTTTTTTAATGCTATTAGATACTCAGGCTTTCAAGGCGATGTGCAGTTCTCAGTAAAACATCACCCACCTGAATTATTTATAAAGCTTCAGGAAACTGCAAACTCTGGTGAACAAACCTTTCTGATATTCTCATCTTCTGGAGAGCTGTTTTGGTGTCTCCCTCTGCTTTTCTTCTGCAGATATTCTGGGCTCTCTTTACTACAGCTTCCCATTTACCTCATAAGTCAGCCCAACTGCTGAATATAGGCAAAGGATGGGAAGGAGGAATCCAGTCCAGGTGCTCTCTGAGCCCCTAGTGCCTGCCCCCAGCTGCCAGGTGGGTGAAGATAGGTTAGACAAGTGACAAAAGAAGATGTAAGACAATGGACACATATATACATATACATATACATATACATATACATATACATATACATATACATATACATATATAAGCTATACATTCTAACAGAGCCTAAAAGTATTAATAATGTCTGTCACTTACCAAAGTCTCATATCCCCAACACTTTAGAGGCAATTCTTATTCAGAAAATAACTTTTTCACAATCCCAAGAACATACGTGGATTCTTTTTTTTTTTTTTCCTATTTGTCTTTTAAGTAATTTTACTATTATCAGACCACAATACTGGAGTATGAAGCCCTTTATAAAGTCATATAACTATTTCATTCTATAGGAGAAAAAAAATGAAGCACTGACCTCAGACATTTGTACCTTTGAATCCTAGTCCCATCACTGAGAGAACTTGACACATTACTTAACATTTCTGAGCCTGTTTCCTCAATGAGACAATTCAGATAATACTAACTACTGGAATTGGCATAGTAAATCATAGCACCAAATACATACTGGGTATCTGGAAATACTAGTTATTATGATGGTGGCTCATTCATTCAACAATGTTAAGGAGTCTTTTAAAAACCAAGCACTGTTTAAGGCACAGAGAATACAGCCAACTTCATGGAACCCCAGTCTTCCTGGAGACTACAGTCCTTTAAATTGGTAGTCAACCTGGGAATACCGGGTGCTGTAGGCTTAAAAAAAAAAATTGGTAGTCAGGTTGAGTGGAGCTGGTGGGAATGAACAGGAGTTTTGTTTCAAGATCATGAGCTATCCCCTTGCCTTCATTACATTTCCTGACAAAGTGCTCTAATAAGACCACATAATCCCAATCTCTCTCACCTTGTAAACTCAAAATAAAGTAATTTTCTCCTGAATAGAGAAACCCTTAGGGCCAGAGAGGAATATGCAGCTGTGGGTGAACAGCAGTTTACTATCTTGGTGTGGAATGGTTGTTGTTGCTGTAGTTGTTTCCTAACCACCTTGTCTGCTTGTGATTAAAGTGATAATGTTATACCATGCTGACGTTCTGCTTTGGAAGAAAATGTAAATAGATATTTTCAGCACCTGTACCATTTTTATAAGTAAACTAGAGGCCCAATGCATGAAATTCATGCAAGAGTAGGACTTCCTTCCCCTGGCTGCCAGCACCAGCTTCCCTCACAGCCCTGGCTTCATCTGGAAGGTGGTCCGGAAGGACATCAGGAAGGATGTCTGGTCTAATTAGCATATTTATGCTTTTATTATTATAGATAATTACTTCCCTATACCTGTTGGCTTTATAGGGCAATAAAACCAAAGCTGTTTCCTCTTATGTTTTTACTAGAGGTCTGGTGCATGAAATTCATGCACGGGGGGTGGGGTGTGTATCCCTCAGCCCAGTCTGCACCCTCTCCAATATAGGACCCCTCAAGGGATGTCTGACTGCCTTTTTAGGCCCAATCCCGGTGGGATCACCCCCTAACCACTCCCCTGTCAGCCTGATCGACGCCTAACTGCTCCCCTGCCAGCCCGATTGCCCCTAACTGCCCTCCCTTACCAGCCTGGTCACCCCTAACTGCCCTCCCCTGCCAGCCTGGTTGCCCCTAACTGTCCTCCCCTGCTGGCCCAGTCACCCCTAACTGCCCTCCCTTGCCAGCATGGTCACCCCAAACTGCCCTCCACTGCAGGCCTGGTCACCCCTAACTGTCCTCCCCTGCAGGCCTGGTTTCCCCCAACTGTCCTCCCCTGCTGGCCCAGTGACCCATAACTTCCCTCCCTTGACAGTCTGGTCACCCCTAACTACCCTCCCCTGCTGGCCCGATTGCCCCCAACTGCCCTCCTCTGCAGGCCTGGTCACCTCTAACTGTCCTCCCCTGCTGGCCTGGTTGCCCCCAACTGCCCTCTGCTGCTGGCCCGGTCACCCCTAACTGCTCTCCCCTGCAGGCCTGGTCCCTCCCAAATGCCCTCCCCTACTGGCCTGATCGCCTACAACTGCCCTCCCCTGCCGACCATCTTGTGGCGGCCATATTGTGTCCACATGGGGCAGCCATCTTTGACCTCATGGGGGTGGCCATCTTGTGTGTTGGAGTGATGGTCAATTTGCATATTACCTCTTTATTATATAGGATTCTTCCATAGCAGAAAGGTAAGAGTGCAAAGAGCTGGAAAGTGTGTATCTCTGGCAAGTAATAAAAGCGGGCTTAAATGCACAATTTCCAAAAGGAAGCTTCACTCATCTCATTATAACTGACTGAAATTATATGAACTTTTATTTAGTAAAGATGTGTCTTAAATTACTGAATAAGTATGGGGCTAAATATTACATGTATATTAATGTTGAGTAAGTTAAACTTTTAAGTACACAAGGGAAGATTTAATACTTATAGTTATTATATTGTTAATTTTTAATAAAAAACACATTTACACATGTATTATCCTTTTAAAATTCAAAGTTATCATATTTCTAAAAGAATTAAATAAAAACCTTACATGTTAATTGTTCTTCCCTGAATTGTGTTATTCTGTTTCCTTGTTTATTACTTTTAAAAAAAATATGTTTTTATTGATTTTAGAGAGAGGAATGGAGAGAGACATCAATGTGAAAAACATCGATCAGTTGCCTCCTGTATGCAACCTGACCAGTGATCAAACCCACACAAAAATTTATCTTTTTTCCATTATGAATTTTCCAGGATCATATTTCATCAATAAGCATGCATAATCTTTATAATAAAAAATACTATAAAAATAAATAGAAGTGATATATACTCCTGACATATGTATTTTTCTAAATTACTTTAATTTCATAATGTGAACCTTCAAGGCTTAGAAATAGGCTGGAAATCATCTGATCGAGTTTCCCAAACTTCAGTCATTTGCACATCAACTTTATGCTTTTTTGCAAAATCTGTGTATGACCTTTATCACATATATTTTAAAACATCATTTTTACTTCAAAAGATTAATTGAAAATGAAATTCTATATCTCAATCCTACCTGGACAATGACCATAATTTACCATGAAGAAAAGGAAAGCATAAAATAATTAACATAATAATATTAAATGCCAGCCAAATACCATTTCATATTCAAAGATCCTGATCCTGAGGTTTGTTCCCTTTTCATCTAAAAAGGAAGATTAATGGGAGTTTGTGAGGGTTAAAGATGCTCTAGCACCAACTGAGAGTTCCTCCCTTTGTCATAATTAGAAATGTTAACATAGAATTGAAAAGGGAATCATACTATGAAAGTGTGAATTTATATTACTTAATCTTGATGCCCTTGCTACTTATAAACATGTCTTATGTTATGTCTCTCAAGCTCTAGGAACTACTAGCCTAAACCAGCTGGAGCAAATGAGTCCTACTGGCTCCTAGAAGATCCCCAGAATTGCAGAGTTCACAGTTTTATTCATAATTCTTTACTATGATCATCCAGGTGACCATGCATCTCAATAAAATCTGAGTCTAACTTTACACTGTTTTCCCCGCATGGTGATTAATCACATTCCTTTTTACATTCCAATGTGTCCTGGTTTGGGACAATCCACCATATAGTCACCAGGTGGCTTGTTCACCTGTCCATCATTTTCTGAGCACCTACTCTGGACCTGGCTCTCTGACAATAACTGCAAATACAAAGGTGAGGAAGTTCCTAGTCGTCAAGTACTCAGGAATGGAAGGTCAGGGCAAGGAGGAGAAGGGAACCACTTAATGACAACAAAGTGATGACAGTCCCACAGAGGTCTATGCCATGTGCTGTTGGGATCACAGGGAAGGAGGGCAGATGAGTCAGAGAAACACCAGGTTCCTCTGGGAAAGGGGCAAGCAGATCAGCTCATCAGTGATGCCAGACAACGAATCCGTTTGGGGGTATTATTTCTTAATTATCTTATGCACCCAACCCCACAACCCTACTCGCTTCTGACCGCTGTCAGTCTGTTCTCTACCTATGAGTCTATTTCCATTTTGTTTGTTAGTTTATTTAGTTCATTAGATTCCACATGTAAGTGATATCATAAGGTACTTATTTTTCTCTGACTGGTTTATTTCATTTAGCATAATGCTCTCCAGGTCCATTCATGCTGTCGGAAAGGGTAAGGCTTTTTTATGGCCAAGTAATATTCCATTGTGTAAATGTACATCTTTTTTATCCATTCATCTACTGATGGGCAACAAAATACAGACATAGACAACTGTATGGCAATTACCAGAGGGAGATGGGAGTGGGAAGAATAGAAGAGGGGATGCGGGGGGGGGGGAGGGGTAAATGGTGATGAAAACTTGATTTGGTGTGGTGAACACACAATACAGTGTACGGATGATGTATTAAAGAACTGTACACCTCTGGGGAGGGGGGTGGCAGGAGCAGCCAGGGAGAGGTCAATGGAGGAAAATGTTGACATATGTAATACTTTCAACAATAATGAAATTTTAAAAAAAAGAATTGTACACCTGAAACCTATATAATTTTATTAACCAATGTCACCCCAATAAATTCAATAAGAATGTAAAAACAAACAAAAAGCAATGAATCAGCACCATAGAGGCTACAAAAGGTGTTTTCCCTTTTAAAACAATGTATTCATTTACATTTCTAGGTGTTCAGGGAACTGGTGTGGTAAGGATTAAAGTGGGAAAAACAAACAATTCCCAGCTCTTATTTCTTCAGAGGTTATAAGAAAACCTGTCCGGCCTGGTGAATCATGTAATATGTAGATAGATAAAAATGTTTGCAGAGGGAGAATATTCTCCACAATTTAGTAGTTTTAAAACATAAATTGGATCTTATCACTTCCTTGCTTAAACCCTTCATGGGTTGATCACTGTTCTCAGAATAAACTGCACACTCCTCCCTTGGCCCACGCTCTGCCCTTCGTCTGCAGCCACAACTCCTGCTGTTCTCACACCAGCTCACTACGCTTTGGCCATCTTGAAAAATTTCAAGTTCTTTCCCACTTGAGCTCTTTTCTTGAGCTTTGCTGTCCCCTCTGCCTGGAGCACGGTTCCCCCAGTAATGTAAAAGTCTGACATATGTATACAGGGAAAGCCCACCTGAGAATGACTCCAGCACAGAGGGAAGTGAGCAAAGCCAAGAGGTCAGGCGAGGTGACTCCTGCTGAGGTCATAGACACCCAGGCCATCAGCTGCATGACAATGGAGACCTCTGCCTGCTTCGCCCACTGCTGTGCCCTGGTGCCTGGAACCTGCCCTGCATGCTGGGCGCTGGCCTTTTCCGGAACCACACTTGTTCCTGTTGGAGTTCCCCTTATAAAGTCCAAGTACTATTATCACTACACACTTCTCAAACTATAGGATGCACAGCCCCAGTTCTGTGCAGAGGAAGAAAAACAGAGTATCCAATACACTTTTTGGAACACCAAGTTTATTACAAAATTCTAACAAACCAAGTACTTTAATAAGAACCCCCATAAACATGGGAGCAAAGAAGGCAAGGGAGGGAGAAAGGACCCAGGAAAAAGTCCAGTCTCTGAAGTCTCATTCAGGTGGGAGCCAAGGGGTGGACTTCAGCAAGGGTGGCCTCTCCTTTAGGCCCCCAGGGGGCTCCAAGTAGTCCCAAAAGCTCAGCAGGTATTTTGGATAAGATTCTTCTGAAGACCACGGAGCTGCTGGATACTCTCCTGATGTAGATCCCATGCAGTCATCCATCAGACCAAGTCCTCTCACCTTGTATGCACAGCGTGCATTTCAGGCACCTCTCTCACCCACAGTTCTTTGCGTCCAGCCTCTGGCTCTTCTCCCACACCACATGGGAAGCCCCCCTGGAGCTCAGCATCAAGTTCAACATTTAAAACGCAGAGAGTGATGCTTGATTTCCCCAGCATTTTTGACTGTGGCCGTACCTTAGCGTCCACAATTTTAAAAAATTATTTTGGCTTCAGTCCTGTCCTTTTGAGATACTGCTTGTTGGTGCACAGCCTACAGCATGTGAATATTAAGAAAAAAAATGAAGACCCTCCAAACCACTCCCTGCTGACCATGGCTGTGGCCAGCGGGAGAGGCTGGGTCCCACCATCATGCTGCCCAGCTTGGATGGAGGCAGTTTTCATGGGTGGCTCCCTCTGGGGCTCCACCAACTGCTGCTGGTGCTGCTGCTGCTGTGGGTGGTGAGGGAGCCCCTAGGGCCACACTGGAGGATTAGGCTGGGGGTGGCAGTCATCAACTCTAGGACAAATGGGGGAGTGGTGATCCTTGATTCCAGGCTGGCTGGGGAAGTGGTAATCCTCATTTCAAGGCTACCTGTGGTATTGTACCTTGATGGCTGAACCTCTTGGCTTGGGGAAGAGCTGCTGTTGGGGAGGGGCAGGGCATTATCCTGATGGTTTGCATGGATATTGCCCTTCATCTTGGTTTTTGTGGTATCTAGAATCATGTACATCCCCATATTATTATTATAGTTTCTTCCTCTTACTGCGGTCTGGATCTTGTGCTACCTAAATCCCAGGTTCTTCATTATTTCTGTTTCCTATGGGTCCAAGTCACCCAGGGGTAGCTCAATGTACAGCCTTGGTTCTTCCTCCTAACCCATGTTGAGCCAGGGTCCTTCATTATATCTTCTGGTCTTTTGCTGAGGTTGAGGGTCATTAAAGTTTTTGATCTCCACTTGACATAAGATATGGTACATGGAACTGTCCACTCAGTATTTCCTTCTTTAGTTTCCTAAAGTTGTCCCCCACAAATGGACAACCCCATCACCATCCTGTACAAAACTACCCCTAGGCTCCATACATCAACTTTGGGGCCGTCATAGGTTTGATGCTGAAAGACCTCTGGGGCCAAATAGCAGATGGTGCCCCTGAAGGAGCTCAGTTTCTTGTCAGTAAATTCCCTACTGAAGCCACAGTCTGCTAATTTGATGGTCATATCACTGTCTCTAAGTATGTTGTCTGGCTTCAGGTCCCTATGGACGATGCCCCTCTGGTGGCTGTACTGTACCACTGATACCAGCTGATGGAACATGGCTCGGGCTTCCTCCTCAGTCATGCATCCATAGTCCACAATTTTCCAGATAATCAAGTAAGTTCCCTCCGCGCACATGCTCCATAAAAAGAAACATTTTTTCCTGAGTGACTATCACCTCAAATAACTTTATGATATTTGGGGGATTTTCCTCTTAAGACAACAAACTTCTTGGAAAAATCTAGAGAAGCCCCACTGACTAATGGCTTTTACAACTACCTCTATCCATGCCAGCAAGTGCTGGGCCAACCTCACCTCACCCAAGGATCCCTTGCCAATGGTGTTCAGGAGGAGGTAATCGCCAATATAGCGCTCCTTGTTGGCAGAGTGGGCTGCAAAATCATGAGACATGGCAACTTCAAAGTAACAAAAATTGAGAAAAATATAATTTAAAAATATTTTTTAAAAACAGAGTAAAAATAAAACACAATAAAGAAAGGAAAAATAAGAAAAAATATAAAAGAAAAATGAGGAAACACAAAATGGAAATAAAATGGGAAAAAGAAGCTAACTAGTCTAAGTGCAACAGGTCACCACAAATCAGCTTTCTGGGCTATCATGGACAAAAACCTCAGCCGGGCCAGGGTCTTACACAGGAGTGCTTTGTAATTCCCTCTCAATGGTGCCTTTTGAGGACAGAGCAAGAAATGGACCAATCACAGGTGGGCATAAACCACAGTGGTTTTCTCACTTTTTGGTCTCACGATCCTTTTGTTTATGTGGTATATTAAAGATGAACATTTACTTTATTAGAAATAAAAATATGTAAGATACAAAAAATAATATAAGATAAAAATGAAAAGTCTGACTTATTCTCATGCTCCAGGCCTCAGTTCAGATATCACCTGCTTAGAGACAATGCCCCTGATCCATCCATTCCTACCTGCCTCACCCAGCTGGTCAGGTTTGTCATCTTCATAGCACTGAACACAGTGTGGCTGATTCTTGTTTACTGTTAGTCCTTCCCATGAAAGGAGGAACATGACTGTAGTGTTCTGTATGTCTAGCACAGTGAGTGGCAACAAAATCAATATTAAAAATAGAAACGTTTGGGGGAACAAAAGAAAATATTGCCAACTACTTAATCAAAATGATCCATAAAAAAATATCTTTAAGAAATGCATGTTCTATCCTTACTCAGCTTTTGGGGCAGATAAGATAGGAGAGAGGAGGGCTGAAGTCTGGGTTTTCAGGTGTTGGGTGCTCAGTGAGGTTGAGAAAAGACCAACAGGTAGGAGCCTTGCTGTAAAAAGTAAAGAAGATGATTCATCCCTCCAGTGGTACTTGCCAAAGGATATAATGAATTTGGATCTGCAATGAGGCTGCTACGTATTTTACACTTAGAGTATCCATTGCCAGGTGACACAAATGACTTCTCAGGTGACCTTGAGCAGGCCATTTAGGTAAATTTCTGTGTTACTTAAATGAACCATCTCTGTGGAGAGAAACAATGATGAGGCTTGTTAATTTATATTTATAAACACATTGAAGTTTCAGGATGAAAGAATTTCTGCAGAGGTACAAAGAATAAGGTAATATGTTGGAGCAAATTCTACCCTTTATGGAGGCAGAGGGGGAGCAGGCAGGCTTGGGGACACATAGGGGTTGCCTTTGGCACATTATGTTTCAAACTAATCTTCGAAGAAAGATCCCTACTTTCAGTACATCGAGTGTTTTAACCACATGTATATGTTATTCTAGTAATTACTTTCCTTTAACACATTCCTCCTAAAGTCTCAGCTTTAGGGAATCTTTGAGGGATTAGCCTGTGAGTTTTCCCCTCTACAACACTTTAGTTACTTTCACCTACATCAGTGACACTCAGCTCCTAAGTATGACAGTCTCTGTTGTTGAGTTGATTGGGACCCAAACAAGGTCATTTCATTAATTCTAGACAGATGTTCACAAGTTCCAGTCAGAGATTAAACTAAGTTCAGAAAGGAGAAAAGGGGAAATTTCAAAAGAAGCTGCCAGTCTACTAGTTAAATATATCCATTTATAAAAATGTCAGTAGTTAAGTAATAATATCAACAACATAGGACATTTTCTGATTTTTCTCAGCAAGGTAATACAGACTCAAAGATAAGACCTTTAATGTAAAATTGTCAAGGCAAAAGCCAAGCTCTAGATAACTCTAATTTGAGGTCTCCTACAGGCTGGGGTGTTCAATCAGGTGAATGAGCTGCAAGTTTGGGGGCCTTTTAAAATGAAAAATAAATGCATGGATCAGTACCTGTTAACCTGGCAACTCAGGGATTAGTTAACAATATCCTGTATGGTCCACTCCAGTGAGGCTGGAGGGAGTTCTTGTGGAGATGTTTTTTTGATGGACCATGTATCCGAGTTGTAGGCCATGGTGCTCGGTGTCTTTGTCTCCATGAAGTGTGCTGTGAAAAGATTGCCCTGTGAACTTGCATTAATTTTAAGAAGTTTATAAGTTCTTAGCAATAAGTTAAAAACTCTCAATAAGGCAGGTTTGCACATTCCCTGATCTAACCTCACAGGATAGGCCTTCCAGTAAAAATTTCAGAAGGGGACAATTGATGTATTCCCAAAGGAATTGATCTTCAGTTAACAACATCAAGGGAAAGACTTTAGGCCAAGGCAGATGAAAAGATTCAACAAGTTTACCATTTGAATTTCACCTATTTTGTCAGTTTGTTCTATGAAACCAGAGGACCAGGGATGATACATGCAATGGAAATGCTATAATATCAGCCAAGCTTTGCACACCTGGTATAGAATTTGTCTAGTGAAACGAGTTCTCTGATCCTATGGGACTCTGTGGGGATTTTCCAAGCAGCAAAAATCCTTTCTACAAGTATTTTTTTTTAACTTCTATGACTATAGCTCTACCCAATGAGAATACATATGGATCATCATTATCACATTTTTATCCTGGAAGGGGTGGCAGCAATTGGATTGAAATCCACTTTCCAAACATCAAATAGGCCTTTTGTAAAGAGAGATTCCCTTATTTTAGCTATTCCTTTAATCTTTCATTTTAAAAACTTTAAAAACTTCACAAGGAATTACAGGAAGTTAAATGGTTAGAAGTAATATTTAGCTCTTTAGATTTTAAGGTTTGGTTTACCTTAAGTAATCACAGACCTGATGATGCAGAATGCATCTTACTCTTCCTTCATAATTTCTTATTAAGAGCATATCAAGAATATATATAGCCGAAACCGGTTTGGCTCAGTGGATAGAGCGTCAGCCTGCGGACTGAAGGGTCCCGGGTTCGATTCCAGTCAAGGGCATGTACCTTGGTTGCGAGCATATCCCCAGTGGGGGGTGTGCAGGAAGCAGCTGATCAATGTTTCTCTCTCATCGATGTTTCTAACTCTCTATCCCTCTCTCTTCCTCTCTGTGAAAAATCAATAAAATATATATTTTTAAAAAAGAATATATATAAAGCAACCATTGTTCTTTTAAGAGGGTGAGAACCCAAATTCCAATTCTGGATCAGCATACTTAAACTTAAATAAATCCATTCCAACCTTAGCTTGACCACACATAATATTTCTTTTTCAAGATTCCTTTTCCATGAACCTTCTGAAACTTTCGTAAATCTTTTATCTTTTGTTCTTTGTCCTTTTTTATTTTAGAACATCATTTACTTTAGGACAAGATTACTTTCTTTTCTTCCAATTAAAGTGTGTTTCCATTGCCCATACTTTCTTTTACCAAACACACATCTTATTCTCTATACGCTATCATTTTCAATCACCCTAACATCCTAATCAGGCTTTATCACAAATGTCTGGATCTTTCTCTGAGGCATCTTGTGCCCTTCTAGCCTTGTTAATGACACATTAAGGCTCCAAGCTCATTACCCTGGTTTCCCATCTGGTCTGTCAGCTCCAAAGTTAGAGAGTAGTGGGCAACTGCATGTCCTTAATTAAAACAACATTCTCAAGTTAGTTTTTATTTACTAAAGATTAATCCTAGATCGTGTGCACTTTAAAAGCAAATGTGCTAGTTTCTATTATTTCTCTAATTTGTATGAACACTCATTTGTTTTAAGCCAATTGAATAGAACCCTTTTACAATCTAAATCTGAATTTACA
Source organism: Cnephaeus nilssonii (assembly GCF_951640355.1). Classification (NCBI taxonomy): domain Eukaryota; kingdom Metazoa; phylum Chordata; class Mammalia; order Chiroptera; family Vespertilionidae; genus Cnephaeus; species Cnephaeus nilssonii. The sequence goes on along the minus strand of NC_137076.1, from coordinate 83,789,616 downwards.
AATCAATTTTTGACAGTACCATCTAGCAATGGTAATATACTGCCTATATCCTTAACAAACATAAATAGATACACATACACAGACAGCCCAATACAAAACCAAAAAGAAAAATTATGGATCCAAATGTGTTTTGGGCCAGGCCAGTTCTTTGGCTAGGCAGCTCTGCTCCATAGAGGTCTAGTCCGATATGCTCTGCCCATGTGTTGGTCTGCTCCACTCTACTCTGGTGAGACATCAGTGTTTCAGCTCCAGCCAGGAAATGCAATCTTTAGCCTTAGATTGAAAGAGAAAGTGCACTCTCAAAGCCAGAGGGGAGCTGACAGAAGTCCCCGCCCTGGTCCCTGATGCAAATGATGACTCCAAATCCTTGGTTTGATTGGTCCAAAAGACACTGTACTGGCTGGTCAAAATGGAGCTGCTCTGACTGATCAGTGAAGAAGTTGATGAGGAAATAGCTGTGTGGCTTTCAATGGATGGGAAAGGCTTCTATCCTATTGGTTGAAATAGGATTCCAGGCTGGCTGAGATGGCAGAATCACAGTGGAGGTAGGTGGCTCAGTGCAGAGGCAGGTAGCTCAGTGCAGGCCTCTCCCTGAATGTAGTTTATGTAAGAGGGCCTTGTGCAGAAATGGTTGCTAAGCTCATTGATGCTTTTTGTTTTTGCTATTTTTTTTTTTTTTATTATTTGAGCCCAGTTAAGCCACCAGGAGCTTTTCTTGATAGGTATCTTTTTTCTCAGGGTCCACAAAGGATAACTCAGACTGTCACTTAAAAGCAGAGTAAGCACCAGGAAGTTATCTGGTACAGAGCCTCATTTTCATATGTAAAATGGGCATAGTATGACCTATTGATTTCCCACATGAAATACTTCACAATTTATAAGGTCTACAACATAAAATGCACTTATCAATGGAGGCAAAATTATAATCAACATAACGACCTATCTATATATATATATAAAAGCCTAAGCGACCATCACAACTAAACCGACGACCGAACAGGCTGCATGGAGCTACCAGGCTGGCAGGGGGGTCAGTGAGGGGCGACCAAACAACTGAATAAGCAGGCTGCCTGGGGCGACCAGGCTGACAGAGGGGTCAGTGAGGGGCAACCAAATGACTGAGCAGCAGGCTGTGTGGGGCGACCAGGCTGGCAGGAGGGTTAGTGAGGGGTGATCAAACAACTGAATAGCAGGCTGTGTGGGGTGACCAGGCCCGCAGGGGGGAAGTTGAGGGCGACTAGGCCAGCAGAGGAGGGCCGTGAGGGGCAACCAGGCTGGCAGGGGGGAAATTTAGGGGCGACCAGGTCAGCGGGGGGGGGGGGGCAGTAAGGGGAGACCAGGCCGGCGGGGGGGTGGGCAGTTGGGGTCAACAGGCAGGCAGGCAGGTGAGCAGTTTAGGAGCCAGTGGTCCCATATTGTGAGAGGGATGTCCGACTGCCAGTTTAGACCCGATCCCCAGGATCAGGCCTAAACCGGCAGTTGGACATCCTCCGAGCGGTTCCGGATTGGAGAGGGTGCAGACTGGGCTGAGGGCCTCCCCCATGCACGAATTTCGTACACCAGGCCTCTAGTTTCATTATAAGAGAGGATAGGGTTTTCTCCGCAACATCCTTTTCTTCCTACTTCCCAAGAACAGAATGGAAATCTTAAATTCTGAACTGAAACATGGTTGCCATGTCACATCATAGACCTGGCACCAGTTAAATGAAGCAAGGCACTGGCATGAGAACTTTTTAACATTTCATAGAACACGGGGATTTGTGGGGTTTTGTCCCTGGGGGACAAAGATTGAATGTAGTATTTCAATCATACCCAAAAGAACATAGTTAATCTTTCACAGCTACTTAAACCACTCATTCAAAAACAGTAATGCAAATGTTCAAAATGTTTATGCTTCATAGGCAAAATATGGCACCTTGAATTATTGTCCTGAGCTCTCATATGCCACTGACTTACAATTAATTTCAGATCAGGTAACCAGAAAATCACTGTGTTCAAAGGGAAGCACTAGCAATAAAGTCTTTATACTCACAATCCTTTCATTTTTATTCACACACAAAGCTTATTTGCTTTCAAATAAAGTAAAATAGCCACCAAAATCAGTGATTAAGGTAGGGATTAGTACTGTCCCTTTAACTGATTGATGTGATCGTAATTTTCCATCTCCATTATGTGTAAAATTCAAAGGCTCTTTTCAGAAGAGTGATTCTATTGTAATATCCTGTTATGCCCAGACTTAATGAGAGCCTTCGATATAAACTTTCCACCTCAACTATAATAAAACTTGTATGTCGGGTTTTCAACCCTGTCTTTTAATGCTTCTTAAAAGTGTTTTGAGAGCATGAATAAGGTCAGAGGGGAATCACATTATTTGGAATGCTGTCTACTCATCTAGTGCCTGTCTTTCTACTATCACTATCCCCAGGCTATGGAAGCAGAAAATCAGGTTCAAACAAAAGCTTAGATCCTTCAGAGTGATTTCAGAGTTAGGAAGGGGTGCTCAGGTACCATGGATGACTTGACAGAGGAATCTGTCCTTTTGACACTGTAGTAGCTGTGAAGTGGAGAGGATGAGATACAGGGAGGAGAGCTCATCACCTACCACTTCCAACCCCTGTATCCCAACCCAACTCTTGTTCTCTTTAAAGATAAATTTCCTCTTTCATCTCCTCACTAGCCTAAACAATCTAGCAGCCCTGAGGGACATTGTCAAGGATGCATTATCATCAAGAACCCCTTGATATGAAGCATTGACAAGGACATATCACCACTCTGGTATCCTTCCCAGTAATGCATAATCTCAATCTAATCATTAAAAAACATCAGATATCAAATATCAAATTGAGAAGCATTCGTCAAAATAACTGGCCAATACTCTTCAGAAGTGTCAAGGTCCTGAAAGACAAGGGAAGACTTCAGCACTGTCTGAGACTGGAGGATAATTCAAAGATGCGTCTATTAAGTGCAATATAGGATCCTGAATTAGGTCGTTTAACAGGAAAAGGATCTTAGTGAAAAAACTGGTGCCATCCAAGTAAATCCTGTACTTTAGCTAACAGTATTGTACTAAGGTTAACATCTTAGTTTCAGTAAATGTACTATGGTTATGTAAAATGCTAATGTGGAGAGGCTGCATAAAGGGTATGTGGGTCTGTACTATTTTTTTCAACTCTTGTATTAGAATTATCTCAAAGTTAAAAAAAATTAACTGTTAAAAATACAGAGAACAACATATTATGAGGAAGGAAGGTTATAATTTAAAAGAGATACTTGGGAAGTTTCAAAAATGGTGACTAATTCCTCAGAAGATGAAGAGTTATTCATTTGAAATCCTTCTGATATACACAGTTCAAAAGTTACATAATATGGTAGTTAATAGCCTGGACTTTAGGATCAGATATATCTTAGTTTAAAACCTGATATTACCAGTTTTTAGCTATGTGTCTAATGACACATTATTTAATCCCTCTTTAACTCAATTTTTCATATGTAAATTAGGGGATTCAAATAGTACCAACTTCATAGGATTGTTCTGAGGAATAAATGAGTACACGTAAAGCTAATCTTAGCACATGTCTAGCATCTAGAAAGCACTTAAATGGGAGCCATTAATGTTATCACAGAAACTGGCATTATTCACTCCATCAGTTTCCAAATTTTATGCTTTCCTTTTACTTGGAAACATTAGTAATTCCCCCATTTCATTCATCCTTTTCCAAACGTTATCCATCCTCCAAGTGCCAATGGAATCTCAATGCCTTTTTTAAACCTTTACTCCCAAAATTTGCATATAATGTATGTATTGTGTATTTATCACTCACTATCATTTTATGTGTGACAGTCATGTCTCATCGATTAGACTATACCTAAGACACTTGATGGTAAAGACTACCTTGTTTCTTCTTATATTTTCCTTGGCATCAATGTTGAACACATAGTAGGCATTCCAGAAAGCAAGGTGGCCTATGATTGTGATTATTTTAAAATTTTCTAGGGGAATCTGATGACCCCATGAATTTAATCATTGGAACATTAGAGGCCTCTCAAAACAGGACCAGAAGATGTATACATATCCTTAAAATCCATTTAGAAAAGAAATAAGAGCCTTTCAAAATCGTCTTCTTTCCAAATGCAAACTAAATTCTTCACTCCTGTCTCTGGGATTTATGTCATGTGTTTTTGTCTTGTAAAAAGAAACTTTACAATAGTCTCTCTGGGACTTCCAGAGCCACATTTCTTTGGCTGAAATCCCAAAGTCTTAATAACTTTCACATTAGATACCATGACCACACACAACACCAAGAAGAGCACATCATTTCTTTTAACAATGCCCTCATATAGCACTGTGATTTCTTAAGTGTTCATAAGTGTATTGTTTTAATTGATTTTCATAAAAACTCTGAGAGGCCATCTGGAAAGTATTATTATCCCCGGCTTGCAGATATGATAACTGAGGCCCAGACTTGTCAAAAATCACAGAAATAATAAATTGCAATTTAGGACTCTTGTCTTGTTCAACAGCATATATTGAGTGTTTCTCATAGGCCTCCCCTGTCCTGCATGTTCCCTCAGCCCCACATGCTTGCTTCTATCATAGTGCTGTGCTTATCAAGAAGGATTTTAATCATCTACCTACTTGTCTGAATCATCCCCTGAACTGTAAGCTCCATGTAGGCAAGTATCTGTCTTGTCCTAGGTGAATCCCAAGAAGGCACTCAATAAGCACTTGGGGAACAGATAAATGGGGACAACTCAAAAAATGATGCTGATAGATATGCCGAAAGAGCTCAAGTTAATTGTCCTGGATGAATTCAAATTTCATCATCCCTTTTCCAAGTGTTAGCATTTTATAACTCATTTTTTCCCAAAAGAGAACATGGCTATTGGGAAATTAATACACTACAATCCTAGGGAAGAAATAAAGCCTATCACTGAGTTGAATCACACTCTCCAGATAAAGCCCTTTATCCCAACAACTCTCAATCCTGACTGTCACACTCCCTAGGACAAATCTCACCTCCTCCAAAGAATAGAAGTGATAACCTTTAACTTAAAGTTACCAAACTAAAGGGAACTAATACTCCTAAATAATAGTAAGAGGAGCTCACTGACTCTCAGGGTGGTGAAATACTGAAATAGATTCCCAAGTGTCATTGAGAAGCCTTTTGTCATTGAAGAAAATCTTCAAGAAGACAATAAAAATGTATGTGAACTATTTGCCTCCTGAGCCTTTATTTTTAAGTTGCAGCATCCCTACTTCTCTTGTTATCCTATATTTTATATCGACATTATTGCTCCCACCTCCTTCATCTCATCATCTCCTTCTTTCATTCCATAGCCATCTGGTTGTACAAGTCCCACCTTCAAAATCAGAACCATGAAACGTTTGAAAACCCGTGATTTTTCAGAAAGTTGGCAGAGAGTTTGTTCTCCATAGTGATGGCATCAAGTTCCCCATGTGGAAAAATGCCAGTCGCTAGTAACAGTATCTGATATTAAGCAATTGGAGTGGTTCCAGGAGGCTGTGAGTTGTCTCAAAAGAGCACCAAACAGGAATTTGAAATAGATCTGGCCTTGACTCTTCCACACACTTCCATGCAACCTCAGATAAATCTCTCAGTTTCTCTAATGCTGTTTTATTTTCTTGTCTCTAGAGCGAGCCTGGGTCATTACAGAGACTGGTGCTAAGTTCTACTATGCTACTGACAACCTTCACTGGGGGGAGGGGGGTTGAAGGGGGTAAGGAGTACATGATCATGAACTCTTAACCACTACAGAGCTTTTTCTTCCAGACTAATTAACAGTGTGAACTTTTTTTCCCCCTGTTCCAGAAAAACTGAAAAACAGAACAGGTTTAATGGAGACAATCTGGGTCAACATTGAAGACAAATATGTATTAATTAAAAAGTAAAGATAAAGATGAAGAATAAGAGAAACCATTTGTAATCACTAAAAAGACAAAATAAAAATGATGCGAAGTCATTTATGTTTAACCTGCTATAAACACAAATAACCAAGAGAAAAGTTCACTGTTGGGACCATCTGTGTCTGGTAAGCATAAGTTTAAATCTTGGTACCATCTGCTCAACTGGAATTTAATACTATATCAAATATGCCAAATCACAATTATGATAGTAAGGATAGCAGTCTTGTGGCATTTAATCTAAATACCGACCATTCTTTAATAGGATGAGAAACTAGAGCCAAACCAACTTGGTTGAAAATTACTTTAGTGCTTTCTATTCTGATTAAGACCAAACAGAAACATGTAATTGGCAAAGTGACAAGCTATGAGACTTTCATAGTAGGAGAAACATTCTGGGCAGAGACCAGAATACCCTGGAACATAGGAATGATGAGAAGGTACAATGAAGGCAGAGAATCGAAGCAGAAATTTAATAGTATTTCCATCCATCTAGGGCTAGTCACTAGTACCTAACCACCTGACCTACTGTCACATATTGCCACAGAGTATTTTTCAGTGGGGAGCAGGCAAGCCATCAAAACATAGTCGAGTACTGAAATAGCTACTGCCAATATGATAAATTGTTAAATTTTGAGACTTCTAAGATCACCTAGTCCAAAGCCTTTATTTTACAAATGAGGAAACTGGGGCCCCCAAGGTTAAACATCACTCTCCTTTCTCCCAGACCAATGTTTATACCATCCATGATGTTTCCTCTAGAGTCCCAACAGCCAACGGCTTTTGCATAGATCTTACCCTTTCTTACCAAATAAAGTCATGTGCTTTTCAAGCTACACCCCCTAATGCCTTTCCTAAAATTTCCTGCCTATCTTACTATCCTAGAAGCAAGTTTCTCTAAGAAGGCATCTTTTATAATCTTAAGCTCTATTTCACAAAATATGAGTTATTTATATTGTCTCCACATCACTATGGGAGAGTTATGTCATGGTTTTTAAGTAAGTGTAATTAACAAAATGATCTCTATTATCTTTTGTTCTGGACATACAGACTAACCACCAATTCCATAAAATTCCAAGGAATCATCCTTTCAAAGTTCTGTGCCTTTGCACATGCTGTTCCTTCTACCTGGGTGATCTTGCCCCCTTCTAAACCCGAATCCAGCAGCCCAACCCCTGCTCATCTTCAAAGACCCAACTCAAATGTTGCCTCTACTTCAGAGTTTCTCCCTCTGCATTTTCATTTTGCCTCAGCTATAACACTTACAAATGATCTAATAATTATTTGTATTTGTGTTTGTATCTCCACTAGAGCATTAACAACTCATAGGCAGAGATAGAGTTTTACATATCTTCAGCATATAATAGGCAAATGTTTTGTTGTTGAATGATGTCAATAGGATAAGAGTCATTGCCAAGATCTACACCATTTTTCTTAATCTAGCCTCCATACACTGACAATGAATAACCTTTTGGTATAAAATTTATTATGGTCTGTAAGTATTGGGTCAGTACCCATAAAGTATTATAATATTTGTGGGTACAGAGAAAAAATGAGAATGGTTATACTCTCAAGTTACTTAAACTCTTATGGTGGGTTTTATGCCTTTTAAAATAAGAATCAGACATTAAAATACTTCCAAAAGGCATGAGGCTCATTCCCATGAGGATAAATTTTCAATAGTGAATCTCAAAGACCTGTCTGAAGTTTAATAAGGAATAGAGAATATTATACTATAATTTTTCATCTAAAATGCTAAAAAAATTATCTCATTTTTATAATAAAAATAAAACCTACTACTTACTGGGGGCTAACCATGAGCCAGGTCTTTCATTAAGCACTTAATATTCATAATTTCATTTAACCTTCTTTGCAACACCATCAATAGATACTGTCATCATTCCCATTTTATAAATGAGGGAACTGAGGCATCAAGAGTTTAAGTTGTACATACAAAGTCAAACAATGAGTGGTAGAATGAGGGTTTGACTCAGTCAGACTGATTCCACAGCCCCTGCTCTAGTTAAAACAAAACAAAACAAAAACATGGAAGTCAAGAGCTCAACAAATTCACTGAAGCTCCCTGGGCTAAACAAAAGATTGGGGACTTTAGCTCCTCTTAGCGATGGACAAAAGACCCACACCCTTGAGAGAGGCACTGGAACCTCCAAAGAAAGGGGAAGCATGAGACTTTTATCAACTCAGAAGAATGAATTATTAAAAGTTTGAAATCACTGAATCAGTAGACTAAGCTCTGTGCATAAAAACAAGATTTTATCACGCACACAAAATGACTCCATCTAAAAGCATAAACCAAGAACATGTTATTCCATCAACCGGGTGTGCTTGTGTACTTTCATAGGGTAGAAATTGAACTCGACTTTAGTGCAGCCAGTGTATACATTTCCTGGCAATTATTTATTTATAGCTTATTGGACAGCTTTTATCTTTCATCTAAAGAGACAGTTAGTGATGTATTTCCGTTTTCATTAGGGGAGAGTGGAAAAGGCTGAGGTTCCTTTAGGAGAGATCAGTTTCTGGCCCATCTTAGGACCTCATTTTTTATCATAATAACTTTTTTCTATAGAAAAGGTAGTGATTGTGATGTGTATGGTTTACATATAAATTAACAACTTCTTTGTATAGTGATATTAGTTTTCCAAGTGTTTTCCTACAGACATCATCTTATTTGAGCCATGCAAAAACTGGTGAGGTGGATCGATTTGCCGTCATTGTTTGCAGGAAAGCCCAATTGTTGCCTTAGCTCACAAAGCTGGTTTAGTAGCACAACTGGGGTATGAAACCCTAGCCCTGTGATTCCAGGTCCATGCTCTTCTACTAAACAGCCACCTATCTTTCTAAACTTGCTTACAAATTACTTCATTGGCTGGTACCTCTTTAAATAACTTGTTATCCTGGATGGAGAAGGATACACAGTAAATATGAGCGATTTGACCAAGACAGACTAAATTTTTAAAAATGTGTGAAGCTTTTATAGTTTACACTTTTCAAAAGAGGGCTAAAGTCTGCAGTTTTTCTTGTGGAATGAGGCTGGGGAACTAGCTTTAGAGATAGATGGTCAGAGTCTACCAAATAGGGAGGTTTGAACAATTCATCTTCACTTCTGAATTTGGAACATTCAAAGGCAACATCAAAAGCAAAAGTAACTCATTTCCTCCCCATTACTGAAACTGGCTGCTAATATGGCACCTGTTTGGCATCCGATGACTGAAAATGCAAATGCTTCTGTCATAGGCAAAATGCAATAATTGAAGATTATATTCTTTACAATAGATCATCTCCTCCTGCTGCTATTTATTTTTTCCCTAAGGGGGAAATATTATGATTGTGTTTTAATCCTTAGAGACATCTGTCTAATAAATACTAAAGTTTCCTAGGTGCAAAGCAGATACTATGGAAATTAAATGAAGGGGACTAATTAGTGTTTTTTTAATTCTTTCTTTTCTCCCTCTCCTTCCCTAGGACTGACTGCCAGGACAGGAGAGGATTTATCACAACTAGATACAATCCAAACACCTGAGCAATTTTGCCTTATCTCCCTAGGTAAACTGGGTTCTTTTATGTTTGTTATCTGTCCTGTTTATGAAAGATCTAAAGGGTGTAAAACCCAACTGTAACAATAAATTCCATTTAAAGTGCAAATAATGTAACAGCACAGACCTTTGGGGAAAGGACTATGATGGACAGGACCTGAAGCCAAATGCTTTGTCTTTTTTAAAAATACATTTTTATTGATTTCAGAGAGGGAGAGAGAGATAAAAACATCAATGATGAGAGAGAATCACTGACTGGCTGCCTCCTGCACGCCCCACACTGGGGATTGAGCCTGCAACCAAGGCATGTGCCCTGACCTGGAATCGAACCATGACTTCCTGGTTCATAGGTCAATGCTCATGCTGAGCCATGCTGGCTAGGCAAACGCTCTGTCTTCTACAATAAAATAAAATAAAATAAAATAAAAAAAATGGGGTAAGATGGAGAAAGAAAAAAGAACTGTGAGGAGGGCTGACGTGCCTCCTTCAATCTCATTTCCATGCTGTAGCACCTGCTTGTCCTACTGCCTTCAACATTATTCTTTGCCTAATTAGTATTGTCTGCCTGATTAACTCCTAAGTTTTCATACTTTGCTTAAGAACTGCCACGTCAGGAAAGACATCCCTAATCATTCCACTGAATTAAGTATTTTCTCTTCTATTTTTGCCAATACCCTTATCATTTCTATATTATAGAAGTGTTCCATATATTCATACATACCACATTCCTTAAGTCATGTATAAAGATCTAGTTGCATATATCAAATTGTAGATTTACACGTTCCATGATGGATACTGCTAAATAAGAAAAAAACAATGTCTAATTATGCCTCCCATTTTAGACAGTTATTTTCAAAATAGAGTTCTTACATTTGATATCCTTTTCAACTATGAATTTTTTCCCTTCCTAGTTGAAAACTCACTCAATTGGCTGAAATCCAATGGTATCCATTTGAGGCTAAGAATTTGCCTCTTTCAGCATGCTTAAAGATTTCCATCTTTGTGTCAATTATATGAAGCTTATGAGAAATATGCTTCTTGTCATCAATATCAGCACTTTTACTTTCTATTCTCTACCCATTTTTTATAAAATAATAAGGGCAAGATGCAATAAAGTATTCAAATAATTATTCAAACATATTCATTCTGACAGATGATAATTCAGTGGAACTGAATTCTCAACTGCAATTCCATACAACACTTTTCATCCTTGTAGCCCTGGAATATGGAACAGTGTAGTGCACTGGGGATTAGTAGGTGCTTAATAAATCTATATCTATACTGGTGAATGACAGGTATGGTATACAAATGACACAAACATATGAGAATTCCCCAACTCTCCCCCTTTGTTTTTTAAACTTGACCCAAGGATATATTTTTTATTGATTTGAGAGGTGGGGGGTAGATATGTGAGAGAAACATCTATCATGCCTCCCATATTCACCCAGTCCAAGACTGAACCCAAAACATATGTATTTTCCCTTACAGGGATTGAACCTGCAACCTTTTGATGTATGGAATGAGTCTCCAAACAACTGAGCCAACCAACCAGGGTCCTCCAATTCCTTTTAATTAGAATGGCTTAAAGGCAGTGGAACATACCATACATAGAAGCCATTACAATCAGTGGGTAAGAGAGATGAGCCTTACGAATAGGATTCAAATGCCAGTGCTGATGCCTCCTACCTTTGGGATCTTGGACTTATTTACCAACTCTTAGCTAGCCACAACTTTTCATTCTAAAAGGAGAATAACAGAGTTGTTACAAAGTTGAAATAACATAAATATTGGTGCTTTCAACATATGTACAGATGACTTTTGAATATTCTTAATCCCTCTCTCTTCTAACAATCACATTTTCCACACTCAGCCATTCATTTCCAAGGTCATATCCTCAACTGTGTCATTATTAATTGTTCGACCCTCTGTGAGCTCAGTTTTAAACATCCCATCATCTCATCCTATCTTTCTAGCTTATTTTTTTCCAGTACTAGATTCCAACTGCCCTTTGACTCTATAGTGAACCTCAACCCATCAATACTATGCCTTTTTATGTTCTTCATCTCCTTCATATCCTCATTGCATTTCTTTCCCAATTGAAATTCAATGGTCAATATTTTAATAGCTCTATTGGATATATCTTCAACTCTTCTGCCCCTACTTTGCAGAAACCTAATGCCTGCTGGTTAGGATGAAATCTGAGCCTGCTCCCCACCTGCATCCAGGCAGCTGGACTTAGCTGGAGAAAAATGTACAATGTACAACTGTGCTGAATGATCTCACTTTCAATTCATGGCCACTTACTTCAAATGAGTCCTTAATACTTTCAGTCAATTCACTCCCCTAGTTCATTCACTCTCCCACGGGCCTAGATAACTATTTTATATCATCTTTTCTCTCTCCAAACCTTTAACACTTCCTTCTTCATCCTCAGTCTTTCAGCTTATCTTTCTGAGCAAACAGAAGCTATCTGAAGGTACCCTCAACAAGCTCCCATCAAAGCATATCACCTGTTTCTATACCCATATGTTCTATTACTGCTTGTCAAATGTGTGTGTGTGTACACACACACACACACACACACAGATGAACTGACAAGGCTCATAAAGAGTAAACTCTTTATGTACTTAATCCCATTTTTTCATATTTATCCAAGGATATCACTCCAGCTCTCTCTTCTGTACTGTTATTTTTCCCTACCTACTGGATCCCTCGTATCAGCATACAAATATGCTATTTATTCTACCATATTAAAAAATTCCTCTTTTGATCTCATTTTCTATGTTTCTAATTTCTTTATTTCACTTTATATAAAATTTCTGCATTTTCTGTACAATCAGATGTAACTTCGCAACTAAAAAGCATTCACAGTGTTCAGAGTCAGACAGACTTAACCAGAATCTGAATCTTGACTTTATTAATTCACTAGCTGTGAACTTGAGTAAAGATTTCTCTAGTTCTCAATTTTATTGTCTGTAAAATGGGAAAACTAATCTTCACCTAAGATTGCTCCAAAGAGAGAACATTAGAGTATCTACAAATCAATTACCATGGTGTCTGCCATGTGATTTGCACGCAATCGGTAACATTTATAATTAATTTTGAGAAAAGTAAACAGTTAAGTGGAAAGAAATAAAAACTGTAAGAAATGGGGCAAAGCAAGAGTCTATTCTTCCCCATCTCTAGGGTTCTATGATTTTTATTGAGATTTCCAAGGAAAAAGGGCTGAGAGGGTCAACCGGTTTTAAAACCAAGAATCATGTTTCTTCTTAGTTTTGTTTGTAGTGTTGCTGTTGTACAATGGAAAGATAATTCTAAAGTAACATAAAATACTTATACCAAAATTATATTCTTAAGTAACTCTCCCCAAATTTAAAACTAGGCAAGCTGCTAAAAGTGGAGCTTATTTGCAATATGTTTTATTATTTTAAAAGTTTTGGCTTAGTCCCAGGTTCATGCTTAAAATGGGCCACTTTTTTTCTGGGGACCAACAATGCTTATCAGGACCTCTGGATTAATCTTGTTTAAGATTACCTCACTCATCTCCATTTTGCTACTGATTCTAGAACCAGAAACTACTAATACATCTTTATAATTTTTATTATTTTTATTATTTTTATTCTTTTCTTGGGTATTTGGTGGAGTAGAGGAAGACAAGGATAGAACTTTTCTATTTCATTTCAAATACTTTTGACATCTTTTTGTACTATGAAATCCTGTGCCTTTTCATATCTGAGGTACCTAGGAAATCAAATTCTTAAAAATAATGCTGTGTAGGAGTCTCTGAGAGAAGAGATTGTATCCCAGAAGTTGTGTGTGGGTAACTGAGGACAGATTTGCAGATTTCAGCCCAATCTGGTTTAATTTTTTTAAAGCTGTATCATGGGAAAATCGTGTTCCTAAGGCTTGAAATTTGAAGGGGAGAGAGAATGGGAAATCAGGCCTGTCCAGCACCTTCTGCCATCCCACCCCCTGCTGGAGGCTGTGTGTGGGCTTCTCACTTAATCATGGGAGGCAGTTCTCTTGAAGAGCTGCTTTTGGCAGTTTGAGAAAGACAGCACTGCCATCTGGTATTTCTGTGTATGGCATGACAGTCAAGAGTGCTGGGATTGGGGTTAGGGCAACAGGGATGGAATTCTGCTTATACCAATTGGGATATCACATAGCAGTAACTTGTGTCTGTGGGATAGGGAAGGTTCTTTTAAAGTTCACCCCCATCTATCACCCACACTTGATCTCCATCAGCCCATGGTTACCACCATTCTTGACATAAATGAATGAACTTTTCTCAAACTCAACACTACTCATTTTCCCCTATATGGAAATTCTGAGACAGCCACTTCAGTTACCTTGAACAAGTGAAACTTCTCTGAGCCTCAGTTTCTTATGTAGAGGTTTGAGGATTAAATGAGAAGCATTTGACATGATACCTGACATAGAGTTCAATAAAGGATAGCTATGATCACTGTTAACACCTCAGAGTTTAAATAAATGCCATTACTTACCTACATTTATTTGTCTGGTCAGGAGGACCTCAGATGCAAATTAAGATAGCAATTATTTAATTACATTGCATCTGCTTATTTGGAAGAAAGCTTGTTTTCCCATATAAGGAAGCAATTCCCAATGCAAATCACAGGCTATAAACAATATAAAAATATACCTATAATAAAAAGAAAGTGTTCCTACTATTTTTTATAGAAGGCTGGTATGGGGAATTGTTTGCAAACACCCCCAAACTAGATTTTTTTGTTTAGAATTAATTCTTCATATCAGGATAGAAAGCACCATTTCAACCAGTGATTTTACCATAGTCCCTTAAGCTCTGTGGAGGAAATATAGATTATATTGATCTAGTATAATAATATACTAACCTTAGGCTTTATTCATAGGAAACAATTTAGTATAGGAAACAATTCCAAACTACTAGGTAGAAAGCATATAAGGTTGGTTGTAAAAACGATTTTTCCAAAGCAATAACTCCCATTGCTTATGTTGTTACAAAAATAAATAAATAAATAAATAAATGGGATAATTAAGGTGACTATGTCTGTAACATATCACAAATTAATTTTTGCTCTTTTTATTTTCTAATAATTGATTTCCTCCAGTTCATCCTTCACTGAGACTTGTTCTGAGTACTAAATGCAAGTTAGATGAAAAGAAAAGAAATGGAAAGGAATACAAAGCTAAGAACCTGACCAAAAACGCAGAAAGGCAATTTTTCAAAAAATGTAAAGTCACCATTTGATTAGAATGTCTGGGTTTAGGATTTTTCAAACATTGACAATCAGCCCTATGTTTTCTGGAATTGTCCTAAGGGCTACCAGAAAAAAAGGAAGACAGGGGGTATAGGGAAGAATGCCTCACTCACACCCAATTCCCACCACAAGCAAAACACCACCACTTTAAAAGATTCTGTATGTTGGCTTCAACCTAAGTTGTCATATAAAGCTGGGAGACTCAAAGAGAGGAAACAATCATGAAATCATGACATTCCCCTCACCATCCAGGATGCTCTGATTTTATAAATCAAGCCCCCATCCAGCATTACAGTTTATGGGGCTCTATTAAGGGATCTGCTTGTATCCATTTGACCAGTGCCTTCAGACCATAAGTGGATGATAATTACACAAGTGGAGAAGATCAAAATATACCCAACATATCTTTGATTGTAGGCTACTAAATAATAAAAGTGCTGGTGCTGCAGGCCCATTAAAACCTGTGTGCTTATTGTGACCATTGGTATCTAAATACTTTACAACTTTCTAAAAAAGCAAATTTAATTTCTCTCTTCTTGGGTGTAGTTACCTTTCCTTAAGATGTTCTCTAGAAGTTCACTCAAGCTAAGATAAAACCTGCTTTAATAGCAGACATCTAATCAAGCAACAGAGTCACTTTTCATGTCATATCACTTGCTACTCAGTGTCCTATGGGGAAATTAATTAAATAGATCCACTATTCCTGTTATATAATTGAGGTACCAGGGGGGCTGGAAGAGTTAAGTGACTCATCAAAGCCAGTTCCCCTGGATACTCTTGTATCCTCTGTCTCCCGGATTTAAAGTTTTTCTTTTCTTTTTTTTCCCCACATTCATTTCTACTATACTCATAAGAGATTAAAAATCTACACCTGCAAATATATATGTATATACCGATACAGATATAGATATAGATATAGATATAGATATAGATATAGATATAGATATAGATATAGATATATAGATATAGATCGATCTATACTGACACACACACACAGGGTGGAGCAAAAGTAGGTTTATAGTTGTTCATATGGAAAATAATACAATAATTAATAAACAAAAATACAAGAATAAAGTCTGTGTTTTGCATACTCACAACTGTACTCACAATTGTATATATTATCAGTTACTTTCACCATGAAAATGAATCCTACTATTATAATTTTACATGGTGGGGTGGGTAGGATAGAGAAAAAAAATCACTAATTGAGTGCCTACTATGTGCCAGGCACTGTTCTAGGCACAAGAAATACAAGACAGCAGAACCCATGAAGTGTGAAATATACTGGGAGAAGGGGGGAGAGAGAGAGAGAAAAGAAGAAGAATAAAGTGCATCAATCAGGTAATTACACATGTGAACAGTGCTCTTTATGCTGCTAACACAGTGACTAATCTATACTAATAAAAGGGTAATATGCTAATTAGGGCGGATGTCTTCTGGAAGTCCATCCGGACAAAGCCACAGTGGCTGCGAGGCTGGGGCTCAGGCAGCCATGAGACCCAGTGGCTGCAAGGCCCAGGGCTCAGGCAGCCATGAGCCCTGGCGGCTGCGAGGTCCGGGGCTCAAGTCTCGCAGCCACCACTGCTGGCAGTAGCAGCAGCAGCGGGATGATGGGGGTGATGCCTTCCCCTGATCAGTCTGGTCGCCTCCCGCAGAGGGAGGGCAGACTGTAGCTTTGGACCGCTTCCCGTGGGCAGGCCTAATCTGTCAGTAGGACATCCCTGAGGGCTCCCAGACTGTGAGAGGGGGCAGGCCTGGCTGAGGGTCCCTGCCCACCCAGTACACGAATTTTCGTGCACCGGGCCTCTAGTAGAGAATAAGCAGGAAGACATTGGCTACTTCAGCAGAGATAGTAACAGAAGGCCTTTCCAAGGAAAGCCCATTAAAGCCTGACTCTGAGGATGAGTAGGACTCAGACAAGAAGTTAAAGGAAGAGTGTTTTGGGGCGAGGGAACACAAGTGTAGTATATTAAGGTGGGAAACACACTGGCCTTTTGTAAGAACTGTCAAAAGGCGGGTGTAACAGAGGGATGAGTGCCTTTAACCCTTTGCACTCGCTTGCTTTTTTCTTGATTCCTTTATTCTAATGCTAACCGCGTGGAGTCACACTCCACATCGGAGTGCAAAAAGTTAAAAGGAGCAAGAGAGGTGAGCATAACAACAGGAATTGGTGTTATATGCTTTTCCTTTCTCTAAGGTCTTGAGTGTGCATAGCAATAGTCCAAAGTGAAACCAGTAGGCAGAAGCTTGACTTCTGTCTTGATAGTGATCAGGATCAGCTCTAATAGATTCATATTCTCTCAGTTTTTCTTCCAGCTACTTGTAAGATGAACCAAAACTGCCTATAGATCAAGTAGTGCTTGGTGAAAAAAAGCTAATAAGATGATATGACCTTGGCTTAATCCTCACAGCACTACCGTGAGAAAAGCTTCCTCGTTTCCCTTTTACAGGTGAATGTTCTGAGGTATAATGAGGTTAAGATGCTTGGCTGAGTAGACCCTGGTAAGAAGTAACACAACTACAATTTTTATCCAGATAGATCCTATGTTGTCAGTGTATCCAAACATATTCTCTGCATTCCTGGTTAAAACTTAATATCAAGCAAAACTAGGGGCAAATTTCATTCACTTTTTTTACATTTCACATTTTCTTTCTTTAAAATGTAGCATTATGAATTTCTGTACTCATCCAACAAATGCGTATTAAGCATACCCTGTGTTCAGCACTGTGGTAGTAACTGAAAATGACTTGTGTATGAGACTGACAAAGTAAATAAATAATCCGCAGTTAAAGTTAAATAATAATGATACATACCATTTTGAGAATCATAAAAGGAGACTACAGACATAATTATAAATTCCTTTTAAAATCAATTATTTGGTCATCTAAGGCTATCATTTGGCTTCTGGTTTTACACAGGTGCTTTCATAAGACAAAAGTTTGAATGGAAGAGAGAACTGAAGAGTTTAAAAAGAAAGATACTGGTTCCTGGAGTAACTAAATCATTCACATGGCTATGGCTGGGGAAAATCTCATTAATAAGAAATGAAATGATTGCTAATGATCTTAAGATTCCTCTAAGTCATCCTAGGCTATAACTTGTATGACTTCATCAGCCAGCTAGTATCTTCAAGTCAACAAATGCATTAAAGATTTAAGCATTTTCTCTTCTCTCAGCTTTAATATAAAACCTGGTTTAATTTTCTGATACTCCAAGTTCAGATTAGGAAGCTCCCTGTCTATTCTCATATTAGTTTACACTTGCCCATCACAATTGATTGAAGTTGCCCACTTACTAATATTTTCCTAAACCATAAGGTCCATGAGTATACTGTCCACATGCTTCTGTGGAGAAGTGCTGGGAAATCATTAGCATAAGGACTTTGTGAATCAAGATCTTGATTCTTAGAAAAGCAACCCTCCTGCACCTTTGGTGGAATTGCAAACTGGTGCAGCCTCTATGGAAAATAATATGGAGGTGCCTCAAAAAATTAAAAATAAAACTACCATATGACCCAGCAATCCCACTTCTGAGTATTTACCTGAAAAAAAATCCAAGACATTAATTTGAAAATATATATGCATCCCTATGTTCATCACTGCATTATTTACAGTAGCCAGGATATAGAAGCAACCTAAATGTCCATTGATAAAGAAGATGTGGCCGTAATTGACGGCAAGAAGTTTGTATTAAATATAAGAGCAGTATAAGGCAATAAAGAATTTGAAGCAGAAATATGATATGGTCTGATTCACATTAAAAATCTCACCATGTTTGCAATAGAGAGAATAGATCCAAATGGGACAACCCCCAAATGTGAGGTGGAAAGGAAAATTTAGCTTATTTGCAGAAGTCTAGAAAAGCAATGCTGGTGATCTAGGCCAGAGTATCATCAGTGGAAATGAAAAGAAATGGATGGAGACCTGGCTGGAGCATTAGCATGGGCACTGAATGGTCAAGGGTGCAATTCCCAATCAAGGGCATGTACCTGGTTGCAGGTTTGATCCCCGGCACTGGTCAGGGCATGTGCAGAAGGGAACCAATTGATGTGTCTCTCTCATCTCTCTCTCTCTCTCTCTCTCTCTCTCTCTCATCTCTCTCTCTCTCTCTCTCTTTCTCTCTCTCCTTCCCACCCTCTCTTCCAATCTTCCTAAAAATCATTGGAAAAAATATCCTAGGGTGAGCATGAACAAAAAAAAATGGATGGATTTGAGAGAGATGAAAAAGAACCAATAGGACTTGTCATAGATTGAAGAAAGTGACTCGGGAGAAGAAAGAGACAGGATGACACCCATGTTTCATTCTTCCCTGGGAAACTGGGAGACTGAATTGACATTTACTGAGATGAAGAACACAGGGAGAGAAGAGGTTTGGGAACAGCAGACAATGAACTCAATGGAGCTTCAGCACAGTTGAAAGAATCCCCCTGAAAAAATTAGAATAGCCAGGATGCAAACTTTCCTACCCAAAATAATTCCTCCCCCAGTTGACAGGACGCAGTGCATATCTGGGTTGGCTCATTGCACCTGGATGGCAGCCCTGTCTACTAATGAGAACAGCAGTGGAATACTAGACAGTTCATGAATGACTGGAAAGACAAATAAGGGTTTCTTTTATTGCCTGCCATATCATCAGATTCAACGTGGGCAATGGAGATAATAAATAGATTCCAATTGCTACTTATCTATATGATAAATATTAAAAAACTAATAATAAAAGATGACCTTCCCTTGACTCCATAACACACCGCATTTCAATCTGCCAAAGCAAATTAAATGTGAACTTGCCATCACTCATGAAGGTTCCTTGTCAGAAATAATGGACTTGAATCTGATCAAGTCTCTAGAATCTATAGTCTAGATATAACAAAATCACAGAAAATACAGGGGTCAGAAAAATATGTGTTTATGGTGTAACAGAGATCACAGAGATGGATCAGCCAAACCCAGAATGTGGGACAGTCAACATGACAAACAACTTGGTTTCTTCAAACAAATTGAAAAAGGGGGTGGGAGAGAGAAGACAAAAAGAGGGAGAAAGGGAGAGCTTAAAAGATATTTAAGACATATATTTTACCTTTGTTGCATATAAATTATATGTAGGTTTTTTTTTCAAATTTTAAAGAGAAAAGAAATTGTAACCAAAGGTAATGAATGCACCTCATTTGGATCTTGACTCAAACAAGCCACCTTTAAGAAAATATTGTGAGGCAATCAAGTGTTTGAACATCAACTAGATATTATAGTAAAGAATTACAACTAGATTTCAAATGACATTTTTTTCAATGTAATCTCATTATAACATTGATGAGATCCCACAGGAACTTAACTCTTATTTATATAAATTAGCCTATGGTAAAATTGGTCTCCCTATATATTTTTCATAAAGTTGCAGAACCTATCTATGATGTTAAGTGAGGATTTACTGTATTAATTTTGCATGTAATAATTGCATTTTGTTATTTTTTTAGTTCATTTTATTTTGGAAATATATTTTAGATGAATAAAATGATTGATGTATGAAATTTGCTTTAAAATAATCCAGTACAAACAGGAAGGAAAGTAGGTAGGACTATTGATGAAATAAGATTGGTCTTGTAAACCTTGGGAGAGAAACCAAGATGGTGGCATAGGTAAACACCTAAATTGCTGCCTCGCACAACAATTTCAAAACTACAACTAAAAAACAAAACGGACATCATCCAGAACCACAGGAAGGCTGGCTGAGTGGAAATTCTACAACTAGAAGGAAAGAGAAAAGCACAATGAGACTCAGAGGAGCTGCAGGAGGCAGAGATACTGAGACAAGCGGAGAGCACTGGCAACTAAGTGTGCAGCTGGCTTTCTCAAATGGGAGGGAGACAAAAGCTCCCAACTACGCTGAACTCAAGTTCCGGGCGAGATTCTGGGGACCCAAATTCATACGGGGTGAAACTGGACTGTCAGGAAAGAGAAAAGCACACTGAGACTCAGAGGAACTGCGGAAGGCAGAGGTACCGAGGTGCGTGCGCAGAGAATACGGGCAACTGAGTACACGGCTGCCTTTCTCAAGCAGGAGGGAGACAAAAGCTCCCAACTTCACTGAACTCCAGTTCCGGGTGAGACTCTGGGGACCCAGACTCATTCGGGGAGAAACTGGACTGTATGGCAGCGGGCGGAACTCGAGGGCGGCTTTCTCTCAGAGGTGCTTGCAGTGATTACCACGGGACATTGAGACACAGGGGCCTATTAGGGCAGGGATGACGGGAAACCAATGCTGTCTGCTCCGTCCTGAGACTCCACCCCATCCAAGCACAGAGGCTTTTGCAAGTCTTCTCCCATAAGGGTGTCTCCAGCACAGAACTTCTCCCAGCATAGACACAGCTGATCCTCACAGCCAATTGGCCTGGAGGTCAATTCCTCCCAGTGATACCAACAACAATCAAGGCTTAACTACAACAACACTGTGCACACAGACCATAAAGGGGTGCACCAAGAGTGTCCACCTCAGGTAACTGGGGAGGCTGAGCCACTGGGCCCTATACGACACCTAGCACACAAAGCCACTCTATCAACTCAGAGAAGCAGCCAAAATGCAGAGACAAAGAAAGAGATCACAAATGAAAGAAATGGAGGAAAGCAAACGACTGGATATAGAGTTCAAAACCATGGTTATAAGTTTTTTCAAGAATTTCCTAGAAAAGACAGATAAACTTAGCGAGACCCTTGAGGATATGAAAAAGGACCAACTAGAAATTAAGCATACACTGACTGAAATAAAAAATATTATACAGAGATCTAACAGCAGACTAGAGGATCGCAAGAATCAAGTCAAAGATTTGAAATACAAAGGAGCAAAAAACACTCAACTGGAAAAGCAAAAAGAATCCAAAAATATGAAGATAGTGTCTGGAGCCCCTGGGACAACTTCAAACGTACCAACATCCAAATTATGGGGGTGCCAGAAGAAGAGAGAGAGCAAGATACTGAAAACCTATTTGAAGAAATAATGACCGAAAACTTCCCCTACCTGGTGAAAGAAATAGACCTACAAGTCCAGGAAGCACACAGAACCCCAAACAAAAGGAATCCAAAGAGGACCACACCAAGACACATCATAATTAAAATGCCAAGAGCAAAAGACAAATAGAGAATCTTAAAAGCAGCAAGAGAAAAACAGTTACGTATCTACAAGGGTGCCCATATGACTGTCAGCGGATTTCTCAACAGAAACTATGCAGGACAGAAGGGAGTGGCAAGAAATATTCAAAGTGATGAATAGCAAGAACCTACAACCAAGATTACTCTACCCAGCAAAGCTATCATTCAGAATTGAAGGTCAGATAAAGAGCTTCACAGATAAGAAAAAGCTAAAGGAGTTCATCACCACCAAACCAGTATTATATGAAATGCTGAAAGGTATTCTTTAAGAAGAGGAAGAAGAAGAAAAAGGTAAAGATAAAAATTATGAACAACAAATACGTATCTATCAACAAGTGAATCTGAAAATCAAGTGAATAAAAAAATCTGATAAACAGAATGAAGTGGTGAATATAATAGAATCAGGGGCATAGAAAGGGAGTGGACTGACAATTCTCGGGGGGAAAGGGGTGTGGTGGATGCGGGAAGAGACTGGACAAAAATCGTACACCTATGGATGAGGACAGTGGGGGGGCGGGTAAGGGCAGAGGGTGGGGTGGGAACCAGGTAGAGGGGAGCTATGGGGGGAAAAAAAGGGGAACAATTGTAATAATCTGAACAATAAAGATTTATTAAATTTAAAAAAAAAGATTGATCTTGTAATGATAATGTAATTATTAAAGCTGGGTGTCTTGACATTTGGATATATTTAAAGATGTCTGCACTAAAAAGTGTTAACTGACTTGCAAAGAAATCCTGTACTTGAGGAAAGCTATAGCAAAGACCAAAGAAAAAGAGCAACTGTCAGCTGTGATGCAGAAACTGAGCATTCATCTACCAGTTTCTGAAGGAACTTTTTTCTATTCATTGTGCTATCACTCTCCTATGCAAGTCACTCCTCTCTACAGTTTGTATTTGGAGGTTTTCCAAATGGAGATTTCTGGCACTTTATAAACTACTAGAAGCCCAATGCATGAAGATTCGTGCTTAGAATGTGCTTTCCTTTCCCTGGCTGCCAGCACCACCTTTCCACTCCGGCCCAGCCCCTTTCCACTCAGGCCCTGGAGCCGCCTCTTTCCGCTCCAGCCCCACCTTCCCATGCTGCCCAGAGGCCATGGCGACAATGCAAGCATCCCCCCGCCCCCCGCCCCATACTCAACGTGTATGCACATTAACCGCCATCTTTGTTGGGTTAATTTGCATATCACTCCTGATTGGCTGGTGGCATAGAGGAGGTACAGTCAATTTACATGTTTGTCTATTATTAGGTAAGATTTCCACCTCTAATTCCTTTGA
The DNA here is from genome assembly GCF_951640355.1 of Cnephaeus nilssonii. Lineage (NCBI taxonomy): Eukaryota > Metazoa > Chordata > Mammalia > Chiroptera > Vespertilionidae > Cnephaeus > Cnephaeus nilssonii. The sequence continues at coordinate 83,766,463 of NC_137076.1, read as the reverse complement.
TAGGATTTAAACTCACTAGACTTTCAGGAGCATTTCGTCTTCTCTTTCCCTGTGTGTGTGTGTGTGTGTGTGCGCGCGCGCGCGCATGCGCGCACACGTACGTACATTGAGGCAATCTCAGAGACTTCCCTTTTCTGTCCACATGTAGACACTCCTCTTGCTGCCAAATCCATTCAATGATGTTACAGATCTAGGGAAAAAACTACTTTAATCACCTTCCACAAGAAATTGGGCTCAGTTAATACATCTTGTTTGACATGAAAAAGAAAACAATATAATAAAATATTTTACTAACATGCTTATATTACTGTTACATTGAGTCCAAAGCTCAGAACACAGCATCTTAAAGACACATAAGAAATTACATTCACCACCCCTGCCCTTTAGCATCACCATTTAATTATCTGTGTAAGTACAGGTCTAAATTGACTTCATGATGAAGCTGTACACTTAAATTGTGCTTTTTTTTTTTTACATTATAATTTAAAACACCTCAAGTCACCTGATCCACAACTATTAAAAGGTTTCTTATGTACAAAAATCCCTGAGAAAAGTAGTACCATGCCTTAAAACTTTCCTAAATATAATGACAGAACAGAATTTTTGCTGACAACAAGTCTTGAAAGAGAGAAAGAATTTGAAAGCAGGAGTGACTAAAACAGAAGGATAAGAGGGTATCAAAGTAGATAAGACAGAAAATCATCACAGAAAAAGATGTCAGTGGTGGTAAAGTCCAAACCTTCACCGTTTTTTACTATACTGTTCTGTTGCTTCATTTTGAAGGGCCAACCATCATATCTCTATGGGCAATAAAAATTTAAGTCATAATTGGTGTTTTTCAAGTAACCAAGAGAAAAAGAGCTAGAATCATTTAAGGACAGATGCATTTCCACCTGTTTTCCTATAAAAACACACCCTCTTATTGAAGCTTTAAAATATTTTTTTTCAATTACAGTTGACATTCATTACCTAGAGGTCCACTTCTGGGTATGTATCTGAACTAATTCAAAACACTAATTCAAAAAGATATATGCACCCTTATGTTCACTGCAGTGTTGTTTACAATAGCCAAGATATGGAGGCAGCTTAAGTGCCCATTAATAGGTGAGTCGATAAAGAAAATATGGGACATATATACAATGGAATATTACTTGGAAATAAAAAACAATGAAATCTTACCATTTGTGACAACATGGATGGACCTAGAGGGTATTATGCTATGTGAAATAAGTTAGACAAAAAAGACAAGTACTATATGATTTCACTATTGAAGCTTTTTGTTGTTGTTATCCTCACCAGAGGATACTTTTTGCACTGATTTTTAGAGAGAGTGGAAGGGAGTGGTAGAGACAAAGAGAGAGAAACATCCATGTGAGAGAGACACATGAACTGGTTGTCCCCCAAATATGCCCAGATTGGGGCCAGGGATCAAGCCAGCAACCGAAACATGTGCCCTTGACTGGAATCGAATCCTCAATCCTTCAGTCCTCAGGCTGATGCTCTAACCACTGAGCAACCTGGCTAGGGCAGTGTTGGGTAATTCACAGTAGCCAGAACCATAAATTCCTTCCCAAAAGAGGCCACGCTGCGGAATTCTAAAGAGAAATCATTTCCTGATCTACTTTTCTCCAACACCCCATCTAAGTCAATAGCCCTGAACATATATACTATGTAAGTAAAGCAATTCAGAGACTTTTGTGACAACAACCCTTTAAATTTCAGGAAATGAAATAAAGAGAAGAAAGGTTAAAATGTACCTACAAGAAGCAATTTGTGTGTGTGTTTTTTTAAAAAAAAGGTGAAGAATCAGTGTATCTGTAATTCACAGAACTCAGAGTAATCATCCTATGAATTAAACTCCCTACTTGTGGTCATGTTATCATGGCTTTATGAGAGGCAAATGCCTTTCCATCTGAGTGCTTTTGGGCATTTGTCTGAAGTAACTGACTCATAAATAGGATTAAGGAAATGTGCATAATTCTCTCCAACCAAGAACAATCTTCCCACTCTCTCTGGGATTGGAAGATGGCTCTAAATAAGAGGTTCATTTATTTCCATGCACCTGTGATTTGTGCGCCTAAGTGGTGTGAATGGCTACTGAGTATCTGGTTCAAAATCAGGACTTCTATTTTCTAAACCTCTTAGCTCCCATTTCATTCAGAGATGAATCAAGAAGGCATTCTCTGATGTTTATGATATTGCTTTCTATACAACACCGGAAGAGAACAGAGGTAATGACTTAGCTAGTTGGGTGGGTACGGAGGAAATGGAACTTTCTCATTGTTTTTAAATTATAACAAAGCAGTTATCTAAAATACTTTGTAAGGCAGTCATACGATAAGCATTTCTATGTTCCTATATCACATTTTCCATGTTGCTGATACATAAATCATAATCCATAGCATCTCACATATCATCTTGGTGTGTAAGCAATGCAGACAAACACATTTCTTATCCTCTTAAACACATAGTACAGACACCTGTTAGTTTTTTTAAATACTTTTAAAATATATTTTTATTGACTTTAGAGAGGAAGGGAGAGGGAGAGAGAGATAGAAACATCAATGATGAGAGAAAATCATTGATCAGCTGTCTCCTGCATGCCCCCCACTGGGGATGGAGTCAGCAACCCTGCATGTACCCTGACCAGGAATCTAACCCTGACCCCTGGTTAATAGGTCCATGTTCAAACACTGAACCATGCCAGCTAGGCATTTTTTAATATGTTTTTATTGATTTTGGAGAGAGAGGGGGGGAGAGGAAGAGAGAGACAGAGATAGAGATATAGAAACAGAGACAGAGACAGAGACAGAGACAGAGACAGAGACAGAGATAGAGATAGAGATAGAGATAGAGATAGAGATAGAGATAGAAACATCCATGTGAGGGAAAAACATCTATCAGTTGCTTCCTGCACGTGCTCCAGTTGGGGAGACTGGAGGTGGAACCAGCAATCTGGTTATGTGCCCTGACCAGTGATCAAATCGACAACCTTTCGGTGCATGGGAGGACATTCAACCAACTGAACTACACTGGCCAGGGCAATACCTGTTGACTTTAATTGTTCATAATTCTACATTAACTAAATAGTCAAAACTACCTGATGCTGACCATCAATTCTAGATTTACATGAAGATTAAATAAGGCAAGAATCTAGCCTTTTTAATAATACAAGGAATTTTGGTCTTCCAATTCTCCCTTGGAAAACGTAAAGGAAAAAGTCAGGTAAACAGGGGAAGAAGGGGTCATCCCCCATGACTGCCAACTACTATATACAATGAATTAATTTCTCGTTGTTTATTTTTTACTATGATATGGATCCAGGCAAAGTGATTCTGCATTATCCCTGGGTTATTAGAAGAGTCTGACCGCTTGGAGTTAATTTTATATATATATATATATAAACTTATGTATTTATTATATATGATATTTAACCTAAGTAGTTGAATTTCTCTGTGAAGAGCATGTGCGTGCGTGTGTGTGTGTGTGTGTGTGTGTGTGTGTGTGTGTGTTGGCTGGTTTTTTGAGGATGCAGGGGCTCTTCCTGGGATTCGTGCTGCCCTTTGGAATCGGGCAGGTTGCAGCTCCTGCCCTCTGTGCTCTCAGCTCCACACCTGTGCCGTAGCCTGGAGCTCTGTACCTCTCTGTGGGGCTCACTGGGGCTAGATCTTGCTGGACAAAGATTGCATACAGTCAGCTTTAGAGCACCTCCCATAGATTTGGTCTATTAACCAGAGTACAACAGTTTGATGAATTGGTGCTTATATAGGCACAGTTGGCAGCTTCTAATTAAATAATTATGGCTAAGCAGCTTCATGGAAGCTGTTATGGACCCTAGAAAGCCAGCTGTCAGTCTTGTTGGTCTTTAGACAGAGGAAGAGTTAACAGTGAACTCTGGGTATTAGGCACAAAGGGGAAGTATGTCATATGCAGCATACACGCTGTGCAATATAAAGTTGCTGTGTGTTTGTGCTAGCCTGACCAGAGGGATGGAGAGCAAACTTTTGCTTAGCAATCTCTCAGCAGCCCAGCAAAGAAAGAAGTAATTATATGATCAGGAGCCCAGAACCCGTCCAAAGCATCCTAAAGAGGGCACACAGTGTTAGATGCATGAGTCTTTAATCAGTCTTTGACACAGAAATGTCACTGAGATAGTAGGTAAATACAAATCAGGTTCTGGGTCTCATTTAGAAGTACAAGTGATTAAAAACCTATTGTGGTCTTTTGGGGGATAGAGTTATTATGATTTTATTTGACTGAAGCTTTTTAAGATGCCATTTTAAATATTAGAAATCAGAGAACAAGATAAATATCACAAACCTAGATTTGAACTCTAAGGTGCATTTTTCCATAAAGTGAGAAGATATTTGTTCTATGTAATCACAGATAATATCAGATTCCTTTACAGAAGGCTAAAAAGCTAGAGTCTTATTTCTACACTAGTGGGAAATCCACCAGAAGGAAGAAAGTAGTTTCTGGTATCTGGCAACTGAGCTTCAGCACAGAGGAAGATATAATTATAGGTAAGTGCCATAGATAACGTTATTGGACCAAATCATGCTTATTATTGCACATTAGTATGCTACAGACCTGATTACTGATTTCACATATCTCCACAGGCTGTCCTTTCTACATATACATAGGACTTGACTTCTAAAAACCCAATGTGTGTTAACCCAGTACAGAACAATTCAGCTTCCCACTGACCAGCAATTCAGCAAGGCTCCCAGCACCACCTCCAAAGGAATAAACACAACTGTAGGCAAAACCGAGTCCAAGAAATTCATTTGTTCTTTTATGTTCAAATAAATTTGGACATTTTAACCCCCTAAATGTATGGGTTTGCCTTTAAACAAGAAGAGAGGAAATCAAATGTTAACACTGGAAACATATTTCTTACGGAATTCACTTCCCAACTCCCAGGCCAGCTGAATATCAGCAGTTAAATCGAGCACTAGACTTTACATACTGACTTGCTATTCTCCTTTCGGAGGTCAATGGCTTACAATTTATCTAAAAAATGCTATTTCCTAAAGCAAAACAATCTGTATTGAAAGTTTTAATTTAGGCAAATGGACTGACCTCTAAGAAAGCGAGTTCAAAAACTTCAATATAATAGTTTCCTTTCCTTTTTCCCTCTGGTTTCCTTTTATGTCAGTAATTCTATCACCTCAGCTGCCTAGATGTTTGCATGTGATTGACAATTCTCAAGGACCTAACTCCTTCTAGGTGGATCTTAAATGAGGTTCAGCTTACGTTTGCAATGCAACTCAAGTCTCAGTACAAATTACTGAAGAATCAAATAGAAGACTTGTAAAGCCTATAAAAGAAAATTTTAGACTTGGGGGGAGGGTAAGAAAGGGAGTCTTTCGTCAGTGTATACTGCCATCTAGCCAAAATCTCATCATTCAGTATAACATACATTTGTGTTTTCAAAGCCCCTGATGAAAGCAAGTCTTCAGCAACTAGCTTAATAGATCCCAAAGTTCAGATAAAAGAATAGACAGCAGCACTTCACCCACTCCGAGGCTACCAACCTCCGTGGACCAACAGCCAAGTTCTAATCATCACCATAACTTCACAATTCAACATCTGGCAGACAGATATACATGTCTGTTTTAATTCCACATAATACCAATATCATTTGCATCTTGTAATTTTGAGGCCTTTGAAAATTCTGTGACTTCACTGGAAAAACAGATAAAGTTGCCTTAGGTAACACACGAGAGCTGAATTATAAACTCTAATACTCTAGCTATACCTCAAGTTAAAAAATAAAAATCCCAAAGTAATATTCCTTAGACACCGACATAACATGCAGACCATACACATCTGTAAAGAGAATCAATACACATGAACAATAAAAAGAACCCTTTGCACTTACGGTAGAAGACATATTCAGTGTAGCTTGACCAGATTTTGTCATCTGTATATTGGTTGAGGAAAGATGCTGTCACTGAGGAGTTACAGGCCACCATGTGGAATCCACACTCTGACAACATATCAAAAGCTCTTTCCAGATGCTTGAATTTGAGATAAAATCTGGAGGTGTATCTTTCTGGGGCTCGGTCAGGGTCTCTGCTCTCATTCAAAGTTTCTCCAAAGACCTCCTTTGCCAAGGAAATCCTTCCACAAACCAAAATCCGGGGAACTCTCCGAAACTTGGCATCTGCCTGCCCCTCTCTGCCCATGGTGCAGGACCCTCTGTAACCCACAGTAATGAAACCCCACTTGCGGTCAGCAGGGAGCAGTGAGGAAGCCGGGCAGATTCTCGTGTCACTTCCTTGCGAGGCATCTTCGAAGTCACTATGGCAGAATTCCTCCGGGCTTTGCTTGATTTCATCAGGGGTCAGGAGTTTGACCAAGTCTGGGAGCAGGAAGTACTCAGCTTCCCTTTTCAGTCTTCCTCTCTCTGGAAAGTGATCAGGCAGGACCACCTGCCTATCCCTGAGATAGTCCAGAATATAACGGAACAAGAATCCATCTCTGTCAATGAAAAACCTTCCCTTGGAGTCCTTGGCTAGATCGTTAGCCGTGTCTCTCTTTGGGGAAAACATTTTCCACAGGAGGGAATGAGGGATGCTTATTAATGTAGAATGGCGAGTGAAATAAACTTGACCCCCAACATTCAGCTCCATGACTTCAGGGAAGGAGTTTGGAACTGTGGCCCCTTGTTCTCGAGGATAATAACGACTACAGTTTCCACTCAGAGCCATTGTCCCTTTCTCTTTCTCCTCCTCCTATTTTGATTTGAAGGTGCAATCAAAAGGAGTCACAGCCTTATCCTTTACATCAACTTGAAAGGTAGGGAGAAAGAAGGATGCTTACTTGTTAGAAATGACCTCCTCTTACCCCAGTATTTTTCCCCAAGAAAGCAAAATTTAGAATAGTCCACAGGTGAAGTAGTTGAAACCCTGGCTGGTGGTGAGCTATGACTTCATGGAATATAATCAACTCATCTCCATTCAATCTTCCCCCAGGCTCAGTAGACAAGGCAGGCCAAGTCCCCAGTTACTCAGAGATCTGTCTAAAGGAAAAGAGAGAAAATTATTTCCTCAAACCCAGCATGAGTCAGAAAAAGAGAGAGCTGATGGAGAGGGGAGGGGAGAGGAAGGGGAGGTAGAGGGAGGGAGGGATGATGGGAGGAAGGAAGGTAGAAAGTATTTTACATAAGCAGCCTTGGAACTACTGATTTTAGCCATTCTCCCAGGAAATAGCTTCTCTCAAGCTATTCTGTGTCTACATGTTTATCCATACACCTCTGTCTCCAGCAATTAGTATTAAAAACATTTCTATTTGCATTTCTGCATTTAAAAAGTAATATGCAATTTTAAGCTTCTAAGATGGGATTTTTTCCTTCTGGACAGTAAAATCAATAAGCCTCAGAACTTACCTTAGGGAGTGCTGGAAACTCAGTCCTGTGAATAAATACCCATTAGCAAAACGGTCAGAATGCACAGCCACACTGAGTCTATCAATGAAAAGTGCCAGAGAGATGTGCTCTTAGAAAAAAATTATATATATTTATATAAATGTATATTTGTATGTATGTATATATTCATTTCCAATCTCAAGTTAAAACAAGTCACAAAAAGTTAAACCGTGATGAGAGGTGACTGGCTTGAAGAAGCAGAGAAAAATATTCAACCAAAGCGTCTCCAGAGAAGTGGAGGGGGGGCGCGGAGGGATCAAACCTTCAGCAAGAATCCTTAAAACGGAAGAGTTGCAAGAGGTATCAGGACTTAGCAGCTTTTCAGAAAGCCCAGCAGCTGCAAAACGGAGGTGCCCTGCTGGGGTCCCAGGTAGCCACCCCACCTGCCGGCAAGGGCGAACAGGCTCCCATGCTCCTAGCCAGGTGGGAGCCTTTGGGAGCCCTTGGGAGCCGTGGGGAGCAGGTACGAGCTGAGCTGGTGAAGCCGGCAGGAGCCGGTGGGATCTGGCACCTTCAAAGCGCAGAGAAGCCAGCGGGGCTGGGCTCCGGCTTCTCAGGCGGGCGGCGGAGCTGGGCGGTTCCACAGTTCCCAGTGCAGTTGGGCTGCTGTTGTTTCAGCAGTGCAGGCAAGAAACCATCCAGGGAAATGACTATTACATCATCTTAAAGGAATATGGCTTGGAGAAAGCGGAGGCAGCTCGAGTCACGTCCTCCTCGGTGACAGGTTGCTGGGATGGCACAGGGACACAGTGCGCTTGCCTTGGGCAAGGGACTCAGGAGCGCTCGCTCAGGGCTTGGGGCGGGGACGCCGCGCGGCCACTTCCCTCCCTGCCCAGTCTGGAAGTCTGGAGTTTCCAGGGCCTTTGCTTAGCGCTTTCTTCTCTTTTGACCTCCACTGCCACCACCATCCCCCAGAAACAACCCCCCAAACCTGTGGAGAGATAAACGCAAGTGATTTTTTCATTTGACAAATCTACAAACAAACCTTTTGCACAGGCACTGAATTTCAGCTGAAGGGCAAATTTTCCCTTAAAGCTTGCTTAAAAAAAAAAAAAAAAAAAAAAAAGCACACCTAATGACCCCAACGTTCTAACTATAAAGTATTTGTTGTGTTTTTTAAACCAAAGGTACATTAAACCATGTTCTCTTAAACCCCTCCTCTTTTTTCTCCTCCTGTTCCATCCCTCTGCCAATCCCCCAATAAATAAATAAGTAAATAAATATTTAGTCTCTCTGGAATTAATGCCTTTTCAAAAGAATACATGAAGCAGAAGCACGGATACCCTCAGAAAGCCCACAGTTTACACCAGTTTGTCATCATCTTAGCTTACCTGTGAGAAATTGTAACCTGCAACCTTTCTCTGGGGCTGCTTCCTTGCTGAGCATCTCCTTGGATGTGCCACACCCCTGCCCACGTATCCCAGGAGGTCCCTGATGGAAGACACGCGGCTAAGAGATAGTTTACTCCGGTCCCAAAGGACTCCCTTAAGTGCATCATTAAGAGTTTCAGGAAGGCATTTCCAGGGCAACATAATCCACTAACTAAGTGCTTCCAGTTGATCCTGCCAGTCAATAATGGCCCGGCCAACAGTTTACAGTAAGTCTGCCATTTCCCCTTTAAAACACCAGTGTCTTAGGACTCACATTCTTAATAAGAATATAGTACTTCATCTATGAATAATATATGTGAGCCACACTCCATCCCAAACAATTACTATTAAAAAAAACAAAAATGGAGAGTATAATTTAGATGCAATTTATGGGACACATGGGTTTATTGCCAACTTTCCCTCAAGATTTAGCTTAAAAGTAGACTTAGCAGTAGCATAAATTACTAGCTTAACAATCTTTTCTTTCCATAACTATCAGATTACTAAACACGTTCTAAGTTTTATCTAACACTCCAACACCTGAGTATACGTGATGTTGTTTCTTAACTACTCTACTAATCTGTTCTGGCCTAAATCTTTGGGTCTTAATGCTGGACCAATCAAGGAAATGTTTATTATTTGATGCACTTATATCGCCATCTACTGTCCCTAAGCTATTGGTGCAGATCTGTATCTGGCAATTTAATGAAGCCAAAAGTTAGATTATTTTTTTCTTTATTTTAAAGTTTTTGTAGTGGCTTGAATATTGGAAACACACTGTTCACCTTAATGACAAAATGAACATTCAGTTGCCACCAGGTAAAGGGAAAAATAAGTGTGAGTCCATGCCTATTAAGTATTGGATTTGGTTGTAGTTAGAAGTAAACAAATGTTTTATCTCTAACAGAGCAGGCCAGTATACCATGACAACAGCTTTGGAGACTGGATATTAAAATATTCTGGGGAGATTTTGTTTGAAGTAACAGGGTGGGGTTTAGACCATTCAGTCTGATCAATATCTTGTTTTTAACCTTCCATATACTAGAATAGCAATAGAGAAAAGGCAAGTTAAAAAACAATAGTAAGTTCAAGATTGCTACATATTTGAAAATAGAAAACAGCAAGTCACTTAAAAGACTTTTTCACATTAAGTTAAATTGCAAGGCTAAAAAATTTACATTAAAAAGAGTACTCTGAATTTCCAAAATGAGGAGCTCTGATCATTGATCTGGGTTTCATAGATTAGGCTGTGCTTTGAGACTAGTTCTTAACCTTTTAGAGAATGGACTACTTAGAGAATCTTATGAAATCTAGAAAATGAACACACAAGCATAAAGGTTTGCATTCCATGTCTGGGGAGGAGCTGTAAAGAGAAGAACCAGGAGCCACAGGGCCGGGCATGCACATCCCTAGCAATCTGCAAACTTATACAATGAATCTTCTCTTTGAACTTAGATTACACATACACTCAGAAACACACTCTAAGCATTGAAAAAAGAAAAAATTCACCAGACAACTTTAACCTTGTGACTCATGGTTGGACCACACAACCTGAACTGGTATGTTTTAATAAACACTGTCTATCCTATTCTTTGCACAGTATTGCTTTATATTATTTTTGTGCTAAAATGTTCATTTATTATAGTAAATTGTAAAAAAATAAACAATTATTTTGCTAGCCCCCTTTAGGCATACTTACTTTTTAAAAATATATATATATATTTTTTATTGATTTCAGAGAGGAAGGGAGAAGGAGAGAGATAGAAAACATCAATGATGAGAGAGAATCATTGATTGGTTGCCTCCTGCATGCCCCCTACTGGGGATCATGTGCCCTTGACCAGAATCGAATCCTGAACCCTTCATTCTGTAGGCCGATGCTCTATCCACTGAGCCAAACCAGCTAGGGCTAGACATACTTACTTTTTAATCTACTTGAAGCCTCAAGAAATTAAGTATGTTGGGGCCTCTCTTCCATCTTTTTGAGAGACCAGGGATTTGGTTCAAGATTGGTTAACATCCTCTGCTCTCTATGGCTTTCTTGTTCCTTTACTGTCTGGAGGTAAACAAATGAAAAGTGAGATTTAAAAAAATAGGCTTGAAGGAAACAAAGCAATATAACATATAGAGAAATTTGAATAGTGCTGGAGTAAGCGAGCATGTCTCAGGGAGGTTGTCAGTAAGCCTTGCTGGTGCCTTAATAAGAGGCAAAAAGCCAAGTCTAGGCAGTAAGTGTATTCCTGTCCTTCATGTCAGCAGATAACACTGCTGGTGTAATGGTTCTCTTCTGGCAGCTCTCCACTGAAACACTGAGGGATGCCACACTGGCCCGAAGGTTGAACATACGGCAACAGATTTCTCTTAAAGGCAGAGCAAGAAAGAATGTTTCATTCTGTTCTTAGTAATAGTCAAGCCTATATAGCACATCAAGACACACCATGGGTAAATTGTGGAATTCATAAAGTGTGTCTTAGCCTGTTTCCTGTTCCCCATGGGCACACACCCCCATAGCTGAATGCTGAAGAGTACATTCTCAAAAGGACAATTTTAATTTTGGAATAATGTGGTCACTTCCCACATTTTCACCCCAACCCATCTTTAAGTTTCCTCTTCCCTCGAGCAGAGATAGCTTTTAGGCTGCCTATCTTTTTTATGAGGAAGGGAAGGAATTGATTTCATAAGCTTACTCATATTAAGATACTGTGCACTCATTGTGCTAGGTGCCCCAAGGACTCCTGCATTATCCTAATAGCTACTGTTGATGGAAGGCCGGCCATTGAGCACTTAAAACAGTCATTACCCCTCTTCCAACTCTGCCTGACTGGCTGTGTGACATTGGACAAGAGACTCAGTGTCTCTGAGCCAGGTTAAAGTGCAAGTAATAAGACCTGACTTTCAGATGTGTTGTGCAGATTAAATACTGTGATGCATGTAAGACCCTCGAGCACATCCCCTGGCTCTAGGTAAATGCTTAATAAATAGCAGCAGGAGTAGTTGTTTTGTTGCTGTTAGACCCAAGTGGAGGCATGAAGAAGTTACCAAAGATGCTCAAAGATTGAAATTAGGTTCTACTTCCAAAATCTTTCCTCTTCTCACATGCAGCTTGAGTTAAAGATCATTGCTTATCATAGATGTATTTGTTAATAATGGGGTGATTTCAGGCTTTGGCAGGGAGATGAGGTGGCCAAATGAGAAACAGAATAATCAATTCCACAATGGTTAAAAATGAAAATGCCACCGTCTTCTGCCAGACAAGGCTACAGTTCTGGTATCCTTTTGTTCATTCCACATGGCTATATGAAGTACCTGTGTTATGTCCAGCACAGCGCTAGGTATTTAAAATGTTGAATTTTAAGATGGCAGCATAGGTAAACACCTGAACTTGCTGCCGCGCACAACCATATCAAAACTACAACTAAAAGACAAAACGAATATCATCCAGAACCACAGGAAGGCTGGCTGAGTGGAAATTCTACAACTAGAAGGAAAGAGAAAAGCGCATTGAGTCCAGTAGGAGGTGCGGAGGTGTGGAAGTGTGGAGGTACAAAGGCGTGCACGAAAGGGGCTGGCAACTGGGTACGCTGTTGTCTTTTTCAATCTGGAGGGAAATACAAGCTCCCAACTGCTCTGAACTCCAGTTCTGGGTGAGGCTCTGGGGAACCAGACTCATACAGAGAGAAACCGGACTGTCTGGCATCGGTATGGAATGCGAGGGTGGCTTTCTCTCAGAGGTGCTTGCAGTGATCATTATTCGTGCACGGTGCCACGGGACACAGAGACCCGGGGCCTCTTTGGGGCAGGGCTGACGAGCAGCCATTGCTGTTGGCTCCACCTTGGTGATTCCCTGAGATGCCACCCCACCCAATTTACCACCCCACCGAAGCTGTGCACAGAGGCTTTTGCATATGAATGGACTAGCCTTTTGCAATCTAAAACCTAACAAACTGCAGCTGGGTTGGAGAGCCCCAGAGCTTCCAAAAGTAGGCCCAAGGCTCCACAGCAGCTTGCATTGCTTCACAGCTGAGCCTCATCTGGGCACCTCCAAACCCCAAACAAAGAAGAGGGAATTTTCAGATCTCTCCGTAGCTCCTGCTGAGTGGCCTCAGGCAGAGGCTAAATTTGCACCTCCTTGGAGATCCAAAAGCCAGTGTACCCACTGGTTAGAGTGAGACCATCCAGATTACAACTCTTGACATCCATAAGAGACACACTCATGGGGCAGATTCAGTGAGTGCCAAAGTCCCACTAAAGCAAGTCCTACCCCATAAGGGTGTCACCTGCACAGAAGTTCTCCCATTGTAGACACAACTGGTCCTCACAGTCAATTGGCCTGGAGGTCAATTCCTCCCAGTGATACCAACAGCAATCAAGGCTTAACTATGAGAATGTGCACACATCCCACAAAGGGGTGCACCAAGTGTGGCCACCTGAGGTAATTGGGGAGGCTGAGCCACTGGGCCCTATAGGACACCTACCACACAAAGCCACTCTATCAACACAGGGAAGCAGCCAAAATGCGGAGACAAAGAAACAGGTCACAAATGACAGAAATGAAGGAAAGCAAACTACTGAATATAGAGTTCAAAACCACGATTATAAGGTTTTTCAAGAATCTTCTAGAAAAGGCCGATAAATTTAGTGAGGCCCTCGAGGATATGAAAAAGGACCAACTAGAAATTAAGCATACACTGACTGAAGTAAAGAATAATATACAGAGATCCAACAGCAGACTAGAGGATCGCAAGAATCAAGTCAAAGATTTGAAATACAAAGAAGCAAAAAACACCCAACTGGAAAAGCAAAAAGAAAAAATAACCCAAAAATATGAAGATAGTGCAAGGAGCCTCTGGGACAACTTCAAGTGTACCAACATCTGAATTATAGGGGTGCCAGAAGAAGAGAGAGAGTAAGATATTGAAAACCTATTTGAAGAAATAATGACAGAAAACTTCCCCTACCTGGTGAAAGAAATAGACCTACAAGTCCAGGAAGTGCAGAGAACCCCAAACAAAAGGAATTCAAAGAGGACCACACCAAGACACATCATAATTAAAATGCCAAGGGCTAAAGACAAAGAGAGAATATTAAAAGCAGCAAGAGAAAAGCAGTTACTTATCTACAAGGAAATGCCCATATGACTGTCAGCTGATTTCTCAACAGAAACTGCAGGTTAGAAGGGAGTGGCAAGAAATATTCAAAGAGATGAATAGCAAGGACCTACAACCAAGATTACTCTACCCAGCAAAGCTATCATTCAGAATTGAAGGTCATATAAAGAGCTTCACAGATAAGAAAAAGCTAAAGGAGTTCATCACTGCCAAACCAGTATTATATGAAACTGGAGGCCTGGTGCACAAAATTCGTGCATGTGGGTGGTGTCCCTCAGCCCAGCCTGCACACTCTCCAATCTGGGACCCCTCGAGGGACATCCCTCTCACAATCCAGGACTGCTGGCTCCCAACTGCTCGCCTGCCTGCCTTCCTGATTGCCCCTATCTGCTTCTTCCTGCCAGCCTGATCACCCCCTAACCACACCCCTGCCAGCCTGATTGATGTCTAACTGCTCCTCTGCCAGACTGTTTGCCCCCAACTTCCTTCCTCTGCTGGCCTGGTCACCCCTAACTGCCCTCCCCTGAAGGCTTGATCGCCCCCAATTGCCCTCCCTTGCAGGCCTGGTCCCTCCCAATTGCCCTCCCCTGCTGGCCATCTTGTGGTAGTTATCTTGTGTCCACATGGGGGCAGGATCTTTGATCACATGGGGGCAGCCATCTTGTGGTTGGAGTGAAGGTCAATCTGCATATTACTCTTTTATTAGATAGGATAGAGGCCTGGTGCACGGGTGGGGTCCAGCTGGTTTGCCCTGAAGGTGTCCTGGATCAGGGTGTGGTTCCCTTGGGGCGTGGGGTGGCCTGGGGGAGGGGCCTATGGTGGTTTGCAGGCCGGCTACGCCCCTCTGCGACCCAAGCAGAGACCCTGGTATCTGGGGTTTATTTATATTCTACAATTGAAACTTTGTAGCCTAGAGCGGAGCCAAGCCTCCTGCTCCCTCCGTGGCCGCAGCCATTTCTGTTGGAATTTATTTGTCTTCTATAACTGAAACTTCGTAGCCTTAAGCAGAGGTCTGGGCCAGCCAGGGTGTGCAGAAAGCTTGGCTTCCTCCATCACCAGGGAAACCCAAGCCTCCCTCCTGTTCTCTCTGTGGCTGCAGCCATCTTGGTTGGGTTAATTTGCATACTCGCTCCTGATTGTCTGGTGGGCGTGGCTTGTGGGTGTAGCAGAGTGATGGTTAATTTGCATATTACTCTCTTATTAGATAGGATGATGAAAGGTATCCTTTAAGAAGAGGAAGAAGAAGAAAAGGGTAAAGATAAAAATTATGAACAACAAATACACATCTATCAACAAGTGAATCTAAAAAGAAAGTGAATAAAGAATCAGATGAACAAAATAAACTAGTGAATATAATAGAATTAGGGGCATAGAAAGGGAGTGAACTGACAATTCTTGGGGGGAAGGGAGTGTGGGGGTGTGGGAAGAGACTAGACAAAAATCATATACCTATGGATGAGGACAGTGTGGGGGGTAAGGGCAGGGGGTGGGTGGGAACTGGCTGGAGGGGAGCTATGGGGGGAAAAAAGAGGAACAACTGTAATAATCTGAACAATAAAGATTTATTTATTTTTAAATAAATAAATAAAATGCTGAATTCTACATAATCTCTGATCTCAAACACTCATAAACACATGTACACTCATACTCAAAATCCTACCAGTGGAAGACAACAATGAAAAACTTATAGATTTCTGAGCACTGCCTCTTATTTGCAGAAAGACACCTGCTGCTGTATTCAGCTATTGGTCCTATATAGTTCACATATGATTTGGACAAACCACTTCACCTCAGGTGGTCTCTGTTTCCATAACTATAAAATGAAGTTTTCTCCCCCTCTAATGATACTGTGACTGGTGGCAAAACAGAAATAAAATACAGCTGTCAAATATTCAGAGACATACTAGACATACTTCAGAGACAAATTACTAGGAAGTAATTTGTTAAGTAAGAACAGAAAAAAAGGCAGCAAACAGATATTTCTTGTTACATAAAGCCTTACAAGGAAGAATTTGAATTTGACTTGTGTAATCTTAAAGTTGGAAGAGGAGAGAGACACTTTGAGGTCACCCACTGCAGCCTCAGATCCACCTAAAAGTTTGAGATAATAGAAAAAGTTTGGTTTAGTCATTTTTCTACAGTCTCTCCCTAAAAATACTCACAAACTGTACTGTCATAAAATACAAATAATACCTAAAGCTGTTCGTGTCATCATAGTGCCTCTGAACGGAAGTCTGCAGAATTAAGTTCTTTCAAGTGAAATGTCCTTTTTGAAAGCTAAGCTTTAAAAATTTTGTATGCTGATCTAAAAAGAAAGTAATGCTCTTCAGGTAGGACATTATTGACTATTTCATAGGGTCTAAGATGTGGTGTGTGTGTGTGTGTGTGTGTGTGTGTGTGTGTGTGTGTGTGTTTAGGGGATATATATTCCTTTAGTAGGCATAGATGTGAGATCACCTTAGAGGTTTCTCTTCAAAACATGGAATCTTTTCTGGAACAAGTGGTCAAAGCCAGGAGTGCACAATTTGGTGGTGAAGTTGAGTAAAGCCAACTCACACATACAGGATGGGGCAAAGGTAAGTTTATAGTTGTTCATATGGAAAATAATACAAATTAATAATCCTATCTAATAAAGAGGGAATATGCTAATTGACTATCACACCCTCACAAAGATGGCGGCACCCACTGCCAATGAAGAGGGAATATGCTAATTGACTGCTACGCCCTCACAAGATGGCGGCACCCACAGCCAGAAGATGGCGGCTCCCAGTACCCTCAGCCCCGCCTCATCCAGCCTGAGTCCCCCACTCCCCTCAGCCCCACGGGGGAGGGCAGTTAGGGATGATTATGATGGCATGGGAGCAGTTAGGTGTCAATCAGGCCAGCAGGGGAGCAGTTAGAGGGCTATCAGGCTGGCAGGCAGATTGGTTAGGGGCAATCAGGCAGGCAGGCAGGCAAGTGGTTAGGAGCCAGCAGTTCCAGATTGTGAGAGGGATGTCTGACAGCTGGGATCAGGCCTAAACCGGCAGTTGGACATCCCCCAAGGGGTCCCAGATTGGAGAGGGTGCAGGCTGGGCTGAGGGACACCCCCTGTGCACACATTTCGTGCAGCAGGCCTCTAGTTAATAATATAAGAATAAACTTTGTGTTTTATGTTCTCACAACTGTAAACCTGCTTATGCCATACCCTGTATGTGTTTTGAAACTGATCCTCATCAGTATGAAACCTAAGCAATAGAAATACAGACTGCATTTCTTTTCTTTTTTTAACTCACCTGAAGATATGTTTTATTGATTTGTTTTTGAGAGAGAGAGAGAAATGTCCATGTGAGATAGAAATATCGATCAGTTGGCTCCCATATGCGCCCTGACAGGAGATCGATCCCACAACCTGGATATGTGCCCTGACTGGGACTGGGAATTGAACCACAACCTTTTGGTATAGGGGATGAGACTCCAACCAACTGAGCCACTCAGCCAGTGCCGGACTCTATTTCTTAAAATAAATTTCCAATAAGGAAAAAAATGGAATGTAGTTGCCCAACTATCAAACAATTGGTTCTAGCAAATACAATGCAATATTTCAAGAACAGTTAGAAAAAAGAAGAGATATACCCTGCTTCCTTTACAGATGTTCTGCTAGCAGCCTGCTAACCACGTTGTATTATTCACCACACTAGAGGCCTGGTGCACAAAATTCATACACTCGGGGGGGGGGGGGCGTGTGGGAGGGAGTCGTCCCTCAGCCTGGATTGCGAGAGGGCGCAGGCCAGGCCAAGGGACCTCACCAATGCACGATTGGGGCTGGGACTGTAACCATGAGAGGGCTCCAAGGCATGTCCAGACCATCTAGCTCAGTCCCAATTGGCCGAACCCCAGCAGCAAGCTAACTTACCGGATGGAGTATCTGCCTCCTGGTGGTCAGTGCATGTCATAGCGAGTAGTTGAGAGGCCTTAGCATATGATTAGCATATTACGCATTGATTGGTTGAATGGCCAACCAGACCATTGGACACTTAGCATAGTAAGCTTTTATTTTATAGGATGATGCTGTTACATACACTGTAATGTACATGTTGGGATAGTCCTCATTATGTTTGCTAGATTATGGTATATGTCTCTTGATAAAGGAGTAGTGTAACTTGTAGGGCTGTAATTGTCACTCTTTTATCTCCTACCTATGAAACCCATTTTTCAAGTGGCATCTTTGTCATTCCAAAATATGCAAGCAGTATCAAATCAGAATAAGCTTAGGTGTTAAGTTAAAAAACACTCATTTATTTTTAAAAATTCAGTCAAATTTTGTAATAATATGTAAGTGGTCTCTAGAGTGCATTTTGATTTTTTCCCCAAATAGTTGTATGCATAAATGGAATTGGTTGAACCCCAGAAGCAACTTGCAGGAAATAGTTTTTAAAATCCTGGTTGTAATGAAAAGTAGCAGGTTTTAGAATCGGGCAGAGCAAGGTTTGAAAGAGGTACCTACCAGCTGTATGATCTCGAGCTAATCTCTTTATCTCTCTGAGGATTGTCTCCTCATATATATATTATTAGAAATAAAAATATCCACTTTGCTGGATTGATGTAAGGATTAGCAATAATGCTCTGTGGAAGTGCTTGGCCCACAGCACATGTTCAGTAAGTAATGGGCAATGTGATTATATTTATGTTTGGCTCGATCACCTCCTCTGTCCCTCTTCCTCTCCTCTCAGCCCATTCCCCATGGGGTTTTGTGAATGAGTGGATGGAAGGGCAGGTACCATATTACTCATTCATGCTGGTGATGAGATGTCCTTTTTCTGAAAGTCTGCTTCTCCCTTCTGGGAGGGGGATAGGGGAAAGGGAAGGGATACTGGGAACGCTGAGCACATTTGTCCTTGGAGATAGATAATTAGTTCATTTAAAAGCATATTCTCCTGCCTTAGATGCTACCTATACCTTTCAAAGATGAGTGGAAGAAAGTGAATGAACAGGCTGACTCATTCAAAATATTTCACATCGTTTTGCAGTGATTCAGCACAATCACTTGGTGTAGTGATTACAGAGACATTTTTCACAACTAATTCCTCACATGTCATACTTGTAGGTTGAGATGAATATTACCCATGGCATCTGCACATGAGGAATAGCAGGAGAGAGAAGGGCAGAGACCAGATAACAAGTGGAAAGACTTAGCTCAAGGGACAAAATTGAACTGTTTTACCAGTGGACTCAAGAAGTCAAAGCTGGGAATTTCAGGTATGCTCTGAATATCTGGTATTCGGATACCTTTTTCTCTTGCCTTTGGAGTTATTTGCAAGAAATCTATGGAACAGGAATTGTTTTTCACTCAATTTAGCATCTCAGGTAGTACAAGTCCTGGCATCTGGAAAGAGCTCAATAAATGTTTGTTGAATTTAATTGCAGGAGCAAGAGAGTATCCTCAGAATTGCCCAAAAAAACCAATATGCTAAGAAGCTGACAGGGTCATGTCAGAACGTGCTGTTGTTCAAAAATACATGGTAGCTGATTTCAGTTTATTCTCAAAACATGAAGTTCTTCTTGCTGGCTGGGACCTTTTCATTTGGTCAGGTCCCCAAGAAATGACCTGACTGCAAAAATCAGCCTTTCTTAAATCACCGCTGCAGAGAGGTCATTCGGGTACCCAGTGTGGAGTCTAACTGGGATGGAAAAATGAAAGACCCTTTAAACTTTAAAGTTTAAAGGAACATCCTTGGAAGAGTAAGGAATAAAAAAGTTTCATATTTCACTGACACCAGTTTCTTAAAACACCCACATCTGTGTCTGTGGTCAAACATAAACTAAATTAATAAAATTAACAAATAAAACTAATTCTGCCAGACATTTTCATATACATTATCTCTTTTAATTCCCACAACAATCCTCAACTGTTGGCACTGTGGGGAGAATAAAAAATCCTCCAAAGGTTAAGTAATCAATAACAGGTTACTTACTGTTGTAATTAACCCAGCCTGTCTAATCTCAAGTCCCCCTTGTAACTACATGAACCTTCTTCAGCAATATAGTTCCATTTATTAAATTTCCTCAATAGGTCCCCAATATTTGGATTTAGCACCACACAGAGCCAGAGTAACAACACATTCCTAGCATAGATCACCACTGTATCCCCAATCCTAGTTCAGTGCCTGGCCCAGAGAAAGTACTCCATAAGTATTGTCAAAGGGTTGTTAGAACAAACAAGTGAATGAATGAATGAGTGAATGAACAAACAAACAAGCCACCAGTTTGGACAAGGATATGGAGAAATTTTAACTGGATATAGGAAGAGTCTGATCTCGTGTGGCATGTCTAATTTTCTTTTCTCCTGAAATGTTTGTTCCAAATAGGAGAATGATTTCAAAGATAAAAAAGATTCCAAAGATGAAGAAAAAGTTTATAATCACAGAATTAGGCCTTTATGAATCCAAAAGGATGAGTAATTAATTTATATGTTTTATGTTCCAGAGTTTAGAAGCTCTTAGTAATCAACCTCTTTGGGATAAGACTCTCTAGGAACAATAAAACCCTAGGTGGTTTTTTTTTTTAAGTTCTTAGATGCTGAAGAAAATATTAGTTACTTAAATAATATCTTGCCAAGGCACCAAGCAATTCTAATCCAGCAATTTTATGCATCAGTCACTCTGCATCCTTTCCAAAAAGTGTGTGTGGAGTGGGGTGTGGGGTTGGAAAGCCTGGCAATGATTGACCAGACACACCTACAGGGCACAGACTTAAGGGGCCAATGCACACAATTCAAATGTGACTTGAGAAACATCACTCTTTTGCTGTATAATGCAGATTTGCACAGCTTCTGCCAAGGAAATTGCATGTTACCTTTATAGACAATGATCTGAGCCTCAAGCACATCTTGCAATTATAATGTGTGATTCAGGGGCTGCCAAAGGATATCAGGCAATTGTTTGAAATGGAGCCAGTGTCTCATATCTTCCTAATAAACCTGATTGCCATTCATTAGGGAAATGATGACACCGCCCCTCCCAACCCCCCAAAAGATTTATGTATCTCATAGAAACAGGATTCAACCTTGTATCACTTGACCAGCCCCTGGAATTTTTCATATACTTAAATAAGATCTTGAGGGTAGTTACATACATCTATGTTGTCAAAGTGCCATTATACTGGACACAGAGGCTAAGATTACCCTTAGATAGAATATTAAATAAAATCAAGACAAAAAATTATATAGATGGACTAAGGATGGAGAAGTGCTGGATTTCTTATGTGCACAGAGAGTAAGCAAGTGCACTCTAAATTTTTACTGCCATTTTGCCCAAGGACATTTATGCCAATAAGTAGAAGGAAAGAAAGATAAAGTCACTACCCACTGAATGTGATCAATGAAGTCCATGTGGAAAACATCAGCTCTTCACAAGAATAACATCTCCCTCCTAAAAGTTCACCTGCAGAGTTACTGGCTCATCAGGTCAACTGAGTCCTTCCCCAATTACTAACAACAACTAAGGTTGCTGGAGCCCAATAAAGAAGCTTTGAGCTCCTTTAAAACACCTCTTCTGTTCCATGTCTCCTATCATCATTTATTTACTCAAATATTTACAAATCTATTTGTACAAGAACTATGTTAACTGTAGATAATACAATGATAAATCATATAGGAGACTTATCCTCAACAAGTTGATAATCCAGCAAGCAGAACAGAGGAAAACACTCACTCTGTGTCCACACTTGGACTAGGTAAGTGATGCACAGAAGAAAGTGGTGACTGCTGCTAAGAGAAGTGGAAAAGGGAGATGAACCAAGATGGCAGCATAGGTAACTGCCTGTACTCACCGCCTCCCACAACTACATCAAAATTACAACTAAAATACAGAATAGCATCATCCAGAACTTCCAGAAAGCTTGCTTAATGGAAGTCCTACAAATACAGAAGTAAAGAAGAAAGCACACTGAGACTGGTAGGAGGCGTAGAGGCACAGAATGGAGGGAGATCATCTCTGCAGATGCTGCCTGTGAGGAGCAAGGGGTCTCAGACCCACACCAGAAGCATGGCCCAAGATCCCAGAGCTGGGAAGAGAAGTTCCCATAACTATGGGCTGTAAAAACCAGTGCAGATTGGGGCTCAGTGACACAGAGGCTGCTGGAGACCCAGCTCTTCCTCTTACAAGGTTGGTGCATGAACTGAATTTACAAGGTCCCGCTTCCTCCTGCTTCCTCTGAGCTCCAGAACCAGGGCTAGCCTTTGGGGGACACAGACACATATGAGGAGGAACTGGAATAGTCTGGCATCAAGGCAGGAACTTGGGGTCGGTTTTCTCCCAGACAGAGGTGCTGGCAGGGATCATTGTTCCTATGCTGGGACCTCCAGGTCACAGGGCTGACTGGCAGCCATTTCTGTTTGCTCCACCCTGGTGATTCCCTAAAATCCCGCCTCATCCAATGTACAACCCCACCCAAGCTGTGTGCAGAGGCTTTTGCATATGAACGGCCTGTCCTTGCTCAGGCTAAAATCAAACTAGCTGCAGCTGGGTCAGGGATCCCCAAACCTATCAATAAAAGTCCCAAGACCTGGCACCAGCACCAGCCTGCCTTGCTTCATAGCTGGGCCTCACCTGCGCACTTCCAAACCCCATACAAAGAGGAGTAATCTGAAGAACTGTTTGTAGCTCCTGCTAGGTGGACCCAAGGAGTGGCTGACTTTGCACCTCCCTGGAGACCCAAGAGCCAGTGTACCCAGTGGTCAGTGTCAGACCATACCAGATATAACTCTTCACATCCATAAGAGACACACTCAAGGGGCAGACTCAGTGAGCACCAAAGCCCCACGGAAGCAAGTCCTGCTCCATAAGGGTGTCTCCTGCACAGCAGCTCTCCCACTGTAGTTGCAGCTGATCCTCATAGCCAATTGGCCTGGAGGTCAATTCCTCCCAGTGAAGCCAACAGCAATCAAGTCTCAACTACAACAAGACTGTGCTCACAGCCCACAAAGGGGTACACATAGAGTGCCCAGCTCAGGTGACTGGGGAGGCTGAGCCACTGTGCCCTATAGGACACCTACTACACAGGGCCATTCTGCCATCTCAAGGAGACATAGCAGCTCTACCCAATATATAAAAACAAACATAGGGAAGCGACCAAAATGCAGAGACAAAGAAACATGTCACAAATTAAAGAAATAGAAGAAAGCAAACTATTAAGTATAAGATTTAAAAACCACATTTATAAGGTTACTGGAGAATCTTCTAGAAACATCATGAGACTTTCAAGGATCTTAGTGAGAGTGCCAAAAAAAAAAAAAGAAAGAAAGAAAATGGAAAAGGACCAGTCATAAATTAAGCATACACTGACTGAAATAAAGAATAATATACAGTCCTGACAGGTTTGGCTCATTAGATAGAGTGTTGGCCTGCAAACTGAAGGGTCCCATGTTTGATTCTGGTCAAGGGCACGTGCCTGGGTTGTGGGCTCAATCCCCAGTAGGCGACGTGCGGGAGGCAGCCAATCCATGATTCTCATTGTGGATGTTTCTATCTCTCTCTTCCTCTTCCTTCCTCTCTGAAATCAATAAAAATATATATTTTTTAAAAAGAATAATATACAGCCGAATCCGGTTTGGCTCAGTGGATAGAGCATCGGCCTGCGGACTCAAGGGTCCCAGGTTCGATTCCGGTCAAGGGCATGTACCTTGGTTGCGGGCACATCCCCAGTAGGGGGTGTGCAAGAGGCAGCTGATCGATGTTTCTCTCTCATCGATGTTTCTAACTCTCTATTCCTCTCTCTTCCTCTCTGTAAAAAATCAATAAAATATATTTAAAAAAAGAATAATATACAGGGATGCAACAGTAGAATAGAGGATTCTAAGACTCAAATCAACAATTTGAAATATGAGGAAGCAAAAAATACCCAACCAGAAGAGCAAAAAGAAAAAAGAATCCAAAAATATGAATATAGTGTAAGGAATCGCTGGGACAACTTCAAGTGTACCAACATTCGCATTATGGGGATGCCAGAAGAAGAGAAGATACTGAAAACCTATTTGAAGAAATAAAGACAGAAAACTTCCCCTACCTGGTGAAAGAAATAGACTTACAAGTCCAGGAGGCACAGAGAGTCCCAAGCAAGAAGAACCCAAAGAGGACCACATCATGACACATCATAATTAAAATGCCAAGTGCTAAAGACAGAGAGAGAATATTAAAAGCAGCAAGAGAAAAGCAGTTACTTATCTACAAGAAAATGCCCATATGAATGTCAGCTGATTTCTCAACATAAACTATGCAGGTTAGAAGGGAGTAGCAAGAAATATTCAAAGTGATGAATAGCAAGGACCTACAACCAAGATTACTCTACCCAGCAAAGCTATCATCCAGAATTGAAGGTCAGATAAAGAGCTTCACAGGCAAGAAAAAGCTAAAGGAGTTCATCACCGCCAAACCAGTATTATATGAAATGTTGAAGGGTATTCTTTAAGAAGAGGAAGAAGAAGAAAATGATAAAAAATATGAACAACAAAATGGCAACAAATACATACATATCAACAACTGAATCTAAAAATCAAAATAAACAAGTAAGAAATTTAATGAACAGAATAAACTGATAAATAAAATAAAATCAGAGGCATGGAAATGAAACAGACTGATGATTGTCAGAGGGAAGGGGTGGGAGGCAGGAAAAGATTAAACAAAGATCATATATGCATATATGCATTACCTATGGACACAGATAGGGCTGCAAAGGCCTGGGACAGGGCGGGAACCCGGGGGAGGGGGGGCAATGAGGGGAAAAAAGTATTTGCAATACTGTCAATAATAAAGATTTTTTAAAAAAATATTTTAAATAAATGAATAAGAAGAGAGAGAGAGAAGTAGAAAAGATGTTATGAGAGAGACATGCAGCTAACCAAAATGACATCCTTATTTTAAAAGTTGAAGAAACATCATGCCTAGCACAAAGTTCCCATTAATAAATTATTGAAGGATCAAAGAAAGTGCCACCATGCATCACCACACATTTACTGGACATGAAGTCAGGCACTTACTTGGAGTTCATTTAGAACTGCCCCAAACTGAGCTGACTCATTAGAGTTCTATTGGCTTCAGAAATATTTTATAGGTCTATATAAATGTAAGCCCATTGCAGTACTAGTTCATGTAGCTAATTTATATTGGGCTCCCAGCCAATGAGAACTAAGAGCCATTTGCCTGGCCCATCCCAATCATTAATTTATTCTACCAGGTTCCTCTTTCTGCCATTACTTGTATGCCAGTGAACATGTTGGTTCAAGATGGCTGCTCAATTATAACGCTGAGGATTCTACAAAAGAACCAGGAAGATTCTGGATGGCAGCAAACAACCTTCACTGCAATAGCTGCTAAGCCTCCAGGAGAGAGAAACCCCTAAGGGCAGATTCTGGTTGCCTGATAGAAATCCTTTACTGGAAGGTCAGCATAAGACTTGCTGCAGCCCAGAAAGATGGACCAACAACAATATGAAGAATAAATAGAAGAAATCTATGGCCAGAAGCATATCACAACTTCAGAAGACTGGAAGAGAAAGAAAGATAATTGCCAAAATATGACATCAGTAGCATATCCGCCAGGCATTATGGTGTACTAATCCTTATAGCACCAATTTAGCTAATATGATCATTTCCAGGAACAAGTTCCCACAATAAAAGGGGAATGCCTATAATTTAAGGCTGGGGGTGGATGTGGAAGAGGATCCGAAACTTTTCTATTTCAGATGCCCTAAGAGCCCTGAAATTAAGGCTATCCTGAGGATTTAGGAAAGTTGACTTTCTTAAAGTAATAGCAGCTCTTTAAGGCAATTGTGTAACACAGAGGAGCACTAATAAAAGAACCAGTTACTTTTATTCAGCACGAAAGGACAACCTTATGAGTAATTGTAGTCACTCTTCATTATTACTAATAAAGTTTGACTGATTTATTAACATCATATCCACAACATTGAAATGGAAATGGAAAGAAACATACACTGAAATACTGAAACAAAATTCAAGTACTAGAAATTATTATTACCTGTGTAGGGAAGCATTAGGGCATCATGGTGAAAAGTGTGCACTTTGGGATGGGCAGTTCGGGGCTGAATCCCAACTCCATCATTTACCACCTGGGAAAGTTACATTACGTTACATTACATTACATTACATTACATTACATTACATTACATTACATTACATTACTTTCCAGACACAGTTTCTCATCCACAAAACAGGTAATAATTGTAGTTCTTTACAGAAATTTGGTGAGAACTAAATAATAAAATACATATTGAATGCTTAGTTCATTACTAAGTCCACAGTGAGTGTTCAACAAATGTAGCTTTTTGTTTTTGGGTTGTTGTTTTTGTTTGTTTGTTTGTTTGTTTTTTATTAATACTCACCTGAGCATATTTTTCCATTGATCTTTTTTAGAAAGAGTGGGAGAGAGAGGGAAAAACAGAGAAACATCAATGTGAGAGAAACACATTGATTAGTTGCCTCCTACATGTGCCTCGACCAGGATCTGGACTGGGGAGGAGTCTGCAATCAAGGTACATGCCCTTAACCAGAATCGAACCTGGGACACTCTGGTCCACAGCCCGACGCTCTATCTAATGAGCCAAAATGGCTAGGGCTGTAGTTATATATATATATATACATATATTGATTTTAGAAAGGAAGGGAGAGGGAGAGATAGATAGAAACATCAATAATGAGAGAGAATCATTGATTGGCAGCCTCCTGCATGTCCCCCACTGGGGATCGAGCCCACAACCTGGGCATGTGCCCTGACATGACCAGGAATCAAACTGTGACCTTCCAGTTCATAGGTCAATGCTCAACCACTGAGCCATGCTGGCAGGGCAAAATGTCGTTTTTGTAATGCATTTTTTCCAAAACCACTTTAGATTATTTGTTCCCTAAATCAAAGGTAAAGCTTCATCATTAACCTTAGCCAATCCTCACTCTGGACCCCTTACAGATTATGGGAAGGAAGCAGAGAAGTTATACAGATTCCCTTTGAGATGCAGAGCTTCCCAATGAGAGATGTTCTGGGCAGGTCAAAGGGTACCATATGGCAGTGTTACCATATGTCTGGTCTGTATAACATATTCTCTACTTGGCAAATTGTCATGTTATCATCTCTGGCCCT
Source organism: Cnephaeus nilssonii (assembly GCF_951640355.1). Taxonomy (NCBI): domain Eukaryota; kingdom Metazoa; phylum Chordata; class Mammalia; order Chiroptera; family Vespertilionidae; genus Cnephaeus; species Cnephaeus nilssonii. The sequence continues at coordinate 83,739,423 of NC_137076.1, read as the reverse complement.
ATGAAGCTTTAGCCCTTGCTCCTCATTTGTTAGCTATCACTTATTCCAGCATGGTTTTTAGTACACAAGAATGTTTGGGCAAAAATCTGCACATTTTAAAAGTCCTCTTTTTCACTCTTTACATGCTGTCCCTTGTTGACTTGATTCAGTCTCAATGTAACAATTATGAAAATGACTCCAAAATCTAAATGTTTGGCCTTGGCCTCTTTCTGATTTCTATATACCTGTTAGGCATCTTCACATGGACTTACCAACATCTCACACTCAAGTCATTCAAGTCCAAAGCCAAATATACATTGGCCATTCCCATCCATTATATCCCATTTACTTTTCTCTGAGTTAATGGCATCACTGACATTTTTCTACTGTCTAGGTAAGAACCCATCATTTGACTTCTCCCTTTCCATTAGCTCCTGATATCTAATAATTAAATCAATCCACTTCATATCTACCAGAATTCATTCAGGTATCTCTTCTCTTCCATTTATATTTGTCCCACTCTTATTCTTTATATCTTTTACCCATATTCGTGTATGTAACAAGTAATTACCGAGCATTTACCATTAGCCAGATGTAAGCTCTACATGTTGGGGACCCAGAGATGAACAAGGTATACAAAAATCTTGCCCTCTTGCAACTTTCATTCTATGCAAGGAACACAGATTTTAAATAATTTTAAATAGTGACATGGGCTATGAATAAAAATAGAACTAGGTGGGATTGGGAAGACAAAGAGAAGAAGATGAGGTATGACAGACAGGTTGGGACTCTTTGAGGAAGGGATATGTAAGCTGAGGCAAGAAGCCAGCCATGTGAAATTCTGGGAGCAGAATGTTCTAGGCAGATGGAATAGCAAGAACAAAGGCTCAGATGTCTGAGGTCAGACTAAACTTGGCTTATTCAATGAACCAAAAAAGCCAGGGAGTTGGAGCCTAATGAGCAGACATGAGAGTGTAGGTCTGAGAAGCAGATAGAGTCCAAACTGCGTGGGGCCTCATGCACCGAGTAGGAGTGTAAATTTCATTCTAAAGTGTAAAGGTAAGTTATTAATACACTTAAAGTTATGTGATATGCTCTAGTTTACTTGTTTTTTAAAGTTGACTTTGTCTGCTGGGGAGAGAATGAATTGAAGGAGAGCAAGACTAGTTGTAGGGCAACCAGGGAGCATAACATTATAGTGATCCAAGATTAAGATGCTTAGGGGCTCAGACTAGGGTTAAGGGAGGATCAATGAGAAAAAAACTGGTAAGAATTTGGATGCATTGTGGAGGTACTAGTGACAGTATTACTATATGAATCTTCTAATGTTCTCCCTCCTGCTTTTTCATCTCAGTTCAACACAAAACTGATGTCACCCATCTCAATTCAACACAAAACTGATGTCACCCTTCTAAGGATGCCATCCTTTGCCCAGATATGTTATTTGGCTCCCCTGTTATGTATAGATTCGAAGCCCTATGCTATGTGGCCATAACTTATTTAAAGATACATACAGAAAAGGAGAAAAGAATAACAAAGCTGTTCAAAAGTTCTGAGATAAGTCATTTCACAGACAGTGCTATTCACAGAAAGTGGCACTGGCTTTTGATACGTGAAGAAACACCATTCACGGCTCTTTAACTGCTCCCAATCTGAGAGGTTCTGTCCTAAATGAAAAAGCCACAATGCATCAACCCACTGTTGATGCTTTAACATCCAAGGGAAGTTCTAGTAACTAGAAGAAATTAAGTAACTACTTAGACATATATAAAATAAAAAATTGGTTAATTTTTTATGATCCTTGACTTTATCCATTTTCTGAAATATAATATACAATTATAATGCAATTGAACTAATACCTCACAACAAAATTTACTGGTCAAGTTAACTATAAAAATGGAGAACTTGATAAAATAAAATCACATTGAATAAGTATATAATAATTATATAATTGCTTGTCTTTCTGCCTTAAGCAAGCATTTCTTGGAAATAGAAAATTCATCTCAGGATCATCAAACTAGACTTGAGAAGCACCAGTATTAATAATCAAGAGTAACAGAAGGGGGCAGTGTTATCACAGTCTCTTACTAGTACATAGACTTGATGCCCTGAAAGAGAAAAACAGAACTTTATGCAGAGTAACCCTGTTCATTTATGCAGGAGCAGGAAGTGAATTTAGTTTCATTGCTTTTTTCTTTTCACTTGTCAAGTCTCAACTCCCCAAACAAAGTTAGTAATAAGTTCCCTTTGATCTACCACCCAGATATTGAAGCAGGAATTTTAGGGAAATATAGGCAGGCTTAGGGATTTTTTAGAATTGGGGTCCATGGGAAAAAAACAGGGCCATGACTGGGAGAGGGTACATTTTAATAACACAAGGAAGCCAGGTGCAGTTACATCTCCGTAAGACAAGGAAGCAACAACAGGTATATTTCCATAAGACAAGGGAACTGGAAGTAGCCAAGAAAGGTCTATATTTGCAAAATAAAGAGAAGGAAGCCCTTCATTCAGATAGAAGAGAAGAAAGCCCAGAGGGGATAGGGGAACTCACAGGTCCCATGTGAGTTACTATAGTAACCAGTCTAAGGGAATAGTGACCAATCAGGGGATATCAAGGCACCAGGATCTGCAGCCTTTATAAGCCATAGGGAAAGGAAACTCAGTGGGACTCTTCCCCCTCCCTACATGGGAGTCAATTCTCTGGGACTCTTCCCTCTCCCCACGTGGGAGTCTGTACTTGTTCTTCAATAAAGCTCCACCTATGCTATACCACTTTCTGTCCGTGGATTCATTCTTCGATTCTGGTGGACAAAGAATCCGGGTTCCAATCCAAAAATTCTGTATCAATCTGTCCTGCCAACCCTTGTGAGAAAAAGACCCATTCTCACTGTGGTCTCAAGAAATACAAGCCCAGCTCTATGTTTACATTAGCTATTGTTTTTCTCTTCTGCAGAATGGATGGTGAAAGAAATTCACCTGTACTGACCATATGAGCAAAATGCTCTACATTTAACATATTTTCATCAGACGGGCCCTAATGGTATTTTGTACCATTAGAAAAGTAAATATACAGCTATATACCCAGAGACTTACTCAAAAACATTTGCTGAATGCTTGGTATATATAGAAGAACAGAAGGAAACAGTCCTAGCCCTCAAGACAATTTAATAGACAACTCTAGAGAGAGCTCTATGCAGAGAAAGGCTGGTAAACATCCCTAAAAGAGAGGTAAATATATTTAAAGGAACCTGATTAAGACCTCAGCTGGCTGTCTTCAGAGTTTACGGTAGAGGAATAGGAGAGAAGTTAGGGAAAATATCCCGACTAGACAATGTTGTAACTATACCTTGACGAACAGTAGAATCTTGAAAAATGGAAGCTAAGCTTTTGTGGAGATGGAAAAAATTCAGTTGACAATTTGGCTGGAGCCAAATGCACTGTGAAGGAAGAATGGGGGAGTTGCTGAGGAGTTAAAACTTAAATTGTAAACAATGAGTAGTTATTGAAAGCTTTTGAGCAGCCATTTCTACAAGATAATAGAAAGCTCATCCACCCTTCCCCCAGCTCTCACCTTTCTCACTTCTCAGAGAAGGGACCTACCACTCAATGATTTCCATCAATAGCCCTACTGAAGGGTATGGCTTTGACATTGAAGTTCTAATCATTTCAGTATTTAGAGCACTTTTGGAAAATATTTTTTTTCCCCTGCCCTAATCATGGAAGAAAGAGAAATAAAGGGGAAATCTGCTTTATGACCATTTGGCAAAATAAAGGAATGCATACATTTAATGCAAACCTTGAGTGGCAATCACTGAGGCTCCCCTACAATGGAGAGTGGGGATGCTTTATGAGTATTGCGGTGTGTGTGTCCATTCATTCATTTATTCAACAAATATTTGTTGAGCACATTCTATTTTCCAAGAACCATTCTAGGTATTAGGGATACATAGTGAACCCAAAAATAGCCAAAGCCCCTATCTTCATGGAGTTCATGTTCTAGACAAATAAGCATATCAGATGTTAGATGATGATAAGTACAAGTGTGAAAAATAAAGCAGGATGAGATGGATATCAATTACTATGTTGCAGGGGAGGGCAAAGGGAACAAGGAAGAGGTGGGTGAAATGTGTGTTCTTTAGTAGTTTAAGTTTAAAAGACTTTAAACTTCGGCAGGTGAACTACAATAAGGAAAGACATTCAACAGTCAATAGTAATGATAATACATACAATAATAGGTACTGTCTATTATCTATAGTGACTGCTGTGCTAAGCATTATATATTTATTCGTAACAATAAACCAAAAATGTTAGTAGTGCAAATGAAATTGAAGATAAGGAAGGGAGGGCGGAAGGGAGAGAAAAAGAGGAAGGAAGGAAGGAAGGAAGGAAGGAAGGAAGGAAGGAAGGAAGGAAGGAAGGAAGGAAGGAAGGAAGGGAGGGAGGGAGGGAGGAAGAGAGGGAAGAGGGGAAAATAAAGAAGAGAAAAAAGAAAGAGCAGGAAACAAAGGCTTAGGTAAGTAGCATGGATTTGAATGCAGACAGTCTGACTCCAAAGCCTGCACTCTTAACCAGACCCTGGATTGGGGTACAGAGATAAATAAGTCATGTACTCTGTCTTGGAATTACTCACAGTCTAGTAAGAGAAACAGACTTATAAACAAACAATTCCAGTACAGTGATAGGAGCTATAATTGAGGTATAATAGAGTTAAGAAGACACAGAGGAAAGAGTGACTAAGTGCCTGACAGACATCTTCCTTTGTGTTTATGTAATTCATTATTCTCTCTGGGCCTGTTTACCCACAACAATCTGCAATACCTTCCAAAGCTTCTTTCCGGTGGATTTCCCCAGTCTCTCTAACAGGTTGTGGTTAGTGAGCCTCATCCTGCATGCAATAAGTAGCTCTGATACAAGGGCCTCATCAAGTATTTAGAGTTATTCCAGAGAAGGAAGAAAAATAGCAGATAGCAATCTACCTTAACTACCCTCAGAAAAGGGTGAGGAATGTGACAACCAGGTGAATTAAAATGAAGTGACTGTACCATATTATTTTCAAATATGTTTTTATTGATTTCAGAGAGTGGAAGGGAGAGGGAGAGGGAGAGAGAGAAAGAAACATCAATGATGAGAATCATTGATTGGCTGCCTCCTGCATGCTTCCAACTGGGGACCGAATCTGCAACCTGGGCATGTGCCCTGACCAGGAATCAAACCATGAACCTCCTGGTTCATGGGTCAACACTCAACTACTGAGCTAAACTAAGCAGGCAACTGTACCATATTAAATTGAATGAGAAAGGGGAGAAGATTCTGGCAGCCCACCTGAAAGAAACCAAGGCCATCCTGACTTGTGCAGGTGGCTGACAACACAGTCACTCAGTCAGGAAAACTGTATTCCATGAAGTTAATTACCTAGCATAATTTGCTTCAAATGTCCAGTACTTAACCTAGATCATGCATGGACTTCACCAAATTTCTGAATCCCCTGAAATTGTGTGTGAAACTCTACGTATCTGTTGTGCATTTTCTAGAGATTCCACAATTAATGCAAAATTTAAAATAAATAATATGTGTTCCCAAGTAGGATAAGAACTATGTAGAAAATACTATGAGAGCTGTTATTCCAATAGATTTTAGTACAATATAGTCTGGAACAATTTAGAAGGTCCAAAAAGTCTAAGTGAATGCTTTAATACCATTGTTATTTCTCCAAATGCCTGAAAATAAGCAGTACCACCAGGTATAAAGAACATCTGAGCATAAAGCCTTGACAGGACTTCGGGGCTTGTCTTTGATTATGTTGTGTATAGCTGACCTCTTATTTTCCTACTAGAGGCCCGGTGCACAAAATTCTGCACTGGGGAGGGAAGGGGACCCTCAGCCCGGCCTGCACCCTCTCGCAGTCTGGGAGCCCTCTGGGGATGTCCGACTGATGGCTTAGGCCCACAGGGAGTGGGCCTAAACAGGCAGTCAGACATCCTTAGCGCTGCTGCAGAGGCAGGAAAGGCTCCCGCCACTGTAGCTGCACTCGCCAGCCGTGAGCCCAGCTTCTGGCTGAGTGGCACTTCCCCTGTGGGAGCGCACTGACCACCAGGGGGCAGCTCCTGTGTTGAGCATCTGCCCCCTGCTGGTCAGTGCACATCATAGCGACTGGTCTATTTGCATATTAGCCTTTTATTAGATAGGATTGGCACTTCTGCATAGAAGGATTAGCTCTTCAAGGCTATAGTTCAGTATTGGTTCTCAATACTGTGTATGTGTGTGTGTATATGTGAGGGATGGGGGATGAATATTTGATTGGAAAGGACAGTATCACATCATCAAGCTGCATACATTCTCCCACCCATCCCTTCTCCACCCCACCCCTATTGCAATCCTTTGTGATGTTGCCTGATGACATATTAGCCAGAGGTTAAAATGTCTTACCTAATAACCATTGACCTGGCCACTTTGGGTTAAGTATCCTTTAGAGATTAAGAAAGAGTTTAGGACCAGAAAGCTCACCTCCCAATGTATAACTCTAAAGTCCACCAAAAACTGAACTCTTAGAACTGACTATATTCTCATGGACCTTCTATTGAAAGGAGTAAGAAAAAAGTAAATCTAAGATGAGAATTTGGTCTTGATTATTCTCGATTGCTAGATAACAGTAAGTCTGGGAGTAATCCAAGGCAAATATCATTAGTTTTCAGAAGCACCAAAGGGAAATTTACAGGGAAGGATCACATCAATAGGAAAACCCAGATGAAATCTTAAAGTTTGGACAAGTTCATTATCAACCAAAACATTTGGCTAATGTCTTCATGTCAATGCAGCCTTGCTGTTGTGACAAGGAGCAAGAAAGCTACAACAGCTGCAGATGATCAGAGGTTCGCCTACCCTAGTGAAAAATGGCTCCAGATACATAATTTCTCAGTTCAGTAGAATGCATAAGCTAGACTCAGAGGGAAGACTCCTATCTACTACACCAACCACAGCCACTGTGGGTGGGGATGGAAGGGTGTTGACTGAAGCAGGCTTGTACAATATCTTTTTATGGAATCACAGCCTGAGGTCAAATAGCTGCTGGCAAAAATATAATAAACAGGGTGACCAGTTCTCAATAAATAGCCTCCTCCCTCACACATTCAGCCCAACTTAGAGACATGTGGAAACTGTAAGAGTTTTTATATATTACACAAGAACTTTTACAGAGGATTTAATTAATAACCAGACTTGGGCTACATAAAGCAATTCACAGATCAACTGCCAAAGATGAAATTCAATAAACAAATAAGCAATTAAAAAGTCTAACTCTTGCTACCCTCGGGTTATCAATGACTCAGTAAAGACATTTCTTTTCACATCTTTATCTATGTTCTATCAACCAAATTTATATCTGAAGGGAAGGAGAAACATAAGGGCTATTGTATTAAACATAAGGATAAAAAAAACATCCCTTTTTATCTCTGCCTCCTTCCAATTCATTAACAAGAACTGCCATTTTCTGCAATTTTTATCACTAATTAAAGTATGATGATTCTAGAAGGAAATTTTTTAGATCTTACCTTAATCATTTTTTCAAGATATTAAGACATTAACATACCTTTAGTATATTGCCTTTGATGCTTTGTTTATTCAGAGTGCCTTCAAGAGAAAAGGTGGACACTGAAGAGAGTGTGGTGCTTGCTTTAGCAAATTAGTTAAAAACTGCTTTTACTTCCTTTTAGCAGGTGAAAAAGTTTTGAGATACACTTTACAACTATGATATTTTTAACTGAAAAACTAGAATGCTACAAAGTTCTTCTAAATACAATAGTCAATGCTTATGATTGATTATGAATAGTTCTACTTATAACATGGATAATTTTTTAAAACTTTAATCACATTCCTTTAGACTCTAACTGGGACTGTCAGCCATTCTTTTTTTTTTAATTTATACTTTTTTTAAAAAGTTTTTGATGTTTTTATTGGTTTCAGAGAGAGAGAAACCTCAATGATGAGAGAAAATCATGGATTGGCTGCCTCCTGCACACCCCCTATTGGAGATTGAACCCACAACCAGAGCATGTGCCCTGAACTGGAATCAAACCATAACTCCTGGTTCATGGGTCATCACTCAACCACTGAACTGCATCAGCTGGACCCATTCTTTAAAAAAAAAAAAAAAAACTATTAGTGTCTAGAGCAGTGGTTCTCAACTTTTCTAATGCCGTGACCCTTTAATACAGTTCCTCATGTTGTGGTGACCCCCAACCATAAATTTATTTTTGTTGCTACTTCATAACTGTAATTTTGCTACTGTTATGAATCGTAATGTAAATATCTGTGTTTTCCAATGGTCTTAGGCGACCCCTATGAAAGGGGTCGCGACCCACAGGTTGAGAACCGCTAGCAGGGTCGCCTAAGACCATCGGAAAACACAGATATTTACATTACGATTCATAACGGTAGCAAAATTACACTTTTGAAATAGCAACAAAAATAATTTTATGGTTGGGGGTCACCACAACATGAGGAACTGTATTAAAGGGTCGCGGCATTAGAAAGGTTGAGAACCACTGGTCTAGAGGATTAAAAGTAATGGCAGAGTAAGTGGATACTGCATAGATATGCTCCCAGGAACAAACTGGAATTACAACTAAAATACACGGAAATAATCAACTGAAAATTTGCAGGAAAGAACCCTGATATTTGAGGACTGAAAGTGGAGACCACATAGAGATTGGTAGGAGGAATGGAGGCACGAAAGGGCTGGCTGGGCACCCACAGATAGCAACTGAAGTCCCAGAGAGATATCTCAGCTGTGGGGGGTTGCCCCTGAGAACTCTGGGATCTAATCCGCAAGCTGGGCCCCCCAGCAGAGAGAAACAAAACTGAGAAGGGTAACCACACAACATCTGGCTGTGAAAAGCAGTGGGGTACTGTCTGCCAGGGAATGACAGCTAAAAATTCAGGCATCCTCTTAAAAGGCCAAAGCACAAAATTTCCTGTAGAGCCACCCACCTTGTGTTCTGGCATAGGGAGGGCAAAGTGGACTGGAGCTTTGAGCACAGAAGCCAGGACTGGGGACTCAGGGGGATAGAGCTCAGAAGGCAGACACCCCAAGCTTCCTGGGCTGAGACATTCCCTCAGGAAGAGGAGGATGTCTTTCCCACATAGACATCTTCCCTGCCTGGGGAAGACAGTTGACACACCCTATTGGTAAACACCTAGCCCTGAGGCCACTTAAGAGATTAAAAGTAACAGTTAGCCTCCAGGCAGAAGCAACTGCCCCACCCTGTTAAAAAAAATCTCAGCACACCTAAGGATGATTGCCTGGGGGCAATTAAAATCAGAATCCTATCAGTCTGTAGGCAGAGGCTGTCTCTGGAGGCTTTGAGTCTTTGCCTGATCTATAGTCAGAAACAGCCTTTAACACTGTCCTGCACCAGAGATTGAGAGGTGTAGAGGATCTACCTAATATATAGTCACAAACGCAAACAAACAGCCAAAAGGAGGAGACAAAGAAACAACCCCAAATGAAAGAACTAGAGAATTCTCCAGAAGAAGAGATAAATGAAGCAGAGATAAGAAATTTATCTGAAACAGAGTTCAGAATAATGATGGTAAAGATGCTCAACAGCATGAAAAAAAGATATAGTAACTACGACAAAAGAACGGTCTGAGATAAAGAAGGACATAACACAAATAAAGAACACATTGGAAGGAATACACAGCAGATTAGGGGAAACTGAGGATCAAATCAGTGAATTAGAAGACAGGGTTGAAAATATCACTCAATCAGAGAAACAAAAAGAAAAAACAATTAAAAAACAGGAGGACAGCTTAAGGGAGCCGTGGGACAATGTGAAATATAACAATATTAGAATAGTGGGTGTGCCAGAAGAGGCAGAAAGGGAGAAATGCATAGAGAAGGTGTTTGAAGAAATAATGGTAGAAAACTTCCCTAACCTGGTAAAAGAAAAAGTCACACAAGTTCAGGAGGCACAGAGGACCCCAAATAAGAAGAACCCAAACAGATCCATGCCCAGACACATCATAATTAAAAGGCCAAAAGTTAAAGACAAAAAAAGAATCTTAAAGGCAGCAAGAGAAAAAAACACACAAAACCTGTTACCTACAAAAGAGTTCCCATAAAGCTGACATCTGATTTCTCATCAGAAATTCTACCGGCCAGAAGGGAATGGCATGAAGTACTCAAGGTAATGGAAAGCAAGGATCTGAGACCAAGATTACTGTATCCAACAAGGCTATCATTCAAAATAGATGGTCAAATAAAGAGCTTCCCAGACCAAAAAAAAAAAAGGCTAAAGAGTTCATCACCATCAATCCAGCATTACAAGAAATGCTAAAGGGATTGTTGTAAGGGATTGTTGAGAAGAAGGAACAGAGAGAGAAACCTAGCCATACATAATTAAAAAGGCTATTAAATAAGTACCTCTCAATAATAACTCTAAATGTAAATGGATTAAATGCTCCAATCAAAAGGTGTAGGGTAGCTGAATGGATACAAAACCATGACCCAACTATATGCTGTCTACAAGAGACCCACCTCAAAACAAAAGACACACACAGGATGAAAGTGAAGGGATGGAAAAATATTTTTCATGCAAATGGAAAAGAAAAAAAAAGCTGGAGTAGCAATACTCATATCCAACAAAATAGACTTTAAAATGAAGGCCATCACAAGAGACAACAAAGGTCACTGCATCTTACTAAAGGGATTGATCCAACAAGAGGATATAATCCTGGTAAACATATATGTACCCAATATAGGAGCACCTAAATATATTAAAAAAACTTCTAGAGAACTTTAATGGTGAGAACAATACAGTCATGATAGGGGACTTTTTAACACCCCTCTGACTACACTGGATAGATCTTCCAGACAAAAACTTAACAAGGAAACAGAGACTCTAAAGAACACACAGGATCAGATGGATTTAATTGACATTTATAGAAAATATTACCCTAACACAGCAGCATATACATTCTTCTCAAATGCACATGGATCATTCACAAAGATAGACCACATGTTAGGACACCAAACAAGTCTCTACAAGTTCAAGAAGATTGAAATCATATCAAGCATCATCTCAGATCACAGTGGAATGAAATTTGAAATCAACTACAGTAAAAACACCCAAAAACATTCAAACACATGGAGGCTAAATAGCATGTTATTAAACAACTACAGGCCTGGTGCATGAAATTCGTGCATGGGTAGGGTACCTAGACCTGGCTGGTGATCAGTGCCAATCACGGCCTTCCAACTGCCAACTGGGGCCTTCCTTTTGACTGCCAGCTGCCAGCCGGGGCCTTCCTTTGTTCCACGCCGACCCCTGGTGGTCACTGCACATCATAGCGAGTGATCAAACTCCTGGTCTCCCAGTTGAACTCCCGTGGGGATAAATTTGCATATTAGCCTTTTATATATATATAGATAGATAGATGACGGGGTTACCAACAAAATCAAGAAATAAATCAAAAACTTCCTGGAAATAAGGGAAAATGAACACACAACAACCCAAAATCTCTGGGACACAGCAAAAGCAGTCCTAAAAGGGAAATTCATGGCTATAGGCATACCTCAAAAAACAAGAAAAATCAGCAATAAACTATTTAACCCTACAACGTAAAGAACTAGAAAGAGAACAACAAGAAACGCCAAGAGTAAGTAAGAGGAAGGAAATAAAGATTAGAGCAGAAATAAATAACATAGAGACTAAAAAAAAATACAAAAAAACAATGAAACCAAGAGCTGGTTCTTTGAAAGGACAAAAAAAATTGATAAACCGTTCACTAGACTCATCAAGAAACAAAGAGAGAGGACACAAATAAACAAAATCAGAAACAAAAGTGAAGTAACCACTGACACCACAGAAATACAAAGGACTGTAAGAAAATACTATGAACAACTATATTCCAACAAGCTGGACAATGTGAATGAAATAGACAAATTCCTAGAAAAATACAATCGCCCAAAACGAAATCAAGAATCAGAAAACCTGAATAGGCCAGGAACAACTGATAAAATCAAAGCAGTAATAAAATAACTCCTACCAAATAAAAGCCCAGGTCTGGATGGCTTCACAAGGGAATTTTATCAAACATTCAAAGAAGAATTAACACCTATCCTCCTCAAACTATTTTAGAAAATTCAAGAGGAAGGAACACTTTCAAATTCTTTTTATGAGGCCAACATTATCCTAATTCCAAAACCAGATAAAGACACTACAAAGAGAATTACACGCCAATATCCCTGATGAACATAGATGCTAAAATCCTCAACAAAATGTTAGCAAATCGCATCCAGCAATATATTAAAAAGATCATATACCATGATCAAGTGGGATTTATTCCAGGGATTCAAGGCTGGTACAATATTCGCAAATCAATAAATGTTATACATCACATAACAAATTGAAAGATAAAAATCACATGATCATATCAATAGATGCAGAGAATGCATTTGACAAAATCCAACACACATGTTTAATAAAAACTCTAAATGAAGTGGAAATAGAGGGAGCATATCTCAACATGATAAAGGCCATATATGACAAGCCTACAGCCAACATCATACTCAATGGGCAAAAACTGAAATCATTTCTCCTAAGAACAGGAACAAGACAGGGATGCCCACTTTCACGACTCCTGTTTGACATAGTACTGGAAGTGCTAGCTATAGCAATCAGACAAGAAGAAATAAAAGGCATCCAAATTGGAAAAGAAGTAAAACTGTCATTATTCGCAGATGACATGATATTTTACATAGAAAACCCTAAAAACTCCATCAAAAAACTACTATATGAAATCGGCAATGTAGCAGGATATAAAATTAACAGCCAGAAATCTATGGCTTTTTTATACACCAATAAAGAACTCACAGAAACTAAAAAAAAATAATTCCATTTACCAGTGCAACAAAATTATTAAGATATCTAGGAGTAAACTTAACTGAGGAGGTAAAAGACCTGTACTCAGAAAACTACAGGACACTGAAAAAAGAGGTAGAGGAAGACATAAACAAATGGAAGAATATACCATGTTCATGGGTTGGTAGAATCAACATCATTAAAATGTCCATACTACCCAAAGCAATTTATAGGTTTAAAGCAATCCCTATTAAGATACCAATGACATATTTCACAGACCTAGAACAAACTCTCCAAAAATTCATATGGAATAAAAACAGAACCCAAATAACTGCAGCAATCCTGAGAAAGAAGAACAAAGTTGAAGGGATCACAATACCAGATATCAAGCTGTATTACAAAGCCACTATTCTCAAAACTGCCTGGTACTAGCACAACAACAGACATATAGACAAATGGAACAGAACAGAGAACCCAGAAATCGACCCAAGCCATTATGCTCAATTAATATTTGACAAAGGAGGCAAGAGCATACAATGGAGTCAAGGCAGTCTCTTCAATAAATGATGTTGGGAAAATTGGACAGATAAGAGCAAAAAAAAAAAAAAAATCAAACTAGACCACCAACTTACACCATACACAAAAATAAACTAAAAATGGATACAGGACTTAAACTTAAGATGGGAAACCATAAAAATCTTAGAAGAATCCATAAGCAGCAAAATAGCAGACATATATCACAACAATGTCTTTACCATTACAGCTCCTAGGACAATGGAAACTAAGGAGAAAATAAACAAATGGGACTACATCAAAATAAAAAGCTTTTGCACCACAAAAGAAATCATCAACAAAACAACAAGAAAGCCCACTGCATGGGAGAACATATTTGCCAATGTTACCTCTGATAAGGGTTTAATCACCAAAAGTTACAGGGCATTCACAACTTAACAAAAGGAAGATAAACAATCAAACCAAAAAAAGGGCAAAGGACCTAAATAGACACCATCTGAAAGAGGACATACAGAAGACCAAGAGACATATGAAAATATGCTCAAAGTCAATAATCATCCAAGAGATGCAAATCAAAATGACAATGTGGTACCATCTCACACCTGTCAGAATGGCTATACTCAACAAATCAACAATCAACCAGTGCTGGTAAGGATGTGGAGAAAAAGGAAACCTCATGCACTGCTGGTTGAAATGCAGACTGGTGTAGCTACTGTGGAAAACAGTATGGAATTTCTTCAAAAAATTAAAAATAGAACTCCCATTTCACCCAGTAATCCCACTTCTAGTAATATATCCCAAAAAAACAGAAACTCCAATCAGAAAGGATATATGCACCCCTATGTGCATAGCAGCACAATTCACCATAGCTAAGATTTGGAAACAGCCTAAGCGCCCATCAGCAGATGAGTGGATTAAAAAAGCTATGGTACATTTAAACCATGGAATATTATGTAACTGTAAAACAGAAGGCACTCTTACCACTTGCAGCAGCATGGATGGGCCTGGAGAGCATTATGCTGAACGAAATGTGCCAGTCAGGGGAGGATAAATATCACATGATCTCACTCCTGTGTGGAATATAATGAACAACATAAACTGATGAACAAAAATAGAGCCAGAGAAAAAGTTATTTTAGAATATAATAGAAGTAACCCTATTTGCAGATTTTTAATATTTCCTACAACTTTTGTGATGTTATACTATGTTAGTACAGTTTTGATATTATATTTAAAATGTTTTTCTTGAAATATTGTTTATTGCATGTAATATTATTATATTTAAAATCATTTTTTCTTGAAATATTAATTTTTATTGCATGTAAATAGCTGATTATTTTGTATCTACAATCTGGTAATATATTTATTTTGTATATTGAAAAAATTAATTAATTAATTAATTAATTAAAAATAAAGTAAAAGAATAAAAACTGTCTAGCACAACCTTGGAAAATTAATTTACATATTTTTATATTTTTCCTTATCTATAAACTTTAGGTCCTACTGTAAGTCCTAATTATTATGTATAAGGTGGGGAGAGGGGTCAACTGAGGGTCCCTGAGGTCTTTCCTGACAGTGACCATCTGGCATTGACATAAGTGATAAATTCTTCTGTTTCTTTGTCCGCTTCAGTTTCTATACATGACAAGCAACCTTTCTTATCATGCAATTGGAGAAGAGGCTCTGGAACCCATCTCCCTGAGTTAGAGTCTTGGCTATACCACTTCCAAACTGGATCAATGAGGGTGAGTTATCACAGTCTCTTCCAGGTACACCCAGGTGCTTCTGCACATCAGTTTTCTCATCAGTACATGAGAGCATTTGCCCCACAGAGTTCTTGTGAAGAATAATTGAGCAATATATGTAAAATACTTAGGACAGTGTTTGGTATATAGAAAACACTAACTCAAAGTTAGCTTTTATTATTACACAAACCATTATAAGAAACAGTAATTTTGCTTGCATATTTGTTCCAAAAGGGATAAAAACAAAACCCTTTCAAAAAAATCTCCAATAAAATGTGAATGGGAGTCTAGTAATACTGCATGGAGACCAACCCTCCCTGAGGCTGAGTTTCTGTGGTTCAGGTTGTATTGATGTCACCCTTGTTCCAAGTGTGGACATAGGACTCATTTGGGCAGATCAATCAGAGCATTCATGCTCCCTGCCACCATGGTTACTTCAACAACGGGCACAGGGCTCAATCAGAGCCAAAGAGCTGAGGATGCTTGCTGAGATCATTGGAAGATATAAAATTGTTTGAGCTACTAAATTCAAACATATCTGAAGCTAGCTGTGTCCTTGGGGATAATGAATTACTTCTTACAATGCAATCATTTGCATTTAATTTTTTGTTACCTGAAATCCAAACTTAGAAGAGGTACCCAGGAAGATATCACAAAAAATATGTAGGTGATATAAAAAAAGATTGAGTGGGTGTCAAAGAGACAAAACAATGTGTAGTTAAGTGCACAATCTCTGAAGCTAACTGCCCAGGTACAAATCCTAACTCTACTGCTCAGCAGCCATGCGACTTTGGACAAGCCACTTACCTCTTTGTGCCTCCATGTCATCCTGTGTAAACTGAGGATAATAAAGTATCTACCTTATAGTAAAATTGATCAAATCCCTTGTTCTGAACACCTTCTGTTTACCCTGTTGCTGAAGGAGTGATTGGCTGAACATATGACACCTGTCACACTCACACCCCCTATGAAGAGGACAGCACAAACCCTGCAGGGCCACATGGAGATTACACTCAAGAACAGAGTGACCAAGCAGGGACTATGGGAGGTAGACTTTGTAGCATCAGCTGGGTGGGATCATCCCTGATTCCCCTGGGGGGATATGATTTGTTTGAATGATTTCACCAGCTTGTAGGAAGGTAAGATCAATTAAGTTGAGGACCAGGTGAGGGTGTAGCTAGTGTGGCTCATCAGGGAACCAGGCTGGTAGGGAGCTTTTCCAAATGAGGTAGGGGGCACATCTGGCAAGAGTAGAGGAGCTCATGGCTAGATTTTGGGACCCAGTGAGGGTCAGAAATGTAATGGCAGCATGTGAAAGTTAGGTCTTAGAACAGATTTCTTCACTTTTCTTGGCCTCAGATCCTCACTTGTAAAATCAGAGGGTGGGGAGTGAATAATCTCCAGGTTCGGGTCCGTTTTGATTCCCTTTAATTTTCATTATGTGAATCCAGTCAAACAAGGGGTGTGTTGGTAATTTTCTGAGGCACTTGCTGTCCTGATTTGTCCATGCAGACCAGTCTATTTTTGTTCACTTCAAATATATCTCAGTGAATGTAGGCTAATCTCCTAGGGCCCTTTCCCAATTTTAATGTGAAGGTGACACATTTAATTTCCAGGGATTGGGAAGGAGTATATGTTAACAATAGTTAGTACAGAAGTCAATTTTGGAGTTAACAGGAAGAGCTTTTAGAGATAGTCCAGGAAAGAAATATTTATAAACCTAAAATCAACCATTCTTTTAAATGATGTCAATCTTTCTATAATAAAATCTTAGCAAGAGTCAATGAATGTTTATATTTACTTCCAGTGGGAAAATTTATTATCTTGGACAGTAGGGGATTTGTAATTTTCATTAAATTCTGCAAATTTAGGACTGTAGGAGAGTCAAAAACATCTTGACTGCTTAATGCAAAATTAAAAGGCAAAAATGTTTGTCTATGACTTCCAGACCCTAATTTGCAGAATTTAATGAAAATCATAAGTTTGACAAAACATGCCTCTGATATTTATAAAATTATCCTCATTTAAGGAAGAGTATGATTAGTATTATAATTAGTAATCTTAACAAAAAGTCATATCTAAGTACATGAAAAGTATTATGGTTAAGATAGAATAACCTGCTCTCTCCAGTAAGCATTCTCTGCTCAGGGAACATGCATTCTCTGACACAGAAAAGAATGAAAGTAAGAATAACAATTTAAGAAAAGGGTGTGCTGCTGCTGCCCATGGGCTAAAGGCTAGGATGCCTGGCTCCCACATGGCCACCTCTCTCATCTAGTGACTTATCTCAGGTGAGACACCGTTATTATCAAAACTACCAATGTGAAAATCACATAAAAGTGAAAAATTAGAATTCTGTACCTTAGGCATGTGTACTACAAAAGGCAAGATATAAAGTTAAACCAAGAATGTTTAAAATTTATATTTAAATTTGTCTGGCTTAAAGCTCCCAGAGCAGTAATAGCTAGCCTGATAAATACTATCTCATAATAAAATAGAGTTTAACATGACATTCTTTATAACAGAAAAGAGTTAAACTATAATGATAAGCAGTGGTAGCTTGAAGTGTCTATAACTGAGAGGGTCATGAAGAATTCTAACTGAAAAATATAAAAGATGAACTGCCTAAAGGAAGTATATTACACTCATAGTAATTTCTAGTCTGCTCTCTCACTGAGTCTAATAAAACCTGATTCCTCTATGATTTTCAGAAATATCATATATTAAAATGTCTATGGCAACAGTTTTATATGACTAGACACTGCCATTTTCTTTCTTTGCAAATAAACATATTTTCTACAATGCAATACATCTTATGCAGTGTCTCCTGATAAGTTCCATGTGTTGGGGAAAGAGAAGGGAGAAAGAAAGATAAAGCAAAAAGATGAAGACATTTTCTTTACTGTTTGAAATCATATTAAAACACCAAGAAAAATCAAATATGGCTAGCACTGTCCACAATTTTCAATTACAGCTACTGTAACATAAGAGTGATTCTTAACCAATAGTGTGTGCTATCAAAAGGTATTTGTGAGACTTAAATGTACGATGCAGACAAACCCAATTTGGAAAATCTGACACAGAGATGAAAACATACTTTTAATACACTCCACAGTACCAAGGGGCAAATAATAGAATAATACAGAATCATCAGGGAAGCATCAGAGTGAATGTGTGCAAGTGATCTCAGAAATGCATAGTTTGTTCAAGTTTAATCATTACAGTTTTTTAAAAGTCCATTTGGTTGCTGACAAAATCCTACTGCTTCTGTACCCATATAAATTCAGCACTGATAATAACTGCAAACATTCATTGAACTCATTGAACTCTTTATATGTAGGCTTTGAGCCTTACATGCATTATCTCAGACACTACTACTTGCTTTTACACATGAGAAAAGTGAGTCACAAAGACTTGAAGTAACTTACTGAAAATCCAAGGCTTATAAGTGGAAGGATGTAAATCTAGGCAGTGGCCCCAAAACATGCACTATCAACCACTATACATTATTAATTAAACTAGAGGCCCGGTGCACAAAATTAGTTCATGGGTAGGGTCCCTAGGCCTGGCCAGTGATCACGGCCAATTGGGGCCTTCTTTCATTCCGCGCCGCCCCCTGGTGGTCAGTGCATGTCATAGCGAGCAGTTGAACACCTGGTTGGTGGAACTCCAGAGGGGATAATTTTCGTATTAGCCTTTTATTATATAGGATTACATGACTAATATAAGGTAAACTTGAATATTAGGTGATTTGTCTTATGCCCAATGAGAAGATTACAAAAAAATTTTTAATCAACTTGAATATGTTCACACTTTGGGACATAGATACAATTAACAACTAACTGCAATTTTAGTGTATATACATATACTAGGGGCCCAGTGCACGAATTCGTGCACCTTGAAAGGAACTGTGGGCCGCGAGGCTGCGGTGGGCACAGGGGCGGGTCTCAGTCTATCCTCCGTGGCCCCACCCTATCCCTCCCACCATGGTCCCGCTCCTGCCGCCGCTGCCGCTCCCACGTCTGACAGTGTCGGCCCTGGTCACACCCGCTGATGATGCTGTACAATTGGGGCCAGCACTAGCAGTGGGTGCGAGTGGCAGCTGCTGCCCCAATCACCCCTCAGGAGCAGGGGGAGGTGGAGAAGCCCTCAGGGGCGATGGGGGCCAGCAGCCACCACTCACTCCCTCAGACGACACCGAGTGATTGGGACCAGTGCCAGGAGCCGGCAATGGGTGCGAGCTGTGGCTCCGGTGCCGGCTGCGGGTGCGAGTGGAGCCAGTGCCGGTAGTGGGTGCAAGCGGGGCCATCGCCAGCAGTGGGTGCAAGAGGTGGCTGCTGCTCCTGATTACCCCTCAGGAGCAGGGGGAGGTGGAGAAGCCCTGAGGGGAGATTGGGCCCAGCAGCTGCTGCTCACACCCACTGATGGTGCCAAAAAATCGGGGCCGGCGCCGGGTGCCGGCAGGGCATGCGAGCAGTGGCTCTGGTGCCGGCAGCAGATGTGAGTAGGGCCGGCACAGACAGCAAGTGCAAGCACCAGGCAGGACTGTGGTGCGCAGGAGCAAAGAATTTTCAGTAACCACCAGAGGCTCACCCCAATGATAGCAACAAGTACCCCACCTTGGTCTGGCACCCTTGCTCACCTGCTCCACCGTCCAGCTGCAGCCGATGACTTCCATGTTTTACGTTCTGCCACCGACGCTCGCCATGTTCTGCCCACGCCCCCTGGTGGTCAGCGCACGTCATAGTGACCCGTTGTTTGGTGGTTGTTCGGCCATTCGGTCTATTTGCATAGTAGCCTTTTATTATATAGGATAACAATAAAAATCATACAATCTAGTGGTTTACCACAAGGACTTGAGAGCCAGACTGTCTGGGTTCAAACCTCAAGTCTACTATTTCCTAGCCTAATGTTTGACAAGTTATGTAACTACTCTGTTCTCAGTTTCATTGTATGTCAAATATATAGTACCTACCTTATTGGGTTGCTAGGAAAAGTAATTAAGTTAAAAGGTGCCTGGCTCTGCATAGGTGTAAGAATGCACAGGTGTTAGCTGTCAAGTATTTCAAATGCTTCACTTGCATCTTTGACACAGGTGCTCTGCCCTCACTAGGGCCCAGTCCTCTGTTGATGATGTTTGTTTTTTTTTACATTATCTCCCCTTCTAAGTTATTTGAGATATAAAATTTCCATTAATGTCATTGAAATTCGTATTCCAAACCACAGTATCCATTCACCTAATATAAATATCTTTGTTATTTAGAATGATATTTGTGATCTGTACAATAAAAATACTTACAGTATGACTAAAAATTATCGAAAAAAAAATTTTGGCAACAAATGAGGCCCTTGAGAGTTTTGTCTTCCCAAAGTAAAATAATTCAGAGTAAAATAATTTAAATAATAGAAGCAGATTTTGATGAGGAAACTTTTTCTAACCTTATTTGGAGCTTGTAGATATCGCTGAAAGTAGGGGAAAACTACCCACGTTCAAACCATAACTTTCTGGCACAATTCCCCAGGACATATTTATGATAAAACAATGGGAAAAGAAGGTAATTCTAAAATATCTAAATACAATTTCACTGAAAAAAAAAAGGAATGTTTTGAAGCATGTAAAAGTGTTAGTATGCATACTAGCATGATTAGCAAACTAATTAAAAGATATTACTTTACTTTTTTTGTTACAATTTTGGTAATTGGCATACTAGCTTCCAGGGAAGGACTGGATAGCTGTCACAAGCCCACTTCCTGGTCCATCATTTCTTCACCTGGGTGAGTTTTTGTATTCCTAATGAAGCCAGCTCAATGACTCTAACAGAGGTCAGCACATTTATCAATTACTCTAGTTTTCTTTACTATAAACTTACTGCAACCTCTTTTGGGGTGCAGAGGTATAATAGATAGAGGATAGATAGATAGATAGATAGATAGATAGATAGATAGATAGATAGGATAGATAGATGATAAATGAAGTTTCCAAAAAGAAAGACCTACCTGACTAGCTGTGAAATTCACTGGTGTTCTCAAAACCCCCAAGAGGCTTCTACAGGATACCTTGGCTTATAATTCAACGTCAAACAATATGGAAGATTTAATCATGTGACTCAATTTTTCTTGCTTGGCTTCTCAATAAAGGCAGAAGCTAGAGAAGAAAAAATCCAACAAATATGGTAATTGCTTTCATAGACAGAAGCAGAACTTGAATAATATCTATATCAAACAATTCATTCCTAATTAGATCATTATAAATGTTCATATTCTTTTCTATTTCACTTTTTAATTATAGTTGACATTCAATATTATTTTATATTATTTTCAGGTAGATAACATAGTGGTTAGACAACCATATAATTTACAAAGTAATCCCCCTGATATTTCAAGTGCCCACCTGGCACCAAACGTAGTTATTGTAATATCATTGACTATATTCCCTACCCTGTCTTTATATGCCCATGACTATTTTGTAACCACCAATTTGTACTTTTTAATTCCTTCACCTTTTTTACCCAACCTCCTACCCCTCTCCCCTCTGGCAAGCATCAGTTTGTTCTCTGTATCTATGAGTCTGTTTTCGTTTTGTTTGTTCATTTATTTTGTTCTTTGGATTCTGCATATAAGCAAAATCATATGGTATTTGTCTTTCTGTATGACTTATTTCACATTAATAGTCATTCTTGTACTTTGCTCATTTTTTAGAGTAATATTTATTTTGGATAGGAAAAAATGAAAATATCAGGAGAAACAGACTAGAATTTTTTTAAATGTAAGGATCACAATCATAAGTAGATAAAGTGATAGATTATTGAACACCAGAGAATTTCACAGGTCATTGTTCATGACTAGAAACTCAGCTTCATAGCTAATGTAGCTTAGAGAGTACAATCATGTAATTTATCAATCAAACTGGGATATTTCTGAGAGTGAAAAGGGAATCATATTAATAATTCTGCTGGGAAAACCATGCATAAAATGGGACAATGGGACTATCTCCAGCAAATCAGGATATGTGGTCAGTCTATCTTGAGTTATACAGATAGTACCTACATCAATACATTCTAAAATTATTTGTAAAAGGTGGTAAATTAAATAGTTGGATGAGCAATTTCAGACATTCTCTAATGCAGTAGAAAACTTCAAAGTGTAGCTGCCTGTTCATCTCTAGAGTACAGTCCTTGGTGTTTTGGTTTATATCCTTTTGCTGCTGCTATTTTTGTTTGGAGGGGAATGTGTTTTTATTTTATTTTTACTTCTTTGTTTCATTTTAGCCAATAAAATTTTATCATTCCTTTGGAAATTCCATTCCAGAGCAATGGCCAGATTTGTCAGGATTTTGGTCCCAGCATACAATGCAATGGCTCTCCATATAAATATTAGCACTATAAATCCTGAAGACAGTTCTGCTCATTGGTTAATACCATACCATCTGGAGTTAGGGCAGTTAGTATTTCTCCACTTTGAAAAAGTGATTTAACACAGCAGCCAGAGCAATCTTTCCTTTTCTTTCTTTCTTTTTCTTTCTTTCTTTCTTTCTTTCTTTCTTTCTTTCTTTCTTTCTTTCTTCTTTCTTTCTCTTTCTTTCTTTCTTTCTTTCTTTTTTTTTTTTTTAAAGAAAATAGTCTATGCCACTCATAACCTTCAAAGCTTTCCCTTTTCTCTTAGAACCAACACTAGAATCCAACAAGACAAGGTCTTCTGGCCTGTGCCTGTAGCTCAGCCTCACCTCTAATGTGGCTCCCCTCACTGGCTACTTCAGTCACCCTGGCTTCCTTTAGACCAGTCATTTCCTAAGTCTGATGTTGTGACAAGGTGGATGGGGGGATGCTACTGGCATCTACTGGGTAGAGGTCAGGGTTGCTGCTAAACCTCCCACAGAGCACAGGGCTGCCCTCTACAACAAAGAATCATTTCGACCAAAATGCTAACAATATAGAGGTTGAGAAACCTTGATTTACACCTTTCCTTCACCATGTTTACTCTAATCCCAGGCCTTGCACAACCTGAAATAGTCATGCTCTTCTCTTCCCCTCCTTTTTCCTTCTCTTTTCCTGTTTTCCCCTCTTCCCTAATTAACTCCTGGTCACTATTTTGATCACGTTCCTCATAGTGGCTTTTCAGATTCTTACTCCCAGATGATTGCTACACCCTTTCAAGGAATTATGAAGCACATAAGAATTACCAGTAACAATTTCACATGTTTTATATGTTTGACAATCCCCCTCTCTCACCAACTCCATGTGAGCAGTACTATCTAGCTTATATTCACCAGTCTCCACGGTATCCCCAGCAGTTCGCACAGCTGGCAGAGTTGTCCTGTAACACTGCACTCAATGTTATTAAAGGAACGTTTAACAGCCTAACCTATAATAGGAGAAAAATAGAGTAACTACCTCATTAGGGTAAAGATAATACACATAAACTCTTTAGCAGAGTGCCTGGATCACAGTAAGTCCAGGGAGACCGAGGTTCGTTAGTTGGTGGACAGGAGACAGGCTCTCTCCGTGGCATTTCTACAGTTGCACCAGGGCCAACGCGACCTCTCCGAACTCTCCTCCCCGCAAATAGTGATTAACAGTTGCTGCGCCTGCGCTTTTCCGCCTCTACCGTTAACCAGGCTGCCGGAAGTATTTCTCCTCTTCTCATTGGTCCATATTGCGCATGCGCCGTGCCAGGTTCCCCACCCCATTGGTGTCCAACCAATGAGAGCAAAATCGGCCAACACGGCTGCGCGAGCGGGGCGTGCCCCGGAAGCAGTTCTTTGGCCTGTGACACGTAGCAACGGTGACTCTTCAGGGTCCCAAGCGGAGTTCGGGGCATTATCTGGCGCCGCGGGAGCTCCTGCCGCCGCCTTGGCGTTTGGTGAGTGTCCCAGGTCCGTGGCATTGCTCGGCTTCTCCCCACCGCCGTGAGGCGCGGCATGTTGCCGCTTTTCGGCACCGCCGGGTCCTTTCCTCAAACCCTCGCTCCCTTGCGAGCCCTTGCTGTGACGCGGCCTCTGCAGCAAAGGCGCGGCCCTCCTGGAGCCTGCACTTCCCTGGCAGACCCAGGCCTTATTTTGCGAGGCGGCAGCCGCGTTGTCAGTTGTAAATCCCAGCCTCGGGATGAAAAGTGGTCCTTGTGGTTTTCCACCCCGTGGAGCCACTCCTCCCACGACCCCGCCCCTAACCCAGGGTTTATCAGTTCCTTGAAGTGGACGCACCTTCCCTGGCCTGGACTTAGAGACGAGACGTTTCCTTAGCCACCCCCAAACCCCCTCCCCGCCCCACCCTCCAAATGCGGCTTCACAAAATTTCAGAAGAAATATTTGCTGCCTTTTAGGGCTGTTTGCTTGAGCAAAGTATCAGGAACGAATTCAGTAGGATCTTGAACATAAGCACTCTTTCCCATTTCTCTTCTGTTGCAGATACATTTGCAATGTCAGGCTTTGATAACTTAAACACGGATTTCTACCAGACAAGTTACAGCATCGATGACCAATCACAGCAGTCCTATGATTATGGAGGAAGTGGAGGACCCTATAGCAAGTAACTTTCCAAGTTTGGCCGTTTATTTACTCAAGGTTTTAGTGAAAGCATGTGCCCAGAATGTTTGGTTCTGCCTGAAACGGAATGTGTGAACTTGTCTCTGCTGATCAGGAGTCTGATTTTTCATAATCTTCCTTCCTCGGGAGAGAGCTGTGACACTAGTTTGGGTTTGAAAGGATTGCCCTATTTAGAGTTTGGTATCTTGTGCAAAATCTTCCGGTGTGACGTAGGTGGAAAAGGAGATTGTTGAAGGGCTTTCTCTATTCACAGTATTTCTACATCATTTAAGATATGGATAGGAGTTCAGGTACTTAGAAGATAGGCTACTTAAAAATTAAAATCTTTTGATGGCTTTTTAAATGATTAAAATAGTCCAACTTTCAGACTTTATCAACATTAGTTGAAGTGCTAGTGACACTATTTAACAGTGTAAGCTTCCCATTATGAATCATCAGGTGATTTTCATTTGGCAATTGATAAGCATTTTTGTTATTACTTACACTAAAAGCTTGGCACACCAGTTGCCAGTTGCATGTTGAAGAGGGGGATCAAAGCCTTTCAGCCCTGAACTGTTAAAAAATGATTTTTTTAAAAATAATTCCTGGTATTTGTGGCAAAAATAACTGAAGGTTTTCTATCAATCTCTAGGACATCATATCCTTAGTTTGTAAGGACCTTAAGGATAATCTTGCCAGCCTCCTAATCAGTGAATGAATTTCCTATATATCAGGAAATTTTTTAAGATGATCTAGGATTCCTTTAAGAATCTAATAAAAACTATGGGCCTATTTCTGAGAAATATGTGCATACACTGAAATATCCACATACATGTGCATATGACTTCAGACAGTTTATGTGTCATCTGATGTTCACCTGTGAGCCATGAATTAAAAACCTCTTGAAGACTAGCCCAGGATAAGGGCAAGGGAAGATGGTGTATCCAGTCAGTCTGAGAGAAACATGTAGTGCTAGAATGTATTTGTTTGAATTCATAAATCTGAATGAAAGTGCCCAAAATATTAAATAAACCAAGAAAGAAACAAGTGCAGCTTCATAGTCTGGTCTGTTATGGATAGGTTATACTTTTTGCAACCTGTAGATCTCTTGAATCTGCTTATTTTGATATAGTCTAAGCCCACACACAATAAAAAACTTAACATAGTGAACCCATAATGGGAGTGAGCATGTAAAGAATTCTCTCTGTGAGTCACTTTTGTTTCTGTTAAATTCTCAAATTACATATTGAGGATTTATCTTTTTCAGTTGTACAGAATCAGAAAAACTTTGTTGTGAAATTTTTATTCATTTATTTACCTAAATATATATATTTTTTGCACTTGTTCTATGTATGAGAGGGCAAAGGAATGTAAGATTAGCCGGATTGCAGCTATAGAGCTTTGGAAAACCTGCTCTGTATGCAAGCCTGTTTTTAACCAAATTATATGTATTGGTGTTTGGACTCAGCAGAATTATGCCATTTAGGTTGCAACCTCCTGGGTTTATCTGTCTCTGCCTTCCTTTCCTGTCCTCATGTTTGCATTACTTTAAGGCCTTGGTCGGCAAACTCCACATGCGGCTCTTTGGCCCCTTGAGTGTGGCTCTTCCACAAAATACCACGGCCTGGGCGAGTCTATTTTGAAGAAGTGGCGTTAGAAGAAGTTTAAGTTTAAAAAACTTAGCTCTCAAAAGAAATTTCAATCCTTGTACTGTTGATATTTGGCTCTGTTGACTAATGAGTTTGCCGACCACTGCTTTAAGGTGTAACTTACCATTCCACTTTACCTCTCATTTCAGTTTTTCAGAGCAGTTTTAGATATTCTGCCGCTAACTACTCTCACAGTTTCATTCCAACCAAATTATGTACCATTGCTCCAGTACTAGTAAAGAAGTTTTGTTCCAGGGGCTTACATAACCATTACTGCCAATTAATGAATATGAGTTTATAGGTGATGCTTAGGAAAACAAGAATCCTAATGATTTATTAGTAATT
Organism: Cnephaeus nilssonii; assembly: GCF_951640355.1. Taxonomy (NCBI): domain Eukaryota; kingdom Metazoa; phylum Chordata; class Mammalia; order Chiroptera; family Vespertilionidae; genus Cnephaeus; species Cnephaeus nilssonii. The sequence goes on along the minus strand of NC_137076.1, from coordinate 83,712,813 downwards.
GTGTTTCTGAGCTTTATTTAAAAAGAAAAACCAGCCTCTTCTACTTCTTTATGTACCTTTAATTAAATCTATACCTAATGACATTTTATAAGTACCGCGCTAACCGATTGCGCCACTGGAGCTCCCTAATGACATTTTAAATGTCCTTCTCAGTTTATCGAATAATACTTTGTTTTGCTAACTTAGTAACAAAGATCAGCTGATAACATATCTATTGATGAAAATGTAAATTTGAATAAAATATTACTTGGATTGTCTTCAAGTTTGACTTATTTATTATTATAGTTTTGCATTTTCCCTATGAAGTCGGCTTTAACATTTTGCATATTTTTTTCTATGGGTACTTTATAAATGTAATTCACATATTAATATAAAACACAAATAAAAACAAAGCCTATTTAATCTTTATCTGTTGAGATTTATGAATGTCATTTTTGGCCAGGACCCACATTCTAGATAGGCCTCTAAGACATGTAGTAATACCATACATATTTTTTTAAGTATTGAAAGCTCCTAAGTTTTTATCTTTGACTTAACTGATAATACCTTTATATACTATCTGTGGATTTTCATGAACTTAAGTAGCCAACCCAGTATGTTAAAAGGCTTTGTCTTTGCTGTTGATTATGAGTGCTAACCCAGGTTTACTTTCTGCTGCTTCTCCTATTGTAAAAGTGTTGATCCACAAAGATCATGTCTACCATACTATGTTTTAGATTAAAGCTAGCAGAGGCGAGTCAGGAATTTTTCTGACCAGATCCTGCCAGCAGAAAGAAATAATATTTCATGATATTGTCGTTCTCACATTGGATCTTGAAGAAGGAATGGTGGTGCACCTTTGAAACTATCATGTTTACAGCATTTCTCTTTCTTACATGAAATTTATGGGTTTATATCAGTGTTTTGTAGAATGGACTGCAGTCTCAACAGGTTCCTTGAGACCTTTCAGAGAGTTTTTAAGGTCAAAACTTTTTATAACAATATTAAGACATTATCTACCTTTTTAGGTGTGTTGACTTGCACGGATGTTGCAAAAGCAATGCTCGGTAAAACTGCTGGTACCCAAATATGAATTAGGACAAAGGCATCAAATCGTTCTAATAATCATTGTATTCTTCATTGCCACACACTTGTTAGGAAGTGGGAGAACCAACTTTATTTAATGATGCCCTTGATGAAGGAGTAGGAATTATAGTTTTATTATATTCTGACCCTTGAGTACACGTATTTTTAAAGTATTTTGTGTGATAAAATGGGAAACAGTCTTAAAGCACTTCATACCGAAGTACAATGATTATCTCTTAGAAAGGCCCCTGTGCAGTTTGAGTCTCAAGCTGAATCAGCTGCTTTTCAGGGAAACCATTTTTATTGGAAAGAACAACTGACAGACAAACTGTGGCTATTCAGACTTGAGTATTTTGACAGGTATTGTCTAAAAAATGAATGAAATGAGCCTGTTGCTTCAAGGAAAACAATTGACAATATGTGTGGTCAATGATCAAATTAGTGTTTTCAGGCAAAAATGAAGATTTTGAAAAACTTGTATCCATCACTATGAATTTGTCAGCTTCCCAATAATTAACTATTTTTTCTGATGAGAGCAGTGGTGACATAAACAAATGTGGTTTTATATTTATATTAGACTAGAGGCCCGGTGCACCTCTCTGCCTGCCTGCCTAATTGCCCCTAACCACTTGTCTGCCTGCCTAAATCTGTGCACGGGTGGTGTCCGGCCGGCCCTCTCAGATCAGGGCCAGTAGGGCAGGCAAGCGGGGGGGGGGGGGGGGGGGGGGGGGGAGGGGTAGTGAAGGAGGGGACTGGGGAGGTTGGCTGGCCAGCCCCACCCCCTAGTCGAACTCCCGGTAGAGGGGACAATTTGCATATTAGCCTTTTATTATATAGGATACAGGTTGGGGCAAAAGTAGGTTTACAGTTGTGAGTTTGGGAAACAGTTTATTCTTATTTCTTTTATTATTATTTATTAATTACTAGACGCCTGGTGCATGAAATTTGTGCACAGGGGAGGGAGGGTCCCTCAGCCCAGCCTGCACCCTCTCCCAATCTGGGACTGGGACTGCTGGCTCCTAACTGCTCGCCTGCCTGCCTGCCTGCTCACCTCTAACCACTCTGCCTGCCTGCCTCATCATCCCTAACCACTCTCCTGCCTGCCTGATCGCCCCTAACAGCCTCTGCCTCGGCCCCCACCACCGTGGCTTCGTCTGGCAGGACGTCCAGAACGTCATTTGGCTGTCTGGTCTAATTAGCAAATTACGCTTTTATTATTATAGATTATATTTTCCATATGAACAACTATAACCCTATTTTTGACCCACCTTGTATAATTTATATTAAATGTCAATATTTAGAACATCTACATAACTCATACAGTACTAATATTTTCTAAGGTGAAAGATTCATGTGATCTGAAGAGAAATGAGAGTATACTAATATTTTCTAAATGGCTAGTGCATGATGTTACAAAATCACACATGATTAAAGAATGAATCCTTTCAAAGTATAAGACAATAGATTAATGTATTCTAATACAACAGAATACAAAACATCATTAATATTGCTTCAGTTTTCATGTTTCAACTTAAATTTAAAAGTCTACCACTTTGCTTTGAATTTTGATGTAATAGCAAAAGGAATATTCTTGATAATCTCAAAGGGTTCTTAAAAATATTCTATTTTCCAACTGCAAGTTTACAACACTAGATTTTCTTCAGATACTTCAGCTAAAACAGTATATCACAACAGATTGAGTGTAGAAGCAGTTAAAATAATTTTTAGCTGCCTTCTATTAAACCAGACAGACATAAATGAGATTGTTAAAAATAAAATACAGTGTCACTTTACTCATCCATAGTCTTAGACATAACTATCTTTATATACAGACAGTCCTCGGGTTACCTTGGACTCAAAGTACGTTGTTTCCTGGTTACGTCCCCATCTCCCATTTATTTATATTAAAAAAAAAATGTTCCGTCATTTCGACGTATGTACATATGTGCTTTATGTTCTTTATTATTTACTTACCACAAGTAAAGGTCAGGAATTGTTACCTTTCTTTTAAATTTTTTTTACTGTTTCACTTCATTACTGCTCCATGTGAGTGACGTAGGTGCTTATGTAGGTGGGTTCTGACTTACAGCGAAAATTGCGCAGTAGGAACAGATCTCCGACATAACCCGAGGACCTATGTATAATAAAATAGAAAAGATTTTTAAGTTTTCATTTGTGGATTTCCTACTGTTTAGAAGTTAAATAGTTTGTAAAATGCTTAAGTGCTGGGTAAGGGAGTGTTGGCATCATCAGGAACCTTCTCTATAAAACATAGACAATTTATTATTGGTGATCAGTTTGATCTTAGTAATTATTTCAACCTTCATTTGTAAAAACTGGCAAGGTAGATGTCCTAGGAATTGCATAACTAAGATTCTCTAGCTGTCAGGGATATTAGCTGTTAGGAGTGACATAATTTTGAGAAATGTAACTTACTTTGATTTACAGACAGTATGCTGGCTATGACTATTCGCAACGAGGTCGCTATGTCCCTCCAGAAATGATACAGCCACAACAGCCATACACCGGGCAGATTTTCCAGCCAACTCAGACATTTACTCCAACTACACCTCAGCCATTCTATGGAAACAGCTTTGAGGATGAGCCACCTTTATTGGAAGGTCAGATTGGTTGCAACACTTGATAGTATTTTATAGTGTTCAGCTGGTTAGTAAAATAAATCTTAGTTTAGAGAAGTCTTTTCTTTTAAAAGAAAAATGTTTTAGAAAAAGGTTTCTGCTAAGTGATTCATTTTGAACAGATTATATATGAAACCTCATTGAGTCAGAAGGGACCAGATTTTTAATCTTTATAAAGTGATAATGTATTTCAGTATATTAGCATCGACTTTTACTTTATATTGATTAAATTCTATCTGTGGAAGATATTAAAGGAAATGGCATGGTATTGATTATTCTACATGAAAATAAGCTGGCAGAACTAGTAACATCACTGAAAAGTATGGTGGTTTTCAAATTGTATTCCAAAACCCGTAAAGCAGTAATTCTGGACATTTTCTTTGGGGACAGGGGGAATTTAATAGCCTTTGAAAATATAATGAAAGCTTTGAATACACTTGCCAGAAAAATGAACAAATAAAGACATAGATTTGTGTACAATTTCATGGGGACTTCAGGTATTCCTGAAGCCCCTGATAAAAGACACCTTGCTATTAAACTTGTCCATATAATTTTTGCTATGCAGTCATAGCTGAGAGTGTCTGTTTCATCATATTCATATCCTTTTCCAGCACAAAACCAGAAATTGGTTATTTGTGGGATAAGCACCTACTCAGTAAGGACTGGTTTTGAGGACTTACCCAAATAGTAGTGTCGGTATTGCTAGGTCCTCTTTTAATGCTGGGTGTTTCATTTTGTCTCCTGTTCTAACATAGATTCTGGTAAACTAATGTTATAGCCCAAATCCTAATTGATTTCCTTGTTTTCTTTTCTTTTAGAATTAGGTATCAATTTTGACCACATCTGGCAAAAAACACTAACAGTGTTACATCCATTGAAAGTAGCAGATGGCAGCATCATGAATGAGACTGATTTGGCAGGACCCATGGTTTTTTGCCTTGCCTTTGGAGCCACATTATTACTGGTAAGATTTTAGTTTCCGCTCTCAGTGTGAGATTAAAGAACTCTCTAAATGTTCTACCAAGACTGCTTATACATCAAATCTTTGTTGTGTTCTGACTTGCTTGAATTGATACCTATTCATCATATCTCCATGGATAATAAATATAGCATATTGAGAAATCATTTCTTGTTCCAATAAGTGATCCATTTGTTAGGGGAAAACAAAACAAAAAATAAATAATGTGTGGCTTTGTTCCTTCAAAAGAATCCCTTCTTTTCAGAGATTGATAAAAAATTTTTAGCCTATTCCTCTTTTATTTATTTCCAGACTTTGGATAGTGTTTCCTTGGGAAACTGGTGGTTATTTTTCTCTATATTATTTTGACTTTTAGTGAATAGAAACATTAAAGAACAAGTTTTAGTCCCTATCTCCCACCTCCCTAAGAATGTTAAAACATATTGAAAATGAAAAGTTGTAAAGGTAATTATTAATATTTGTTTTATATTTCAAATGTGTCTGAATTAGGAGAGATAAATGATGTAATGAATAGAAGATGGGGTTTTTAGTCAGAGCAGCTGGGCATGAACTCAGTACTCCTACTCTGTCCTTGAACTCTGATAGATAATTCTGTGCTTTCCACCTAATAAGATTGTGAGAACACATTTAAAATTTTAAAACACTGTGCAAGTATGAGGGCTTATTATTACTATATGAACAGATTTATCAGTGAACTCAGCTGAGCCCTTTCAGACTTCTACATGTTGAATCAAGTATTTACAAATAAATATTTAGTCTAACAAAAATCCCGAGGATTTTTCCATTTAGCATAATTTATAGAGGCATTCTTGCAATTGAATTTTATATGTTAAAAATCTTAAAAAACCAGAAACTTTTGAAGGCTTCTTTGAAGACTGATTTTAATGATAACGTGACCTGGATACAATGATACAATGTTTGTTCACATAGCTTGACTAATGGTATTGTAACTTCAATTTACCTAGCCTTTAATGTCTTAATGTTTTGTTTGTTTATTTTTGATCAAAGGACTTATAAATCAACAATTTAGAAAAAGAAAGAAAACAGTGCCTCTATTCTATTCCTCTTGCCTGGTTATTCAGTTTACTTTTCTTCTCCCCTTCCTACAGAACCTTGGCTTCCTGCTTTTACTCTGGCTTTCATCCCCTAGCTCCTCTAACACATATAAAAAGAATGATGAAATTATTTCCACTGTTAAAAAGATTATAGCTGCATCTGCCAATGAGAATAAATTGCTTTCGAGCAGTTTTGGTGGAATTAGTTTTTTTGTGTGTGTGTGTTTTTTTAATATTAGCTTTCCATTTGTCTCTGTAGTCTTTGCTTAAAATCAGCCAGATGTCTTTTTAGAAATGTATTACTATACCATAATTTTGTATCTATTTGTTGAATTCCATGCCAAGCTCAAATACTAACTGGAAAATGAAAAAGCAAATATTGGGAGGTGGATAGTTTAAACTTCGTGTGTGTGTGTGTGTGTGTGTGTGTGTGTGTGTGTGTGTGTGTGTTTTAATTTGTCTGCTTGTTTTTTAGGAGGAGGGGAAGAGAGAAAGAAAGAGAAAGAGAAATACCAATGTCAGAGAGAAACATTGATCAGTTGCCTCCATACTCACCCTGACCATCGACCAACCCCACAACCTGGGCACGTGCCCAGACCAGGAATCAGATATAAAAGCTAATCTGTTCTGTGTTTTACTTCTCTGCATAAAGAGTTAAATACCTCTTTAGATTTTGATGCCCAGACCAGGAATCAGATGTAAAAGCTAATCTGTTCTGTGTTTTACTTCTCTGCATAAAGAGTTAAATACCTCTTTAGATTTTGATGCTCATAAATTATGAAATGAGGCCAAAAAGTTATTTTATTTATTTATTTATTTATTTATTTATTTATTTATGCATGCCCTTTGACCTGTAATCTTTTCTTTATCCTTAGGCTGGCAAAATCCAGTTTGGCTATGTATATGGGATCAGTGCAATTGGATGTCTAGGAATGTTTTGTTTATTAAACTTAATGAGTATGACGGGTGTTTCATTTGGTTGTGTGGCAAGTGTCCTTGGATATTGTCTTCTTCCCATGATCCTACTTTCCAGCTTTGCAGTGATATTTTCTTTGCAGTAAGTATGATTTTTATTTTTGGTGTTGATTTACCAATTCTGTGTAATAGGATTTACCTCACTATCGGTTTGAGATAAATCACTGACTCTGTGACTGAGGACTGCTACATGCTTTTTTAATTGATGAGGAAACTGAGAATACATTTTAAAACCTTTTATACCATCTCTGCTTTGACCTGTAATAAAGAATTTCACTAGTTTTGTGTTCACTTACCAGTGTCTGTAAATAATTAAACAGTGGTGATTGTGAAAGTAAATATTAAATTTAGCATGGAAAAGGTTAATTTGTTAAAATTTATATTTATTTTCTGATATCTTTATATCTGATTTTTTGAAGATGTTGGGCATATGCTAAGTGAGTAAATAGTAAACAAATACTCTCTTTTTGGCAGTGTTTTAACTGAAAATGAAACTTTTTTTAGCACAAGGCTATTATTACCCTACCAGAGGCCTGGTGCACAAATTCATGCATGGGTGGGGTCCCTTGGCCTGGCTGGTGATCAGGGCCATCACCCAGTCCTGATCGGGCGACTGGCCAGGGGGAAGTACCACAGGAGGTTGGCCGGCCGCAGGAGGTTGGCTGTGGGAGTGCACTGACCACCAGGGGCAGCTCCTGCGTTGAGCATCTGCCCCCAGGTGGTCAATGCGCTTCATAGCTAGCGGCTGGTCATCCGGTCGTAAAGGTCGCTTAGGCTTTTATATATATAGATCATATTCTCAGATGTACTTGTAAGCAGCTTTAAATTTGTGTAATTTTTAGATGATAATTTAGGAAAGGTTAAAAAGTAAGGTGTGAAAGTTCCTCCTCATGGCCAATGGGCAGGTGATCTCAACAGTTCAAGCTCCTCCTCGTGGCCGGTGTTGGACAGGACTAGTGAGCAAGCTTTGTTTCACTTAGTAAGTTACAATGGAGCTTTAAGAGAAGAGCATCTATCAACTAGTTGATACCACAGATTTGGCAAGATGATGGCTTTACAGTTATTCCTGCTTTGGATAAAAACACTTCACGTTTTCAGTATAGACATTGCTTCATTCTTCTCACTTGTTAAGATTGATATATTTATATTTGAGTTCTACAGAAGATACTTTCTACTTAAAACAGTGTTTTCCAACTAGGGAAGATTTTGCTTCATGGGGACATTTGGCAATACATGGAGACAATTTTGGTCACAACTCTTGGGGGCAAGGGATGCTACTGAACATTCTCACAATGCACAGAACAGTCCCTACAACAAAAGAAGTATATCTAGCCCAATGTCAGTAGTGCCAAGATTGAAAACCCTGTGCTAAAAGGAGCAAAATGTATTCATAAATGAACTTTTTATCACATTGTTAATTTATCCTCATTGAATTCACTGCAAAGTACATTTGAACATTTAGTGGGAAAAATCTTGATTATTTCTACAGATGTCTACATGTGGATTTAAAATGCTTTTCTAAAGACTTGCTTATTATATTCTTACATAACTAATCTCATCTACTGTCTTTTTTTGCCCTCTCCTTATTTTTTTTTTCTTGTTGGTTACAGAGGAATGGTAGGAATCATTCTCACTGCTGGAATTATTGGATGGTGTAGTTTTTCTGCTTCCAAAATTTTTATTTCTGCATTAGCCATGGAAGGACAGCAACTTCTAGTAGCATATCCTTGTGCTTTGTTATATGGAGTCTTTGCCCTAATTTCTGTTTTTTGAACTGAATTTATCTGGAATGTGGACATCATTGGGCCAAATACACAAAAAGGACTTTGAACTCTTAAACCGGACCAGCAAACTGCTACAGTGCAACTCTCACGCAGGTCTAACATTTAACTATTGGAGCAGTGGATATAAACATGGATCTTTTGTTCATTTTTATAGAACTTTGGAATACTAGACTGGATTTACCTGCAGAGTGATTAGCTTTAAGTGTTTGTGCTTATACAAATAAGAAGTGCTATTTCCTCCCTGTTCCTGCAGCCTTTGAAAACAACGTTTTTCCTTAAATTATATGATGGTGTTTTTGATAGAATTTTTATCAACTGTGGGAAACTAACCACAGAGCTGATAATCTTTTTTAAAAACAACCCAGTCGTAGTAAAGAAGACACAAGACTTACTGCGAAATATTTTTCCAAGTAATTAGGAAAAAAATCTGTGTTCTCAAGTTGGATGCACTTCAAGCAAAAAAGTAATCGCAATATAGAGTTTATGAGTTTGCACTTCAAAAATTTGACATTCCTTTCAATTATCTCCTGGAAGTTTTGCTAAAATTCAACGATATGGAAGTTCAGTCTGCCTTATTGTAGACATGAAATGTAACCACCTGTTTAGATATTAGCATTAACTAGACCATAGTGACGTAGACTGGCCACATTAATGCTTATAGTTGGATCTCCATGTTTCCCAGGAAAAAGAAAATCACTAACCTTTTTTGAAAAAAATATTTAAAATGTCACAGTTTCAGTATTGCAGTTATCAATGTAAAGTGCATTTGATGCTTATTAAAATTTTCCCAATGAATTTTAACTGTGTTGTCAAGTTTAATTTACTAAACTACTGTTCTCATTTTCTTTAAGTAGGGTCTGATTTTCATGTATAGTTCCAATTTATCCTAAGCTTTAAAAATAGAAGTCATCTAGTACATGATCAGAAGAAAAAGATTTAATGAAAAACAATTTACTTGGAGTTACAACATTATTTCTTTGTATTAAACTTAAACATGGTTAATATTATGCTCTCTTGCCAAATAATCTCTAAGAAATACTAAATCTTGTATATTGATTATAGGCTTTTTTCTGAAGAAACTGCCTCAGTAGTTCAGTTATAGTTATGAGAAAGGTGCTAGATGGAGAGGAAAATGTTGCCTTTTTAAAAAAAGATTTTCAGACTAAATAAAAAGAAATTCCAGGCTGACATAGTCATGGTTCATTTTTAGAGCTGGCGTTCAGTAATGAAAGGTGGTTAAGATAATAAAACATTTCTTACAAGAAGATAATCATTTTTTATCTCTGGAGTCATATAAATATGTTTTCTTCATTAAACTTAATGACCTTGAGAAATATTCTCAGTAATAATTGGTTTATGGCTGCGTTTTCAAATTTACAAAATTGTTTCAGAATAAATCTTTTTTTTTTAATTTTCTAATTGATTTTTTTTTAGAGACAGGAAGGGTGGGGGAGAGAGAGAAATATTGATCAGTTGCCTCCCACCAGGAATCAAACCCACAGTCTTTTGGTGTACAGGACAATACTCCAACCAACTGAGCAACACCAGCCAGGGCTAGAATAATATTTTCTACTTGATAGATGCCTGGTGCACGGATTCATGCACTAGTGGGGTCCCTCGGCCTGGCCTGTGGGGATCAGTGGATCTCCGTGCCACCGTAGCCCGGCCTTACCCACCAGCTTGTTGGGCTCCAGCCCACCGTCCCGTCGATCCTGCATAGCACGAAGTAGTGCACGAAGTGCCAGGCAGCCAGGGAGGAGCCCGAGCCCAGGCCAGGTGCTGTGCTGCTCCCGCTCCTCCTGGCCCTGCTGTGCCTGCCACCACCACTCGGTAGGCTTCACTGCTGCTCTGCGCGCCTGTCCTAGGGCGATACCCGTGGAGCAGCTATGGGTTCGCGCCCAGTCAGTCCAGATGCCAGTCCTGATCCTGGTCCCTGTCCAGATGGGGGAGAAGCGCACAGGGGGAGTGTCCGTGGGAGAGGCTCACACTGCCACAACTGCTCGCCAGCCATGAGCCCAGCTCTGGTGCCTGTTGGTCAGCCAAGCAGTGCTCCCACTGTGGGAGCGCACTGACCACCAGGGGGCGTCTCCCCTCTGGTGGTCAGTGTGCATCATAGCTACAGGTCGACTGGTTGCTTAGGCTTTAATATATATAGATTGTAATCATTGCATGGTATCTTTTTTGCCTTTTTCAGTTATGAGTTTTATAAATATAATTCTTATTAAGGCAAATGTAATGATCACCTTATGTTAATATTACATAGTTCTTCCTAATGAACAGGGTAAATGATGCTTTGGAAATTAAATTCTCTCACTGTTGGTTAGACTTAAGACCACAAGTCTTCAGCCAGATTCCCAAATGGATCAAGTTGTGTTTTCTCTTTTTGTCTGTTGGTTTAGTGTGTGTTTTGCCTCTCTGACCCCCCAACAAAGTAATTTTTAGTTTAAATCAATGTTGTAGTTTTTTGTTTTGGGTTGTCTTTTATTTGACTCCAAAATGATTAGGTGCAAAACTATTTTATATTTAACTTGTTATTCTATCAAAACAGCTATAAAGTAGAGTTGCATTTAATGCAAGAGTGTAGTTCTAGAGTTTGCTAGGTTACATGAACTGTCACGGATAGACAAAATTTCCCTTATAAAGTTATCTTAAATAAAAAACACAGTATATGTAATCATGTTTACGCATACTCTAAAAACTGATACACTGTCTCTCAAAGTTTATTATATGGTAACTTTTTTGCTAGCATTGGAATAGATTTCTGTTTTTTCAGTTAATACCAGGTAGAGCATCTGGCTTGCTTTTAGGACCTATTTTATACAAAAACAAACATGGACCTTTTAATACTAGAGACACTCTCAGATAACTAACAGCTCACCCAATCATTGTCACTGAGTAACTGAAACTATTTGTTACTGCAGGCATACATGTATGCCAGCTCATGTGGTTGATTTTTCGTATGGTGTAAGTGTAATGTTACCAATGGGTGTTTTCAAGATCTGTCTTTATAGTAGGCTTGTAGGAATAGGCATTCTTCAGGTATAGTTGTAAAGGTAATGCAAAATTCTATAAAACCTTAATTGCTAACTATCCTGATATTAGACATTTAATCAGAATTTTTAAAAAAATGTATCTTATTACATGATTTTGGTAGATTTTAAGTACTCTGCACTTAACATTTTGCAAGTATGTATTTTTAACCTTAATAGTCGTTGCTCAACTCAAATGTATCCCAAAGCTAAGTAAGAATAGTTGTTTCTAAAGTAAAAATTATGTTTGTAGTACTCATTACCTACAAAAACAAAGCCTTTTGCCATGACTAGTGTAACTAAGTGGTTAGAGTGTCGACCCACGTACTGGAGGGTCTTGGGTTTGATTCCTGGTCAGAGATGCTGCCTTGGTTGAAGGTTTGATCCTTGGGGCCCAGTCAGGGCGCATGCAGGAGGCAACCAATCGATGTCTCTCTCTCTCTGTCTCTGACTCTCTCTGACTCACTCTCTCTCTCCCCCTCCTCCCCTCCCCCCTCCCTTCCTCCCTTCCACTCTCTAAGAATCATGGAAAAAAGATCCTTGGGTGAGGATTAACAAAAAAGATTTTTTTTAAGGAGTCCTTTCTTTCTGAAATTAGATACTTTTTCCCCATATAAATGGAAGAATTTAGAATTTGGGGCAAAAAGAGAACTGTAGAAATTAGATTACCCGGACCTAATCATGGAGAATTATGGGAAATCAAGACCACATTTATAATTTTGCCTGTTGCCATATAGAGCAGATCTAATGTAATGACATAGACAACTTGTGTAGCTTTTCTGTTGGAGAAAAAAATATATATTTATGACAGTGTTTAGCTTTTCATAATGTAGGGCTAAAAGTTTTCCAAAAAATCTTGCATGTTTCATATCACAGCATGAAGACCACTTACCAAAGAATAGCACTGGGTCTTTAAAGCGCTAGCTAGAGCATGCTTCCTATGTGAATTCCAAATTATCTCAGTTTTTATATTTTTTAATTTCTTTGGAAATGAAAGCTTACATTATTCCTAAGCAATTTTTTTGGTATTTAATGGTAGGCTTGTTTTAACATGAATTGAAGAATGAAACATTTAGAATCAGGCAAAAACATAAATACTATTTCAAAGATAGTTATAGTAGTTAATGAGTTTATTTTTAGGAATATTTAGGATTTGGGGAAGGAGTGGCAATAACAAGATATTACAGGTTATTGGAAGTTTCCTAAAGAATTGTTGCATATGCTTAAATGAATAGATAAGTGATCTACCATTAGCTTATTAAGCATATAGTGTTTACTTTGAAACAACCTAAATAAAGCCCATCCTCACTGTGCTCTCTACAATCTAGGCTGTTATTACTTTACATCATCAATGAAGAAATAATTGATTTTTAATTAACTCTACTGCCACCATCCAAATTATTAAAGCTTGAGTTTTGGTACATTACTATTACTTGAATTTCAGTAAGTTACTTTGTTCAGTAATAATTAAATACCCATTTATAACTGGGAAATAGGTAAAATGAAACATTAAATATTAAATTGTTGATTTCTAGGGATTGGCAGAGTCAAAAGTGTTTTATTAATGAATGTGTATCTCATTGGTGACCATAAAATATGAAGAATAAATCTGGTAGTATGCAGTTCTGATCTTTGCATCACAGATGAGACTATTTCTTCCACCCTTATGCACAAAGTTCCTATTCTAGTTAATGAAGAACATTATCTGCTGATGGAGCACAATGTCCTGTGTTTGTGCAAATAAATTAAAATGATGACATACTCAAATGAAGACTAATTAAATACATAGCTGTTCTAATTTAAAAGCACGAATACTTTCTTGAGCACATTAGGTTCTAAAGATCGGATATTACATTTTTTTGTGAGCTTAACTAATTAGGCTTACCTTGCATTATAAATTCGGTTTATTTCTGAAACTACCACTAAATCTGCTGATAGCTTGCAGGGTGATTAATTATGCATTAAGATGTTTTAAATAGCTTTTCAATACTTGTACAAAAATAATATTTAAAATGAAACAAATGAAATACTCAAGAGGCTCAAGATGCTTCTAAAATTATACCTATTTGGCTTAACTCTGATTCTCCTAGAAGTTGAGAAAGCAATATGGTTATTTCATTTTTTTCCCCAGGAAAATATAATTTAAATGAATGATTTTTGTAAAATTTAGTGACACATTTGCTTACATGTTTTGGCTTTGTGATCTTTGATAATATTGTAGGACTTGGTATTTTCTTGAGGCAATCAATGGTTTAAAAGCCCTATGGTATTTTATGTTTTAATTTTCAAAATGGGAATGCATTTTTCTGATTACACACCATCATTATGATAAAAATAATACCTCTAAGTGGCAATAAAAAGGAATGGATTATTGTCTCAATATGGATGACCCTCAAAAACATTATGCTAATTTTTTAAAAAAGCCAGGTATGAAAGATCACACATGATTCAGTTTATATGAATCACCAGAAAAGGCAAATCTATAGAGACAACAAATTAGTAGTTGCTTGGAGGTGGAAATGACTACACAAGAGCTGAGGGGAACTTTGAGGGATGATGGTTGCATAACAAATCATTAAAAAGTGTACACTTAAGCCTAGCTGGTGTGCTCAGTAGTTGAGAGTTGACCCATGAACCCAGGAGGTCAAGGTTTGATTCCTGGTCAGGGCATATGCCCAGGTTGCTGGCCCAATCCCCATTTGGGCGTCATGCAGGAGGCAGCCGATTGATGATTCTCTATCATTATTGATGCTTCTATCTCTCCCTTTCTCTCTGAAATCAATAAAAATATATTTGAAAAAAATATTTCCACCCCCCAAAATCAATTTCCCAACTCTCATATACCATAGCAACCACTAATTATTTTCTGTTTCTGGATTTGATTACACTGGCCATCTCATATAAATAGAAGCATAGGATGTAGCTTTTGTTTCTGGCTTCTTTCAATTAGCACAGTGTTTTCAAAGTCATTTTTGTTTTGTTTCTTTTTTTCTTTATTGATTAAGGTATTACATATATGTCCTTATCCCCCATTGCCCATACCCCCCACACATGCCCTCACCCCCCTGGTGTCTGTCCATTGGTTAGGCTTATATGCATGCATACAAGTCCTTTGGTTGATCTCTCCTCCTTACCCCCACCCTTCCCTACCTTCTCTCTGAGGTTTGACAATCTGATTGATGCTTCTATGTCTCTGTTTTTGTTATTTTTTTTAAACTTAGCAATCTATTATGGGTATTATGATATATATTGAACATAGAAATGTACTTCATTCTTTTTAATAGCTGGATATTATATGAGCAGAATCTAATTTATTTTGGCAGTCTCCTATCACTGGACAAGTAGGATTTTTGTACCTTTTTTTAAAAATTGGTATTGGCATCTTTCATTATTAGACTGTCACATTTGCTTTTAATGGTGCTCAGGTTGATAATCATTTAAACTCAGAATTTAATTCTAACTATTTCAGTAAGTTTATTCCCTAATGGTTCTGTTTTGTGTGAGAATAGTTCTCTGTGATTTGTTGAAACAAGTAAGTCATATCCATATTTACACAAGGCATTGCTCTTTGGTGCTCAGTGATATCAGCATTTTTATAATACTCTGAAGCAGTAGAATGTGAATATTGCTAAAAGCAGCAATTTTCAACTTTTTTCATCTCATGGCACACTTAAACTAATTACTAAAATTCAGTGGCACATCAAAAAAGACACTTGTTGCCGATCTGACAAAAAAAATAAAGGTATACAGTAATTTTGATTCATTCACACAGGACAGCTATTGTGTTGGCTGTTATTTTTTTATTTATTACTGATATTATAGAGAGGAAAAACATCGATGTGAGAAAGAAACATTGACCAGCTGCCTCCTGCATGCCTCCCTACCCACAACCTGGGGATGTGCCCTGACCAGAAATCGAACCCTCCATCTTTCAGAGTGTGGGTCAGCACTCCAACGAACTGAGCCACACTAGCCAGGGCAGCTGATGTCATTTATTTTATTTGACAATCTGAGAGAAAAGAGGTCAGTGTCTCTTCGACAGGTATTTCATGTTTTAAAAATTCTTGTGGCAAAGGTATGCCATGGCACACTGGTTGAAAATCACTGGCTAAAAGGACTATGTCATACTCAGACCTCAAATTACTCCCCCACCTTAGAAGGGAAGACTTCATTCAAAGGAGCTGCCTTTCTTTTTGCTTGCCCATCTAGAAGAGTCATTCCAACAGTGTCATTTATAGGTCGCTGTTTTTACATAGCTCTAAGAAAAATTCTGAACTGTGCCCATTTTTAATTTCTCTTTGAGTGGGTCTGTATGGCCATAGAATTTAGTCATTTCAGGCAGCCGAGCGGCGGGTGACGGGGGCGGGGACTCGCCCGCGGCCAAGGAGCTGCTGCTGCCTGGCTAGGGAGGGCCAGTGCCCCGCACCCC
Organism: Cnephaeus nilssonii; assembly: GCF_951640355.1. Lineage (NCBI taxonomy): Eukaryota > Metazoa > Chordata > Mammalia > Chiroptera > Vespertilionidae > Cnephaeus > Cnephaeus nilssonii. The sequence continues at coordinate 83,696,858 of NC_137076.1, read as the reverse complement.
TGGCGATGTCGGGCTCTCCGCATCTCCCCGCTGTCCCGGGCCCGCAGCCTCGTCATTCCGGACGATTTTACCTAGGGAAAGGGGAAGGGCACTAAGCCAGGCCCACCAGGAGCCCAGGAGATACACTTTGGAGATGAGAAGCTTGCGGACCTGGAAGAGGCAAACCCGTTCTCCTTTAAAGAGTTTTTGAAAACCAAGAACCGCAGCCTGCTGAAGGAGGACGCGGCCAACAGCAGGCTCCACTCGCAGGAAGCCACGAGGCACTCCCTGGGCCTCCACTGCAGCTCTCCGCCCTCCCAGCCCGTGGGCTCCGAGGACCCAATGGAGGCTGGCGACCTCCTGGACGAGGACGAGGACGAGGACGGCTGGAATGGCGCCTACCTGCCGTCCGCAGGGGAGCAGACCCACCTGAGGGTCTCAGCCAGCGCGTCGCCCTGCAGCACGTACATCTCCTTCTTCTCCAGCCCATCGGAGCCGGCAGGGCCTGAGCCCCTGCCCCCGGGGACACTGAGTGACCCCGACTCCCGTGGCGAGTCCCCGTGCAGACTTTGCCGCCCACGGAGAGTGTCTGGGGGACAGGCACCTTCAGACACAGCAGATCAGCTACGAAGCACTGAAAGACGAGAACTCAAGCTCAGGAGGAAGCTGACGGAGGTGCAGAGCTCCTCAGAGACGCAAACCGAGATGGTGAGGCCGCTGGAGCGGAAGTTAGAAGCAAAAATGATCAAGGAGGAGAGTGACTACCACGACCTGGAATCCGTGGTCCAGCAGGTGGAGCAGAACCTGGAGCTGATGAAAAAAACGTGCGGTAAAGGCGGAAAGTCACGTCATGAAACTGAAACCAGACATAAGCTTGCTCCAGGCGCAGGTCTCCAACCTCAAGAGGGAGAATGAGGCCCTGCGCTCGGGCCAGGGCGCCAGCCTGACGGTGGTGAAGCAGAACACGACGTGGCCCTGCAGAATCTGCGCGTGGTCATGAGCAACACGCTCACCTCCATCAAGCAGCTGGTTTCCGGAGCCGAAACACTGAACCTTGTTGCTGAGATCCTTAAATCTATAGACAGAATCTCTGAAATCAAGGAGGTCGGGGAGGAGGAGTCTTGAGAAGCTTCTAGCTCGCAGCTCTGTTTACACCCTGCAGTCACCGCTCCCTGGGTGTGAAATGCCATTGTGTCTCTAAATACGCAGTCTTCCCAGAAAAGCTGTTTATCGCGAGATGCTTCTTGCATGCCTGAGAAGAGCATTATCAGCTCCACAGCGAGGAGCAGTGGAGCTAGTGAGCGTCCCCGAGGTTTCTGTCCACGCAGCCCTTGCTCCGGGTGAATCCCTGCAGTACGACATGACCCCCTGGGAGACGTGTTTATAAAAGCCACCGCTGGTTCTCAGCGCTGAACACGGGAACAGCCGTTCTGTGATACGGGTCTTCCATTCTTATTCCAGAACACTCACTCTCAGATAAGTTCGATCGATTGTCCTTGGTTTCACAAGTCAAGGAAAACACTAAATGAGCCGAGATCAGTGATTGCCTTGGACAGGGCCTCGTGCCTTTTTGCCTTTGCTCAGTGCCCCTCTGGCGCAGTCCACCCCGGCAGCCCTCACAGGGGCGGCCCTGCGACTGGTGGCCTGAGTGTGGGCACCCCATGTGGTTGGATGCTGCTATCCTCCTGGAGGGACCAAGGTTGGCACGGATTCTACACTGTGAAGCCATCGAAACGCGCCTCTTTTTAGGGGGCCTCGGGTGTGAAAAAATGTTTTGGATGGGGGTTTCTGATACATGTTCCAAGCGGCCTTTTGTATAATGAAGTCGAATCCAGAGGACGTGCAGAGCCTCCTGGTAACACGAGTTTCCCGCTGCCGTTCCAGCCGCTTCTGATGGAGGGAGGCGAGACATGCACTCAGTGCCTTGTGGCTGTTTTCCTGCAGATGTTATTTTTTAAAAAATAAATGGTCCCTCCTGTTCAGATTGACAGCTTTCTTAATAAATTCTGAAATGCAAAAAAAAAAAAAAAGAAAAGAAAAGAATTTAGTCATTTCAGGGAATCCCTAACATTTTACTCAGGTATGCTTTAATTGAATCAATACTCATTGTTAGAGTTAAGATCAAATGTATAATATAGAACTGATAGTGGCTGTGTTCAAATTAGACCCTTCCAATTTGTTCCTAAATTCCCAAGAGTTACATTTTACCATAGCAGGAGTTTAAAAGAAGACTGAAATCAGCATGTCTAATTCAGACATCTGCAGATAGAAGTTTATTTTATAAATTTTAAATTTGTTCCTTCTGCTTTTTTGTTTGGATGGGGTTGTTTGTTTGGAGGACATATGTTTGTTTTGGCATCTATACTAATAACGTCTTCCGGACGTCCTTCCTGACAAAGCCGGAGGCGTGGCCGGCCTGCAAACTGCCCCTGGCCCCTCACCCAGGCCGGCCCCGCCCTCCCAGTGGGGACCCCCACCTTGATCAGGGGCGGCTGGCCTGCAAACCACTGGTGGCCCCTCACCCAGGCCTGCCCTGTCCCAGCAGGGACCCCCACCCTGACTGGGGCAGGCCAGCAACCCTGCCCATGCACTAGGCCTCTATCCTATATAATATGCAAATTGACCCTAATGGCAGAATGACCAGAACAACAGCTGAACCAGTCACTATGAGGTGAACTGACCACCTCTTGGTCCCTTCTCCCAGCCCTCAGGCACCAATCACCCAATGGCGAACGGGGAACCAGGGGTGGGTGGCAGCGGGGGGCAGGGCCAGGTGTGGGCAGCTGGGGAAGATGGCCCTGATTGCAGGCCAGGCCTAGGGACCATGCCTGCGCATGAATTTTGTGCGCTGGGCCTCTAGTTCTGTTTATAATGTCCTATGGCCTGTAAGTAGGCTTGCATTTTCAATGCACTTTTTAAAAAAATTGCTATTTCTTACTGTTTAAATGTGATACATTTTAATTACTACATGAGCAGGCATATGGAACAACATCCCCTAGCTTCCATAAATGCCAGTGTCTGTCACAGTTTAAAACATAGGCCCAATTTTTACTACCTCTTTAGACCATATTCTATTCTGACTCTGGCCTGGATCACACTTTTCCTAGTGGGATAACATGGTTTTCGCTTTTTCTATAAAAGATGCAGTCATTTCTGTGGTTTCATAAGAGATTAATCTGCATCTCCAATGAAATGAATGGTGTTTAAACATGGCTAGCTTTGATCATCTGCTTTGAACCAAAGATAGAATTTAATATTCGACATGAGTCACACTGATTTTCTGTTTTTATTCATACTGCAAAAATAAGAGAGAATCATTGATGAAGAAGCCATGGAGCCAGGACCCAGCTAGAGGCAGAATGGGAATTGAATGAAAAATAGCAAAGTCAAGACTGAACTGAAGACAATAGTGAGGAGTCTGGAGCCTTAGCCAGCAGAGGAAAGGTTAGAGAGATTGTGCTAAGATGTGCTAGAGAATTTGTTTCAGTGCTTGTAATATATAAACACTGCTATAAAATTTTAGTCTATCAAATAAAGCCTATTTACATGGTGTAAAAGCAGTCAGTGCTAAAAGTAAACCACATAGCAAGCAGAAAGGTATAACTCTTTAAATCAATTTTATAAGGAAACTCAATTTTACAGCAGTTTTAAATACATATCTATATATCACAAGGCAATTCTTGCTGATATTAACATGTTTGCAAACCTCAAATCCATTTAAGCCCGAGGGTTGGGAAATTTTTCTTAGCCACTAATTTAAATTGCTGATGCTGCAGTTAGAGCTTGGGTCTTTTTGTTCTCTCTTTATCAGAGATGGGATGAGGTCACCATCCTTAAGACTAAGGCAGGGAACCTGTGGTCCCTGGCCAAGATGTGGAAGAGAGTATCCATTCACTGCAACGCTTGGGCTTCATTCCATCCTCCTCCTAGGCTGAGTGTGCTCCTGCTGCTGGTCCTACTCCAAAAATAAATTCTTCCACATTGGCATTTATAATGGTCTCACTCAGAGAAGAGCTTGTGAATGGAAACAGTTAAAAAATGTAAAATCCTATATAATAAAAGCCTAACATGCAAATTGTCTCGACCAGGAGTTCGACCACTCGCTATGACGTGTGCTGACCACCAGGGAGTGGTGCGGAACATGGTGGGCATCGGGGACGCTGCTCTGGCAGCAGGAGGCAGTGGAGGCGCTGCTGGCCCCGATGGGCTGCAATGAGAGCGGGACCGCGGCAGGATGGTGGAGCAGGTGAGTGGGCGGCACCAGGCCAAGGCAGGTGTGAGTGGGGACCGATCACCCCACTGATCGACACTTCCATTACAGAGAAAGGGCAAATAGCAATATTAAAATATTTCTTCTAATTATTTTTCCTTTCAATGTGCACGAATCTGTGCATCGGGCCACTAGTAAATAAATAAGAAAAGAAAAAACTCAAGGACACAGATAACAGTGTGGTGATTGCGGGGCAGGAGGGGGGATAGAAGGGGGGCATATGGAGTCTGGGGAGGTGGAGGAGAATATAAGGAAGATAAATGGAGACAGAAGATGTGACTTGACTTGGGGTGGAGAACACACAATACAGTGTACAGAGGATGTGTTGTGGAATTGTGCACCTGAAACCTGTATAATTTTGTTAACCAGTGTCACCCCAATAAATGCAATAAAAAGGAAAAAATATCTCATTAAAATTCTTATATTGACTATATGTTAAAATAATAATAATTTTGATATATAGGGTAAATACATATATTATTAAGTTAAAAATGAAATGAAGAGATATAAAAAGTAGGCAGTTTATCTTCATTTTAAAGAGAAACAATATAGTTAATGCCTAGAATATGGCTTTTATCCCTATCTCTCTGTCTCTATCCATTTGGTGTCTCACCCTAGGCTTCTGTTTATATCTATTCGAACTTCAATTGACTCTAATATAGAAAGGAGATGTATTTGTAGCATTTGTTGTGCTTATCAAAGTTTTATGTTGCCTATTCTCAGTTCTTTTAACAAAAAAGCCAAAGAACCAAATGTTTCATCCTTAACTGATATATTGGATATCTTTTTGCAAGCCATATGGAGAAGAATACAGACCTTGATTGAGGTTGCCCCACCTTTCCTCAATGAGCTTTCCCATCGAATGCAGTTTAAAGCCATTAAAGTGCCCACTGTGAACAAAGTCCTGCTTTTGGCTTCCTCCTTAGAAATGGAATATTCTCTGCTCTAATGCTTTATTCCCCCACACCCACAACTTTTCTTTTTCCGATGGCCCTTGGACTCTTCTCTTAATCCCTTCCACATTCTTCACATCTTTCTTTAATTGTATAGCCCAGATAGGGACATGCATATTTCATGTTTCTGATGACAAACATATAACAGTGATCTCACATTTACTTCTTTTTATGTGGCTAAGAATGACACATTTCTTGCATACTTTTGAACTGAGAACTGAGAGTGAAAAATACCTATCTTAACACTAGCCCTGCTCCTAATTTAATGAGACCTTAAGTCATTTTTTTTTCATTTTAGTTTTTCTCTCTATAAAATTAAGTTATATTAGATTATCTAAACCATTTCAATTCTGAAATATATATGTCACTTTTAGATATAACATGGGCTGTATATGTATGTTATATACAGGGTGGGGCAAAAGTAGGTTTCCAGTTCACATAGAAAATAACACAATAGTAATAATAATGCAAGAATAAACTTTTACATATTCATAACTGTAAGCCTTCTTTTGCCTAATCCTGTATAATGTTATAAATTTATATAAAAATATAAATATGTATATGACTTTTGTGGTAGTAATAAAATCTCAATCATATTCAAAATCTATATTGATAAAGTGTTTACAACATATATTCTAATTGTATCAGGTTACATGAAAGTATATAAACATATATATATCCAAACATATATGTATATATACATATATATATATATATATATATATATATATATATATATATATAATAGAATATTTTCTTTGTTTAAAAGCATGCACACATACACACACACACACACACATTTCTCATCTGGCAAAAATATTAAGTGAGAGAATTAATGACTAGATGCTCTTTTCCAGACCTCTTGAATTGATTTGAAGAAGTTTTAACCATGCCTTAGAAAAAAAAAGTCTAATTTTGCCCCAATAACTCATAATGTAATTTTGGCTTTTAAATATTTTGTCCTTCTAGTCTAATTGCATTGAAAAAGATTATTAAGCAGGCACATCTCCATAGGTCAGAGTTTTTATTCTACCATTAAAGTAATTTCTTCTTTTTGGTTCATCAGTGTCCCTTCAAGCTGATAAAAATAACCTAATTCACTCTGAGGTACCAAGGACTTCCATCTATATGAGCACTGGCCTCCTGGGGTATAACATGTCCTTTCTCAAAAACTCAGTAGCCATTTCCTTAGTTCAATAACTAAAAGGTCAAAATAAAAGCTGAGCTCCTCTTAAGGAAAGCAATTATATTCATTTCAGCAATCTGGGAAGTGCAGGAAAAACCAGCATGGCTTTCAAAAGGCAATGCCTATAAAGGAAAGGAAGATACTTGGATTCATTATTAATAAATTTGATCTTCATAATATATAATATATGTAATGAGATTTTAAAAATTATAATAACAGTAAATACCCATGCACCCTACCTTTAGGTTGAAATGTAAAGACATTAAGTATAGTTGAAATGCCCTGTGTATATTCTAATTGCAGCCCACCTTCTCACCAGATGTTTCTATTTTTAAAAAATATATGTTTTTATTAAGTTCAGAGAGGAAGGGACAGGGAGAGAGAGAGAAAAACATCATTGATGAGAGAGAATCATTGATCTGCTGCTTCCTGCATGCCCCCCCCCCCGGCCCCCGCCCCAATGGGGATCAAGTCCGCAACCTGGGCATGTGCCCTTAACCAGAATTGACCCCAAGACCCTCTAGTCCACAGGCCGACAACGCTTTATCCACTGAGCCAAACCAGCTAGGGCATCAGATGTTACTATTATTCTGAATTTTAGAGTTATCATTCTTACCATTTCTTTATATTTTTTACCATGTGTGTGTCTAGCCTTAACCAATATAGTATTAGTTAGCATGTTTTTGACTTTCATATAAATGGTTATCTTTCTGTAACTTGCTCTTTTCTTTCATAAGTTTGTGAGATTTAGCTGTGTGACTACTTCGTGAAGCTCTATTTACTAGTATGTAGAATTCCATTAATATATTGCAATGTGTGATTCATTTTCCTGCTGGTGGACATTAATTTTGTCTTCAGTTGCTTGCTTTTACAAACAATGGTCTATAAACAGCCCCGTGCATGTCTTCTTGTGTACATGTGTGCAAGGTTTTTCTAGGGACCCAAGTAGGGGTGGAGACTACATCTTTTCCTCTATGGCTTGTGTCTGTCTTATCCCAAAGCCATAAAAACAGCCTCAATATTTTCTTCTACGGATTTTAAAGTTTTGCTTTTCACATTTAAATATTTATTACCCACTTGGTATATAAAACATTTCTCCCCATATGCATCACCACTTTGTCACCTTTTATTTAATACAGCCAGGTAAGGTACTGTTAAGCTAACCATAAGGCATTTTTCTAGGTTAGTCCTAAAAAGAATAGAATGGGAAAAAACTCCTTTTTTCCCCTCTGAAGAAGAGAATCTCCCTTTAAAATTTGTCTAACTTTTCCTTCCTCCTCTAGACTCATTCTCTCAGTTCTCACTTACATGGAGTTGGCTTCATGAATAGAAAACATATTATATGTCTTAGAGGAAGCAGTACCTTGGGGTAGTATGGTTTCCTATCTTCTAAACAAGAGGTCAGTAAACTTTTTCTGTGAAGGGCCAGATAATAAATGTTAGACTTTACAGGTCAAGAGGCAAAATCTTGATGACATATATAATATACTAGAGTCCCGGTGCACAAAATTCGTGCACTGGGTGGATGTCCCTCAGCCCAGCCTGCCCCCTCTCACAGACTGGGAGCCCTCAGGGGATGTCCCACAGTCTGGCCATGGCGTCTCAGAGCACGCCCCCCTAGGCGGGTCCACTGGGGGCCTTGCTCCCAGGGAAGACTGCGCAGCGTGCCTGCCCGTGAGCCCCCCGGCGAGAGTGGCCTTGGTGCTGGGCGGCGCTGCACTCCCACCGGGGCCAGGCTCCCAGGGCAGGCTGCTTGGTATGCCTGCCTGAGAACCCTCTGCAGGAGTGCAGCTCGGAGCCTGCCCCCAGCCCTGGAGTGTGGTGTGTGTCTGCTGGGGCTGGGGGCGTGCTCTGAGCTGATTGTGACGCAGCCTCCTGAGCTGGTCGTGATGTCTTGGCCTAATTTGCACATTTCTCTCTTATTATATAGGATGGTAAATAGCTATATAAATATCAAGAGAGAAAAAAATTTCATAAATATTTTATTAAACTTAAAAATACAATAATAATTGTGTACACTTTTTGATAATGCAGGTCTACTAATGTGTACAATGGAATTCTTCCTGATTATCTAATTTAATTTATTATTCCTAATAACCTGATGAGGTAGGTATTGTTAATACCTACATTTCATTCACAATGTTACCCTGATAGCAAATGCTGCCACCATCATTCAAGATGCCAGAGCTTGTACTCTTGACCTTGATATAACTTTCAAGGGGGAATTAATAATTGATCTTATTTCACAGATGAAGAAATAGAAGCTCAAAGGGGTTAAGTAAATTGGCAAGCTTATACAGATTGCTGTAGGGCCATGTCTGTCTAATTGTAAAGCCATGCTCTTTCCCTTCTACTCTGCTACTTCAAGTCTTCCAGTAACCTCTAAATCATGGGTGATAGCTGCAATTAGCAAATCAGGTCCCAGGTTATGTTACCATTTCAATGGAAATATTTTAATACAGAAAGCAACAGCTGTGTACATTTTTTTCTTTTTAATGATAAAAGTTATAAATGGGCATACTTAGAAAGATCATAGAATACTAATGGGTATGTGGTGAAAGGTAAAAAGTAAAATCCATTAATTCATTTTTTTCTCTCTGTGAGAGAATCTGTATAAAAACATCTGCCTGTGCCTTCAAGGAGCTCTAACAATCAAAGCACACTTGAGAGAGTAAAGAGAAAGCCTAAGAAACTCATCCAGGGCAGAGATTGTGCCATCAAAGCCCTGGCACCTTATATCCTTTATTAAGAAAGATGCAAATGATATTAATTCCCAGTTGAATGATGCATTTGATTAAATCTGATAAACTTTAAGATAAAAATTTGACAAAAGCATAAACACTCTTTGTCTACTTGGCCTCAAATATGCATTCAAAAATGCTTTGCAGAGTAAAATCAACAACCAAAATGTACTTGTCACATACCATGTGTCAGGCACTGTCCGTTGTGTCATACATATCTCATTAAAGATTACAGCAGTCCAATGAGGTAGGTGTTATTATTATTTCTGTGTAGATTACTTTAAAGACTCAAAGTATTTGCCCAATTGTTACACAGCCAGCAATGAGTATAGCCATGATTTGACCTAGAGAGTAGTTCTGAAAACTTGAAAATGCGGTAACATTTGAAAAGAATCCATGCTGCCTTGTAATTTATTTTCAGCCCTAAGGGCAACCTAAAAAAAATAAATCATATGCTCAGCATTGAAATGATAAATGAATTAATTTTTGCCTCTTCTCCCAAAGGGCTTTTTCTTGGGCAACAAATCAGAAGCTGAGCCATCTCTTTGAGGTTTGGATCAGTGAATTTTGGTTCGGATCTGAAACAAACTAGAGATCTGCCTCTAGTTCTAAATTCTAGATTGCATGAGAACATGAAGCTCAAGTCGCTACAGGGTGTTATTCACTTCGCCTCATGGGCTCCTGGAGAATTCTTTCAGGCACTGCAGGTATGTTGTACATGCACTTAGGTGTATGTTACGTATATGTTTCCTCACATGGAGGGGCCAAGCAGAAGTGGAAGGTGCTAGGCAGAAGGGCAAAACCAGATTCTACCTCTGGCTCTGCCCCAAACCCATCATATGGATTTGGATAAAGTTAAGGTGTTTTTTTCTTTAATTTTTATTTATTGATTTGAGAGAGAGAGAGAGAAAGAGAGAGAGAGAGAGAGAGAGAGAACATTGATTTTTGTTGTTCCACTTATTTATGCATTCATTGGCTGATTCTTGTATGTGCCCCGATCAGGGGTCAGCCTACAAGCTATCTGGCCACGACTTAAAGTTAAGGTTTAAACTCACTGTAAAGTGGTGATAAAAATGGTTTCTCTGTCCACTTCACTGAACCAAAAAAGAGACCATTTATGTGAAATGGATTTACAAAGTCCAAAGGGCTCCAAACATGCAGGGCAGTGTTTTCTAGATAACAAACCTGGCTGTATGCTCATGAGCTGGTTGCATTAACCTGTGGTTGGGGGAAAACCAGAATCCAAGCCAGACCTACTGAAGCAGAGATCTGGCCTGGTTCCCACTAACACAAAGGGCAGGCTAGTTCAGCTGTGTTAAAAAGTCCTGCTCAAACCCTCCATATTTGAAATTCAATTTTGTCAGGAGAAAGTAAGGTGGTTAAGAGCCCAGGCTTTGTCATCTGACCAGTGAGAGCTCAAAAGCCAACTTCCCCACTAGAATCTTGTGGCAAAGTCTTCTCTCAGCCTCAGTGTTCACATCTGCTGGACAAAGATAATTACAGCATCTGTGTATGAGGCTGTGGGGATAAATGAGCAAAGAATGCTAAGAATTTAATAAGGAGCCTTGTAAACTGAAAGCAGTGAATGGTAGTAGGTACTATATATTACGTGTTATGAACAGTGATAGTCTTAGTAGCAGTTGTGTAGAAACATCATGAGGGGACTTGGACACAATTTTCGTACAATTGTGAATGTAATTACTTAGGACCTAATTTGCATGTCTTGTGCCTAAACATGGACCGGTGATCTTGCATACAATATTTATTTGTTTTTACTGAGCAAGAGATATTATTTGCTTTTTTAAAAAGTTATCTTTAATACAGATTTTTCCTCTTGCATGCCAGATGTATATTTTCTTTTGCTTACATCTAATTCATTATTATCAGCATCTAGGGGCCTCTTTGCCAGTTAAATGATGTGACTCTTGACCATGGCTTTCATTCTGTGTGACTGGCTCATAAAGTCACATGTTTGAACCTCATTGCAAAGACTATTTTAAAGATGCATTTGTCATTTGTATAATAGTTAGCATTTTCTTAATGAGATTTATCTAATTTGGTTCAAATAAAACAAGTACCTGGTTACTCAGCTTGATATGCACATCTACACTAATAAAAGAGAAACATGCAAATTAAGCATCACTCCGCTACACCAACCAGCCAATCAGGAGGGAATATGCAAATTAGAAGGAGAAAGATGGTGGCCGCCCAGCTGCTCCAGGCGCAGAGTGGCTGGGTGGGGGCAGGACGCCTGCTATGAGAGGGAGGGTGGGGGGTGGGGGCGAAGGAATCTACAGGAGCGGCACTCTGGTCACAGCGAAGACAAAGATGTCAGACTCCAGCTGGAGTCTGCAGCAAAGACGAAGAAGGCAATCTGCAGCGAAGATGGCAGACTCAGGCCTGAGACTGCAGCGAAGCAGCAAAGACGAAGGCAGCAGCCTCTGGCTGGAGCCTGCAGCAAAGGCGGCAGACTCCGGCCGGAGGAAAACCGGTGCTGGAAGCCAAGGGAAGGAAGGCCTATTGCACGAATCTTTTCGTGCAACGGGCCTCTAGTCTTAAAATAAGTGTGATGAGATCCACTATTGGAATTTTCTTTGTTTCATGAAGGTTAATTTGGTTGAAGAATGACATGAATGGTTAAAATCCTAAAGCATAGTTTGAAGGACTGTTAATAAGCCTGTAGTTATTGTAATAGTACTTGGGCACTATCTCATTTCCACTTAGCTTCAGAGCTATAAATAGCTCTAATTTGTTTTCTTTGTACACTTACTTGATTAATTACAGTAGAACAAGCCAATGATATTGTTGTAGCAGCTGGCTAAACTTGATGCAAACACAATAATTAAAATGATTGCTTTTTAATTTCTCCCCCTTTCAGGAGTTTAATGAGCTGGGATCTACAGTGTTAAAAGCCGTAAAGAATTTTATTTCAGACTCACTAGGCTTTTCTACCAGTGTGTTTTCGTTGTTAACAGTAGATTTTAGTGTTGTTGGGACTTTCCTTCAGAAAGGAAACACCTGGGTCCTACTTCCATGTGATATCTGCTTAGTAAAAAAAAAAAAAAAAAAAAAAAGTATTGTTTCTATCACACTTGGATCACCAAGTGTTTCCATTCACCTATCCAAATTGATTCTGGTAACACCATCATGTGCAGGCATTCTCCTCTCTCTCTCTCTCTCTCTCTCTCTCTCTCTCTCTCTCTCTCTCTCTCTCTCTCCCCCCCCCCCGCCCCCTTTGAGAGATAAACTGCTTCCTCTGCCATCAGTAAAGGTTACATATGCTTATTTCAGCATGTCCTCCACCAAACTATTGGGTGCATTACCCAAGCCAGCAATTGTTCTCATCTGCTCCCTCATTCTGTATCTTGTTTCTTGATGTCTCATTACAGCTGGAAAGGTACCATTTTTGTAAATGTACAAGAAGAGGGCTGCTGGGAAGCAAGGAAGTGAAAAATGGTTACTGCTCAAAGTACAGTCCTCTCATCCTAAAAGGTTGCTGAGCCCTTCTTGGTTCTCCCGTTATGTTCCTTCATGGTTTGCCAATTAACTTTTCCCAGTGCAAGGGGGTCACTGATCTAGACAGTAGCCTTTGGTTTCCTATCCCACTGACTCCAGCAAAGCTGTTATAAATGCACTGCACTTCCTTTTTTATTTTCCCTTAGTGGTTGAGTTGCTTTGTGAGAATTTGATGCACAGGTTTAACCTCTTTACAAAGTGGAGACCAAGCAAAAATAGAAGGGGGGAAAGTACACTCAAATGGGCTAGAATGAGAGCAAACTTCAGCTGCAAACTTTTTAATTGAAATACCTAGATTTTTGTTGCTTTTGAGAATTTTAAAAGAGCACCATTGACAAATGGGAATATTTTATTCCCTCTGGGTATTTCAGAAGGATTTTCCATATCATAATCTGACTGAACAATTCTCTCTAAAGTCCACATTTCAAATGACAAGTGATTTTACCTGGCCTTTTGTAAAGAAGGGTTCAGCTGGCAATTGGAGAAGCTTGACACCTGCAAGTTTTCCACTGTACCCAACACTTTTTGAAATATTGAGCATTCCTCAGAACTCAATTCTGAGCATTCAGTTTTCTGTTTCCATCCTGCCCTCCAAGGCAGTTCATTGTCTCTTTCACATTCAGCTTTTGCCTCCAGGTTAGAGATGTCCAAAACTATATCCCAATCACTAACCTCTCACCCATGCTCAAATCCCTACCATCAACTGCCCCCTGGACATTTCTGTAAGGTTTCGTTATCAATTCAAACTCAGCATATGCACAATGGAACTTACCTTTCTCTCTTACCCTCTCCTCTGCTCTGACAGGCTGTCTCTCCAAAATCCACTATTTTCTCTCTTTCTGTTTCTCTCCCCCACCTTCCTCCCTCCCTCCCTCCCTCCACCTCTTTCCCTCTCTCACAGTTATTCCAGTAATGATCAAGACTGCAGTTATCTCTTAATTCTCTCTCTCCCAGCTTCTTGCATCTATGTACTAGATACTTCTTCTGTATGCTTTGATAGATCTCCTGTGCTTCCTTTCTCTACAATCCTGTAACTAAACATCCAGGTTTAAATAAACATTTATTCAACCAATGCCAGGCACTGTAATAGACACACTGAAGATTTGATGTTGACAAAGAAATTGCCCCTGAATTATTACAACACTCTTCCCATTGGTAACTTAGAAGCCTGTGTCTCACCCTCTCCAATACATAGGCCAAAAATTAATATTCCCAGATTCAACTTTAATAATATTTTTCTAAATATCATGTATTCGTTATGATCTTATACCTTTAGGACTCATCCTGTAAGCATCCCAAGCACTTAGCTGCATTTAGAATCATGGCTGTGTGTCCACTAGCAAAATGAAATACCATTCATCACACCTTCATCTCCCAGCCTTATTTCCTCCAAACACTGCAGTGGACCAATTCCCTTGGGATGAAATTCAGGGGCTTTGAGTTTCATACTACCAGAAGCAAGACTCTCTGGGGGAAGATTGGAGTGTCCAGGATAATGAGGTCCATGGATTAACTTCCTAGCTGAACAAGATAGCACCACTTAGTGACAACCCACTGCCTATACCCATAATGCCAGGTGTATATATGAACAATATTTATGGGCCTTTTGTAAATAGACCAGTGCAGCCCTAGCCGGTTTGGCTCAGTGAATAGAGTGTCAGCCTACGGACCGAAGGGTCCTAGGTTCAATTCCGGTCAAGGGCACATACCTTGTTTGCAGGCTCCTCCCTGGCCTGGGCCCTGGTTATGGCTTGTGCAGGAGGCAACCAATCAATGTGTTTCTCTCACATTGATATTTCTCCCTGTCTTTCCCTCCCTCTTCTACTCTTTCTAAAAACCAATGGAAAAATATCTATGAGTGAGGATTAAAAACCAAAAATGGACCAGTGCAGACTGACCATACTCTGGTCATAGTACATCAGGGAAAACCTTCCTGCTGAAGTAGCATCCATTTCTTTATTTTTAAAACATGTCCTCTTTTTTATTATTACAGAAGCAATGCATACATATTGTAAACCAATTCAAATAGTACAAAAGTATATAAAGTAGGAACTGAAAGTCTTTATATGGCCTTCACCTCCCACAGATGACCAGATATGAGGAGAACATGTTGCACTGACATTTTCCATAAAATTGTCAGTCCCCTTTGTCATTTCAACATCCCTCCTTTCTCAATGCCCCTCGTAACAATATAGCTGACTCATTTCATCCCAAATTTCTGCCCTCAGTAGCATTCCTAAAAGTAGGAGAAAAGGTAGAAGCCAGGGTGAGCACGCAGACCCTTGAGTGACCAGGGTATACCATTCCCCGAGGCCCAGGTTGGCAATGATGGGGCTCATTACACACACCAACTGGAGTCTGCTACTAGCTGGATGCTCTTTGACCACTAGGTGGTTCTGTAACCTATCTGATGTAATTCCCACTTGCTGGCTGAGGTGAAGAACAGGGACATTTGGGGTAGGATTCTTGTCCCCACACCTTCCCTATTTATTTCTATTTTAATGTTTAGCCACTCTGTCCTGTCCAGATAGAATGTGGTCATGTAGTCCATACCCATAGTCTTACTAAGGCTGCTCTGTGTTCCCTGTTAGGGAAGAGAAGAGGGCCATTTCCTCCACCAGGCCAGGCTCAGGCTCAGGCTCATACTACCAGCTGCTTTCTAACTGTGGAGACAGATGAGAGGGACTCTGGTTGCAGCAGGAATGGAAATCTTCTCATGCTCATTGATGGCTCTATCTACTGCATTCATTCATTCATTCATTCCACTTATTGCTGCCTTTTATAATCAGGGAATCATGCTGGGTCCAGAAGATAGAGAGAGACTGGGGCATCTAGTCCTTGAGAGTGTAATAGTCATATAGGAGCAACAAACAAGCTGCTCGCCCAACACCCGTCCTCTCTTCTGGATCGCAGTTTTCTCTGGGGGACATGTCCCCACCTTCCCTCCCTCAGTCCATGGGTAGCAGGTGTCTGACCTCTGGTGAGGCCTGTGATTCCATCCTGGCTTGAGTTTTACATCCCCGCTCACACTTATTGGTTCAGGGATAAGCATGTGAACTGATTCCATGAGATGCAACCTGAGAAATTTTGCTGGGAATATGGAAAAACAAAGTGTTTTCTTCTAGTATGCTTGTCTTGAACCTGGGATTATGTAAGCCTGAGTATGTTGGCAGCCATCTTACGAAGTCTGGGAATGAAGCTAGTGTGGAGGAAAGCAGAGGTAAGAGATAGAAAGAGACTAGGCCCTGGGGATGTCATTTGAGTCCTCAAATCAAAACGTCCTTGAAGCTAGATCTACTCCTGAAGTGTCAGTAGATTTCCACTTTGCTTGATCTTATTTGAATCATATTTTCTGTCAATTATACCAGATATAATAAATAATATATATGTAATCTATAATAATAAAAGTAATATGCTAATTAGACTGGACATCCTTCCGGATGACCTTCTGGATGAAGCTGCGGCTGCGAGGGCCAAAGCAAGCCGCTGAGGTTGCGACCGACTGGCAGGCTGCGGTGTGTGGGTGGGGCCTCCCTCTGCAAGGGAAGCCCGGGTCCTGGGTGCCAGAGGGAAGCTGGTGCTGGCAGCCGGGGGAAGGAAGGCCTATACTTGCACGAATTTTGTGTATCACGCCTCTAGTAATAAATAATAGAGTGATAATTACAATAGTGTGATAGATGAGTGATATAATAGAGGTTAGTACAAGCTCTTATTGCAATAAATAGGAGTGACATCTAACTTAGGGGCAGGAATGTCTTCTTTGAGACAGGTTTATATACATATTTATTTAAGAACTTATATCGAGCACTGTATTAGTTACTAGAGCTGCCATAACAAAGTATCACAGATGTTGGCTTAGACAGCAGAAACTTATTTTGTTCATTTTTTTTCTCACAGACTTGAGGCTGGAAGTCTGAGATGAACGTATTGGAGGTTTGTTTTTTTCTGAGGCCTCTCCCCTTGGCTTGTAGGTAGTCATCTTCTCCTGGATCTTCACATGGCCTTTCCTCTGTACCTGTGTGTCCAGTTTCCTTCTTGTTATAAGAATGCCAGTCTTACTGGATTGGAGCCCACCTTCATGACCTCATGATTTCCTTTTTAAATACTATCTCCAAATATAGTCACATTCTGAAGTACTGGGGATTGAGACTTCAACATATGAATTTGAAGGGGATATGATTCAGCACATGACAAACATCTAATTTGTATGCAAAAACAAAAATGGATGATTGCTCTCAATTAGCTTACAATCTACATAAGACTAACCAAAATAACCATAATACATAGCTAAACAAATGAAACACACACTTATTGAGCAAAATTGCTAGAAGCCGTGGATTCATCATTTCAGATAAGACAATATGCCTGTGAGATTACTACTATTGAAATAACATGTTAACACAGATAGTATAAATTTCTGAACTTTGATGAAGAGGTCTCTTCCAGCCAGTGTGGTATTTGAAACTATTTGAACAGAGAGTAGAATTTTTGTAGAGACAGCCACGGTAGAAGTGGGGGGAGGGGGGTCTCTAATAGCCTGATACATTTACCCAAATCCCCCCCAAAAAACGTCACATTTACCATTTCTTTTCACCTTCTTTCCTATTAGCCCCTTTTAAAAATAGTTGCTTTGTTTAATTGTCGACAACAGAGGAGAAAAGGCTTTTTCTGTTTTTATACAAAAAGAAATTAGGACTCAAAGAGCTCAAGAAATGTGCCCTACTAGAGCTAGGATTGGAATTTGCATATTTGTCTGGGTCGAAATTAGTTTGTGAAATTATTTCCACATCGCTTGGAGGAATAGCTGCCCAAGGGCCAGTCCTCATCTCCTTATGCAGTCTGTTCCGTGGTGTAGACAGGGTGAAGCAAGTGTTTATTAAGAACATTGAGGAGCAAGTAAGATGTTGGATGCCAGTGATACAGGGCATAACTAGGACTCAACTGCCTTCTTTCTACGAATTCTTGGTTAAGTATAAGCATATGATTTTGGAGAAAAACTAGTGAGTATTTTTCGAATGTTGTTCATTTATACTTAAAGCAGGCTTTCTTTCATTTTGGTTCTCCATTTTTGTTTGCTTGGTCGGTTGGATTTTAGTGTTGTGTGTGTGTGTGTGTGTGTGTGTGTGTGTGTGTGTGTGTGTGTGTTTGGTGTTTGGGGGGGTATGACGGTCAATGACTTAGAGTTAATTTAAAACAGGGTTCCCCATCTGGCGTTGGAGATAAGTGGATTTCTCAGGGCTGTTAATTTTCTTTAGAAGCTGCCAGCATTTTGCAAGTATTTTCGTTAGAAAAACCTTGTATAGCTATAAATATGTATGTATGTACACCTTATTTGGCCACTTCATCAGGTAGATGCATATAAATTCCATCTCAAACAATTGACAAATTACTGTCATTGTATGCCAGGCACTATTCTACATGCTGAGGAAATATCAGCAATCAAAATAAAATATAAAAAGTGCTTTTCTCACCTCTGGTAGTCTTCCCCAAAATTCATCATCTCAGTCTAATCCTAAGAAAACATCAGACAAACCCAAATTGAGGGACATTCTGCACAACATCTGACCTTCAAAAGTATTGAGGTCATGAAAAACAGGAAAAGACCGAGAAACTGTCACAAATTAGGGGAGATTAAGAGCCATCATTACTAAATGCAAAGGGGATCCTGAAACAGAACAAGGAGACTAATGGAAAACTTGGGAAATCTAATTAAGTCTATAGTTTAGTGAACAGCATTGTGCGGCTGTTAATTTCTTGGTTTTGATTATGTGAATGTTAGCATTAGGGGACACTGGATGAAGGGTATGTGTGAATTCTCTATACTGTCTTTGTAGCTTCCCTGTAAATCCAAAATGATTTCAACTTTAAAAATTATAAGAAAATTCATGCCTTCCCAGAGATTAAATTCTAGTGGGAGAAGTAAAACAAACAAAATCCAATAAGTACATTACATGTCAGCATCAAGACTGGCTGATTTTGAAAATCCTCAGACTCTTGCCCTGGCTGGTTTGGCTCAGTGGATAGAGTGTTGGCCTGTGGACTGAAGGGGTCCTGTTCGAGTCCCGTCAAGAGCACATGCTTGGATTGCAGGCTCAATCCCCCCGTGGGGGGCATGCAGGAGGCAGCTGATCAATGATCCTCTCTCATTGTTGATGTTTCTATCTCTCTCTCCCTCTTCTTTCCTCTCTGAAATCAATAAAAATATATTTTAAAAAATTATTTAAGAAAATCCTCAGACTCTCTAAATTGTAAAAAATGCCAAAAGTCAGAAATGGCTGCCAACACAGTGGCATAGGAAAAAGGCTGAGCCTTTTAACCTTTTGTTAAAAATTCAGAAAGATGAAAAGGTCAGAGTATGTAGTTACAAAATAATCTTTTAAATGGCTTTCTTGCTACTTGGTTCTTTGTGCATTTTTGGCATTAAATTAGACTTTTTAAAAGAAAACATCACATTAAAATATTATATATCTCTATTACTGAGTTTTGTGGCATCCCCTCCATTTTGCCCAAGGTAAGGACCTCATTCATCTCATACAGGTTACCACGGTTCTGAGTGTTTTTATCCCTATTTTGAAGTTGAGGAAACTCAAGCATAGACAGCTAAGTAATAGTCCAGGGCCATGAAACAATGAAGAAGTCAAGCTGGAATCCAAAATCTGTGTTCTTCAACACTTCCCTACACTTTTTCCTGATAGGGACAGCTCTTATGGCCCGCTGTCTGGACCATACTATGACAGTATGGCCCAGACAGCGGAATTTGCATTATCTGAACAGGCGGCTTCTCACTACCACAATTTTCAGCAGACCTTCCTGTCTAGTTGCTAACTAGCTGACCTCCATGGTAAAGTGCATCATCAGACATGCTAGGTTCTTTGCTCAATTCTGTTAGTAACCCAGTTTCATAACTCCATAGTTCTTCTATGAAATATATGGCCCAGACTTCATCTTGCCTATTTTTCTCCTACTGTCTTTTGAATGAGCTGCTTGGTTGGCTATAAATCAGGTGGTTAAAGTAACAGTGAATGACAAATAATGACACATTACTGTATTGATTGTGAATCCCAAATCAGTCCCAGAGAAAAGTTCCAAAAAAATTGGGTTGGCTTGTTTATAGTTAGACATTAAGGACACCAACAAGGCTCTGACTGAGTAGCTCAGTTGGGTAGAACATCGCCCCTATACGCCAAGATTGCAGATTTGATCTCTGGTGAGGACACATACAAGAATCAACCAATGAATGCATAAATAAGTGGAACAACAAATCAATGTGTTTTCTCTCTCTCTTTCTCTCTCTGAAAATCAATAAATAGTAATAAGAATAATACCAATAATACATAGCATTGTACAGTGTACTGTGAAATGATTGCTTTTTTAATACAGAAAAAAAATTATATTTTTCTTTAGGGTAGAAAAAACTAAAATATGTGTTAGGGAATTATTGCTCTAGTCAATATTCAAGTGTCTCTTACACCCTTCATGGCTAGCGTGTCACATGGCTAGCGTGTCACATGGCTGAAGTATACTATACACAGGCACACCTGAAAAGGTTCTCAACCCAACCTTCCACACCCCACCACATCCACACTTCCTTTCCCACCTACTGACTGGTTTCTGAGAGTATTAGAGTACAATAGGAGTTAAATCTAGAATGCTTGAGCCTCTGAAAGAGGAAGCACATGATTTAAATTCACCTCTCCTTCTAAATAGAAGCTGTTAGACCCTTTACAAAGAAATTAAGTGGGGAAAGTGAGTTTTATGGAGTCCAAATAGCAGATTAGATGCTGACTTCTTTAAAGTCTACAGTTGTTCTTACAAAAGGTTATATTTCCTGAGAGCATTTGGATGGTAACCTCATTAGCCAGGGGTTGCAAAAGGTTCTGGCAGTATGTTCTTTGCTGACATACTGCAATAATGTGAAGGGGAAAAAAAAAAAAAAAAAACTTTTGTAAGTGTGAGAGGTCCATGAGCCCATGTGGAATTAGTCAAGAATTCTAGAGAAGCCTTTGATGGCAATATTGTTTTTGTAATAGTTAATCCAGAAAGATCCAAGTTAAGACCTTGCGTATTAGGGCCTATCACAATTAGAGAAAACAAGGTTCCTGTAATCAGAGTTACTGTGAATCATTTACCTCCATTATACCACTTCCATGGATGGCTCCCCTTTGCCACTGAAGAAGGCTAACCTTTCCACGGCCTATAGAGCTCTGCATGACTGGCCATAGCTGGCCTCTCCTGCCTCAGTTCATGTGACTGCCAAGTCCCTCACTAGTTACTTTTAGTTCCTTAAGCACCTGGCTTCTTTACTCTACTTGGACAGGTCTTTCTTCTACATTTCCCCTGGGCCACTACACACCTTTCAGATAACAGCTATCAAATATCACTTCCTCAAGGAAGCCTTCCCTGACCCCTGGGACTATTCTGAGGCCTTCTAGTCATATATGCTCATACCACACTGCCCTCTTTCATCACACTTAATGTAACCACACTTAAATAAGTATTTGAATAATCAGGCATAATTATTTGTTTAATGCTTCCATCACAAGACAAGAAGTTCTGATAGAACAGAGACTTTATCTTGCTAATTATTACTCACAAAGATCTAGAACAGTGTAGAAACTCACTAAATATTTATCAAATGGATGAATGAATTAAAGGTAGTTTATTAGACCTAGGAGTACCCTGAGAGAGCCTAGTACAAACCCCTAATTTATAGGGAATGAAACTAAAGTGAAGTGGCATTGCTGCCTTGCCCAAGATCTTACACAAGAGCAAAATTAGAGCGAGGGCCCACATCTCTTCACACCGCCAGGATACTTTTCTGTCCTGATGGAAACGTCATAGTCTAGTGACTCATCACACTGGAGGAAACAGCAATTACTGGCAAGTTCTTCAGAACCTTATGGAACTCACAGATGTGTATTTTATTTAGTACTAGCGGCCCAGTGCACGATTAAATCATGCGCGTGTAGTGTCCCCTAGGCCTAGCCTGCCATCAGGGCCTTGTCTGCTGTCCCACGATGCCTCGCACACTCCCCTGATGCTGCCGGCACCCCATGACACTCTGGGGATGCTCCGCCGATGCTGCCGGCACTGGGGGAATGGGTGGGAGGGGGGTATGTGGAGGGGGAGAGTGCAGGACGGGGAGGGCCCGAGAGGTGCTCTATGCACCTCCTGGTGAGTCCGGTCGTTGGTTGTTACAGCGTTAGGGCCGTAATAATACATAGATTTTACTGAAAATGAGTGCATCCTCTTTGTTTGTTTCCACATTTCTCATTTGCTGGGTCAATGTTAATTGTCAATACGAGATAATGTGGCGGTTTGGCAAGGTTCTACTGAACTAAGGAATGTTTCACAGGATCACAGATGGAATCATTTGCATATGGGAGTGATTTTTTGACCCCTAGAGTTTTGTCCCAATTAAAAGTTACACGTTCAAACCAGGTTCCCTGTCCTAACGAACAGAGGTCTGTACATCCTAGAGCCTGAACACATACTATTCTCTCTTTAATGTATTCACCTCTTGCTTTTCTCACATGTGACAAGCTGAGAAATACATAATGTCACTGGGTTCTTGAGTAAAACAAAGTCGCTACCAGCTCTTTTATGACTGCCCTGTGCATTGGACAGGCAGCCAGTTTTAAGGGGCCAACAAGAAGAAACATTCTTTTTCTTTGTTCTGCAGCCTGAAGTAATAGCTCATTTCAGGTAAACACCGAATGCCTTCTTTATGCCAGACGCTGTGTTCAGTGCTAGGGGTGCAAAGATGAATAAGGCACTGTCCCTGCCCTTGAGGAGCTCCCAAAAAAGTCGGGGAGAGAGGCACGCGGTCATTTAATTCCTGTACAAAGTGTTAAGTGTAGGGAGGCTTTCCGAGGCTGGAGGGGAGCTAACAGAGATCCTGCCTTCTCATATGAGACCATGCACAATTCAAAACTTAAAGAGTCAGCAGAAGTTATCCAAGTAAAGAGAGCCAGAAATGGCCACTCAGTCAGAGTTAGAGCAAGAAGAGAGGCATGGGATGGTATGTGTAAAGGAAACAGGCTGAGCTATGTCCGAAGAGAACATACTGGTAGATTAAGACTAATAATAATAAAGCTATCTGGAGTTGTCAAGCCCCTGTAATCTTCAAGGTCTGTGAAATTCATGCTTCCCAAACTGTATTTGCATTTCAACTTCACAATTCCTGTTTTAATTTCATGCTGCCATTTCTATTATTCACTTAATACACTTTTTTAGAAAAATGTATTTTATTGACTTCAGAGAGGAAGCCAGAGGGAGATGGAGATAGAAACATCAATGATGAGAGAGAATCATTGATTGGCAGCCTCCTGCATGCCCCATACTGGGGATTGAGCCCACAACCCGGACATGTGCCCTGACCAGGAATTTAACAGTGACTTCCTTGTTCATAGGTCGATGCTTAACCACTGTGCCACGCTGGCCAGGCAATATCCTTTTTTAAATCAACCCATTCTAGCTTCATCTTAAGCAAGATTATCCATTAAATCAGTGGTTTTATCTGTTAGTTATATGTTTTTTTCTAATATTTATTGAAATAAGCCCATAAATATTAAAATATAAGACTACCATCTGGAATCATCTTAAATACAATCAGCAGCATGCACACCTCATTTGGGTTAAAAGATTGGAGTTGGATTAAGGAAGAGGCTTGCTATTCCATTAATATGCATGCCAGCTCATTGAACTGGGTTGATTAATGAAGGTGAAATGGAGCTCAGCACAGTGCTAAATTTAAGGCCTGATCAAACAAGTCATCAAGATCAAGCTACCATCAAGGCGCTCAATGATGGTTTGGTTTAGTTTTCCTGTTCAACATTGCTATGGTATGAATCTTTGTGTCCCCCCCCCAAATTCATACATTGGAATCCTAATTTCCAAGGTGACGGTATTAGGAGGTGGGGCCTTTGGGAGGTGCTTAGGTCCTGAA
The DNA here is from genome assembly GCF_951640355.1 of Cnephaeus nilssonii. Lineage (NCBI taxonomy): Eukaryota > Metazoa > Chordata > Mammalia > Chiroptera > Vespertilionidae > Cnephaeus > Cnephaeus nilssonii. Next base: position 83,673,265 of record NC_137076.1, on the reverse strand, counting down.
GGTGAAGTCCTCATGAATGGGATTAGTTGCTTATGAGAGAGACTCCAAGAGCTCGCTAGCCCCTTCCAGCATGAGAGGATACAGCCAGAAGTCTCAACCTGGAGCGGAGTCCTCACTTGACCATGTTGACACCCTAATCTTAGACTTCCAGCCTCCAGAACTGTGAACAATACATTTCTGTTGTTTATAAGCTATCCATTCTATGGTATTTTGTTAGAGCAGCCTGAACAGATTAAGACAAACAACAACAATGACAGTAGGAACAGTTAACATAGGCATCAGTCCTTGATATATGTTAGGCATTGCACTAGGTGCTTTACATTTGTTTGCTTGTGTAATTCTTAGAACTCTATAAGTTCTATTTCTATACCCATTTTAACAGGCTCACAGAGGCAAAATATCTTGTCTGAGTTCTGGCCTTTTGTTTAGGAGAAAAGATCATAAGGAAGCAGCCTTATGTAATTGAAAGAGAGCTTCATCCAGGTACTAGAGGCCAGGGCTTTGTTCTCAACTCAGCCACTGGGTCACGGCTGACTTTAGAAGACTCTCTTAGACTCTCCAGGCTGGATAATAAATAATTTCATTTGATGATTTCATTTGCATAATAACCAGGGAGACCTTGCTAGAATTCTATTATGTCAGAAACAATATAAATAGAAATGTAACTAAAGAGAAAACATTAAATTATATGGTGGCCAGATAATTAGACTGAAATTTAAGGAATCTTACCACTGAGTGGCTCTATTGGCACAATAGAGTTAACATATAGCCCAGAGAATTTCGAGACCTTACAGACCACCTCTTTCCTGCCCCAAACACCTTGGGGATCAGTAATATTTGTGGTTGCAGCAAATATTAAGTATTTACTATAAGTCAGGCAATTGACATGCATAATCTTATTAAATGCTAGCATGCCTTATGGGGTAAGTAGATTTTTTTCCTGATTTTACAGATGGGGACCTTGAAACTCAGAAAAGCTAAATAATTTGCCCAAGGTCACACAGCTAACAAGTTGTAAAGATAGGTGTAGAACCCAAGAATTTCAGATTCCGGAGAACAATTTTTTTTCTTTTTCTTTATTGATTAAGGTATTACATATGTGTCCTTATCCCCCCATTGTCCCCACCTCACCCCCCTAGTGTCTGTGTCCATTGGTTATGCTTATATGCATGCATACAAGTCCTTTGGTTGATCTCTCCCCCTCCCCCCCACCATCCCCCGCCTTCCCTCTGAGGTTTGACGGTCTGATCGATGCTTCTCTGTCTCTGGATCTGTTTTTGTTCATCAGTTTATGTTGTTCATTATATTCCACAAATGAGTGAGATCATGTGATATTTATCTTCCTCTGACTGACTTATTTCACTTAACATAATGCTCTCCAGGTCCATCCATGCTATTGCAAATGGTAGGAGTTCCTTCTTTTTTACAGCAGCGTAGTATTCCATTGTGTAGATGTACCACAGGTTTTTAATCCACTCATCTGATGAGCACTTAGGCTGTTTCTAAATCTTAGCTATTGTAAATTGTGCTGCTATGAACATAGGGGTGCATATATCTTTACTGATTGCTGTTTCTAGTTTCTTGGGATATATTCCTAGAAGTGGGATCACTGGGTCAAATGGGAGTTCCATTTTTAGTTTTTTTTGAGGAAACTCCATACTGTTCTCCACAGTGGCTACACCAGTCTGCATTCCCACCAGCAGTCCACGAGGGTTCCTTTTAACCACGTCACTGTGTGTTAATGTATTCACTTAATAAACAATGAGTTGAGAATCTAAAATAGGTCAGGCTCTATTTTGAATACCCTGCAAATGAAAGTGTGCTGGAGAGAGAGAGAGAAAAAAAAAAGGCAGTTACAACAGGAATATTAAAGGAAAAGGTGAGCATCTTGGTAACTATTCATAACTTTTTAACACTGTTGACCCCTTACTACAATGCATTGTGGTAGTGTATTTAACTGTTCCCATCTCTCACTTAATAACACTTCTTCATGGGCAAGGACCATGTCTTTACTAATTTTAGTATTACCTTCTCAGCTTTCTCAGTCATAGTACAGTCCCATTCACATAGTAAACATACAAAACACAACTTTAGGAAACAAATGTTGCTTAGTACAATTTCAGTGTACTCTAGAAAGTGGGAGTGATCAACCCAAGAAGACATAGGATATGATTTAGGGTTGAGACAGTGCCCTGTCAAAGGAAAGCAATTATGAAAATCCCTCAACCTATGGGAAAACTTGTGTATGCATTGGAAAACCAGATAGGTGGGTCAAGGCAAATTACTAGTATACCTGTGGCAGCTGAGGTAAAATGTTTGTGACTTTTGAGGACATTTTTCATGCAGCGATCCAGCATTCTTCACATGAGCATCCACATATTGCACTCCTGTTTGAATTAAAACCCGGCAATATGTAGTCTTTGAGTTCATCAGATGGCAGAGCTATGCATCTACTTATTCCCTTTTTACATCATCTCCCAGGAAGCTCAAACAACAACTAACCTCAGCTGCAATAAGTAAGTTTAACTTGAATTTCTATTATAATTATTTTTTTCTCCATTGTCCATGTTAGCTATTTAACTCTTCATTCCTTATCACCCTATGGAGGAAAACATATTTGTAGTTTAAGATTAGCATCTCCCTCCATTTTATTAAAAAGATAATCAATATTGTTCTTGGATGGGAACAAGTACCATAAAATAAATAAGAAAATACCTTATCAAAGATTACATGAAAATTAATGCTGTTATCTCTTGGATCTACATTGAAATGTTTGGCTCCTTTAATCCAACTAAAACACAAAACTACATACAACAACATGGATGAACCTTGAAAACATATGTGAAGTAAAAAAAAAGTCAGACACAAAGGGCCACATATTATATGGTTTTAATTATAAATAGTCTGGAATAGGTAAAATCACGGAGACAGGAAACCAATTGTGGTTTACTTTGTGGAGACGAGGAAGTGAAGAGTGGATGCTTAGTGCGTATGGGCTTTCTTTTCATGGTGATGAAAATGTTCTGAATTGGGTGGTGATGATGGCTGCACAACATTGTACATGTACTAAAAGCCAATAAATTATACACTTTAAAATGGCTAAAAAATAAAATTTAGCTCTTCTCTGTCCATGATTCCAGCAGACTTAGCTTGTCCTCATTTCCACACCGTTAGCAACATCTCTTTCTTCCAGAGATTTAGAGAAGGGAGAGGAGAAGAAAGAATCAGCTGGATATCTCCATATGTTGTGAATCTAATATCATCATGTAAGGGAAAGAAGCTCAGAATTGGGATGCTTCACACAGAGGCCTTTGATGGTCATCACAGCAGACATGCAGGGCCTGACTTTTCTTATTTCACTTTGTCAATGTTTAACCTTTAATATATGGAGGGTAGAGCTGATAGAGACCATGTAGGAAGAGGGGGTATGTATATACATTGGTGACTCATTGGTTTGTTTGCTTATCATTTCTATTGTTCAAGTTATTCTGCCTGTCACAGTTGATTGGTTCAGGGGAGACATGTGATCCAAGTTGGCCAATCAAAACATTTCTCTGGGAATTTAGGACTTGAGTCCAAAATAATAAAGTTATTCTCTCCTGGAGGTGGATGAAGGTGTAAGCATAAAGGTTGGGGAATGTCAACAGGCATGCTTCTGCTATGTGGGAAAGTCCAAAGGGAGGAAAAATGGCTAAAGATATCCAGGGAAAACAGAATGGGAATTGGAGAGAAAGTATTTGCCTATGTATGAGATTACAGTTCCAGCTGAAACCGAGATTCATCTACTCCTTAGATTTCACAGTGGCTTGGCAAGGTCACACACATGCCATAAATTGTTCTAATCCATAGCTAGTTCAATGGTAAATTCCTTTGGAACAGGAAGCATGTCAAGGCTAGTCATATGGTTGTACTCAGTAAAAGAATATACAAAAAAATAATGGAGATCATCAAATAACAGGAAGCAGCATTCCTAGTTCCACTTTAATCAATGAGAGCCCAAGTTGACAATAAATCCATTGTATTTCTCCATTAATCTACCATACTCCTAGAAGAAGCAAATTGGAAGAATATATGTGGTAAGAAGATAAACCTTGAGTGAATAAAAAAAAATTGACCTTCAATTGGAAAAAAGGTGACTACAGGCTTGCAAGCTCACCTTCATCTAGTTCCTGTTAGGCATCTGAATCATAGCTGCCACTTGCTACATAATACTACATTACAGTCTAACCCCAGAATAATTTGTATAAACGTGAATGGACTCATTTCTCCCATCACTGTAAGCTTTCCTGTGAGTACACTGTTTGTGCACTCTATGGGGGCTTTGCTAGAAGACTAAGCACCCTGATGTACTATTGGAAGTTTGGTAAACACTCAGAATTGGCTGAGTTCAAATATGAGGATATAATCTAGACTCAAGATGGAGAAAATAGTTTCTCCTTCTTTGGATCCAAAATAGGGCATTATCTCTTTCCCTATGAAAAAATTTCCCCTGTTTTTTTTTTTCACTCTTCATTTTTTGTTAATATTTATTGAGTGCAAAATGTTTGCCAGGTACTATTCTAAGCGATTTGCATGTATGAGTCAGCTTATTTCTCACAATGAGCAATTTTAATATACCCACGTTACATGTAAGGATACAGAGACTCACCTATTAGATGGTAGAGATGGGATTTGAACTCAGCACCACTGCAAAGCCAGAACTTTTAACCATCGTGCTATATTAATTGAGCATCTACTATATGCTTGCCATTGAGGATAGTGTGGTAAGTGAAACAGCAAAGAGCTTGTCTTCATGGAGCTTATTCTCTAGTGGGGAGATGAACAGTCATCAAATATTCATGGAGATATGTAATCACAAGCTGATAAGTGCTGTGGAAGAACCAATGGGAGTTCTGATAACACAAGCCTAGTCTGGTCTGCAGATAAGAAAAGCTTTCCTGTTTGGAGTTAAGTAGGTGGTAGGAATCATCGAAATGAGGGAAGAGGAGAGGAATGGACCAGAAGGAAAAATGGACCAGACCCAAGGGAGAGCACACACAGGAGTCTGAGGTGGGAGGAAGCAGGCTTCTTGGGATTGGAGAGAATGCCAGTGGGGCTGGAGCACAGAGAGATGGATGGGCAGAAGAATGGCCTGGATGGGCCTGGAGGGGAAGGCAGGGGCTAGATCAGTCAGAGCTTGGCCATGGAAGAGGTTAGTCCTAAAAACCAAGGACTAAAAACAGATGAGGAAAGGCTAGGCTTTGCTAGTAACATAAGCAAAATACACTAAATAAGAGAGTGTGGTGAGCCTGATGGTATACAGTGCTCAGAGATGAGGTTTACAAACACCCAAAGGGGGAGGCCTCCTGGTGGTGAGTTTCCAGAGGAAGCAGGAGGCAAGGCACTTAGTGTCCTGCAACATTTGCAAGGACAGGAAGACACAGGCCTGTTTGTTGGTCAGGACCACTGAGGGAAGTCATGATCTCACAAGTGTTTTCTAATGTGCATTAGGCTAAAGCAGGGGTCCTCAAACTTTTTAAACAGGGGGCCAGTTCACTGTCCCTCAGACCGTTGGAGGGCCGGACTATAGTTTAAAAAAAACTATGAACAAATTCCTATGCACACTGCACATATCTTATTTTGAAGTAAAAAAACAAAACGGCAAAAACACCCGCATGTGGCCCGTGGGCCGTAGTTTGAGGACGCCTGGGCTAAAGCAAAACAGAACAGGAAACTCCTTCTCATAGGGTTGAAGAATGGAAAGGCCATGGAGGTTGAAGGGGCAGCAAACCCCTTCTGCCCCCAAGGAAGAGAAGAGCTAGAGCAGTAGTGCGATGGTCTCCGCTTCCTCCTTCCTTGCTTCTCTGACAGCAGTGAGCCCAAGGCCCAATCATAGCCCTGGAGGGATTGGTTCTCCATTTACTTCAAAGGGAAAGTGCCTGTAGTACACATTTTTAAAAATTTATTTTTCAATCGTGGTTGACATATTATATTAGCTTCATTTGTAGTATATACATCTTTTGAAGTACACACTCTGTTCACAATAATTCATTTCACTGGTCTCTTATCGAACGGGGGCTCCCTTATCTAAAGGGGGCTGCCTAGAGCGGTAACTCTAGCCTTAGAACAAAGACACAGTTGATTAGATGGGGGGTCGGCACTGTAGAAGGGAGCCACACCTCTTCCACTGATAGCTGGGAGCTCTGTCTCTGTTACATTTCCAGCCTCCTTCACTTCTTTCTTCCAGGGAGGAGGAGCCAGTCACTGGGTTGATGAATTTAGGAGGAAGCCCCAATCCCCAGCCACTCCCCGCTGCTGCTTTTGGGTGCTTTCTGCCCATTGAGAACATCTCTTTTGTCCTGCTCCTCGTTATTTGGATAAAAGTAACTGCCCCCTTTGGAAGCCCACTGTGTACATTTTAGCCACTGTTATTGATGAGAAAGTTGGTAGGTTAATTCTCCTTCTCCCTATTCTTTTCTCAAATGTTTTAAAGTCTGTGTTGGAAAGAGGGTGTTTGGGGGTTATTGGGGCCCTCTCAGATACCAGCGGGCCCATGGCACAACTCAGGCAAATCAGACCCCTTTCTTTGGGGACGTGGGGTTGGGACAGAGAGCTAGATGATGTCTGTCTGGGGTGCTGAGCACAGACATGTCAAGTTGGGAGTTGGGTGCAGCCACATTCTATCTGCCATTGGACAGAGGTTCAGAGGAAGCTGATCTGATGAGAAAGAGCAAGGAGCCCTGCGAGCACATCACACAGAGAAGCAGAGGTGGGATTCGGAGGGTTCTGACTTATAACTTCAGTCCCTCCTGGCTGCCAGGCAGTGCAGGCCAGCTCAGGGGACCCACAGAACCCAGTGGTATCTTCGAAATAAATTCAGCACCAGGGAGTTTAAACAAGGAGAGTTGGTTTCTGTTATTCGGCACCAAAAGAATCCTAATATCGACAGAGGTTTTTTTCATGATCTCCCCCCAACCCCCACCAAAAAAACCCAGCAACAATGAAAATATTTCATTTTTTAAAATGTCTAGAAGGATCTATGTTTCCATGGAGTGAATATTTGTGTGTGTGCATACAACTCACTGTAATTTAGTGCATTATAGCTGCAAATAAGAGGCTGAGAATTGCCTCATGAGAGGTCTCACATTCTGGAATGTACTACCTGCTCTGTTCCAACAACTATTATTTGAATATAAAATACAGGCGAACACTGGAACTCATTAGGAATGGTCTCTCACACCTCTCTGTCACCCTCTGGAGCCAAAAATGAAGATACAGGTCTGATTTTTAACAATAGCACTAACAACAACAAGAAGAATGCTAATGATCACTAGTTTTGTGGTTTACAAAATGCTTTCACCTCCATTTTCTTGTTTGTTTTTTCCCCCTCACACTCTCAGAGAGAGGTTATGTAAGGCAGTCATTATTAGCTCCACTCCAGAGGAGAAAAGAGAACAGGGGAATTGCTACCACTGGAGTAGAGAGACTGACGGTCCCCACAGAGTCTCCTGGGTGCAGCAGTTCTCATGGCTACAAAGGGCTCAGGGGAGTTTTTGGCATATCCTGAGCTACACATTTGTCTGGATGAATGAATGAGTGAATGAATGAATGGAAGACATGGAAAGAAAACAAAAAAATCTTAGTCTGTAATCTTGGAATCATAACCTTAGAGGAATTTGGATGGGCTTCAGAGGATTCATGAAACCCCTGAAGTTGGAATTAAATGTCATGTATTATGTGCATTTTTTGGGAAATAGGGCCTGGGTTTCATCAGACTCTCAAATTGATGACTGAGCCAAAAAGTTAAGTATCACTGGTATTAATTATAAAGGGGAAAGCAATGTCATAGGAGAAATTCTCCCTTTTGTGACCAAAGAGGCATACTGCTAGTGTGTTTTTGGATAGAGGGATCAAGCCCAGCCATAGTCCGGGGTAAGAAAGGCTATTGGGTCACTTTTTTGGTACACGAAGAGGGAAATCAAAGAGACTTACTTAGGATTGTGTTGCACAGAGAATGCCTACAAGTTAAGCCATATCCACCTTGGTTGCAGAATCCTGAACCAAATTTTGAAATGAAATAATTGGAATTTTGGTTCTTCAAGCCTTATTTCTTTTTAATTTTGTTAAAATAAGCATATAGCCATTTATTTGGACCTAAAGATCAATGGGACTGCCTTTCATAATTGTAACATATTGTTAAGATTCCTGATAGAGAATGCTCCCGAGTTGGGTTTCTATATGATGAATTACATCTTGTTGTTATGGTAACTAATGCTCTAAATATAGCATGAAGGCAGAAAAAAATCCTACTTACAAGGCAACATAAAATTGTTATGACAACAGTAGTTTTAAAAATAAATAGATTATGCTTGGGTTTTTCCTTTTTTCATATAATGAGTTTTATAAATGAGTCTGAGGCATGAGTCAAACTTTTATCCTAACTCATAAATAAAAAACCAAACAGAAACAGAGTGAACATACTTTGAAAAATCCTTTCCTTTAAGGGAAGAATAGCTAGATCAAATATGTTGCATATATATGATAGAATATATACTAACATTAAAATGCATGATGCCTAGAGAAGAGTCTGTGCCGTTGGGTGTTTCTCAGCATCTAGAAGGGTTCAGGAATCTGGAGAAGGTGCTGCATGTAAATTAATAAAGAGACTAGCAATATAATATAAATTTGTAATCCACGGGGGAGCCAGAGGAAGCTTAGCTATAGAAACCAAGTTCTCCCCATCTCTGGGGCCAGGACTCTTTTTATTCCCACATCTTGCCCTATAGCAAAGTAGATATACATATCAAAGGTAAGTTTGGTATACAGTAGGCATTGTCAGTTTAGGGAACTGCTTTCGGCTGTTCAGGTGTTTGGCCAGCAGGAGGCAATAACATGTAGATTAAAATGCCTTCAGCTGTCTGGCAACAGGCAATTATATATGCAAATCTTTAGGTGTGGGGAAATGCCCTTAGCTATTCCAGCAGCATTTCTGACATGCTGGTATTAGCTTCCGGCAAGTCTGCATGGTATACACAAAAATATTAATGTGATTATATCTACATGGTGGTATTACTAGTCACACACAGTCACACATAACTCATCTTTTAAAAAAATGTATTGAAATATAATTCACATACCATAGAATTTATTTACTTAAAGTGTTTAGTACAGTGGTTTTTTAGTATATTTACAGAGCTGTACAATCATCACCATATTCTAACCACCCCAAAATGAAATCCTATATCCATTAGTGGTCATTCCTCTTTCTTAAATACTGCACCCAACCTAGCCCCTGGCAAGTACAAATTTACTTTTACCTTTGTGAATTTGCCTATTCTGAACATTTCACATAAATAGGATAATATAACATGTGGCCTCTTGTATTTGTTTTTTTAGGTGTTTAAGGGAAAAGGGTGCCCTGCTGCTCTCTGCTCACTATGCTATGTGTTCTGATGTAGATTGTGTTTGCCTAGAGAATGAGACATGTTTTTCCAATTTTCACAAAAGCACAGAATTAGCTAGTAGAGGTCCTGCTTTTAGTTGAACTCAATACTTTCTTGCAATGCAAGTTTCCCAATTCAATACATCATTCATCACATTTTCTTGTGTAATTTGTATGGCACTAAATAGTCAACTCCATGGGGACAGGACTGATGGTATGAATCAGTCCATCCTATGTGGTTGGCATGAAGTAGATGATAATAAATGCTTAATGACCAAGGGATGGGGATTGCTTTATTACTCAGTGCCATCGCAGGCTGTGGTTACAAGATGTCAAACATCTGGATACTTGAGAATATCTGGATGGCTGGCTGAATATTTTTATCTTAATCTGGATGTTTTGGCATCGAGTAAAGTAACCCCAGCTTAGCCTGCAAAAATGAGGGGCCCTTATTCTTTTATTTCCAGATGTGCTAAGATGCTGAAGCATCTCACAGATGAGCAATTGCTATTTAACAGGCTGTCATCCTGACCCTCAGGGAATTTCCTCCAGGGGGCATAAGGCAGCCAAGAGTCCTTTGGGAAATCTTTCCTCATTCCAGATGTTAAGTATATGACAAAAATGTGTTCTAGTGTGTTTTTGAAGGCATAGACTCTAAAGAGAATTCAAAAAAGGAACTGGTAGCTGCAGTCCAAGATCCTTTATGGGATCAGAGGCATCTAACAGAAGTTTTGGTGTTAAAATGATTGTTGACTTTTTTCTCTCCCCTTATCCTTCAAGCATTTTCTCTCCAGACCCATTTTTTTTCAGATTGGCTGCATAACTGGAAAGTAATAAGAGGGTTAATTAAAGGAGCTTACCAGAATATGGAAAGCATTTTTGTCATCATTAATTGGCTTATAACACTTTCCCTGTCCTAAGGGTGATTTGATTTAAAATTCTCATTTAGGCACATTTAAAGATACAAACTTATTTTTATCATATGTGAAAGCAAATGTACATATAGTTTCTAATATATTAGATTTTCATATTTCCTTTCCTCTTTGAGTTTCAAATTTTATTTTGAGAATTTCAATTGAAGCTTTCAACATTTTAGATTTGAAAATGGAAAGTAATACAGGATCTTGTCAACTTGGGGGCATTTTTTGTTGCTAGTGATGCCTTACAACTCAAAGTGACCTAAGCAAAAGGACAATTATTAGGTCATAGACATAATTAATAGAAGGGTAAGTCTAGTTTCAATTATGGCTTCATTCTAGACTCAAGCAATGTCACCAGGCTTTATACTGTTAATTCCCAGGTTTCTCATAGTCGCAAAATGGCTGCAACTGCTCCAGCTCCTGCTTATTCTCAAGTTCACATCTCATAAAAAAAGAGAAACTTTCTCTACCAAAGGATTCCAAGCCAAAATTTCATTGTATCTCATTTGTCTGTTAGGTTCATATGCTCATTCCTAATCAATCATCAGGATCATGGGAATAAGAGGCATTGATCAGTTAGGCCATTTATTCCACACTTGAGCTGAAAGAGAAGAGAAGCATGTGTGTAGGCAGGGACAATTCCAAAATTCAAATTAGTGTTTTTATCCAGAATAAGCAGAAATGGATTTGGGGAAAGCAAACAATAAATGTCCACTGAAGATTCACTTTAGTTCTTTTATTTTAATACAATAGATTATTTTAAGGTTTAACAAAAGCAAGAGGCCTAGAATTCAGCACCAAACACAATGCACAGTATATGTTAGCTGATTCAGTAAATACTGGTTGAATGAATGAATAAATGAGTTACTAACTGTATCATGCCCCAAACCATGTGTTCTCCAAACTCAAGGGAAGGAGCAAATTCTCTGTTTGGTCCTCATGAAGCCCCACTTTTTCATTTGTTCTAAGATGAAGGCCAAGACCTCCCTCTCCTTCCAGAAATGGTCAAGCGAAGAGGCCCAGAGCACAATGGTCCCTGGATTGTTTCAACTTCCCTTCTCCTACACTCTGGAGTGGGAATGGGCTATTTTCCAGTGACCGTGTCTGCCAACCCTGCAGAACACCTGGCCTTGGAGGGTGGAGCAACTAACACAGGCTTTATTCTTGGCTTTGGAGGCCCAGCCAGAACCCAGATCAAGCATCCTGTCAATATGGTGCTACCTGTACTTCAGAACAACCACACATCCCATTAGTCCTCATTTAACGCTGCCCACTGGATCTGCAACTTTAGGTGAGACGATGTATTGCTGTAGGCTACTTGATAACAACGAATTAAGTTTCTACACATCTCATCAATGTTATAACGAAACAGCATGGAACCAATGTTATAACGACACAGCATGGAACCAAATGCTGTATAAAGGAAAAAACACACATACAGAGAAAAAAAAAGGAAAAGAGAAAAACAAGAAAAGATGGTGTCTCCTGGAAGGAGACAGAGGGAGAGGGCATAGATGGTGCTGCAGGAGAAAAGGGGAAACAAAGAAAAAGGCTGGGGGCGGGGGGAGCTTAGTGTTTAAAAAAAATAGAGGGCACTGGCTGGCTAGAAGGAGGCAGAGAAAGTGTGAGGATGGTGCCGTCTGCCAGCTGGCGCCTAGAGGCCTGCCCCTCAGGCCGACACTTTTAGGTGAGCAAGTGTGCATTCACATAAAGTCCAGGGTCCTCTCGCTCAGTGGCCCTTTAAGAGCCATTTCTCCGGAAGTCCTGGCTGCGGAAGTCTCCTGGCAGGCGGGAGCCCGGCGGTTTGTTTGGAGGCTCTTCTATCAGGTTCAGTCTTAAAAGGTTGAGTGGCTTATGTGGGGTTCAAACCCCTCCCTCCCAGGGAGAAGGGCTGGTTTTGAGTCCCCCCTGACTTTGGCCCACACTGCAGGTGTGGTTTATGGTGACTTTGTGTCCCCGCCTGGCCTCTCCAACCCGCTTTGTCCGAGGCGGTGAGCCCAGGGTTCTACTGTGTCACCATCTTGAACCCGAACCTCTCTCTCCTGAGCTGGGACGGCCATCTCCTCCTGCCCCAGCACTGCAGGGCCCCCCTTACACCACAGGTCCCAGCAGAGGTGCCTAGGACTTGGCCTGAATCATTCCAGTGGCTTCCCTGGGTCTCCGGCTGGCAGGTGGCACATGGTGGGACTTCGCAGCCTTCCTAACTACGCGACCCGACTCCTATAATCTCCTCACAATATATCTATCTCTATCCTATTGGTTCTGTTTCTGTGGAGAGCATTAATAAACTGCCATAACAAATTAAGGCAAATTGGTGCATTTAAACAACAGTCATTTATTATTTCACAGTTTTGTAGGTTTAAAAAAAAAATCCAGTGGCCTTAACTGGTTTCTCTGCTTTGAGTATCAAAGGGTCAGAATCAGGGTGAAGGCATGGCAGGTTCTGCCTGGAGACAGGAGGGGAGAATCTGGATCCAGGCACACCGGTGTTGTTGAGAATCTGTTTCTTACACCTGCGGGACCAGGTCCTGTTTCCTGATGGCCGTCAGCTGGGGCCTCTCTTAGCCAGGGGCTTAATCACAAGGAACAACAGCCTGTAATTATTGGAATCGAGAGTCTAGGTCAGTGGTAGGTAAACTCATTAGTCAACAGAGCGGCAAACCGTGGCTCTCGAGCCGCAGTTTGCCAAACACTGGCCTAGAGTACAGTCTCCAGAACTTGCATGGAACCTGTTACGGCTCAGAACCAGCCCTGGGGTCATATCCTTCTCACCTGCTGCCTTAAGCTGCAGCCACATCTCTGTGCCTCCTCTTCAGATCTTAAGGGTTCATGTAATTACATTGGTAACAGGATAATCTCCCCATTGTCAGGCCAATTGATTAGCAGCCTTAATTCCAAGGCAAATTCCCTTTTGTCATGTCAAGAGCAAAATCCTGCCTTACCAGACCTGGTCTTCTGAGCTCCCTTCCAGAATGTTTGTATCAGTTCATGCTGCCTCCAGCGTTGTATAAGAATTTCCATTTGCTCCCTCTCTCCAGCATGGGCCTTATTATTAAAGCAATGAAAATTACATTAAGAAACTTCACATTTGCCAGGTGAAAAGGCATGTCAGTGTTGCTTGAATTCTGTTTCCAAGATTATTAATGAAGTGGAATTTTAAAGGGCACTCTCTTGAAATGGTCAATGCAGAGATCCGTAGGGATAGCGTGGCTGTGTGGTGGGAGAGTGATGTGATTACTTCTCTGCCCCGCAGCCTGGTGTGCAGGAGGAGCAGCCGAGTCAATCAGGACTGGATGGCAATTGATGGTAAGTTCACCACGACTGCTTTGGCCAATTGCTGGCGTGTGTTTGGACACAAAGCCCCACAAGCCCCTGTCTTTTTGTTTTAGCATCTTGTGCCAAATGTGCCATAACATACTTCACAGATTATTTATTTCTCACTAAAAACAAAATTGGATGCCAGATTCAGGTTGCTTTCAAAACAAAGGATGTGAGAACCAAAAAATTTAAACTGTAGGATGACTGCTGAAGGATAAAAGAGAAACATATTGAGAAGCCAAAGCACAGCAGGGCTTATTGATGGTCTGTCATAAGCCTGGTAACATAAATACATGCATTGAAACAAAGTCCTGTATTTTACACACAGTGAATTTCATGGGGAAAAAAAGTGATAACATCTTGATACTCAATGCAGAGAGACTAGGAAACTGCACATGGACTTGGATCTTCTCCACACATGTGTTAGGGAAGCATTTGGCTCAGATGACCTGGATTAGGTAACATGAAGGCTATGAATTCAAAGCCTTTCCCTTGGCTTTGTTTGTATGGACAAAATGAATGGAAAACTTGGCCAAGGCTGTATGTTCAACTCTGCTGATAAATTGTCTAAAATATCAGACGAAGGTTCCTAGCACAGCAATTATATATGTACTAGAGGCCCGATGCACGAAATTCGTGCAAGAGTAGGCCTTCCTTCCCCAGGCTGCTGGTACCGGCTTCCCTCTGGTGGGACCAGGGCTTCCCTCGCAGCCTGGCTTCATCCAGATGGATGTCCGGAAGGACGTCTGGTCTAATTAGCATATTATGCTTTTATTATTATAGATGCTTTGCCTTTTAGTAATCCAAAGTTTGAATTATTGTAACTAATTCATGCACAGGCAGTATTCATTTGACTTTATTTAGAAAGAGAGGCAACAGAGAAGTGTATACAATAGTGATCAATTTTGTGGGGCAAATAGTGATTGGAAGGGGCTTTTGGAATGCAAATTATGTTCTATTTCTGGAATTAAGTGCTAGCTATACATAAATGATCAGTTTGTGAACCTATGGACTTTGCACTTATGATATATGTACTTTACTGAATATATATTATACTGAAGTAATATATTTTAAAAGAAGGGTGTGTGGCAGTGTGGGAGATTGAGCTTGAGAACATTTTTCAGGTGTTGCAAAATCTCTAAAATTACAGGTTGTTATAGGAAGTAGTTTCATCAATTTAAGAGTTTACAAAATTGTGATCTGTATGCTGGGTTTTAACCCACAGATGTGTTTGGTCCATGGGTTTAAACAAAAATTTAATTATGAACCATTAAAAGTGGAGAGAGCCCTGGCCAGGTAGCTCAGTTGGTTGGAGCATCATCCCGATCAGGGCATATACCTAGGTTTCTGGTTTGATCCCTGGCAGTATGCATACAAGAGGCAACCGATCGATGTTTTGTTTTGTTTTTTTCTTTCTCTCTCCTTTCTTCTCTCTAAACATGTCCTCAGGTGAGGATTTTAAAAAAGTGGAGAGAATTTACATGAAAATTCAGATTGTAAGCTTCCTTTGAAAAGTTAGCACTGGGCTTACATTGCCACATGGCAGGAATCTGGTGGAACAAAATAGAAACTGCCTCCTGTTCACAAGGCCTGAGCTTTCCACTTTGCCACAGTATCCAGCCTTCCCTGTGGTTTCTCTGACAATTTTTTTTTTTTTACCTCTATAGCTTGTCAATCAATCTAATTGAATGTGCAATTACAGATGTTCCGAAGGAAAATTACAATGTATCACATAGACCTGAATACTGGGTAACTTTTTGATGTGGAATGAGGTTTGGTTTACTTAGAACACAATGAGGTATGGGTTTGGTCATTACATGGTTAACCACATCAAGGAAGATAGTCTGAGTGGAAAATCTGAGTCTCTGCATCTGTCTGATTTGTGCTTTGTAGATATAGAAAAGACCTTCATCACAGTTTACCATCCATATGGTCTGAGGACCGCTAGGTGCTGCTTTTGAACTAAAGTCAGAGGAACGAATTCCAAATGAACCTAGTGCATATGTTTGGAACAACCATAAAAACAGATTTCCAGGTTGCAGCTGTAGTCCTTTTATTAATCACATCTCCAGTCCCTGGGATGTAAGCCTCACTTAAAAATGAAGTGAGGCAAGATTTGGAATCGCTGTGCTTTGTGCTGGAGCAGTCCTGAGCTGCCTGCCCACACAGATCCCTGCAGAAGAGGCAAACTGATTGGGATGGCAGTGGAAGGAGAGCCTGGTGGGGTCAGCTGCAGTCTCCTGCCTCAACCGCCGGAATCCGGGAGTCCTGAGAGACAACCTGAAATATGGATATATAGATCCTGGCTGTCAGCCACACCAGAAAGGCAATTAAGACTCTAGGTTGTGTGGATGACGCTATGCGTGTCGGTCATCAGTGTTCTCGCAAGAACAGTTTCCCAAACAATATTTCTAGCTAGTGCATGACCAGGTCCTAGGCGCCGCCTCATTTAAAAAAAGTATGGGTGTTAAGAGTTGAGCAGATGCCTGCAGATATGACTGGAAAAGTTTACAAGTCCCAAGAGGCCCAGAGTTAGTCCTAGTTTGCTATTTTCGAGCTGATGACATTTTCAAAAGCCTGTCCACATGGCAGTGGTGTTTCTGTCCCATCTTGGTTTTAAAATACTGTGGATTTTATACATATTTTAGATTTATTGGGGTCCAGCTACGTTTTCATTTCTAAAATGGGCTTTCTGTAAATGGCTGTAGGGTTTAAAAAATGGGGGTAGCCTGCAATAGGCCTGACAGAATGCCATCTTCCTCTTCGTGCCTATTGTCTGAGAGTTCTCACTTGGTGGGGATAGAAAAGAGACTCCATCTAAATACAACTTGTATAACTGGAGAGGTTGCACCGAGAATCAAATCACTTATCCGTGGCCACAGGAGCAGTGAGCAGCTAGAAAGAGACTAGAACCCTGAACCTTTAGTTAAACCGGGCCCGCAGCTACCAAGTAAAGTGATAACTAAAACAATCTAAATTGTTTGATCCAAGGACCATTTGGTGTGTGTCAACAGGATGATGATTATTTCTACAAAAATTAAGATTTCTATCTATCAAAATATGAATGTTAACAGAAGAAAAAAGAAACAAAATATAAGTGTTGTTTCCAAATATTTACATCTTTCATGTCAAGTATATCACAGCAATTGCTTTTTTCTCTCTATTTTCATGTCTGGGTTAAGTGCACCTATTTTCACAGTACTCCTTACCCCATGTGGAAAGGGTCTGTTTACTTGTCTCTGTTCCCACTGGATTGTAAGCACTGAGGGCCTACAGCACAGGATATGCAGAGCAGGGTCACAGCTGGTCACAAAAACCAGTTGTCAGATTTTCAGAAATTTTGCAAGTAATTTCGCAACAAGTTGGCAGCTTGAAATCAGCATGGGGGAAGTATTTACACCACAGAAATTGGCCAATCCACCTCTGCAGAGCCAGTTTTCAACATTTACCAGCATTTCTCTAGTCAGAGATCTTATTTGTTTGGCTCAGCATTATATCTTTAACTGTGCCTGGTACACAGTAGGTGCTCAGTAAATGATTTTTAGAGGACTTGCTGCTTGAATGAAAGGTTGAGTGAATAAAGGTGTGTCTCAGTTTCTTTCCAGCCCTGGTTGCCTATAACTCATTGAAAGCTAGAAGGTCAGGTCTGTATACCTGACCTTCACCACAAGGCTGAGAAGCAATATCTGGGACTCTAAAGATTATAGTTCCTGAAAGAAACTGGAAGTCCCTGGCCCTGAGACAAGTGGACCCAGATTGAATCCTAGCTCTGTCTTTAGCAGCTATAAATTATAGGCAAGTTATCCTTCTCTGAGCCTCTGATATTTTTTTCTCATCTACAAAAAAGGTATAAGAATACAACTTGTGGGTTGTAATCCTATCTAATAAAAGCATAATATGCAAATTGACCATCACCCCAACACACAAGATGGCTGCACCCATGTGGTCAAAGATGGCTGCCCCCATGTGGACACAAGATGGCCACCACAAGATGGCCAGCAGGGAAGGGCAGTGGGAGGGACCAGGTCTTTAAGGGAGGGCAGTTAGGGGCGATCAAGCCAGCAGGGGAGGGCAGTTGTGGGGGACCCAGGCCTGCAGGGGAAAGCTGTTGGGGGGGACCAGGCCTGTAGAGGAGGGCAGTTAGGGGCAAACAGGCTGGCAGGGGAGCAGTTAGGCATCAATCAGGCGGGCAGGGGAGTGGTTAGGGGGTGATCAGGCTGGCAGGCAGAACTGGTTAGGGGCAATCAGTAAGGCAGGCAGGTGAGCAGTTGGGAGCCAGCAGTCCTGGATTGTGAGAGGGATGTCCAACTGCCCTCGAGGGGTCCCAGATTGGAGAGGGTGCAAGCTGGGCTGAGGGACACATCCCCCCCCCCCCATACGTGCATGAATTTTGTGCACCGGGCCTCTAGTGAAGGATAGATAATGTTATGTAAGTCACCAGAGCACAGACACACAGCCTCTGTGCTGTTACCTCCTTGGACTCATCTCAAATACCATGCACATTTTCCTTCAGGCCTAAGACAGTTCCTATCACTATTCAGCACCTATGAGTATCAAAAATTATTGGTTGACTTTATTTATTGTTTGTCTTTTGTTAACAAAGTACATTTCAGAGATCAGCGTTCTTACCTTTCTGCTTTGCTACTTCAGTCTCCAGTGCCTTAAATGGCACCTGATACACATAGTAACCCTCAATAAATATTTCCTAAATAAGCAAATGAATAAAAAAATGAGTGAATAAGTGGTCATCTACAGCAGGGGTCAGAAACTGTAGCCACAGACCAATGTCACAAACTGTACCACCTGTTTTTAGTGTGTTTTTTGGGGGGTTGGTGGATGGGAATGATCTCAGAATGAAATTTATAATAAAGATGCAATGTGGCACACACTCAGTCCCTCTTGCGCATACTAAATGTTGAGTAAATAATTTTCATCTTTCTACATGCTGCTTCACTGGGAAAAGGGCATACAAAAAACAATATTCAATCACATTAATATTCTTTTTTATGCACATGCATGTGCAAATTCACCTCTGCTTAATAAAGGCAGTGCCTGCCACCTGGTTTTGAAAATAAAGTTTTATTGGAACATAGCCATGATCATTCATTGATGAATTGCTATGGTGGCTTTTACACTAAAACAGCAGTGTTGAGTAATTGCAACAGAGACCCTATGGCTGATAAAGCCAAAAATATTTAATATCTGGCCCTTTAGAGTTAAGGAAAAGTCAGAACTTTGCTGGCCTCTCATCTATAAGATCATCTCTGAAAAGTACCAATTTAAAGCTCAGAAAATTGAGGCATTTTCTTAGCATCCCTAAACAAATTGGTGGTGACAGGTATAGGAAATAGGTCTCAGGGCATTGAGGCATAATATCCTAAGACCTAAGATGAAAAAGACACCCTCCACCCACCTCCTGCAGCAAAACATCTTCTCAGTCTCCCAAACAGATGACTGACTCTACCGTTCCAACATATCTCAATGCAGAACTTGTTTCTCTGAGCCTGGATGATGATTATATTTTTCCATAGGTTTTTTTATGCTGGTACCAAAGGAAAATGTGGGGAGCTTCCAAAAGAGAGGGGAGAGTTTGAGATGGCAACAGCATGGCAAAAACATGCCCAGCAGTGCTCCAAACACTCATCATGACAGCAGTATCTCATTATTGCACCAAACGTGGAGAAACCTGATATTATGCAAATAAACTCCAGCTGTACTTTATGACAGCACATACAATTTTTATAAAAGAATTTAAAATCCTTTTTATATGGAAAAATATCCTTCTCTTACAATATTTAGAATTAATCAAAGATACAGTTTAATAGAGTCGAGTAGCTTAATTTCCTACAAATGTTGAAGTACATTGAAATGGTCCTTTACATAAATAAATAAAAAGATTCTATACTTTGTGTGTGTGTAACCGAGGGCAGTATTTGCTGTTGCTTGCTGTTTGTTGGTATTAGGAGAGCTGTATAATTTGTTGTGGTGCTGGGGTAGTAGTGGTAGGGAGGGCTCCACTTTCCAAGGCAGCGCTATGACTTGCAAGTTAGGGAATAAGGAGATAGTTTGGTAAAGAAAGGCAGAAATGTATTCTGGTCAGGGGAAGACCCTTTGCTAAGGCTGGAACACAAGGAGCAATGTGAAGAGATACCTGGGGAGATGCTGGGAAGGGAGACCAAGGCAGAGAGAGCTGGTATCTGTAGAGCTGTTGTAAGTACTGTGCATGTATTAACTCATTTAATCCACACAAACTTGTAAGATCGGTGATATTATCCTTACTTTATAGATAAGAAAATGGAGACAAAAAATAGTTAGTGGGGGCGGGGAGAGGAAAAATTTTGCCTGTTGTCATACAGCTAGCAAGTGGCAGAACTTGCACTTAAACCCAGGAATCTGGCTTAGGAAGTCATACTCTTCAGCACTGGGGCATACTGAAGTTTGATTGTCATGGTACTTGAGAGCTTCCTTGGATATGATTCTCTATGGTAGGACAATCCTATCTAATAAAGAGGGGATATGCTAATTGACCATCACATCCTCATAGGATGGCGGCATCCACAGCCAATAAGAAGGGAATATGCTAATTGACCGCCACACCCTCAAAGATGGCGGCGCCCACAGCCACAAGATGGCAGCGCTCAGTCCCTTCAGCCCCGCTGGGGCGGCAGGCCCGCGGCATGGCCAGGCCCGCCCCCAGGCAGGTATGGCCGCTCCCCACACCTGCCTCCGGAGTCCCCCAGTCCCCTCAGTCCCCCAGCCGCCCAAGGCCGGCCCAAGGCATAGGCAACCCTCAGATGGTGTCTGCCCAGCCGATGCCCGAGGTGCAAGCAAACCTCAGATGTCGGCTGTCCAGTTGCCCAGGACCGGCCTGAGGCACAGGCAAGCCTCGGATGTCAGCTGCCCAGCCACCCAGGGCTGGCCTGAGGTGCAGGCAAGCTTTGGATGGCAGCTGCCCAGCTTCCCAGGGCCGCCAGAGGCTCAGGTAATCAGGGCCAGCCGAGGCTTGCGTTGATGGCAGCGGCAGCAGCAGAGGTGTGATGGGGGTGTCGACTTCCCCTGATCGCCAGGTCTCCTCCCACCCCTGAGTGCTCCCAGACTGTGAGAGGGGGTGAGCCAGGCTGAGGGACCGCCCTCGCTCCAGTGCATGAATTTTTATGCAACGGGCCTCTAGTTATAAATAAACTTCTTAGCTACAGGATTGTCCTTTGGGAAAATGAAAAGTCATGCATATCTTGGAACAGTTTTTTCTTACGCTGAATTGTCAAAATTGTCAGGATGTCTAGCACACCCAGGCACCCCGAATGTGAGCTGTGTCCCATAATTATTGTGTAACCAAAACAACACCACAAATTTCCAAAACACCCTCTAAAGGGCTGTACCTCCTTTGTTCAGAACTACTAGCCCAAATCTTTCATATTGTGATAGTGTTAGAGCAACTGGAGTTGCTACAGACTAAGATGCCTAAATTTATCCTAATAGCTTTGTTTTATTTTTTTTAAATTTCATTAACAGCAAAATACAAGCATATTTATTATGAATGAAATGACATCTGGAGCTTTACCTGGTGGCCTTACAATTAACTTAGAAAACTCAACTCTTACTATGCATTTCAACTTTTTTAATGCCAAAAAGAGAGGGGAAAGGAGGCACAGATGGTAATGAATGATAGGCAAAGTAAAAAACATTTGTTCAGGGCACTCAATGAAATTACATAGCCCACTCACTGCCATCTCCAGCCAGCCCATATCTGGTCAGACTTCCACTTTCTCACATTCGTGTCAGAGTCCCAATTGCTCCTTACTTTTTCTGGAGGCAGCCTTTTTGGGGGTCAGCCAGCATCCAGCTAACAGTGGACAGGAAGTCCAGCATCCATACAGGAGTCCTGAAGATGTGTAATGGGGAAGCGACAGGTAATAGATCTGGCCATCAGCCTCCAGGTAGGACTTTGAACATTTCATGTAAGAAATACTATTATTTACCAGTGTTTAATCATCTGGAAAGCTTGTTAATTATTTCTCAGAATCTTTGAGTTGGAATTTTATGCCTCTAATTCTGCTGAGCAGTAGTTAGAAATATGCTTGGTTTGAAGGAGAGTGGGTCCTAAGAGGCTTTGGTATTGTGTGGTGGGGGAGGACAAAAGGAATGGAGATGGGAAAGGTAATTGAGTTATTTTCCATCATGTTGTTTCTGGTTGATTTTTGAGATCCAAGGTGTCTCTGTTGGATTATAAGCACTTGGGAGAAAATTTGCTTGCTCTTCCTTTGGAGAGAATAAAGGTCAGGTCTGAGAGGTTCTGTTACATATTTCTGAGCAAAATAAAATGTTACCTTTACCAAATGCTTTCTGAAATTTCTCAGAAATAGGTTGTAATTAATTCTATACCAGATTGTCAACTCCCGGAATGCATCATCTGTTTCATCTTTGTAGCCCCCTTGCTAGCTGGATGCAATTTGCTGAATACATAAACTAATGAACAAATTTACCTTTAGGCATTGCAAGAGTGGGAGCACATTAATTTGGCAATTAAAGGACAAAGTATACTTTCTGAAATTGTTACCTCAGAGACAATTTAAAACATAAATTTACATTTTAGTTTTTTATTATTTGTTTTATAGCCAATAATTTAAAGAATAATAAAATATATTCCTATACAATAAAGAGGTAATATGCAAACTGACCATCACTCCAACACACAAGGTGGCTGCCCCCATGTGGTCAAAGATGGCCACCCCCATGTGGACACAAGATGGCCACCACAAGATGGAAGGGACCAGGCCTGCAGGGGAGGGCAGTTAGGGATAACCGGGCCAGCAGAGGAGGACAGTTGGGGGCAACCAGGCCTGCAGGGGAGGACAGTTGGGGGGGACCCAGGCCTGCAGGGAAGGGCAGTTAGGGGTGACCAGCCCAGCAGAGGAGGGTAGTTGGGGGCGACCAGGCCTGCCGGGGAGGACAGTTGAGGGGAACCCAAGCCTGCAGGGAAGGGCAGTTGGGGGGGGAGGGACCCAGGCCTGCAGAGGAGGGCAGTTAGGGGCGACCAGGCTGGCAAGGGATGGAAATTAGGGGTGACCAGGCCAGCAGGGGAGGGCAGTTGGGGGCAACCAGGCCTGCAGGGGAGGACAGTTAGGGGTGACCAGGCTGGCAAGGGACGAAAATTAGGGGTGACCAGGCCAGCAGGGGAGGGCAGTTGGGGGTGACCAGGCCTGCAGGGGAGGGCAGTTGGGAGGGACCAGGTCTGAAGGGGAGGGAAGTTGGGGGCAACCAGGCCTGCAGAGGAGGGCAGTTAGGGGCTACCAGGCTGGCAAGGGATGGAAATTAGGGGTGACCAGGCCAGCAGGGGAGGGCAGTTGGGGGCAACCAGGCCTGCAGGGGAGGACAGTTAGGGGTGACCAGGCCAGCAGGGGAGGGCAGTTAGGGATGACCAGGCTGGCTAGGAAGTGGTTAGGGGTGATCAGGCTGGCAGGCAGAAGCAGTTAGGGGCAATCAGGCATGCAGGCAGGCGAGCGGTTGGGAGCCAGCAGTCCTGGATTGTGAGAGGGATATCCCAGATTGGAGAGTGTGCAGGCTGGGCTGAGGGACACACCCCCACATGCACAAATTTCGTGCACCAGGCCTCTAGTTTATTCTATAAAATTTTAATGAGCATCTGTTGATAGCCAGGTATTTTGCTAGGCTTTGAGAGTGTATGAGATGGAAATGACAGACGAAGTCCCTGTTTTTCTCATGGAGCCCATTATAATGCTGTGGACATTGGTGTAGGATGTGCTAATCTGCCTTTGCTTTTCCTTCATAATAATGACTCAAAAAATGGATTGCCAGCCCACAAGTCTACATGTTGAGTCTTTTGAAGTAACTCTGATTAAGAAGTTAGAGGAAGTAGATCTACACCTATTTCCTGCACATGCCTTTTATCTGGAACCACCCAAGTCCAGGTCTTCCTCAGGTGTCACTTGCACCTCAGTTTTACACTTGGCTGACTTGAAAAGTGATATACACATTTTTATGTTGCTCATATCTCAATCTCTTTCTGCCCATCATTGCCCACCTTTCCTTGGCAACCATAAACCCACCTACCTGGAAGAAAAAGATTTGAAGGGGAATAGTTTTAATAGCTTTAAAACACAAATAATTCCCAAGGGATATAACCTACTTTAGGATAAATGAGCATTGATGTCCTTGTGACCAAATAAGAAACCAAACCTTAAATAGCATTATACTGTTCTGCTGACATCTAGAATCACTGGGTCAGGGACCTTTAGAATTGGAGGGATCTTGAAGGTCATAGGGAGATTGAAGAGTGGTCTGAGGATCACTACATTCCAATCACCCAGCAGGTTTGTCATATATGCAGGTCTAGGCACCCAGTCCCAAGTCTACATTTTTAAGATCCTCCTGGGAGTTCCTTAGAGAACCTTCACTTTATAGATTGGAATCCTGAGGTGAGTTCTAAGGATACAGCAAGTTAATGGTAGACACTGAATCCGAACCAGAGGGCCTGCTCGCTCGCCTAGGGCTTCCACCTTAGTGCTACATCATGTGGCAGTGAAATACCAAAGTAAAACAAGTCAAGTTCTTACTCCCTCCCCAAACTTCCTTCCTCCACATGGGTCTTGAGTTAGAATGACCAGCAATTGTAAAGGATAAGAGGATCTCTATCCTTTTTTTCCTTCCTTGTGCCAATATTTTCCCCCTAATGCAGTACATATGAAATTTAAATTCTACCCAGGTTGCAGGTTTGATCCCCTTGTCAGGGTGCATATGGGAGGCAACAGATTGATGTTTCTCTCTCCCTTCTTCTCTCTCTAAAATAAATTTTAAAATATTCTCAGGGGAGGAAAATAAATAAATAAATAAATAAATAAATAAATAAATAAATAAGTAAATAAATAAATTCCATGCCCAGATAAGAGTATTCCCTGTGCTCCAGATCTCCACCAGTTTCCATGTTCGAACCAGGAGATCTTCTGATCTGGCTCTGCTATAATCAGAACAGGCAGCTGCTGCTTTGAGTGCTTTGTGGGCCATGGATTGGCCATGTCTTTGTGAAATCTGTACATATTTTGGGATTGTGAGGACTTCCCAGGTAGGCTATGGCTTCTTCTGTCTTCTTTTGTCTCTGTCCACCCAGCCCAAACCATGTACTCACAAGCCCATGAATGTGCCTTGGAGTGGAAACGGCTGGCAACCAAGGCTGATAAACTTCTTTCCACAGGCTCATTTCCATGCTTTGTAGAGACAGACACTGGCCAGGAACCAAGCTATTCAGGAGCAGAGCTTTATGCCCGGAGGATCCAAAAGCTGCCAAAGCTCAGGATAATTATAAGAATCAATAGAGCTAAGGCACTTCAGGAGCCAGACGAGGACTGCTGTAAAGGATAAAATGGCACTGCAGCGGAGAAAGGTGAATCCAGAGGTTCAGCAGCTCAGCAGTCACTGGTTCCATGTTTTGTTACTAAGACAGTCAGACCCTTTACAACTCGGCCTCTGAGTGACTCATGTGAGGTGCTGAGTCTAAGAGCACCTCTGAGTAGACATGAAGTATCCATCGCAGGGCAGGGGCTGCTGGGGCATGGAGCAGCTTCACTACAGACACTACATGGCTACTGGGACCGGGATGTGATGGAGTCAGGGGGTGACATGTATTTTCAATTTGCTCAAGGTTTGGGGATTGGTTATAGCCTTTGTCTAAGGGAGTTTGTTTTTGTTCTTGGATGGAACTGGACTCATAGCTTAATACATTTAACAATAAACTATGCAATGCTAATTGTATATATTATAGATATGCTGGGAATGGATGTATGTTGCTACAGCTATCACACTGATTATTGGGTGGTTTTTCTGTTTTGATTAGATTAAATACAGAATCATTATCATGATCATCATCATAGTTAACATTTATTTTGCACTTACTAGGTATAAGATGTACTTTACTTTGATTATCTAATTTGATCCTCATAATCATCCTATGAGGAGAATAGAATAATTATCCTAGTTTTACAGAGAACACAGTGAGCCTCAAAATGGTTAATTCGCCCAAAGTTGCACATCTAGTAAATGGAGAAGCTGAGCCTCAAACTCAATCAGACTCCAGAGCCCATGTTCTAACCTATTATGTATACAATATCACGTCCCTAACTGGACTGTTAATGCACAAGAAATAGTGGTGGGTTGGACGTTGTTCATTTGTTTTGTTTTGTTTTTTTTCATTGTTCATTCACTCATTCAATAAAATAAGTACAAATTCAACATGAGACATTGGGTTTTGTTACAAAGATGAATAAGACAGTTTCTGCCCTCAAGGATCTCACGTTGTGGGAAGAAGACATGCATCTAAATAAATGATTACAAATGGAATGTGATACTCTAATATAAGCACTTACAGTGTGTTTGGTGAGGAAGTTATTGATCCAGAAGGAGGAGTTTGGTGAGGAAGCTATTGATCCAGAAGGAGGAGTTTGGTGAGGAGAGATGAGGGAAAGGAGCAGCTCAGGCCTGAAGAATGTTCATTAAGAAGTGCTGCTCACAAGATCCTGCAGTGGCTTTTGTGAGGGACATAGACACCTGTTTCCTTCTCTCCAAGAGCTTAATCAACTGTAAGAATTGTGTCAACAAATAACGAATGAGGAGCATGTTCATAGCACAGATACAAGCAAAGCTCCCTGGAAGTGTAGAAGAAGAACTGATTTCCAACTCTGGGAGATGGAGGGGAGAGCTGGGACTTCTCCAGGGAGGACCCATTTAGATGAGGCTGGGAAGGATGAAAAGAGATTTTCAAAATAGAGAAGTAGAGGACTGAAGGAGTGTGGACTATTTACAGAACAAATGGTCTGTTATAAATGGAAGGGAGGCACATGGACGTTGGTAATGGAACCAAGGGGCATTGTGCCAGTGCTTGGAAGGCCTGGAATGCCATGTGAAGACATTTGAAAAGGATGGATGAAATGTGGACACTGTTCAAGCAGAGGTATTGCTAGGGACATTAGAGTTCATCCTAGGTCTGTCATTTTCAAACCTTTCCTTCAAGCACAGTCTGTTTCAGATCAAACCCTAAGTATGAAGCCGTTAAGAACAGAGCCACTCTGGTTGGCATGAGGCTGAAGGGGCCCAGGATCCAGGCTGCTCAGCCTCCACCCAGGTTTCTGTGCAACACAAGTTATCATCCTACAAATGGGAGATCTGAAACTGGAGAACAGAGTGTTTTCTCCCCCTTCCCAGGCTGACTTGTTCGAGCACCAGTAGGCACATTGGTATTGCTGCTGGCAATAAGGTAACACCAATGGTGGGTTTGGCCATTGGTGTTGATCTGATTTGTACATAAAACAGCCATTCACAGCGGATCAATGACTAGCTGAGAGTATCCACATAGATATCCACATTGTCGATATGAGGCCCTTGGACACAGCTGTCTGCTACTGAGAGCATTCCTGTCCTGAGGATGTCTCCCACTAAGTGGGATTCTGGGGGCTTGAAGGAGTTAACACAATTACAGAATCGCTTCTCCCTTTCTCACAGAGGAACTTGCCCACTGGGAGGATATGGCTGCATGCTGAGGTCTCACTGTCAGAAAGCAAAGGAAGGACTTCACTGGATCTGTGCACCTGGATACCCTCGGGAGAAAGGAGTGAGGAAAGGAATGTTTCACTTTCAGGGTTTCCAAAAGTGAATCCCAGAAGTTCAGGCTACAAGGAGAAACCATGATCCCCGAAAGAAATAAGCCAGAAGAGGCGCATGACTTGTCAAAGAAAAGACTTCCAAGAGAGGGGGTTAGATTGAATACAGGACACCTAGTTAACTTGAATTTCTGATAAACAACAACACTTTTGCATAAGTATGTCTGAGATGTTGCACGGTATATACTTATATTAAAAAGGTAATTTGGAATTCAAATTTAACTGGGTGTTCTGTAGTTTTATTTGCTAAATCTGGCAACTGTTTGCTCAGGCCACCTGCCTCCTGGAGATGCGCCTCCTCTCCACCCACTCTTGAGAAGAGAACTTCAGCCCAGTTTCTGGTCCAGGGGCTCCCTCGAACCCGCATAAGCATGAGCTCAAACTTCTCCACACCACAGTGGCAGAGGGCTCGTCCAGCCAAGGGAAGGGTCTGTCCCCTTTAGAGCCCCCCCCTGTTCCCCCAGAATGCAGCTTTTGACGGCCTGGTGGGTTGGTTAGAGGCCAGCATGGGGTTTAGGCAGGGTAGGGGATTAAAGAGGCCTACTGCCTGATGAATAAATGTTTACAATAACCACATTCCCTCCTTGACGAGCTGGGGTGTTTCCCTGAGAGCTGCATTGCCGTTAGGCTAGCTGTTTGCTTTTTGTCATAAGTAACTTATTGATGCATTGCTGCTGCAAACAGAAAACATCTGTGCAGAGCCCACAATAGGAAACTTTGGAGGGAAGCGGGGGAGAGACTCACATTGCCTGCTGACCCTGCTTTATGCATGTTTGAAAAGGAAGAATGTAAGTTAAATCAACAACCCTCAAGTATACATGTAAGCCAGGGCCAGAGCGTGACCAAGATTGAGTGGCACTGAGGAGGCTTTTGTCCCATGCTTCCTTTTTTATCTAAGCTGGGCGCACTGAGAGAGGGTTTGTTTCTCCTGCTAGCTGGATTTCTCCAGGGAAGGTGGGAGCTGCCAAAATAATCTGTCTGTAGTACCTGGTATGCCAGTGCAGCAACAGGAGAGGGACGCTGTTGTAAATTACGGAACGTCTGTTTCAATGGAGCTTCCACACTCACACATCATCCAAATTGCTACAGCTAGAGTAAAGCAAGAAAAGAACATACAGGACAACTTTCCCACAGAGGAAGCCGTCCACCTGCACGTGTATGGGGTGTGGGGATGACTTTTCAGCATTTTGCTTTCCTCTGTTATAGGAGGTTGAGGAAAGAGGGAGGGAGGGAGAAAGGGAGGAAGAGAGGTAGGAGGGAGGAGGGAACCCTAGAGGCAGAGGTAAAGACATGCTGATAAAGACATGCAGCCTCATTCCTTGGTCTGGAGCCAGCTTGCATATCCCTCAGAATTTATGTGCCTCCAGGGCTATATAAGTCATCCAGAGGACCTGGTCCTCTGTGGTTTCATTAATGACCTCAACTAAAGAAAAAATAAACTCAACCGTGTCTAAATTTCCAGTGGAATATAAAGATTAGGGAGAAGAGTAACCCCAAGTCATCCCAGGAATGTGCCCTGGGTGGGAGGTGAGGATGGTAGGAAGTTGACTTACACTTGGCAGTGGAAGAGAAATTTTTAAAAAATCCTGAAAATGGACAGTTAGCAATTCTGATAGAAAGAAAAAGCATGTGAGGGTGAGATTTGGCCAAGGCAGAGTCCATATTTCTGCCATATAATTTGATTGATTAACCTGTGGTTATCAAAAGTCAGAGTACATTAGAGTCACTTGAGGAATATGTTTAAAAAAAAAAAGAAAAAAGATAACGTTTCAGGCTCCACCCTCTGTTTCTAGCTCTCAAGGTAAATCAGAACAAGCAGGCCACCAAGCATACTTCAAGAAACAATGTTTAAAATATGTCTGGGTAATTTGCCTCTCTGGGTAATGAGGCAAGGCACTCTTTCTGGCTCCTGGATCAAAGAAAAGTGCAGTGTTTAAGAGTGGGGGCTTGGGAGCTGGTCAGATTTTAGCCCCACTCCCAGATTCCATTATTTGCTAAATGATGATCTCCAGGAGTTACTTAACCTCATTAGACCTCAGTCTCCTCATCTGTAGACTCAGGATGTTATATATTGTAATGCATACTTCCTCAGGTGATTATAAATATAAAATGAAATGATGCATGGAAAGGGCTTAGTGGAATCTTTGCCCAACAAATGTGAGCAACTGTTATCATTGTTACTGCCACCATTATCATCACCGTGACTATCACCATCTATCTACCTATATAAAAGCCTAAGCGACCAAACAACCGAACGACCAGTCGACCCGTAGCTACGACATGCACTGACCACCAGGGGGCAGACACTCAATGCAGGAGCTGCCCCCTGGTGGTCAGTGCACTCCCACAGCGGGAGTGCCATTCAGCTGGCTGACCGACAGGCACCAGAGGCTAGGCTCACGGCTGGCGAGCATTGATGTGGTGGTGCGAGCCTCTCCTGCCTCCGTGGCAGCGCTACCAAGTGGTGGCAGCAGGTGCAGCGGGGCCAGATTGAGCGCAAGTGGCACGGTGCCCTGCCTGGGCTCAGGCTCCTCCCCGATTGCCTGCCACTTTGCGCACTACTACATCCCTCAGGAGATGTTGGACTGCCGGTTTTGGCCTGATCCATAGGCCAGCCTGAGAGACCCCACCAGTGCATGAATCCGTGCATAGGGTCTCTAGTCAGTAGTAATTCGTCCTCTTATTAGGGCATGCCATGTGCCATGCAGTGAGCTCGCAGTTCTACTTATTTTATTATTTGGTTCTCACAATAAATGTAAGGGACAGGTTATTTCCATTCTACACATGAATAAGCAGAGATTATATAGTTTGACCTTGATCGCTCAGATGGGGCTGAGAAGAGCTGTAACTCTTCTGTTGATGGGAATTTGAAAGGGTGCAGCTGCTATGGAAAACAGTATGAAGTTTCTCAAATAATTAACAATAGAACTACCAGACGGGAGATTGCTGGATCACATGGTACTTTTATTTTTAATATTTTGAGGAAATTCCATGGTTTTCCATAGAAGCTTTACCAGTTTACACCACCAACAGTGTGAAAGGGTTTCCTTTTCTCCACATCTTCCCCAGCACTTATCCCTTGTCTTTTTTATGATAGCTATTCTAATAGGTTTGAGGTGATAGCTCATTGTTCTTTTTATTTCCATTTCCCTGATGTTTAGTGATGGTAAACTCCTTTGCATGTACCTGTTGCTCATTGTATGTCTTCTTTGGAAAGTTGTCTATTCAGTTCCTTTGCCCATTTTTAAATGAGATTGTTTGGAGGTTTTTTGCTATTGATTGTAGAAGCCCGTTTTTTGAGTGTCTTGCCAGAATTGTGATGGGTAAAACAGTATCAGTGCTTTAAAATTTGCATTTCCAGCCCTGGTTCATGTTTCTCAGTCGTTAGAGTGTCAGCCCACGCACCGAAGAGTCACAGGTTCAAGTCCCACTCAAAGGCACATGCCTGGGTTGCAGGTTTGATCCCTGGCCCTGTTCGAGGCATGTGTGGGAGGAAACCAATCAATGTGTCTCTCTCACATCCATGTTTCTCTCTCTCTCTCTCTCTCTCTCTCTCTCTCTCTCTCTCTCTCCCTCTCCTCCTCCCTCCCTTCCTCCCTCCCTCCCTCCCTCCCTTCATCTCCCCTTCCCTTCTACTCTCTCTCTCAGAAAATCAGTGAAATCAGTGTAAAAATATCCTCAGGTGAGGATTAACAAAAGAATAAAATAAAATTTGCATTTCCATAATTTATTTTGAGATGCAGCCTGTATTTATGTTTTCAGTGGCCAGTGTATTTCTTCTGTAACTTCACTGTTCATGACCTGTATTAATTTTTCTGCTATGCTGTTTGTCTTTTACTGGTTTATAGGTATTCTTTATATAGGCTAGATATTAATATTTGGTGGATTGTATATGTTGAAAATTATTCCTTCAAGTCTTAGTAGTTAACAGTGTTGGCCCGTGGACTGAAGAGTTGTAGGTTTGATTCCAGGCAAAGGCACATATCTTGGTTGCAGGCTCCATCCCCAGCCCTCCTGGGGTTTGTGCAGGAGGCAACCAATAGATGTGTCTCTCTCACATGATGTTTCTCCTTCTGTGTCTCTCCCCATCCCTTCCACTTTCTCTAAAAATCAATGGAAAAATATCCTCAGGTGAGGATCAACAAAAACAAACAAAATAAATTTCTTCAAGTATTTCACTTCTTTTTAAACTTTATTTATGGTTTATTTTTCATAAAGAAAAATTAAATTATCAGCCCATTTAATAGTTTCTGGAGTTTTACGTTTTTCTAATCCATACATTTTAAGAATATTATCATAATTTTCCCAATATTTCTTTAGTTTTATATTTTATGCTTAGCTCTTAATTCCATAAAGAATTTGTATTTATGTATACTACTTGGTAGAGATTTTATTTTATTTTAAAAACCAATAGCTAATTTCTACCAGCACCATTTATTAAATAGAATTTCCTTACTCTTGATTTGAAATATAACATTTATTTTAATGTAGGTTTTCTTATATACATGGATTTCTATTCTGTTCCATTGATCTTTCTAATCCCATACCATTTCTACACAATTTTAATATATATTTTTAATTTTTAAGTTAATTCTAATTTTTAAAATATCAGAAAAACAATCTTGTCCAAATATTCTTCTCTTTAAGAAAGTTTTATTCAGTATTGTCATTTATTTTCTTCTCAAAAGTTTTTTAATCCTTTTATGATTATTATTGAGACTATGTTGAAGTTATACATTTATTTTGAGAAAATTGGTTTCCTTAATATCATACAGGAATATAATGCTAGTCTGCATATTCAGCTTTTCTTATATATATCACTTGGGTTTTATAATTTTGTTTAAATATGTTCTTGTGCATTTTTGTTTGGCTTACTGATAGGACTTTAATAAGGTTTTCTACCATTATGAATGAGATTTTTTCAAATCTATTATATTTTCCAATTGCTATTACTTGTGAAGAGGAGCGCTACTAAAGTTTAAAGTTTATTGAAGTTTAAACACCACTATTGCTATAGTATCTGGTCGCCTTTTAAAACTCACTTGTTAGTTTTAATAACTGGGCAGTTAATGTCTTGAATTTTATTAAACAAATAATTATTGAATAGTTACCATGTGGCAGATATTGGAGATATGGTCAGGTGTGTGTTCACAGAGACTTTGCATTGCTCTGGAGGAAGATGATTCAAAAACAAGGAAACACATCAGCACAAAATGTTAGTGCTATGCAGGATATAAAAGAGAATGATATAACAGAGAGAGAGACAATAGGGTACTTTAAGACTTATCACCAAGATAGGCTTCACTGAGATGGTGCTGAAGACCAGGGACTCAACCATGTGAAGAAATTTCCAGGCAGCGTAAATAGCAAATGCAAAGGCCCTGAAGCTGGAAAGAGCTTGACAGTCCAAGGAACAGAAAGTGGATCCGGGTAGCTAGAACACAGTGGACAAGGTAGGAGTTTAAAGCAATAGATAGGAACTAAGAGAATATGAGGATTTTTAAAGCCCAGGTAAGAAGTTCAGGTGTCCTTCTGTGTGCAGTTAGAAGCTATTGAAGGGTCAGAATAGTGAAACAATCTGATTTATGTTTTAAAGCAACTGCTCAGACTCTGTGGAGGAAAACTTCCAGTGAACAAGAATAGAAGTAGGAGGAGATTGTAAAGTAGGAGCTGAGAAGTGATGGTGGCCTGACAAGTGTGGCAGCAATGGATGGAGAGAAGTGGAGGCCTTCAAGATTGAAGGCCTTCAAGAATGAATCAGACTCACGAATGCATTTAATGGAGAGATTATTAGGTTTTTGGCTTGAGTAACTGGGTGGATTGTGGTGCCATTTACTGAGATAACAAACACTGGGGAATAGTAGTTTGTCAAAGGGGAGGGAGGATCAAGGATTTTGTTTGGGACATGTTTATTCTGAACTACATAGTTGACATCAAAATGAATGTGTGAAATAGTTGCATAAATGAGTTTGGAGCTCAGGGAACAATCAGACTGAGAGATATAAACTTGGAATTCAGAAGCATGTAGATAGAATTTAAAGCTATAGGACCAGATGAGCTAATGGAAAGAGAGAATATAATTACAGAAGAAAGAAGAACCTACTACCTAACGGAGTCAATGTGACCTTTAGATGTCGGTTATAGGATGAGGGGGTAGCAAACTATGGAAACTATGGGAGTAGGAGATAGCAAAGGAGCCTGAGAAGATGAGGAGGAGAATTATCAGGAAAGAGTGATGTTACAGAGGTCAAGAGAGGATGCAGCTTTAAAGAGAAAGCTCTGTGAAGTTCTTAATCAAGAACCATTAAGAAAAAGGAGGTGCAAATATGTGATACCTTAATCAATAAAGAAATTTAAAAAAAGAAAAAGGAGGTGTAGTCAATGACCTTAACAAAAACAGCTTCAGTGAAAGTCAGGGGTTTAAAGCCAGGTTGAGGTTAAATCCAGGTTGGAATGGGTTGAATAGTAATGGAAGATGAGGAGTGGAGACAGCCAGAATAGACAGTTAACTCCTTAAAGAAGTTTTACTGCAAAAGGAGTGAAGAAATGGAGTGGCAGGAGAAAAGAGGTCAAGAAATTATTTGTTGTTGTTCAAAAGATTTTCAATATCAGAGCTTCTTTGTCTGCTTAAGTGAGTGAATGATGCAGAAGAAAGATCAAAGATGCAGGAGGAAGAGAAGGGAAAAAAATGCACAAGCAAAGTTCTTGAGAGGAGATAAGGGATGACACCAATAAATGCCCTATTATATTGGCTACCACCTCCAGTCTAGTATTTAATGGCAGGGATGACAATATGCATCCTTATATTTTATTTTCTTTGAAGGAAATAATTCTACCTGATGACTGAATAAAGAGATTTATTCTTATAGGTTTCTGGTAGATATAGTACAGCAAGTAAAGGATATTTACATTTCCTAAAATTGAATCATGCTTAAGATGGTTCATTTTGGCATAAACTCTACATGATGGTGATACATCTTTTTTCTTTAAATGTCCTTCTCAATTGGTGTTGCTAATATCTTACTTAGATTTTAAAAAAAATCTATATTCATAAGTGAAATTGGCATAGAGTATTTTAGTGTATGTGCTATCATAGGTAAATTTTTGGTTTCATGGCCATTGTAGTTCCATAAAGGGACTTTAAAATTTTTCCATATTTTTAAGCTCCAGAACATTATTTTAAGACATGGAAATTATCTGTTATGAAAGAAATCTCTGGCAAAACCACTTGGGTCTGGTGTTATTTTTAAAAGGGTATTATTTTTATAATACCCTTTTATTAGTTTCTAATTTTATTATGTTATGTCTAGGGGAGATATATTTCAATATTTAAACATTTTTTGGATTGTCATTGTAGTTATTAATACACAGTCAATTCTTGAAATGTGTTTCATCTATATATGTATTTTTAACTAGTTTAAGCTTAGTAGTATTCAAATATACTTTTATTTCTAAGGATTTTATAATATCTTTTTAAATTTTTAATTAGACTTGTAGAAAATGCAGAAAATTATAAATAAGAAGGAAACATCCAAAGCCCTATGAACCTAGAGATAAATATTGATGTCACTTTGATGTCATATTTTCAAAACCTTAGCCTTCTTACATGGTAAAGATAACACTATATATACACATAATTGCATCCTGAAATTTTTCCTATTTAGCCTCAGTATTTCTGCATGTTAAACAATTGGTCATAACTACCATTTTATTAGCTAAATATCTCCTAGTAAGAATCTGTGATTATAAAGATGTTTATATTTTTTCTATTATAAACTAGTGACCCAGTGCACAGATTTTAGCACATTGAAAGGAAATTAATTAGAAGTTCACCTGCGGGATGGGACTGGGCAAGATGGGCCGGAAATGCCCGGAGCCAACCTCCCGCTTCACTCCCTGGCAGGCTGCACCTGGGGTGGCTCTGTGGCTTGAAAGGTGTCTGAGGAGTGAGCGGGGTCCCTCCAGCAGGTGGGGTCCCTTGGCCTGGCCTGTGGGGATCGGGCCAAAACCAGCTCTCTGACATCCCCTGAGGGGTCCCAGAGTGTGAGAGCACACACTGCAAAGTTGCTGTCATACAGTGTATGGAATGCAAATGCAAGTGTGCAATAAACCAGATTCAGGGCCCTGACAGTGCCCCAGCAACAACATAACCCACAGCCGAAGGTGGAATCGCGCGGCCACACGAGGCATCGGATGAGGAATTGGACTCCCTCCTCTCTGGTTTCTGAGTGCAGCACCCGAGAACCGAGAACCGCTGCTGCCAAGTCACTGCAGCTCTGCAGCTCCTGCGTTGAGTGCCTGCCCCTTGGTGGTCAGTGTGTCATAACGACCAGTCAGTTGAACTCCCACCTATAGGGACAATTTGCATATTAGCCTTTTATTATATAGGACTAGAGGCCTGGTGCATGAAATTCATCCATGGGGAGGGGGTCCCTCAGCCAAGCCTGTGCCCTTTCACAGTCCAGGAGCCCTCAGGGGATGTCCAACTATATTTTTAAAAAAATCATCCTGTATTTAATTTTCTACTAACTCCTCCTTTTAAACTCCCCTCACTCTCACATTCTGTTTCTTCTTTTTATTTAACTATTTTCCTGGCCTCACCCCATTTTAGCATCCTTCTCTTTCCTGATTTCTTTCCCTCCCTCCCTTTGAACCTCCCGCGGCCCCTCTCCCTCCCTCCCTCCTCCCTTCTCTCTCTTCATTTCCTGTGTCTGTCTCCTTCTTACTCCCCCCTGCCATTCGCCTTTCCCTTATGAGCCTGAACCCTGCCTCCCCCATCCTTCCCTATTATTACCCCCCCAACCCCCTGCCATGTTCACTGGTTTCTCTTTTAACCTTTTGCACTCGGATGTCGAGTGTGACTCGACACGGTTAGCATTAGAATAAAGGAATCGAGAAAAAAGCAAGCGAGTGCAAAGGGTTAAACCTTCCCCTTTCCTCTCTGGGACCTGCTTCCAGCCCCTCCTGAGTGCACTTTGATATTAAAGCTTCTGTTTAGGGGGCGTTAACCCCCAGCCCAGGGCCCAGCCCTGGCCAGGCCTTCACTGTCACCCCCGTTCCCTGGCCTACCCACCGCCGTCCTCCAATTCCCTGCCCGGGACACCCCAACTTCTAGTCAACAAAGTACAGTTAACACGCCACCAACCTAACCCTGGCCAGTGTCTTTGGGGTCTAGCCCTCGGGGATGAAAGAGCTACTCTCCTTAGTGTCCGACTCCCCCCCACCCCCCAGCTAAGCTGCGCCTCCCCTCCCAGTGCAGGGTGCCTGGCCCAGCGAGGGTGGCTGAGGCCCGTGCAGCCCGGGCGCTGCTGCCGCAAAGCAGGAGTGCCTCTGCCTGGAAGGCCTCGGACTGTCCACCCTCTGTCCTGGGACCCGCGGCCGCCTCCATGCCAATGGCTCGCACTGGGACAGTGAAGACACCACCCTCCTCCCGCGTCTGGGCAGGGCTCCCGCCCCTTGCCAGGCGCACCTGTTCCTTCCCCGCATGGTCACCACCTCCTCCCGCATGCAGCCCCGCATTTCCTTCCCTTTTCCATTCCTGCATCTTTTTCTTGTTCCCTTTCTGTAATTCTGTTTCTCCTCTCAGCCTGTCTGCATGCAGGTCTGCATTCCTCTCCCTCTTCTTTCTTAATTCCCTCCTATCATATTCTATCCTACCTACCCCGGGCCTTGCAGCTGCCTGAGCTGGGGGCAGGGACACAGCCTGCTGATTGGTCGTTACGTGACAGTGTCCCAACTAATTTGAATTTTATCCTATTATTAGATAATTCTGTACAAAATATCTTCATATGTAAATATTCTGCATACTTAAGATTATTTTTATAGCATGAGTTCATAAATGAGAAATTAAGTTGAAAAATATGCATTTTTTAAGATTCTTGTACTTATAAGCCTTTTTTATATATAAAACAAAAATCTATGCTTTTCATATGAAGTCAAAGCACCACTAGATATCATCTCCTTGAGCCCCTCCTATCTTTGTCTTCCTCAGCCTACATCCTCTGCTTTAACATCCAGAGAACTCATTGTGTGTACATCTTTCCAGACGTTTTTACATATTTTACATACATATGTCTGCATGTGCCTATTTAGTGTTTGTGTGTGTGTGTGTGTGTGTGTGTGAGAGAGAGAGAGAGAGAGAGAGAGAGAATACTTGCGTGCCTAGTGCATAATATACACTAACTATATATATTTTTACATAATTTGGAGATTGCATATGTATATGTATGCAGTATACACACACATAGATATAATTCTTTTGTTGTTGTTGTTAATCCTTACCCGAGGATATCTATTCATTGATTTTTAGGGAGGGTAGAAGAGAGAAGGAAAGACAGAAATATTGATGTGAGAGAAACGCATTGATTGTTTGCCTCCTGCACTAGCCCCAGGCTGGGGAGGAGCCTGCAACCAAGGTACATGCCCTTAACCAGAACTGAACCCTGGACCCTTTGGTCTGCAAGCTGACACTCTACCTCCTGAGCAAAACCAGCTAGGACCATATAATTCTTTCTAAGGTTTAATAAAAATATGTGCTAATTTAATAGGAAACTTGCACATTTTTAGGTGCCTACTGATTAAAAATACAGTTTCATAATGTGGACCCTCTCATTTCATTACTAATATCTTTAAAGAGATTTAACAGAGAGAAGAAACCAAGATGGCGGCATAGGTAAACACCTAAACTGCTGCCTCGCACAACAATTTCAAAACTACAACTAAAAGACAAAATGGACATCATCCAGAACCACAGGAAGGCTGGCTGAGTGGAAA
Source organism: Cnephaeus nilssonii (assembly GCF_951640355.1). Classification (NCBI taxonomy): domain Eukaryota; kingdom Metazoa; phylum Chordata; class Mammalia; order Chiroptera; family Vespertilionidae; genus Cnephaeus; species Cnephaeus nilssonii. The sequence goes on along the minus strand of NC_137076.1, from coordinate 83,635,166 downwards.
TTCTACAACTAGAAGGAAAGAGAAAAGCACACTGAGACTCACAGGAGCTGCGGAAGGCAGAGGTACAGAGGCGCATGCGCACGGAGAGGGCTGGCAACTGAGTACGTGGTTGGCTTTCTCAATTGGGAGGGAGACAAAAGCTCCTGACTGCTCTGAACTCCAGTTCCAGGCAAGACTCTGGGGACTCAGACTCATACGGGGAGAAACTGGACTGTCAGGAAAGAGAAAAGCACACTGAGACTCACAGGAGCTGTGGAAGGCAGAGGTACAGAGGCGCATGCGCGCGTAGAGGGCTAGCAACTGAGTACGCGGTTGGCTTTCTCAATCGGGAGGGAGACAAAAGCTCCTGATTGCTCTGAACTCCAGTTCTGGGTGAGACTCTGGAGACCCAGGCTCATTTGGGGAGAAACTGGACTGTCTGGCAGCAGGTGAAACTCGAGGGCGGCTTTCTCTCAGAGGTGCTTGCAGCAATTACCGCGGGACACTGAGACCCAGGGGCCTCTTAAGGCAGGGCTGATGGGAAGCCATTGCTGTATGCTCCGCCCTGAGACTCCACCCCATCCAAGCTGAGCACAGAGGCTTTTGCAAGTCTTGTCTCATAAGGGTGTCTCCAGCACAGAAGTTCTCCCAGCGTAGACACAGCTGATCCTCACAGCCAATTGGCCTGGAGGTCAGTTCCTCCCAGTGATACCAACAACAATCAAGGCTTAACTACAACAAGACAGTGCACACAGCCCACAAAGAGGTGCACCAAGAGTGTCCACCTCAGGTAACTGGGGATGCTGAGCCACTGGGCCCTATAGGACACCTAGCACACAAAGCCACTCTATCAACTCAGGGAAGCACCCAAAATGTGGAGACAAAGAAACAGGTCACAAATGAAAGAAATGGAGGAAAGCAAATGACTGGATCTAGAGTTCAAAACCACGGTTATAAGGTTTTTCAAGAATTTTCTAGAAAAGGCCAATAAATTTAGTGAGATCCTTGAGGATATGAAAAAGGACCAACTAGAAATTAAGCATACACTGACTGAAATAAAAAATAATATACAGAGATCCAACAGTAGACTAGAGGATTGCTAGAATCAAGTCAAAGATTTGAAATACAAAGAAGCAAACAACACCCAACCAGAAAAGCAAAAAGAAAAAAGAATCCAAAAATATGAAGATAGTGTAAGGAGCCTCTGGGACAACTTCAAGCGTACCAACATCCGAATTATGGGGGTGCCAGAAGAAGAGAGAGAGCAAGATACTGAAAACCTATTTGAAGAAATAATGACTAAAAACTTCCCCTACCTGGTGAAAGAAATAGACCTACAAGTCCAGGAATCACACAGAACCCCAAACAAAAGGAATCCAAAGAGGACCACACCAAGACACATCATAATTAAAATGCCAAGAGCAAAAGACAAAGAGAGAATATTAAAAGCAGCAAGAGAAAAACAGTTAGTTATGTACAAGGGAGCATCCATACGATTGTCATCTGATTTCTCAACAGAAACTATGCAGGCCAAATGGCAGTGGCAAGAAATATTCAAAGTGATGAATAGCAAGAACTTACAACCAAGATTACTCTACCCAGCAAAGCTATCATTCAGAATTGAAGGTCAGATAAAGAGCTTCACAGATAAGAAAAAGCTAAAGGAGTTCATCACCGCCAAACCAGTATTATATGAAATGCTGAAAGGTATTCTTTAAGAAGAGGAAGAAGAAGAAAAAGGTAAAGATAAAAATTATGAACAACAAATACATATCTATCAACAAGTGAATCTAAAAATCAAGTGAATAAAAAATCTGATGAACAAAATAAACTGGTGAATATAATAGAATCAGGGGCATAGAAAGGGAGTGGACTGACAGTTCTTAGGGGGAAAGGGGTGTGGGGGTGTGGGAAGAGACTGGACAAAAATTGTACACCTATGGATAAGGACAGTGGGGGGGAGGGTAAGGGCAGAGGGTGGGGTGGGAACTGAACTGAACTAGGTGGAGGGGAGCTATGGGGGGGAAAAAGGAACAATTGTAATAATCTGAACAATAAATATTTGTTAAGAAAAATAAAGGGGTGAGGGCATGTGTGGGTGTGGGGTGGGGGGGAATGGTAAGATATGTACACATATAATACCTCAATAAAAAAAAAAGAGATTTAACAGAATAGTGAATCACTTTGACTTCACCTTCATTATCTGATAAATAATTGTCAACATTCTAATTTCCTTTTTTTATTGATTTTTAGAGAGAAAGAGGAATGAGACAGAAATATTGATCTTTTTATTCCACTTATTTATACATTCATTAGTTGCTTCTTGTATGTGCCCTGCATTTATTGGTTTGCCTCTTCTATGTGCCTTGAATGGGGATTGAACCTGCAAACTTGGTGTATTGGAACCAAAGTCTAACCAATGGAGCTACCTGGCCAGGGTCTCTAATTTCTTTCTTTATCAAGTTTGAGCACATTTGAAAAGGCTTGATATTCTTGCTTTAATTATCTTTTAGTGAAGAGACAGGTGTACTTGTCAAAGAGGAATATCTTTACTTCGGAGAATCAGATCAGTTAAAAGCAGGGCAACTTGAAGAGTGTGGCACCCAGAAGGCAGTAGCTGTTCCTTAGATGTAAAGAAATGGAAGTTAATTGATATCCATTACATAGTTAATGATGGCATTCTAAAAGGCATGTTTACTTTCTCCCTTTGGATTGATGTTTTTTTCATTTGGGAATAAATCCCCAAATAGCTATATAGTAGCTTGACTGTTAGGTATATGTCAGTCAGGCTGCGATTTATAGAAAACCTCAGTTTTAATTGGTCTGAACACTAAAGAAGATACACCATTTTCTCTGACAAGAATAATTCAGGTAGCTTTATTCCAGAGTCCTGTGGCTCATGACAACTTTATGAGCCCTTCTTTCTCCTGTACCTTCCTCAGCCTGTCCCCCATGTCCTGAGCTAGTTCCTTGCCCATGGTCTCAATGAGACTCAACATGATTGTCACAGTTTCAGCTGTTCCAGTAGGCATTGAAAATGTCAAGTAATAAACTCATCCTCATAAAGCTTTTGAGAAAGGAAGACCATTTTGCAGAAGTCCCTTGCTGACCTCTGTTCTTGGCTCATGCTCATCTATTATCAATCACGTCATTAACTTAGACCAATCATCACCCATTTTCCTTTGAAGCGGGTGACCTTATTAAAGAGGGTGTCTATCCAAATTAAATTTGAGTTCTAGTATGAAGGAAGAAATTGAGGGAATAAATATCATGTGGTTAACTACCTTTGCCTACAAAAATTGAGCCCAGCCGGCATGGCTCAGTGGTTGAGCGTCGACCTATGAACCAGGAGGCCACAGTTCAATTCCCGGTGAGGGCACATGCCGGTTTGAGGGCTTGATCCCCAGTGTGGGGCATGCAGGAGGCAGCCGATCAATGAATCTCATTATTGATGTTTCTATCTCTCTTCCTTCCTCTCTGTAATCAATAAAATTATATATTTTTAAAAATAGATAATAGGGCCTTGTTAATATTTAAAAATTAAACTATAGTGATACCCTAATAACTAAATGTTAATATACAAAATCTATTAACATTAATTATATAAAATATGTAGTCTATACTAAAATCTGTTAAATAAATCTGCTTTTAATTTTAAGTCTCGATGATAAGCAAAGGTATATTATCTTTAGGAAAGTTCATTCTTACTAAATATTTAAATATCTTCATTTAAGCAAGAAGGCACGTTCCTTTTTGGATTTTAAAAATCAAGTCACACTTTTAGATGTCAGAATTATCCTCCTTTACCAGAATTAATCACAGTGATAAAAGAATGTGGCCAGACTGGTAAACAGTTATGATAAATTATATCCATTTATTTGTAACATGCTTTGCATCTTAAAGATTGCAGTATGTTTACCTTAACAGTTAAGTTTGTATTTTTAAACCTCTTTTGATAGAGGTTTTTTTCCTCTCATTTTGTGTGATATGATCATAAATTTTTTATGATGCTCTTATTGTAAACTATACCAAATATAAAGCCATTAAATAATCTAGAATGTTAATGAGTAGGACATGAAGGCTTACTTGTGGAGAGGAAACAAGCTTTACTTCAAATACAAGGCAGTAGGATGCTACCCTGCTTGTGAAAGATTGAAGTGTATAATCCATCAAAATGTTACCTTCTCTCTGAAGGTCTTTTAAAGAGTGAAATGATAAATTAAGACCAGAGGTGTCCCCAAAATGTTAAGACCTGAATATTTGATTTATTTCCAGATAATAGATGGGGATGATGAGTGAGCCATGAATTTCATAAATTTGATTTCTGAGTAAAGGAATTTTTATATGAGTTTATCATATGGCCACGAACCAAGGTCAAGATCATGGTTTTTAGGGACTCAACATTGCTTATGCCCTATCTTTATCCACTTGTTGAACCATGGTAGAATAACTATTCTACATTGTTTTATATTTATGGAGACCTTTGCTCATTTCCAGCTTTTGACTCACTTTATCCTTCCTTTCCTAATCCAAGTGTGGAAAGAAAACAAAGATCCTGATCCTTGGATTCAATAAAATTATGTACAGGCAGGCACTCTGTATGCTGACTCATACTATAGAAATGTCATGAATTACAATTACTAAGACTAGTTAGATGCTTTTCTCAGAGAAAGTTAAAGGGGGTAGGGGGTATAGGAATCCCCTGGCCCCTTTGCAAAGGGATACACTATTGAGTAGTAATTAGCTTGAGGACAGGGAGCAGATCCTATGCTTCCTTTTTTCTCCTAGTAGGTCAGGCTTTACATTACACGAGCCACTCAGTACCTGCTAGTATTGATTGAAGGAATTTGAGGTGGCAAAGAAGATAACCATTCTGCTCACACTTCAGTGTCAAATCCTAAAAGTGACTATAGATCCACTAGGCCAAGGGTCAATAAAGGGTCAGATAATACATGTTTTCATTTTTGTGGGGCTTCAGCCATACACAATATGTAAGCAAATGGGTGTGGCTATATTTCAATAAAACTTCATTCACAATAAGAAGTGGTCTGGGAGCCAAGGTTGCTGACCCTTGCACTAGGCTGTAACATACCTGTCCCTTCCTTGGAGATCTTCCAGGTACTCCATCACGGCAACACTCTCTAAAGGAAGGTGTTAGAGCAGGTCTCATGGCGAAAATGATGTGATTTCAAAATCACATAGAGAAATACGGGAGTTGACAGTACTGCCAATTAGAAAGGAAATTGTAGCTCTATTTCTAGGCCAGCAATGAAAATTACTGAATATTCCTATGGAGAAATTAATTTGCCTAAACCAATCACCTAGACCTGGATTTCTCTCAAACTATTGAAATCGACTGGCACATAATTGAGAAGGGATAGAGGAGGGACAAATATCATGGAGGTCTACTCACTGGCTAAGAAGGGTTACTATTAGCTATTAGTAAAAGGGAAAAATATTTTATCATTGTTAAACAGATAGATAGATGAGAAAAAAAGGTGATAGATATATATCCAACATTTTTAAGAGGCACATTAGCTAAGTGATATTAATATCTTAATTTTTTATTTTATTTTCTGTAGGAAAATTTAATTAACTAATGAATGAAAACATAGTACAATAGCTGTTAGTATTAGCACAGTAAATGGTGGGTATCTTCATTCCTGTGTGTGCTCAATGTTCTCCAGTGCCGTGGGGAGACATGCCTTACAGAGAAAACCAGCAGAGCTGAGCCAGTTAATCATGCTGTAAATTGGCAGCGTAGAAGATTGTGGGCTCTGGATCAGATAGATCTAGAGTTGAATCCTGCTGCTCCACTTCTTAGTAGATGAGTAACATTGGGTGGAGTAATTAACCTCTCACAGCGTCCGGTTCCTCCTCTGTAAAGGAGGAATAATAATGGGATCAACGTCACAAGGCTTTTGTTAAGATTAAGTGACAATAAAAAAATGGGCAACGGACCTAAATAGAATCTTTTCAAAAGAAGACAGAAGGAAGGCCAAGAGACACATGAAAACAAGCTCAAAGTCACTAATTATCCGAGAGATGCAAATCAAAACAACAATGCGGTACCATCTCACACCTGTCAGAATGGCTATCATCAACAAATTAACAAACGACAAGTGTTGGCGAGGATGCGGAGAAAAAGGAACCCTCGTGCACTGCTGGTGGGAATGCAGACTGGTGCAGCCACTGTGGAGAACAGTATGGAGTTTCCTCAAAAAACTGAAAATGGAACTCCCATTTGACCCAGTAATCCCACTTCTAGGAATATATCCTAAGAAACTGGAAACACCAATCAGAAAGGATATATGCACCCCTATGTTCATAGCAGCACAATTTACCATAGCTAAGATTTGGAAACAGCCTAGGTGCCCATCAGCAGATGACTGGATCAGAAAACTGTGGTACATCTACACAATGGAATACTACGCTGCCATAAAAAAGAAGGGATTATCATCATTTGCAGCAACCTGGATGGAATTGGAGAACATTATGCTAAGTGAAATAAGCCAGTCAGTGAAAGAAAAATATCACATGACCTCACTCATTTATGGATAGTAAAGAACATTATAAACTGATGAACAAAAAGATAGATACAGAGACAGTAAAGCATCAAACAGACTGTCAAATTACAGGGGGAAGGTTAGGGAGAGGTGGGGGAGATAAGAGATCAATCGAAGGACTTGTATGCATGCATATAAGCCTAACCAATGGACGCAAAACTCTGGGGGGTGAGGGCAAGTATGGGTGTGGGGTGGGGGGGGGGACAATGGTAAGATATGTACACATATAATACCTTAATTAAAAAAATAAATTAAAAAAAAGATTAAGTGAGATGCTGCATATGAAAGTATTAGCACAGGGCCTGGCACATAGTAAATACTCAACATCTAATAGTGGTTATGATTACTGGTTAGAAAATCTGATACTGCTGCTAGACCTACCACTGATTACCTCTGACCTTGGGTGAGTTGTTCCTCTTACTGGGACTCTTCTTCTGTGTAAGGAGAACCTAGGTCATCCCTAAAGCTTCTAAAGTAATTTGGACAAAAGCCACTGCTGCTCCTCAGCTGAAGTGGAACTAAACCATGAATGGAAGCATTGCTATTCAGTGATGGTTTCTGCAGAGCACAAAGTTCCCTGTGCTGCTCGATTGGGCTTGTGAGGACTTAAAATATTCTGTAAGGATCTGCTGCCTTTCCAATGTCTACTATCTATTGGTGTTTACTCATGCTTTTGTCTTATTTTACTTTAGTCTTCTTCCAACTCGGACAAATTTAGAAAGATTGGAGCTAAGCCATGAGGCAGCCTTAGAAATAATTGAAGAGGGGCCACCAAGCAAAATAAGATCTTTCCTTCTTATGGCTCAGAAACTAGAAATGACATGACCGCCAAATAATCAGTGATCCCAGCTTCTGTAATGCAGGGACTTTGGACTCTAATCTAGACCTTGCATTTACAGACTATGAGATCTTGGGGAAGTAAGTTACTCTCACAGTATAATTATAAAATAGGAAAAATAATCCCTACTTCATAGGATTGTTACAAGGACTCATCGTAATTACTTTTATGCAAATCATTTAGCTTAGTACCAGACCATAGTTCCTGGATTCTAAGACACATTTTCATATTCTGAAATTGGAATGTATCTTACAATTAATGTACTTCCTGTTTGGGGTAATTGATGACAAGTGGTAGGATATGAGCTCTCTCTATAGACCATCCCAATCCAATTTAAATGAGCGTTCTGTTTATTAATCTTCACTATAGAAATTTCTTTTTAATGGATTTTAATTTCCCTTTTTTATGAAAAGTTTATTGATAAGAGCATGAAAGTTATTTTTACATTTTTAAAAAATTGACATCTTAAAAGTAGAAAATGTTTGGGAGGAAGATAGGTAGTCGGTCTTAAATTGACATGATTCATGGAAATGATCAGCCAAAAAAGAAAGCAAATCTTAGAAAAGACAGAAGAGATTTGTTACTAAGAATCCTGCTCTCAGTAACAATGGATCTCAGGATTTGAATCCTAAATCTTCCACTTACTAGATGTGTATCTTCAGCAGTTTTTTAAAAATTCTCTGTAGCCCTCAGTTTTCTCATTTTATCCAGAGGATAATAATAGTATAGTATTTAAGTAAATGAGAAAATACAGTAGTCTCCCCTTAGTCGTGGTTTTGCTTTCCGAGGATTGTTTCCCATGATCAACTATGGTCTGAAAATATTAAATGGAAAATTTCAGAAATAAACAACCCACATTTTTTAAATTGGTGCAGCCTCTGGTGGGAATGTAAATTGAAGTGACCTCTATGGAAAACAGTATGAAAGTTTCTCAAAAAATTAAGAATACAGCAACCATATGGCCCAGCAATCTTTCTTCTGGGTATCTACCTGAAAATTTTGAAAACACTTATTTGTGTCTTGTCCGGTGTGAGTCAGTGGTTAGAGTGTTGGCCCATGCACCATAGAGTTGCAGGTTTGATTCCTGGTCAAGGGCACATCCCTGGGTTGCAGATTCTTGCCCCAACCCAGGTCGGGGCACATGCCAGAGGCAACCAGTAGATGTGAGAGACACAGTGATGTTTCTCTCACTTTCCCTCCCTTCCTTCCACTCTCTCTGAAAAGCAATGGAAAACATATCCTCAGGTGAGGATTAACACAAAGAGAAGAAAGAAAAAGAAAACACTTATTTGTAAAGATATATATACCCCTATATTCATTGAAGCATTATTCACAATGGTGAAGACATGAAAACAACCTAAGTGTCTTTAAACCAATGATGATTTATTTTTCTTAAATCAGAAGAATGGAAAACGAATCCCATATAACCAAATAAACTATCCTTTGCGCTATAAAATAATGGTTAGTGTAACTGTGCAGTTTTGTTTCAACTGTTTTTTGTTGTTTTGTTTGATTTTGTCTTCAGAGATGCAGGGACTGTATGTGTACTAGTCTGGGTTATTTTACAAAGAAAATACTGCATATACAAAGAGTTATGCTAACAATCTAGGAAATGGGGTATTGATATATAAGAGCATTCCTAATCAGTATAAAAGCAGGTGGTACATACGTAGTTGAAAGAAATTCTATCTTACAGATGAAGAAAATGAGGTCCAAGGCAACTGGGTAATTTTCTCAGGACTACAATTTGCTAATGGCAGATGGGACTGGACAATATGTTTTGTCAGTGGGCTTTCTACAAGGATGCTCCAGTAATGTTTATTTAGACAGGAAAGTATAGATATCAACTACATTTGGGGGTAACATGGATGCATGAACAGATATTTAATTAGAGTAAAGAAGATTCCTAGCAGGGCCAAACCTGGGGCAGCTGTCCCTCCATCTAGTGATACTAGGAAGAGTTTCCACAGCAGTAATAACGATCAGAGAGAGACCAGTACATGTTCAGGCACATGAACATGTACCCTAGTTCATGTTCATGTATATACCGAGAAATATATACAAGGGACTGGAGTGTTTTGTTTCCCTGGAATGCCCAGGGTATGATCTGTTTTGCATCAACAGTATTCCTAGAGTTAACTCTAAAGGCACAAGGGATGCGAAACAGAAGGGCTAGCCCTCATGATGTTCTAGACCAGTGGTCGGCAAACTCATTAGTCAACAGAGCCAAATATCAACAGTACAACGATTGAAATTTCTTTTGAGAGCCAAATTTTTTAAACTTAAACTTCTTCTAACGCCACTTCTTCAAAATAGACTCACCTAGGTGGTGGTATTTTGTGGAAGAGCCACACTCAAGGGGCCAAAGAGCCGCATGTGGCTCGCCTGCCACAGTCTGCTGACCACGGTTCTAGACTCATTCCCTAAGGATTTCCTTCTAATATAAGGATTAAGAAGTAAGATATAGAATGTCTATATCCATAATTGTAAATCAGTGCCTTTAAACTCTTTTTACCTGTTGAAATATAAAATACTCAGGGGCTCTTGGAGTTACTTTACCAGCAGTCCTCTTACCCACTGTGGCAGTGCCACAGACCACACAGTGTGACAATATTAGCTGCTCATTTGCAGCTCAACAGACCACAGCTCCACCATGCCCTACCCAGAAGGAATTATTTTTCAATTAACATAGTGATAATGACTTTTTAAAATGGATGTCTATTCAGAAGACTTTGGAACAATAGTGCCATTGTTTGGTTATTTCCTGTATTTAGAATCTCAAGTAAACAGTAGTTCCAGAGACATTCTGAACGCAGGTCCAGGGATGACCAGTGCACTTTTAGGAGCTTGTAGATATTGCTGAATTTTGCAGAATGCCTTTCATTCGTTCAAGGAATAATTACTAAACACAGCTAGGCAATTAATTCAAATAAGGGGATGTCAATTCAAATAAGGCTTGGTTGGTTCCTGCTTTCTCAGAGCTTAGAATCAAGTGGATAAGGCAGACAAGCAGCAATCTGGAAAGGGCTATTCTGGGGGCAGTCTGTGCAGATTTCCTGTGAGAGAACAGAGAATGCATGATTGGGACCATCTGGAGAAGCCCTCCACCAGGTGCTTAAGAAGGACTTCAGTTCTGAAGATCATCCATCTGTGGAAAAGCCTTTGGAGTGTGGTGAGCCCTGTGTGAATGGTACTCAAGATGAAGAGCCTGGGACTGTGGGAAAAGACTAGGCTACAGACGTGGGGACAATACAAGTGACTGAGTTAAGGAGTCAGTGTAAAAAGTACAGTCATGGTCACAGGATTTGTTTAGATAGTTTGGCCTTAAGGGCCCACCTAGTCTGAGGATGGATGGGTTTTATTTTTAAAGTATTTATAAGCTTTTCCTGATGGAGTGATTTCACATAAAAATCCAGATTTCTGCCAAAGCCGGTTTGGCTCAGTGGATAGAGCGTTGGCCTGCGGACTGAAGGGTCCCAGGTTCAATTCCGGTCAAGGGCATGTACCTTGGTTGCGGGCACATCCCCAGTGGGGGGTGTGCAAGAGGCAGCTGATCGATGTTTCTCTGTCATTGATGTTCCTAACTCTATGTCCCTCTCCCTTCCTCTCTGTAAAAAATCAATAAAATATATATAAAAAAATAAATAAAATGTTTTTTAAAAAATCCAGATTTCTGGCCTTGGAAAAATTGGAAGAGCTGTTAATAGTCCTTGAACTTTCCCATATGGTAGCACTTTCGGTGAGCTAGATATAGTGGTGGCTGCCATGGTAGGACCATCATAGGAGCTGGTTCTCTCCAGTCCCCTCATTTCCTGGTCTTACCCTATTTACTGTCTAACTCTGACTCTATGTCATCCTCTACCCCTTAAGATTCCTGTCCCCTGGTTAGTTTCAATAAAATGCTAATCTGTAGGTACCGATGTGGAGGGATTTGCAGGTATAATTAAAGGTCCAAGTCCCTTGATCTTAAGAAACAGAGGTTACTTAGGTGGGCCTGATCTAACCGAATGAGCCTGAGAGGTAATTGATGTGCCCTTGCTGCACTGAGGACGAAGAGGGGTGACAAGTGAGAGAGTGTGCAGGTGGTCTCTGGGAGCAAAGATCAGATTTCGGCTGTCAGCCAGTAAGAAAACAGGAACTTCAGTCCTACAGTCATAAGGAACTGGTTTCTGCCAACAACCTGAATGATCTTAGAAGTGCGTGCTTCCCCAGAACCTTCATATAAGAGCCCAGTCAGCCTACACCTTGATTTGGGCCTTGGAATTGATACCTTGACCAGAACCCAGCCAAACCCACCCAGACTCTTGGCCAGCAGAACTGTAAGAGCTGTAGGAAAAATGGATCTTGTTTATACCACTAAATTTGTGATAATTGGTTATGCAGCAGAAGAAATGAATGCATGGGTTCTGGAATCGGACAAATACGGGTTTGTATCCAGGATCTGCCGCTCACTATCTGTATGAGCCAAGGAAAGTTCCTTAGGCTTCTTAAAATGCGGATATGAATACAACTCACCCCATAATGTTGTGTGAGGACTGAGATTACCCATGGTGGGACAATTAGCCTGGTACATAGTTAGTGCTCAATATATATTAAACAAGATACCCAATAAACATTTCAATTTTCTGGGTGTCTTCAGTAAAAGCAGACTTATTAAAAAGTTCTTAAAAAGCAAATTATATAAGTAGAGAAAACACCAGTTTGCAGGCCGTCATAGAGACGGAACCTATTGATTAAAATACTTTGTCACTCTTTGCCTATTGTGAGATATTTGGGGCCTCAGAGAAGATCCTGCCAGCCTGCTGCAGGATGAAAACTCCATACTTTAAGGAAGGCAGAAAACCTGGGCTCGTGTTCCCAGGCATGCAAATAGCCAGGAGATCTTAGGAGTAGTCTTCCATGTTTCTGAGTTTCATTTTTCTCATCAATGAGTCAGGCTTGCAGGTCCCCAGGAGTCTCCCCACTCTCCTCTTTTGAAAAGTTATAAATGAAAAAAGAAAAAAAATGCTGCTAGTATTAGAGAAGCAACTGTGTGCCTTTGAAAGCCTGTCCAGGGCACAGAGGTGAGGACCTGAGTCTACTTTCACTGGCGGTCATTAGCTTCTCCTTTACTCAGGCTTCTTAAGGTTTTTGAGAGCTGAAGAGAACCTGGGTGAATGACAGAGCAGCCCATCCATCAAAAAGACTTCCAGAATTTGCCAAACATTCATTAACTTAGCTTCTCATTAATCTGTACACAGAAATTATTTCCAGAATTAGGAGAGAATTAAGGTGAGATTATTATTAATATCTGCATTTTGCTTCTTGGTCTTCCCGTTCCTATATTATGAAATCCATCTTTGCAATGATCAGCCCTCAGTAAACTTCACCAGGTATTATTTCAGCTAAAGCATTGTGCCAACTCGAGCACTGGGGAAAAGCTTTGTAGATGACAACACTGGCATTTGGGATCATTTATGCTGCTTTCCAGTTCTGAATGATTGCTGGTGTTCACGCTCATTCAGCAAAGTTCCTTGGAGACTTGTTTGAAAGAACACATGTTCCCTGAATAGGGAGGAAAAGTCACTCTGCTTGCTCTCTGGAACAAAAAGAGGGGCACAGAAGGCACCATTAGTGACCTTAACTTTCTGCTGCGTGTGACCTACCACTGGGAGTTTATTCATAAAGAATCCACAGAGGAGATGGGAAATAAGATTTGTTTTAAAAATTGCTACTGGCTGTGTTCCCTTGGGCAAGTTACTTGACTTCTCTGGGCCTCAAGTCTGTCTGAAGTAAAAGAGTAGACTCTCCTACTAATTATTACTTTTAAAAAATAATTTCTCCACATTATTAGAGTGTAAGTAAATGTACCTATATTATTTTTCTAAATCTAAAGGGATCCCATTTGTCGGGGCTGACAACTCACATTTGTCAGTATTGGGGTGCTGTGTGGCATGTGCAGCTTTTAGCAGTCCTAATGGGTCAATGCAGTCTGGAAAATATGGAGAAGGGCCCCTGTTGTTCAGTCCACTATGGTGCCATTGAGATTTCATTGTCCACATGGACCATTCCAAAATGAGCTTCTCCTCCACTCATGGCATCCATGCTCTCAGCCAGCCTGCCTCCTGGGACATTCAACCTGGCTCCCAATATCACAGAACATGGGCACAAGACCCAGGCAGCCGTGTCCTATCCCCACCCTGCCTCTTCTCATGGCTGATTGAGAATTCCTGTCACTCTGCTTCCCCCACCCCTTCAGATCTCTGAGAATATAGCCTCTCTTCTATGCTTATACTGCTTTTCCCTCCTCCAACCTTGGAGATTTCCCACCTTAGGTTAAGTAGCTCCATCCTATCTAATAAAGAGGGAATATGCAAATTGACCATCATACTGTAACAAGATGTCTGCGCCCACAGCAGAGGTGGGGATCCCGTAACACAAGATGGCTGCGCCCACAGCGGAGGCTGAGTTTCCATAACGAGCCTTAATGAGCAATCAGCAGTGACCTGAGTCTGCGTGGCGCTGGGCTGGGGCAGGGGACCTGAGGCTGTGCCCCTCACCTGGTGGGGCTTGACAGGGGAACGTCAGGCCGCGCCCCCCAACCCCGGACGCCAGGCCAGGGGACCTCAGGCTGAGACCCCTGCCTTGCAGGGCTTGATGGGGGATCTCAGGCCATGTCCCCCGCCCGGCGGAGCTTGACAGGGGACCTCAGGCTGTGCCCCCGCCCCGTGCCAGGCCAGGTGACCTGAGGCCGCACCCCCCACCCGGCAGGGTTTGATGGGGGTGGGGCCAGCTGGGTCTGGATCTAGCCCAATGGGGGTGGGGATGGCCGGGTCTGGGTCTCGCATGATTTCGAGGTGCACGTGGGTGGGCGGGGACTTAACTCGGGTTCCCGTGGCGTGCCCCAGACTCTGACAGGAGGAAGATTTTCATATACATTTTACTAATTTTCTTGCATCTATGACACTTCTATTATAGAGAAAGGGCAAATAGCAATATTAAAATGTTTCCTCTAATTAATTCCCTTTTAATGTGTACAAATTTCATGCACCGGGTCACTAGCATTTCAATAAGCCTAGTTTATGGACCACAGTGGACTGGAGCATCATGACAAATGGCAGCAAACACTCAGCTTTTGAGGGACGCAAGATGAACTGGGAAGGATGTGGTGAAGTAGTGACCACATGCCCATCTAAAGGAGGAGGCTGCTACTCAGTTTCAGGTGATTTCTCTCACATGGAAATAAACTGTAGGTTTTCCAGTGTTTTAGAAAAGCAGAAATCTAGATTTTTTTTCAGGTGAAATTTCCTGAAAAATGTCGGTGCAATTAAAAAATAAAAAGGCTAGCCCTGACCAGTTTGCTCAGTGCTTAGAGCATTGGCCCACAGACCAAAGGGTTGAAGGTTTTTATTTTATTTATTTATTTATTTTTATTTTATTGATTTTTTACAGAGAGGAAGAGAGAGGGATAGAGAGTTAGAAACATCGATGAGAGAGAAACATCGATCAGCCGCCTCCTGCACACCCCCCACTGGGGATGTGCCCACAACCAAGGTACATGCCCTTGACCGGAATCGAACCCGGGACCCTTGAGTCCGCAGGCCGACGCTCTATCCACTGAGCCAAACCGGTCTCGGCAAGGGTTGAAGGTTTGATCCCTGGCCCTGGTCAGGCACATGTGGGGGGCAACCAATCGATGTGTCTCACATTGATATTCCTCCCTCCCTCCCCCCTTCCCTTTTCCTCTCTCTCCCTTCTACTCTCTCTAAAAACCAATGGAAAAAATTATCCTGGGGTGAGGATTAACAAAATATAAAAATAAATAAATAGCCCAAACAGACCACATCTGATGACAGCTGGTTTGTGACAGCATTTGTTTGCTAGGGCTGCCATAACAAAACAGCAGTTCTTGAGGCTCCAAGTCTGAAATCAAGATGTTGGTAGGGTGGGTTATTTTAAGGGCCGTGAGGGAAGGACCTGTTCCAGGCCCCTCTGCTTGGGTTGTAGGTGGTAATCTTCATATTCCCTCTATCTCCATATCATCTACCTCTCTGTATGTCTGTCCAGGCGTCCCCTTTTTATAAGGACACCAGTCATCTTGGATTAGAGTCTACCCTAATGATCTCATCTGAACTTCACTAATGACATCTATAAATTCCAAATAAGATTACATTCTGAGAATTTGGGGGTTAGGACTATAACATATGAATTCTGCAGGGATATAATTTAACCCAAAACAGTGGTTTCAACCCAGAATTAAAAACAAGGTACTTCTCTTTATCAACAGAAGACTCAATCTTCAGTCCATGCTATTGGTGGAGGGGGGTGGAGAATGGATCAAGAGGAAGGCCGACATCACTCATTCTTTTAAGATGAGAAGCCACAATCCGTTTCTTAATTAGGTTATCTAGTTAGCCTGGCATCTAGCACATAATAGATTCTCAATAAATATTTGTTGAATTAGGATGAGTTGAAGATCAGAATTGGGCAGAGAAAATAAGGAAAGGAGGGATGTCAAGGTGAATAGAGGTATTTAAAGGTGCTTCTGGGAAGTCCATTTTTATAGTAAGACAGGAGCTCAGCCAGTTAGCAGTGAACTGGCTGGACGAGGTGTTTTTCTGACTTAGAGGAAAAAAATGTAATAGATTTTAACAGAATATAACAGGTTCTAACCTAGATAGAATTTGGAGTTAGGAAGGTTGAAAGGCTTAATTTATCAACATTGAATAAAAATGTGAATCACTTAATTTATAATGAATTATTAGTGCTATAAACCTGCATACTCATTCTATTCTCTTTTTGTCTCCCAGTGTTTGCTTATTGAAAGTGGTCAGCGTAGGTGATTTCTCCTTATCTGATAAAGAATGCATGGACTTTGGAGACTCACATCTGCCCTCTCCCCTTATTCGCTGTGTGCCTTTGGCCAAGATAGCAAGCTCCTCTGAGCCTCAAAGTTCTCATTTGTAAAGGATTAAATTGTGCAAATAATAGGGTTCCTGTGATAGGGTTCTGGTCCCTATCACAGGACAGAATGACAATATTTCATTTCTGTTTAGGTAAGTCTTCAGCACTTTTTGAATCAATTCATTTATTTCATTTCCCCCCCTGAGTTTATTTTATATTATGAAATATGTCCAGTTACCAACCTAAACTGGCTTAAGTAAAAAGAAGAACAAAGCAATTTATTTGCTGATGCAACTGGGAAGCCAAGCTTGGTTGTTCCCAGGAGCTCAGATATCATCAGAGTTCTGCCTTGTCTCTCCCTTTCCACCTTTAGACTCAGACTCTGCTTAGTTTTATTCTCAGAAGATTCTTTTTATACTGGATTATTAATTATTAATAAATAGCTCTATGCTCACAGTAGTCTCATAGCTTTGAATTCAGAACAATAGATAGAAATCTCTATGGCTCTAGAATTAAAAAAAAAAAAGTCCAGAAGACTTAGATTGATGGAGCTTGAATCCCATACCTTTTCCTGAACTCATTGTGTCCCAGACGTTGTAGTATCTGACTGGCTAAGCCAGAGACACATGCCAGGAGCAGGAGGAAGTGGCTGGCTCTTGACTCCCACACACATGGAGTGGGTAAGGAATGATTCCCCCAAAGAAAGGGATGCTGAGAAAGGGCAGATGAGAATATAGCCACTATAGTTGTCAAAAGTCTCTGGCTTGATTCAGTTATTTATTAAAATCTAATTTTTCAATTAGTGGTTATTTCTGCCTTATAAATAAATCTGACCATGAACACTGATATTTTGGCTGGCCATAAATATAGACTGAAAAAAATTAAAAGCGCCTAAAGTGACTAACTATGTTTTGCTTAAAACAAATGGTGCATACATGTACACATACCACATACAACACTCACACACGTGTGACCTACCACTGGGAGTTTATTCATAAAGAACCCACAGAGGAGATGGCAAACAAACTTTGTGTTCAAAACTGGCTGTGTACTCTTAGGCAAGTTCACTTGACCTCACCGAGCCACATCTGTAAAGTGGGTTTGAAGTGAAAGAGTAGACTCTCCCACCCATTACCTGAGACTTCCACTGTGTATGTAATTAGTCCAGATACTTTAAGGTGGCATTCATGGCTCTTCCTAAGATGTTATGAAACATAACCCCGTATAGTTTGGGTTCAGAGATTGACAGCTTATAATACTGGGACTTGGGACTTCTTCTGAGCCTTGACCAAAATAAACAGTGAATAAGGCTAAGAGAATTCTGATATGTCTGGGAGTTTCCGGCACAAAGGTGCAGGTGTAGAGGGACTACTAGAGGTCTATTTGCATGGGTGCTAATGTCACTCCTGGAGAAGGACCAAAACAACAAACATTGCATGTTCCGCAGGGTGAATATATAGCTAGTCCTATCTGGGAGAAGGACTCCTGCTCACAGGAAAGAGACCTTGGCACCACCAGCTGGAGCCAGCCCTAGTTCTCTGCATGGAGAGATCTTTCTCCACCATGGGGTCATCCCTCAGAGTTATCCTCCTGTTCCACATCCCCTGGGTGAAATAGGAATATTTTAAACAGGAGAGCAGCTGTAAACAAAATGTTTACATAGCAGTTGCTCCAATGGCATCACACCCGCCTATCCGACAGATAGTAAATCAAGGCAGAGAAAGCCATTCTGCCTCCCTAGAGATGCTGCACAGTGCCTTCCCGGGCCTTTGTCATGGAGCCCCATGGAGCAGAGGTGGTCACAGTGAGGCCCTGTTGTACCCAGAGGATTGATGGAGTGATCACCACTGCTTTCACTTTTCATGGCAGTGATGGTCACAGGCAGGCAGGGAACTGCTGTGTCCACGGAGCCCTGGGGGTTCTGGGGAGTAGCAGTAGCTCAACAGAGCAGTGATGGCCATTAGAGAACCATTGTCCAACCCCCTTAGCTGCCTTGTGCAGAGCAATTTAGCTTTGCCCTGACTCCTTCAAGCTAAACCTCCTTGGAGATCACCTCTTAAAGTGATCTTCAATTATTTGACCATTCAACTGAATAGGATGTCAATCAAAAGACTCTAAAGTTAGAAGGATTTACCTTCCATCCTGGTGTAGAGGCAGTGAAGAGTGAATTTCTAGGGTGTTCTCGTGTATAATTGTTTTCTTCACACACATACACTGAAAAGATGAATGGATATACACCAAAAGGTTCACTCTGGTCCATGATTGTCTCTGGTTGGTGAGATTATAAGTAATTTTTTTTTCTTTTTGTTCCTTTTTGTCTCTCTCCTTCCCTTTTCTTTTTTGGGGAAGGCTTAATTTTCCTTCCCCAAAATTATGCTGTAATTTATTTGTTTTGCCTTTATATTTAAAAAAATCCATTGATTAAAAAATAAAGAAACAAAACCCTCTCTATCTTAAGCTCCATTTTAGGACCTGGCTCCTCAGTGGAGCCATTTCTAGCCTTTCCTCCTCCTATTCCTCCTGCCCAATAATGAGGAACATTTAATCTCCTGAACTGGTGCAGTGCCACCAGCTCCACAGGCCCCGAGTTAGCCCTCGCCGTCTGTTCAAGGTACCCAGCCTGGGGCCTTAAATTAGTCACATAATGATTCCAACTCTTTTAATTCAATTAAAATTAATAACTTTTGATTGAACACCCAAGTGCTATGGTGGGCCGAGAGCCTTTGTACATACAAAGGTATAGTTAATGGCCTTATATGAGCCCACCTTTCTCATTTAATCCACCCTGGTGCTCCCAGCTTCTTCCCAACCCACCTCCATTCACACGAGTCCCAGGCCCTCTCCAGAGTTCTCTGTGTCCTGCTTATTGCCTCTCCTTGTGAGTAGATTCTGTCTCTTCTACAGAGGATGTGAACTGACACTCCATGGATGTGCAAAATAATTAGGAGGAGGGATGGAAATGTTAGAAATTTAACTTACCTTTACTTTCAACCTAAAACAAAAAGGAAGTGAAGCTTTACTAGTGTTTCATATTTGTTGGCACCCTAACTAACCAGATATATAACAAATGAGTTGTCAATACTAAAGCTGATACAAGCAATTTAATCTGCATTGGAGACTCATTCTGTATATGATAAAACTAGACCAAGGTGAATGAGAAATGCCTTTAAAACAAAGTATAGTTTACCAATATGTAAAAAAGTACAGTTCTTAAAAAAGAAACTTAATATGTCCACAAAATAATAATACAACAGAATGAATATTTGAAGAGGAAGGAGTCAAAGGAAAATATTTGGAGTTAGCTTATATCTCTCTCTTTACCATTTCTCCACTAGAGTCATAAACTTTTCCAGAATCTACATAAATGTGTGCTAATAATTACAACAATTTAACACTTTATTATTATATATAATTATTATAATAATTTCATAATTATAATACTTTAGGATTGAATTCTAAAAAATCAAATATCTTCCATTTTCAATGTTCATTAGTTATATTAGTTTATATTTAATATTTGGGTTATTTTTGAATAATTATTTTATCTGTAAATTAATCTTTAAATCATACGTTTTTATTTAAATTTTTATGAATTTGCTTTAACTTGTTGCTTTTTAACACATTTTTTGTTTCATATGTTTGCAAGATGATGACTCTTTCGCTTTACTGACTTTTTATATTATGAATGTTGAACAAATGAATTAAAAAAATACCTATGTGAATATCTGTGCTTTTCTAATTTACAAAATGAGTACCAAAATGCTTTACTGTCATTTTGATTTTTTTATACTTTGAGGAGTTGGTTAATAAAAGTGTGACCCCATCACAATTAGAAAGATTTTAAAACATATATTTTAACTTTGTCTCATCCTTTGAATGTTTTAATTTTTTAATGTTTTATAATGAAAGCAATATATTAATACTAGAGGCCTGGTGCATGAAATTTGTGCACGGGTGCAGTCCCTAGGCCTGGCCGGCAATCCAAGTGCGAGCGTCTGGCATGGAAGGGCAGGTCCCAGCTGACCTCTGGGCCCTGGGCAGCACCTGGGCCCCCAGGCCCCTGTGCGCCCCCCTCTGCCTGAGTCACGGCGTCCAAGTCCCCTGCGGAGACGCAGTGAGCGTGCCGGACACAACGGGCCTCTGGACCACCCAGCAGCACCACACAGAAGCCAGGCGGGCAGTGCACTCTCTCCCGGCCAGCCTCACAAACCGGCTCTTGTGCCAATCTGACCGGCCCATGTGGTCCCTGACCGGCCCATGTGGTCCCGGTGGCTGTGGCTCAGCTCTCCCTGGAAGAGGCCGTATGGGTCCGGGGCGGGCTCCTTGTGGGTGCCCAGCACCTGAACAAGGGGGCACATGAGCCCTGGCATCCCCGGGGAGGGCAGTAGGCAGAGTGAGAGTGAGCTCGGTGGAAACCCCACATTCTCACTGCACCTCTTTCCCTGTCTCCCTAGCCCCCAGGTAGCCGGCGAGAGGTTGCAGCTCCCTGCCCGGGTGCCACAGGAGGTTGCCGCCACCCACTCAGTTCCCCATCCTAGTCTGGGGCCCAGCCCTAATCAGGCAATCAGGGCCTGCCAACTGCTGGTCACCATCCACAGGATGATCGGTTGGGGCCAGGACCCCTTCCCCCTCACCTGGCTCCCTCAGCACCTGGGAACCGGGTGGTGGCCCTGCCCCCTGCCGCTGCCTCTGGTTGATGTCTGTGGGGTGATCCATGGGGTGATAAGGCCCCTGCTCACACCCGCCTTGGCCTGGCGCCACCTACTCACCTCTACCATCCTCCATGGTCCTGCTCTCGTCGGGGCCCATCGGGGCTGGCGGCACCTCCACTGCTGTCTGCTGCCAGCACCATGTCACTGATGCCCACCATCTTCCGCGCTGCCCCCTGGTGGTCAGCACACGTCATAGCGAGTGGTCGAACTCCTGGTCGAACAATTTGCATATTAGGCTTTTATTATATAGGATTAGTTGATTCAGAAAATTTATATATGAATTTATATATTGAAAGTGGGTGTTCAATACTTTTTTACCAATGGAGAATACAGTTATTTAAAATGCTTCAGAGACCTGTTTACTGTAAAAAAAAATATTTATATTGTCAGGTTTTTTGTTGCTATTGATTTTTAAAGAAAAGCTAGCATTCAGCAAATAAACACAATTAAAAGTGTCTAAAGATCAGAAAAATATTTTTGGAAGACTTCTAGAGTTCCTCCATACGTTTTCCTGCTTAAAGTTGACCCCAGCCTCTTTCTCCCATAATACTAGCTAGACCCAAGGGAAGTCAACTGACCGCTTCCATTTTTCATGGCATCGTGTAGTATATTCATGCAGGTCATTACGGGAAAGGGGAAAATGAGAAAATATTCCTTGGCTTTTATTCAGGAGATGTTTCAACTGTATGTGTCTGAATAGCCTTCTCTGAATATCTGGTCTGTGAGGTCATTTGGCTGAAGGCATCCCTTTGTCACCAGGTGCAGGGAATAAAACTTATCAGGAAAAGATAGAGCCAGTCCAAACACTCATTGCTCTGTGTTCTTGAAACAAAGAAACAGGGAGAGCCTGTATTCCTAAAGAATAAAGAGTATATTGGTGTTTGGGGAAATGTCCATTTGTGGACAGAAAAGGGCTGATTGCTGGCATTAGGTGCAAATGATATAAAGCCTCCAGTGCCAAGAATTCATTAAATACATGAAGTCCAGCACCACCTTTACCTACATTGATGTTTGTAACTTCAGAGAGACATTGGGTCACTGCAGGGAAAGAGAGTAGTACAGTTACACTGGTAGCCCTGGATTTTGTGCTAAATCCTGTCCCACTGGGCATAAGCCCTTGTGCAAACATGGGAATGATGGTCTTGATAGTCGATTCTAAAGGTATGCTTTTTTATGTTGATTCACAAGCATTGTCTCCATCTTTTCTGTGGATGCCTTCCTCAAATAGGACTCACATTTAGACCACATGTAAATTTGGATAATGATTGCTTGAGTGTTGACAGAGAATTTGGCACAGTGCCTTGCAAAACCAATGGAACCTTGGGAGACTGCTTTTATCCTTAGCATGGATCCAATCTAGACATGAGAAAGAACATGCCTTCCAAGAAAGCTTTTCTAAAACATTGCTGGGGAGAAATGCAATTGAAGGGAAATCTGACATGTGAGTGGAATATATTAGGTAACATACTCAACTTCATAATCGAAAGCATTTGTCATTTAGTTGAAATTGAAGACCAAGGAGGAAGTGGCTTTGTTCCACAACACAAATCCTTTCAAGTTACAATCATCTATACCTGCAAAAATCTTCCCAACAAAGACATACGTTACTAGATGTTGTAATTGTAATTTAATTTCTTGTTTTAAATTTAACAGTCTTTGAAGAATGGCAAGAGGGTACAGGAGAGATCAATGGAAAAAATGGACATGTAAGAAAGCAGTTAACTAAGATAAGCTATGCAGTGAATTTGATTCATAGACCTTTTATTGTCGCAGTGCTAATGGTTTCTTAAAATTGTGGCTCGTGATTCCAAAAGAAATAGAATCTACACTGAAATAAAGTCTGATAAATTGAATTGACCATAAATGAATCTCAATTTCTGTAGATTGGTATTATGGTTTGTTCTCACGTAACTTTCTCGATCCAGGAGGTAAAATGGAAATGAATATAGCAGTTATTGTTTCAAAAATGCATGACACCTTATCTACCAATGCATTTGTATTAGCCTTATTTATCATGTCTTCGTATTCTGTATTTTTGATCCTTTGACAATCTTAGAGCCTTGCTAACTCTGGAGGGACTGTTTCTCCCAGGGCTAGTTAATTCCTAGTGAGAGCTGATAACTTCTCTGTGAAGGTGTCTTTCATATGCAAACCAACCATTGGAATGACCATACCCGTAACTCCATTGAGCTCTTACACACCAGACAACTGGCATTAACCATCAGGCATTAACCATCTCAGGGATGGATACCAGACAACTAGACACAACCTTTATTCCCCAGAATTATTCAGACTAGCCAATCCTAAACCTTCTTACTCTGTCTCACCAATTTCTTCCTAAAGAAAGGAGAGTAAAGGCTCTTGTCCACTATTCCCCATACCCTCTGCCTACTGACAAAACCTGGCACTTTCCCCCATGGTATCCCCCTCCTAGGATATGTGAGTATAAGAAAATACCTTTTTTAAAATTGAGGTAAAATTGATATGTAACATTATGGAAGTTTTAGGTATACAACAATATAATCTGATATGTGTTTGCACTACAAAGTGATCACTGGCAAGAGTCTAGTTTAAACATCCATCACCATGCACTTGACAACTCCCCCTGCCCTTTCACTCATTTGGCCCTCCCCACCCTCTGCTCCTCTGGCAACCACCAGTCTATTCTCTGTATCTATGAGGTGTTTTTTTTGGTTGTTGTTTTTAACATTACACAGATAGGCAAAATCATATGATATTCTGTGTGTATGTAGCACAACTTTGTCATTCATCCATTGATGGACACTTAGGTTGCTTCCATATCTTGGGTATTGTAAATAATGTTGCAATAAACATAAGGGAGCATATATCTTTTCAAATTAGTGTGTTTGTATTATATGGATAAATACCCAGAAGTGGAATAGTTGGATCATATGGTAGTTCCATTCTTAATTTTTCAAGAAATCATACTGTTTCTGATAGTGGTTGCACCAATTTACACTCCCACCAATAGTTTATGAGGGTTCCTTTTTTTCTACATCCTCTTCAACATTTATTATTTCCTATCTTTTGATATTTGCTATTCTAACAGGTGTAAGTTGATATCTCATCGTGATTTTGATTCGCATTTCTTTAATAATTAGTGATGTTGAACATCTTTCCATGTGTCTATTGGACATCTTTATGTTTGGAAAAGTGCCAATTCAGACCCTCTGCCCATTTATTAATAAGGTTGTTTTATCATTGTTGAGTTGTATGAGTTCTTCATATATTTTGACTGTTAACTCCTTGTTAAATGTATAGGTTGCAAATATTTTCTCCCATTCATTAGGTTGCCTTTTCATTTTTGTTGATGGTTTCCTTCACTGGGCAGAGCCTTTTAATTTGATGTAGTCCCATTTATTTATTTTTGCTTTTGTTTTCCTTGCCTTTAGAAGTCAAATCCACAAATGCTAAGACTGATGTTAAGAAGCTACTGCCATGTTTTCTTTTAGGAATTTTATAGTTTCAGGTCTTACATTCAAGTTCTTAATCAATTTTGAGTTAATTTTTGTATATGGTATAAGATAGTAAGCTAGCTTCATTCTTTTGCCTGTGGCTGTCCACTTTTCCCAACATCATTTATTGAAGAGACTATACTTTCCCCATTGTATGATCTTGGCTTGTTTGTCATAAATTATTTTGATAGACCATATATCTCTGGGTTTATTTCTGGACTCTCAATTTTGTTCCATTGATATGTGTGTCTGTTTTTATGTCAATACCATTACTGTTTTGATTATTACAGCTTTGTAGTATAGTTTGAAATCAGGGAACATAATACCTGCAGCCCTCTTCTTTTTTCTCAAGATTGCTTTGGCTATTTGGGGTCTTTTGTGGTCCCCTATAAATTTTAGAATTTTTTTGGTTCTAATTCTTTGAAAAATGCCACTGGAATTTTGAAAGGGATTGCATTGAGTTGATAGATTGCTTTGGGTAATATGGACATTTTAATGACATTCATTCTTTCAATTCATGAGTACAATGTATCCGTCCACTTATTTCTTTCACCTTTAATTTCTTTTATCAGGGCCTTATAGTTTTTAGAGTATAGGTCCTTCACCTAGTTGGTTAAACTTATTCCTAGGTATTTTATTCTTTTTGATACAATTGTAAATTATAAATTTCTATACACTACTAACAGTCATTCTGACTGTTAGTAGTGTATAGAAATGCCACATATTTCCATATATTGATTTTGTATCTTCCAACTTTACTAAATTTATTTATTAGTCTTAATAGTTTTCTGGTGGAGTTTTTAGGGCTTTCTAAAGTATCATGGCATCTGAGGTAGTGACAGTTTTAGTTTTCCCTTTCATATTTTAAGCCTCCCACCCCCTTTTTATTTATTACTGTGGCTAGGACTTCCAATACTATCTATAATAATAAAAGTGTAATATGCTAATTAGACCGGACAGCTGAACGACCTTCCGGATGTCCTTCCGGATGAAGCTGCCATGGCAGGGTCCAAGACAGAGGTGGTTAGGGGCAATCAGGCAGGCAGGTGAGCAGTTAGGGGTGATCAGGCAGGCAGGTGAGTGGTTAGGGGTCATCAGGCAGAGGGGTTAGGGGTGATGAGGCAGACAGGCAGAGTGGTTAAGGGTGATGAGGCAGGCAGGTAGAGTGGTTAAGGGCAATCAGGCAGGCAGGCAAGTGGTTAGGAGCCAGCGGTCCCAGATTGCGAGAGGGATGTCTGACTGCCAGTTTAGCCCAATCCCGCAGGGATCCAGCAGTTGAACATTCCCTGAGAGGTCCCAGATTACAAGAGGGTGCAGGCCGGGCTGAGGGACCCCCTCCCACCTCCCATGCATGAATTTCGTGCACCGGGCCTCTAGTGTTGAATAATAGTGTGAAGGGCATTCTTGTTTTGTTCATGATTTAGAGTAAAAGCTTTCAGCTTTTCATCACTGAATATGATATTGGCTGTGGGTTTGTCATATATGGCCTTCATTTTGTTGAGTTATGTTCCTACTATATCTATTTTCTTAAGAGTTTTTAATCATGAATGAATGTTAAATTTTATCATATTTTTTTCATCTGTTGAGATGATCATATGAATTTTATCCTTCATTTTGTTTATGTGATGTAGCATGTTGATTGATTTATGGATGTTGAACATCTTTGCATCCTTGGAATAAATCTCACTTGATCACAGTGTATGATCCTTTTCATGTATTGTTGAATTAAGTTATCTAATATTTTGTGGATATTTTTTGCATTATGTTCATCAAGGATGATGGCCTATAATTTTCTTTTTTATGATCTTCTTATCTGGTTTTGGTATCAGGGTAATGATGGCCTCATAGAATGAATTTGGGGGCACTCCTTCCACTTCAAT
The DNA here is from genome assembly GCF_951640355.1 of Cnephaeus nilssonii. Classification (NCBI taxonomy): domain Eukaryota; kingdom Metazoa; phylum Chordata; class Mammalia; order Chiroptera; family Vespertilionidae; genus Cnephaeus; species Cnephaeus nilssonii. Next base: position 83,608,832 of record NC_137076.1, on the reverse strand, counting down.
ATTGGAGAGGTATTTGAGAAGGCTAGGTATTAAATCTTTGAATGTTTGGTAGAATTCACCAGTGAAGCCAACTGGACCTGTACTTTTTTGTTGGGATGTTTTTGATTACTGACTCAATCTCCTTACTTTAATTCATATTTTCTATTTCTTCATGATGTAGTATTGGAAGATTGTATGTTTCTAGGAGTTTATTCATTTCTTCTAGATTGTCCAATTTGTTGGCATATAATTATAGTATTTTCTTACGATCCTTTATATTTCTTTAGTATCAGCTATAACATCTCTTTAGTTTATGACTTTATTTATTTGAGCCCTCTCTTTATTTTGGTGAGTCTACCTAAAGTCTTATCAATTTTGTTTATTTTTCAAAGAAACAGCACTTCATTTTATTGTTTTTTTTTATTGACTTTTCAGTTTCTATTTCACTTATTTATGCTCTAATCTTCATTATTTTATTTCTTCTAACTTTGGGCCTCATTTAACAAACTATATTTTCAACAGAAGTAATAAAATCTATATTTTAAAACAGCTTGGTGATGTTAATGCTTCTGTATAGCAGATTAGATTTCCTCCAAAAAATCATCCAGGTGCAAATTATATAAATGTTGAATGAAATATGAAAACATATTTTAAAATGCATAGCTGGCTCACTAGAAAGTAAAGAAAAAACAAATTAATGAAAAGCACAATTCCAGACAAGTAACCAAGCTGATGGCAAGGACTCCAACTGAGGGTATCCACTAATCTTCAGTGCCTGTATTTTTAGTTTTAGTTGGCTTTACATAGAAGGCAGAAGACAAAGCCTAGAGCTAGCCCAAAGTGGAAAGTCAGTCTCATAAAACACAGGCTCCTCAAAAGTGTTAACCTTGGTTGATGAACTTCTTAGAAAAGATAAAACCCTACAAACCAACATATTCTTCACTTTGGGTTTGAGGAGGGGGAATTGTTAATGGTCTCTCTTGTGGACTCATAATATTAACTTTGATTTCAAATAAATTTTGGGCTGAGATTTACAATATCTTTATACCCCCCCCCCCAAAAAAAAAACAACTTCAAGTTTATTTACAAAGTAATCCTAGGTAAAAAGAATATGCAGGTGTCTGAAAGAAGCAAATTGAAATAATTTCTAGAGAAACTCACCTTCAACCTTGGTTTGAAAAAGTCTGCCGCAGATAAAATCGCAGAAACTTAAACTCACATAAGGAAGGAAGGGAAGGAGGGAGGGAGGGAAGAAGAGAGGGAGGGAGGAAGGGAAGGAGGTGAGAAGGAAGGAAGGGAAGGGAAAGGAAGGGAAGAGAAGGGAAGGGGGGTGAGGAGGGGAGGGAAGGGAAAGAGGGAGGGAGGGAGGAAGGAAAGGAGGAAGGAAGGGGATGAAATGCAAGCTACAGTGTCACAGCAGGACGTGGAGTATTGCATACTCTAAAAATAAGGTTTGTTAGTGAATTTTCAAAATAAAGAGCTTGAGTTTGATGATCCTTGAGGTCCTTTTAATTTCCACAGCTCAGACATGTAAAATGCTAAACAGTATGGAGCAGAAAAGATTTACTTCAAATACATAGATAGCCTTGTGAGAGGTCGAGTTTTAAATTGTCAGGAAGACAGCACAGAGGAGCTGACTCAGTCTTCATATTTCCCATGCTCCTCATCTACATGGGCACACCCGTGGTGTATGGTTATGCAACTCATGTCTGGACAGCATTTGTCATGCTGTCTTCTGGGTGACGGTTTCAAATTCTCTTTGAAGCATCAAAGCATGTCCCTTTACTGCCTGAAGCACAGTTATGACCACATAGAACAACCAGGAGGTCTGTATGTGACAGACTCTCTCAGCAGATCTGTGCAGAGCCCCCCTGCAGCTGAAGAGAGTTTCTCTGACATACAGAAAGGCCATAGTCCCTATTTGTTTCCTCCTCCATCTCTTCCTCTTCTCATTGAGTATTTCATGGTGGTTCTGCAGTGACTGTCAGTTATTAAAATTGGTAAAGCACCATTCTGCCACTTAATACCTCTGAAAATGAACAAATGACTTCACCGCTCTGCGTTTTGGCAGCCTCATCAACAAAGCAGGCATAATTGTAGTACCTACTTCCTAGGATTGCTGTAAAGATTAAACAAGATAATCTCCATAAAGCACTTAGAACAGCAGCTGGCTTGTCATGCATACTATAATTGGCAATTAGTGTCATTACTGTCCCTCCTGGGGAAGATAAAATTAAGAGTTTGATAAACACATCAGTCCCTAGGCATGGTGAGAATGATCGGATAATCCATCAGGCTGTGGATACAACTGAGATATCTGAGAGATCTGGAAACTTCCACACATTGCTAGTATGCACAGTTCTCGAATCATGTTTGAGAAAGGGAGTTTTGAGCGAAATCAAATGACGTATTTAGTTGCTTGTTTATTCTATAGAAACTCCTTTTTCCAAAAATGATTTGAAATAACCAGAAAAGAAGCACACATGATGCAGCAGGATATAAAATTAGATGTGGGAAATACATTTCTGGAGGAAAATAGAGGTATAAGAATAAAAATATACAGTATATGATAGAGAAAAACATGTAATAGAGTCTTAAACATCTAATATTGGAAGCATTTTGGGTGTGCTTGAACCCAGAGAAACCCAGTCTGGGTCAGAGAGAGAAGGGCACCAAACCTTTTGAGAGTCTATTCCCCAACTCATGAGATAAACAATGTCTTAGACAAAGCCTCCTAAGGAGGAACAATTGCATGCTTCTTTAAAAGATGGCTAGATGATACCTTCAAGCATCTATGAGCCTTGAAAGGACTTGTACATTTCTTTAGTCACCCTGTAGGGTCCCCACAGCGTACGTAGCTAGAGGGTCAGAGTGTTGGGTCCTACTCAGTAGTGGTTATTTATTATGTTTTTGTGACTCCTCAGTACCCTTTGAATACCCATCCTGGGGAGGAGGCAGACACCATGCAGAATCCATCTTATTTCAGCAGGAGTTGTGGCTGAGGCTTGCAGAGTTTGTGCCTAGCCCAGAGGTAGCATTGGTGCTGCGATGAGAGAAGCAGGTGCACTAAGTCGATGCCAGACATGGAGGTGGAAGTGCTGGAGACTCCAGCATTTAGGGCTCATGAGCTGTGGTAGCAGTTTTCTTGTCAGACCAGCTCTGCTGCACAGGTTGGGGAGTTGTTTCTGGAAGCTTGTCTCAAGTCCGGTACTCTAACTCTTTCAACGATTCGGTGAGCTACCCAATAAACACCCTGTAATAAACACCATTTCTGCCAGAGTCAGCTTCTTTTGCTTGAAACCAAGAACATTGGCTGATACTCAGACATTACATACCATGTTCATTCAAATGAATATTTTGTTTATAAAAGTCATAGTTCGGTTCACTGGCTTTGTTAGCAGAGATGATTTCTAGGGAATACAATTATGGAAAAGAGTGCTTTTATTTGTGTTTTTTTTCTCTATTTTTTGTACTATGTATAATCTGAATTTGTTTTAAGGAAAATACATTGCCTTATTCATTTTAAAAGCTTAAAATGTCAAAAATTGAAGTCGTGGCGAGGATGATTTTATCTGTTGGGCCATCAAGCTACCTGCTGCAAGCATGAATATACAAATGGACAATGGTCACACCATTTATAAAAATAGAACTCTGACCCACAATCTGCAGCCAAACAAAAACCCCTATAGCAATCAGCCCAAAATAACTCGGACTTGGTCAGTAACTGACAGCTTCCCCAACTTTTCCCTGTTCCAATGTAGGACCAATCAGAGAAAGCCATTTACATTTCCCTAACCAATTACATAATATAATTCTGCTACCTATTCCAATGCGTGTGTTTTTTCACCCATACCACCAAGCAATTTTTGGGCACCAACTGGGTGTCTTACAATTTGACTGAATTCTGACACAATTTACCTGGAGATACCATTAGCTCCCGCAGGTTAAGAGTTCAGTCTTACAAGACTCAACCCTCTTCAGATGCCAATTGTAAGTCCAGGTTGTCACCTGTATTTCTGACCAAGTGGCTTATAGATTGTAGGTTCCAAAGACCCCCTCCTTGGGTTTGATTAATTTGCTGGAGGTGCCCACAGAACTCAGAAACATTTTCCTTACTAGATCACTGGTTTATTATAAAACAACATAACTCAGGAACAGCCAGAAGGAAGAGATGCATAGGACAAGGTATGGAGAAGGGGTGGTGAGCTGCCATGTTCTCTGTGTGAGCCACTCTCCCTGAGTCAACAAGTGTTCATCAATCTATAGACTTGCCAAACCCTCTCCTTTGGGATTCCTATGGAGACTTCATTGTTGGCATTATTAATTGAGTCATTGGCCATTGGTGATTGAACTCAATCCCCAGCCTCTCCAGAGATCAGCAGAGTGGGACTGAAAGTTCCAAACTTCCAGTCACATGGTTGGTTCCTCTGGCAACTAGCCCCACCATAGGTGCTTTCTAAAAGCCACATGATTAACATAATAAAACATAAAGACCAAGGCTTTTATCCCAGAAATGGTGCTGAAGACCATACACACACACACACACACACACACACACACACACACACACACACACACACTAGGGGCCTGGTGCACGAAATTCGTGCACTGGGGGAGGGGGGCCCCTCAGCCCAGCCTGCCCCCTCTCACATACTGGGAGCCCTTGGGGGATGTCCTACTGATGGCTTAGGCCCGCTCCCTATTGGGAGCAGACCTAAGCCGCAGTCTGGCCTCCCTTTGCAGGAGGCAACCAGGCTGATCAGGGGAAGGCGCCAGCCCTGTCACCCCGCTGCTGCAGCCATTGCCAGTCACTGCAGCCGCCAAGGTATTTTCATCAACATGAATCCAGTCCCTTCACCATGTAAAAATGACAACTTTCTTTAAGCATTTTCAAGATGTGTCTTTCATAGGATATGACATTTCTTTCTTTATTTTTCTCTTTATCCTCACCTGAGGATATGTTTCCATTGATTTTTTCCCCTTCCCTCCGATCCCAGGCTCAGCCCCTGCCCACGCCCAAAGCCTCCGCCCCAGGCTTTAGGCGTGGGAAGGGGTTCCCCCCGGCACCTCCGATCGCAGGCTCGGCTGCTTCCCAAGCCTAAAGCCTCCCCTCCAGGCTTTAAGCTTGGGAAGAGGTTATCCCGTGCCCCTCTGATCATAGGCTCGGCCCCTTCCCAAGCCTAAAGCCTCCCCCCCAGGCTTTAAGCTTGGGAAGGGGTTCCCCCCGCCCCTCAGATCACAGGCTCGGCCCCTTTCCAAGCCTAAAGCCTCCGCCCAATGGCCGACTGGGAGTGACCTGAGTGCCGAGGAGGTTCCCGGGACCCAGGTATGTATGCAAATTAACTGCCATCTTTGTTGGGTTAATTTGCATAGTCACTCTGATTGGCAGTGGGTGTAGCGGAGGTATGGTCAATTTACATGTTTCTCTATTATTAGGTATGATCCTATCTAATAAAAGAGAAACATGCAAATTGACCGTACCTCCGCTACACCCACAAGCCACACCCACCAGCCTCAGGAGTGAGTATGCAAATTAACCCAACCAAGATGGCGGTGGCCACGGAGCTGGAGCAAGCAGGAGGCTTGGGTTGCCCCTGGCGATGGAGGGAGCCAAGCTTTCACCGCCCTGGCCTGCCCTGGCCTCCTCTGAAGGCTACAAAGTTTCAATTATAGAAGATAAATAAATCCCAGATACCTGCTTCCCGCCTATGCTTGGGCCGCCGGGGGGCATGGCCGGCCTGCAAACCACCTCAGACCCCTCGCCCAGGCCACCACATGCCCCAAGGGAACCCCCACCCTGATCCAGGACACCCTTCAGGGCAAACCAGCCAACCCCCACCCATGCACCAGGCCTCTAGCCTATCTAATAAAAGAGTAATATGCAAATTGACTGTCACTACAACACATAAGATGGCTGCCCCATGTGGTCAAAGATGGCTGCCACAAGATGGCCAGCAGGGGAGGGCAGTTGGGAGGGACCAGGCCTGCAAGGGAGGGCAGTTGGGGGTGATCAAGCCTGCAGGGAAGGGCAGTTGGGGGGGGGGTACCCAGGCCTGCAGGGGAGGGCAGTTGGGGGGGACCCAGGCCTGCAGGGAGGGCAGTTTGGGGGGACCATGCCTGCAGGGGAGGGCTGTTGGGGGGTTGACCAGGCCTGCAGGGGAGGGCAGTTAGGGGTGACCAGGCTGGCAGGCAGAAGCAGTTAGGGGCAATCAGGAAGGCAGGCAGGCGAGCAGTTGGGAGCCAGCAGTCCTGGATTGTGAGAGGGATGTCCGACTGTCCGTTTAGGCCCAATCCTATGGGGATCAGGCCCAACGAGCAGTTGGACATCCCTTGAGGGGTCCCAGATTGGAGAGGGTGCAGGCTGGGCTGAGGGACACACCCCCCCCCCCCCCCCCGTGCACGAATTTCGTGCACCGGGCCTCTAGTATATATATATTTCTTATTATAAATTACAGTATCACATATAGGATACTCTACTTCTAGTTAACCTGCCTACAGCTTCCACTGCCAACAGCCTCCTATTAAGGCGTAGCTGAAGTTTTCCCTTTTTCCATTGTAAGGCTTTCCCACTCCTCAACCTGCCTTTGAGTCTCTGCCAAATACACATGATTGTGGCTGGCTCCCTTAAAACAGCCCGTTCTGAATGAACAGGCTTCGCTTGTTCTTATTTGGGCAGTCTTCATTTATTTCCACATCACAGGGCATGTTGCTGTAGGTTGTGGATTGACCGGAACTGTTAGCTGCCTGCATTCTTCACTGCCTCTATGGTGGTTCCCTCCACTATTCCAGCTAAACCCCTTAAACTTAATGGGGGGCCCTCTGCCCTAACCCATTCAGTGGAAAGATGATGGATGTGGTGAACACTCAGGGAGAAGTGATTAGCCTTAACATTTGTTCTCCTCATGCTGTTTTCATTCCTAAATCTGATTCTACAGAGAAAAAGTATTATGCTTTAGATCATAGAGATTAAGCATAATGTAAGGCAGCACAGTAAAAGACATAGGCACAACTAATTCTATTATTTGAAGGCTGTGTTTAATGGACCTTTGTATTACATGCAGCAATATTTCAGTTCTCAAAATTAATTCATAAAATGTAGGTTTTTATAATATGTATTCTCAAAATAATTTCCATTGTTTTTCTCTTCAAATGTATATAGGTTCCATAAGGTGTTAAGTGAACAATGTATAGTTAATTTGCTAGTTACTTTTGAAAAGTTCTCAAGGTATTTGGGTATCTATAATAATAAAAGCGTAATATGCTAATTAGACTGGACAGCCGAACGACCTTCTGGACATCATTCTGGACGACCTTTTGGATGAAGCTGCGGCGATGGGGGACTGAGGCAGAGGTGGTTAGGGGCGATCAGGAGGCAGGCCACCGGTTAGGGGTGATCAGGCAGGCAGGCAGAGTGGTTACGGGTGATCAGGCAGGCAGGCAGGCGAGCGATTAGGGGCGATCAGGCAGGCAGGCAGAGTGGTTAGGAGCAATCAGGCAGGCAGGCAGGCAGGCAAGCGGTTAAGAGCCAGCAGTCCTGGATTGTGAGAAGGATGTCTGACTGCCTGTTTAGGCCGCATTCCTGTGGCATTGGGCCTAAACCAGCAGTTGGACATCCCCCAAGAGGTCCCGGATTGCGAGAGGGTGCAGGCTGGGGTATGGGACCCTCCTGCCCCCCCCCCCCCCCCCCCCGCTCCCCGCCATGTGCACGAATTTCATGCATCAGGCCTTTAGTTATTATATAGATTATGAAGAATTTAGTAAAATAATTCCACTGTTCTTGTTCATTGTTGGAGTTAGCATTTTTAAATGGACCATTTATGTACCTATGCCAAATTAATGTTTCAGACTTTTCTGCTGTCTCACATACTCTTTTATTTCTCTCTTTATAGTTATTTTAAAAGGTGTCTCTTTTTTTAAAGCATGGAGCCTATTGTCAATTAAAACAGGAAAACCCAAATAATATCTCTTAAGTACTTTGTTTGCTTTGCATTGCATTTTCCTTACTGCTTAAAAAGTCATTTCACTACTCAATTTCACCAATTCTAAAGCAAATTTTTTTCACATTGGAGCATATCTAAAGTACAAATATTTATTTATAATCAATGTCATGTCATAGTTTATTGCATTTTTTTTCATTGTCCAGTGATACACAAAACAACAGCATATTATAATGGATACATCTTTAATATATTGAAATGTGGTAGCAGCTTTTGATTGAGCATTGTTTTCTGGGTGTTCTGTACCCTAAAAGGTACTGTAGACATGCAACAGCCCTGCTGAGGGCACTGGCTTCCCAAAAGTGCCCATGAGCTCTAGGGTTTCTTGTGAGGAGTGGAGCAGGTGGGTCACCAGCATGACTCTGTCCTTTTTTTTTTCTTTTTAAACAAATGGACTTCTCTATAAGCTTTCCTTAGAAGAGAGGCTGTGCTGCTAAACAAAACAAAACAGAACACAATTTTGAAAATCAGTGATCAGGAAGATTGAGTACCCATAGCAAGCAAAAATAGGGCTCCTTCTTGAGCGCCTGCTACACGATGGGCCCAGAACTAGACACTATACATGTGGGGCAGGAGATTTCATTATGGTACTAATTTGTATTTTGTTGTCTATACCTTTATTGCTCATTTATTGCTCACTTCTATCAGGTAGTCAGGTTTGTGTTCTCTTTGCCTAAGGAGGTTGGTGGCAGGGCCTCAAGCAGGAATGCCTCTTCCTGGTTCTTATAAATACTTCAATTCTTAAAGATGATGCTGGCTGTCCTTTATCCCCACACCTCCACTGGGAAGAGGTCTGGGTCTGAGTCCAGCATTGTGGTCCCCTCTGTGTAGGTGGCCTCTGGAGATCACTTGACTTGAGATACTCATGGGAAGATGGATCCCGGGCACAAGCCTCCAATTCTCTGTCATAATCTTGACTAAGGTGCTCTCCATGACTAAACGTTAGTCAGGCTCCTCTGAGCCCTCTGTTTGACTGGGCCTAAACTTGGGCTTCTGTCTCTGTGCTTGTAGAGTCCAATTGTAGCAAGAACCTTACTAAGTCATTTCAGCCAGAATCTCCCTTCTTCAATATCTGACCACTCTCAATATCTAACCCAATTTCTAATCTTCCTTCATCCCCCTGGTAATATGTAATTACTCTGGCCAGCTTTCATTATGAATTTTGTTAGGACATTTAGCAAGAATTACCCTACTGTTGTAGTAATTTTCCATCCAGCAACCTCCTCTCCTATTTGGCTCTTTGGCTATAAATACTCACCTTTCCTTGTCATGTTTGGACTTGAGCCCAATCTCTCTTTCCTACTGCAAAACCTCATTGCAGTAGTTCCTATAGCTATTGCAACAGTCCTGAGTACAGTTGTCTTTACCACTTTAACAAGTGTCAGAATATTTTGTTTCTTTGCCAGTCTGTGCCCCAGGAGTGCCAAGACCTGCAGGGACAGTGAATGTCTCCTTGGCACCCAAGCTGAGCAGAGGTCTAGAGGAGTCTTCGATACTCTGATAGGTGTAGCATGATGAGAGGAAAGGAGAGAGCTCTAGGGATTGCTGTGCTTGGATTTCACACTACCCTGGTAGGTTGAGACTTGGAGATGATTTAAGAAAAAGAAAAATACCTTTCTGCCCAGCTGGTGTGGCTTAGTGGTTGAGCGTCAATCTACGAACCAGGAAGTCATGGTTCAATTCCAGGTCAGGGCACGTGCCCAGGTTGGGGGCTCAATCCCCCTTTGGGGGGCATGCAGGAGGCAATTGATCAATGATTCTCTCGCATCATTGATGTTTCTATCTCTCTCTCCCTCTCCTTTCCTCAATAAAAGTATATTTTTAAAAAATACATTCTTGCATAGCACAATTTGGGCATGCCGATTTAATTTATATCGTGACACATATTTTACACATTTCGCTTCACATAGGAAAAGTTAGTGCTACACCTGTTTTACTATTGAGGTCTTGGAGGCTCAGAAAGAGGATAGATTTTCAGAGTGATTCAGTCCGAGCAGAACATGTGACTGCTAAAAGCAATGACGAGGAAACCATATTCTTTGGCATAATTATTTAATTCCCAGCTTGACAATTACGTCCTTGTCTAGTCATTTCTTAAATGTATGCTCTCTGGTTGATTTCTTTTTAAGAGTGTTGAGTCATTCAGGAAAGGAAGCTTACATTTGAGGAAATATTCTCAATTATGCCCAAAATATCTGGATACAAAGTAAACACCAAAAAAAAAAAAAAAAAAAAAAAAAAAGAATTAAAAGGAAGCATTCAGCTTCATCCAGAAGATTAAGAGCCCTGTAGTTATAGTCAACGTTAGAGGAAGAATGATGTTCATTTAAATTGTGATGGAGTGTCTGGCCTTTTGGGAGGAGGACCCTAATGGAAGGACAAAAGGATCGTAATAAAAGTATGAACTCAGCAGTGGGACGGGCTAGGTCTAAATCCTGTTTATGTAACCCATTAAATGTGATTAGCAAAGTGCTAACATATGGCAACCCATACTTTGTTTTAACTGTATCATGGAGGCAGCATTTTACTCTATCCTTCTAGGTTCTTTTGGCTGGTCTAGTAATTAAATGGACAAGAGACAGATTAACAGGAGACAAATTTAATTACATACATGCGGAGGTCCCATAAGAATATGAGCCCACAGGCAGTTAGGGAATTGGTGCTTATACTGTTTGCCATTCTGAGCTAAGGATAAGGGGGTAAGGTTCTGGGACATCAAAGGGGAGGAAGGAAGACAATCTATAGGAAGATGGGAAAAGCACATGTTACCTATGCCATGCACAGACAATGGGACACAGAGAGGACTTTGAACAAAGAGGCTCTACCTGGTTCCCTCCCATTTTACCACACCTAGCCCATATTCTTTGTGGATATTTTTGGTGATAGATCTTCTCCTGGACCAAGTGCTCTATTAAAATTTTTTAGGTAGTTAAGGAAGAGGTAAAAAAAACACACACACAAAACTTCCTGAATCCTTAGGACCTCGTTTCTCTTTAGCCCCAAATAAAAGTGGCACATTCTGGGAGACTCATTCTGAATCCCTTCAACTATTTAGGAAGGCCGAACACAGTAAAGAGTTCAAGTTGGCTCTTCCACTTCTCAGCCAGGTGACTTGGGGCAAGTGATTTAACTTCTGAGCATCAGCTTTATCTTCTGGACAATAGGGATCCTAACAGAATCTGCCTCATGGGTTGTAGTGAGGATTAAATGAGATGATGGATATGAGGCTCTTAGCCACATAATAAGCACTAAATGTTTGCCATTTTAGTATTATTACTGTAATCACTCTGTTACATGCAACTACAAGTCTGCAAATACTTTGAGCTCAAGCAGCAAACATTTTCTCCCCTTTTTTTTTCTTCCTCTGCACCCTCTCCCCCCCCCCCCCCGCCCCCTTCCTCCTCTTCCTCTTTCTCCTCCTCTTCTTCCAACAGGGCTTAAATTGAGAGAAGGTCAAAGTTCTGGAGCCCACACTTTTTCAGCATGAGCATGAAAAACAAGAGTTTCCCAGTCTTTACCTAAATTCACTTGGAGACAAAGCTCAGATCTGGAGAATGACCAATTATTATTATAGCTCTATAAAAACTAGCAGGTAAATATTGGCCTTCTAGATGCAAGCATTACATTTCCACTAAAATTAGTGTAAAGTGGTTTTCCACTACGAACATAAAATAGATGATTTTGTTTTGGGAGCATTTATTATCATGCAGATTAGATATTAAACACACAAATATCTTATTTACTAATTCACCATTCATGAGAAAATTAGACATGCTAAAAAGTTCTCATTTTTAGAGCAAAAAGTCTTAAATTCTAAATTCAAAAGGAGGTCTACCAGTGCCCAAAAGATATTTAAATGCATGCGGTTATTTTTCAAAATCTTCAATCCAGATGAAAAGTGTGATTCAGTCTACAATGTTGCTAATTTTTGACAAAGCACTATGATTTCTAGCTTGTTTCTTATTTCTTTATATATATTTATGCAGACAGTCATGGTGAAAGCAATGATTAATTTGTAAAACAAATCGAAAGTTCAAGACTAAAGAGGTATTTCATTGTCTCAGAGCAATCACAGCATTGTGTTTTCTTTTCTTTCTTAATGGCTGTCAACTTCCTGTGGCCTTTGTTGCTAGGAAACTAGTCTCTACAGAATTGAAAGCCACCTTTCTGTTGTTGCTGATTCTGTGGAGTCAGAAATGAACCAAGTGTATCTTGAATCTCAGGATTAACTGTCAGTGATGTGCCTATGAATGATGTAAAAAAACCCTGAGCTCAACATTTTCTGTAGAGCCACCACTAAAACCCCAGGAGCAACCCAATTCCTGTATAATTTCCTTTTGGAAAATTCCATTAGTCTATCCTTTATAAAGTTATTCTCCCAGAAGTAGAAAGAGAGAAGAAATGTGGTCCATGTGCCCTTATTTCCATATTGAATTAAGGTACAGGTCATTTTAGGAATCCGACAGATGTTCAAAGAGGTAGAGCTTCAAAGCAACAATGCATCCTGTCCAAATTGCATTCTTTCTGTATAGTCCTTTTTGTACTCACAGTTCAAGTCCATAATTTGGAAGGCATGTGGGAGGCTTTTAAGCTTCCTTGGTGGTATTGAAAATGATGAGAGCAACCAAAATGCATTTGCAAGATAAGAATATAGTGGATATGATTTGCAATCTTGTCTTCCCCACAACCCAACTCTGAAATACAGATTCTCTTTAACAGCACTTAGATTCTGATGCAGTTCTGAGAGTGTACATTCAGAGGTAGGGGTATGTCTGTAAGATACAAATCATCTGATGGCAGAAGTAAAGGTTCAAGGCAGGTCATAAGGCAGCCCTGAAATCCAGTCAGACCAAAAATGGACCATCAGCCAGTGGTGGAATGGGGTTTTAAAAGACCCTAGAAGAGTTTAAAGATTGGCTGACTCTATTCTCTGAAGCGTTTCCTTTTTTTTTTTTTTAACTCTATTCTCCCGTGTGTGTGTGTGTGTGTGTGTGTGTGTGTGTGTGTGTGTATGTGTGTGTGTGACTCCACTGTATTTCAGGTTTAAACTGAGCTACTGTCAAAGTTCTAAACTCTAGAATCTAGAATCTAGAGCCCACATCTTTTCAGCATGAGCATGAAACATGAAGATTTTCAAGTCTTTGCCTCAATTTAAGTTAATGCTACCCCCACTGAGCCTTGATCTCCTATTGCCTTAAGCAGACTGTCTTGCATTTAGATGGATCCCACCAACAGTTACTAGATTTACTCCAGTCATCCTTCATAGGTGACTCTGGTTATGTCTAAATTGTGCCCCAAATTATGCATCTCTGTTGTTGTTAGATAAAATTAGTCAGACTGGTTAAAAGAAAAACCTAACATAGAGACAGCCAATTGGCTGATTACAAAGCAAGCCATTGTAATATGATTGCATCAGAGGTATTTTCAACCCCTACTGTCACTGCAGAATCCCCTCAGTTTCTGGGAAGGGAATAAGGACATGTCATCTTCAACAGTGTCCACAAGGACAGGTGCTAAAAGCTGAGTGGTAGGTAGCTGGTGTAGGGGACAGCACTAGCAGAGCAGAGGTGACACCCAGCCTGTCTAGAGAACCATGGTGGCAGTATGGTCCTTTGTTCTGGCTTCCACCATTGGCACTGGTGCAGGCTCATTTCTAGCATTCAGAGTAGCCCTTGTTCACCAAGCTACCAACCAGTTCCTAGATGCTGGGTTCAAACATGCTAGCTCAGGATTCCTGCACTCCCTGGATCAGAAGCCCTGGTCTATTTCTTTTATCCAGTCCCTTCCCAGAGGACTGGGCAGTCTTCTTTTATATTCCCAAACACAAAACAATATGACGCTGCTCCCTTTCTTGGCAGTGGAGCCATTTGCTCATCCTCCTAATATACCCACTCTTTTATAACATACCCACTCCTTTTAAGTTTAGCCCTCAGTGACTCAAAGGAAAGTTACTCTCCTAAAGTCAATTTGCTAAGTGCTTCCAAAGAAACTTTTTGAGATATATCTTCTGGGTAGGAAAACAGAACTCCAGCAGGGCATGATTCCATACTAAATAAGGGTAAAAACCATTCTTCCATTTCAGAAGTTATGTCTGCCTTTTAATGTTGGGACATGCACAACAGGGCAGTATTTCTTAGTTCTCTCAGACCCTGGGTTTGAAAACAAGCCATCTGAGTTCAAATTGTACAGTGCTGGGGAATATGGGCAATTATTTTACTTGTCTAAGCCTCAATTTTCTTGTTTATACAAGCAGGATTTGTAGCAATAGTCTCCTGATAAAGATTATTGTGAGAATTCCATTAGGTAATGGATTATTGTGAAAATTCCATGAGATAATGCATGTTCTTAGTAGAGAACCTGGCATAGAATAAAATGCACAATAAATAGTTTCTATTATTATTATCTTACTAGAGGCCCGATGCACGAAGATTCTTGCAAGAATGGGCCTTCCTTCCTCTGGCTGCCGGCACCGCCTTCGCTCTGGCTGGAGCCGCCTTTCCGCCTTCCCATGCTGCCCAGAGGCCCTGAGCAGCTGGGGTGGTGCAGAACGCCCCTGGCCACTCAGTGCCTGCGTATGCAAATTAAACCACCATCTTTGTTGGGTTAATTTCCATGCTCACTCCTGATTGGTTGGTGGGTGTCATGAAGGTACAGTCAATTAGCATGTTTCTCTTTTATTAGTGTAGATAGTATCCTGTGCATGCATCAAGCACTCTTGGATATTGTAGAGAGAAGATGAATAGACAGGCATATAATTATCAAGGAACTCTCAGTCCAGTGAAGAAAACAGACATGCTAAGTGTAAGTTCTAGTACAAAGCAGTATATTAGAGGAAAGAATATCCTGTCACAACACTCCTGAGGGAAGGTGAAGATAGAGACTCAGGAATGCTTCACAGAGGATGGACATGTGATCTGGCTATTGAAGGCAAAAGAATAAGAAAGGAAGAAAAAATTTCAGATAATGGAGCACCTATCCACAGTTAAGACTCTTTCTTGCTGTGTTTGGGCAACCTGGATTCACTTGGCATTAAGCTTGAGCTTGGGGTACCTGTGGGTAGGGTGTAGTTTAGAAGTGTGAGAGCCTAGACATGGAGGAGACAGGTCTTGATGGACATTGCTGGTACTTTCTGGGCTATCTTTTATGTATTAAGACTGACAACTAAATGGCATAATTCAGATTTGATAGTTTAGTTCATTAACCCTAACCTGTAGTGGTTCAACCAAGGAGTTAGAGACTTTCATTGAGATCACCTGTTCTCAGATATTAATAAAGATAATAAAGATTACAGGCAATTCTCTTAAAAATTTACCCCAAACCTATCCTTGCCTCAAGTTTTAGAATATTTCATGTCAAAAATTTTCTAGCTTGAGTAATCTGGGATATTTTTGTTTGCTTTTGTTTTAACTGTGTTATTAATACTTAAAACTTAAAATGTTCCTTCTTAAAGAAAAAAATTGTTATAATTTCTTTGAGGGGTATTAATGCTTCTTTAACAAAACTCTGTAATCAGGATGAGAAACTCTTTCTCATGGTCATAATACTATTAAGAGTCTAAAAAGCATGGTCTTTTAGTTAGACTCAGATTTGAGTCCTGCTTCTACCTCCTACTATCCTTATGCCCTGAGGAAAGTTAGAACCTCTCGTTTCTTCATCCTCAAATTGGAAATATTTTTCCTCCCCCTTTAAACAATTTTAATAGACTTTTTGAGCAGTTCTGGATTCACAGCAAAATCTTATATACTATGTGACCATACATGCACAGAATCCCTCGCCATTAACTCTTTACCACTGAGGGATAACTTTGCTGAGTATAGAATTCTAGGTTGGTGATTTTTTTTTCTTTCAACACTAAATATTTCACTCAGTTCTCTTCATTTTTACGTGGTTTCTCGTGAGAAGTTTGCTGTAATTCTTACCCTTGCTCCTCTATAGGTAAAGTGGCTATCCCACTCCACCTCTAGGATTTTTCCAATGTTTTCTCTTAGTAGTTGGTTTTCTGCAGTTTGAATCTGATATGCCCATATCTGTTTTATTTTGTGTTGTATTTTTCCTACTTGGTGTTCTCTGTGCTTCCTTGGTCTGTCATTTGGTGTCCACCATTAATTTTGAAAGTTTTCAACCATTATTCAAATATTTCTTGTGCTGCATTCTCTTTCTTCTCCTTCCTCTATTCCAATTATGTGAAATTATTCCATAGTTCTTGGATGTTCTGGTTTGTTTTTCATTCTTTTTTCTCTTTACATTTCTATTTGAACAGTTTCTATTGGACCTATCTTAGAAATCACTGATTCTTTCCTCAGTTGTGTTCAGTCTACTGATAAGCCCATCAAAGTCATTTGTTACAATGTATTTTATTTCTAACATTTTCTTTTACTTATTTTTTAGAGTTTTCAACTCTCTAACTGCATTACCCATCTGTTTTTGCTTGTTGTCTAATTTTTCCATTAGAGAACTTAACATATTAATCATAGTTATTTTAAATTCCCTGTCTGATAATTTCAATATATGTGTCATACTTGAGTCTGATTCTGATGATTGCTTTGCCTCTTCAGACAATAGTGTTTTTTTCCTGCCTTTTACCATGTCTTGCAATTTTTGTTGCAAGCCTAACATGCTGTATTAGGTATTAAGAACTTTAGATGGGCATTTATGTTAATCTCCCTACAAGAGGGGCTATGTTTAATGTTTACTGTCGCTACATGTGCCAGTACTTAAAATTACTCTAGTGTCCTTGTTTTCATCTCTCCACTTGATTGTGGGCTTTCCTAAGTACTCCTCCTCAGAGGGAATTTGTGTCTTACAGTTCTTTGAGATATAACTCACAGTTATAATTTCAGAGCTCTGTTATTGTGGGGACAGGTATGGGAGGGGGATAACACCATCAGACACAACCTTATTATGTGACATGACCAACAGGCTGCAACTCTATTATATGACTCTATTATATTTATGGTTCAAAACAAGGCATTCACATAGTATGGCTATTGTTGTGTGGGCTGTTATCATTTTTTTTTTATTTGACAATCTAAGAGAAAAGATGTCAGTGCCCTTGATTAAATAGTCAGGTATTGCATATTTTAAAAATTCTTGCAGCACACCGTTTGAAAATCTCTGCCCTATGCACTTCCCTGGCTATGACATTCCCAACCTATTACCTTAAAGCCTTGACATCTGTTGACTATGGTTTCCCCCTTTCCCTACCTTTTAAGTAAGATAAAAATGCTAGAGGAGCATGTAGTGGGAGGGAATTCCTTCCCTCCAGTGGAGATAATTTTTGCAAAGTTTTTTCCTTGGAAAATATGCCTTTATTTTGGAGAAAACTCTGAGACTCTTTTACCATGATTATTTTTCTTCTCTTACCAAAGCCAGAAAAGGATTTTTCGTATATCTTCAATATGGAAATTTGGTATGATTCATAGAGGTAAAGCTCATGAAAGTTTGGGGGCCCCTCTAAGACTGTAGGCTCCTTCCCTCACTCCCCACATAAGACTGTTTCTCGCTGTCATGCTAGTACATATTCAAGTCTTTACCAATTCATCCAAAGTCACCATTTTAAGTGTCTCTACAGTTTATGGTTCTAGTGGCTTCTGTTCCAGGTAGGCAGTTCTGGTCGTGACTCTATGGGCCTGTCTCTATTTTAGGGTGGCTGTTTGTCCTTCAACCTCAGTTCTTTGACTGTTCCAAGAAAAGTGGTTGATCTTTAGATTTCCCAGCTTTTGGTGGTTGTTGTTGTAAGAACAGGAGTGATAACTTACAGGCTCTGTCCACATTGGAGCTGAAACCAGAAGTCCAAGTTGGAAATAAAAATAGTTTGTGTGTCATATTTCTTTGGGCAAGATTCAACAAGACAGTGCAAATAAAGTACATGGCATAGTATCAAACAGAGTAAATGTTTAGTGAATTTTAGCTTTTATTATTACATCAGAGAAGGTTTACAATTTTATTCCTATTAACATATTTAAAAAACTAAATATTTTTCTGCCATGCATTTCTCTAAAAAAAAAAAATCTAAAATAAAAGAAACAATTTTAACTAGACTATGTGAATCTAGCCAAGTAGTACAAGATTAAACCTGAACACCATCCAAATTCTAAATTATACCTCCAGTTCCAAAAATACACAACAATTCAGTCTGGTCATGCTTCACTTATCAAAGCACACTTGCCATTGGAAACAAACATCTCAATTTCTATGATTCAATGATTGTTTTTTAACGTACATTTCATGTGCCAGGTGCCATGTGATATAAATTGATTTCCTCTTTGTGCTTTCTCTGGAATTGTTCAAAGTGTAATGAGAGTGACAGCTAGGCAGATCGCTAATTATAATACTGTACAGTTAACAATGTGGTAAAGCTTAGAAAAGAGTGTTATGGAGTGATTAAGGCAAAGCCTCTGCACTCAGTCTAACTGCATTCAAATCCCAGTTCTGTGGCTTAATCTTGCAGGGAGGCAAAATGTTTAGCCTCTCTTTGCCTCGGTTCACTCATCTATCAAATGGGACTAATGAAACATATACTATATGTTTCAGTGCATGTGGAATGCTTAGCACAGTACAAGGAGCAAACTAAGTGCTTGACAGATTAGCTCCAACAATTAGCTATGAAAAAAATGCTGTTCATGAGGAGGAGTAACTTAAGCTTGCTGGTAGGAACCAAGTCTTGTTTCTAAAGTGATCCCAAATGCCTGGCACACAGTAAGTTCTCAGTACATCAGTTAAATCAGTGAGTGATTAAATGAACGAGTCATTCATTCTGCAGGGAATTAGGGAGGGTGTCCCAAGGCAGCAGATGAGCCTGGTTTTATAGGCTGAGGAAAATGAAGAAAAAGGATTACAAAACTGAGGGGAGGACAGATATATGTCTTGAGAGAGGAAATCGGGAATGATCCAGTATGGCTAGAATTTTGCTTTAGAAAAGAGAACTCAGCTTTTGAGCCAGTGGCCCCAAAGTTTTAGTTGCTTTTCTTAAAATTGCCTGTTCTGCACCCTCCCTCCCTCAAAGAACTAAAAACAAAACTGAACTAAAGGAACCAGGTAATGGGATCAGCATTTAGAATTGTATTTTGATTTTAAAGATTTTTAGGAAGTGGATAAAAATCTATATTGATGTGATCAATTAATTCTATTTCTGTGGGTTTGCTATCTCAAATATACCCATGGAGCTATTAGAATTCAGATTCCTGGCTCTCCACCAGACTTACTGAGTCAGGTTATCTGGGTGCAGGAACAAAGATTCTACATTTTAGACATGTCTCTCAGCTGATTCATTTGCACACTGAAGTTTGAGCACCATAGGTTTCCAAGCAAGGATCTTAAGCTGATGTCCAAGAGCTAAATACGTATTTGATTATTTCTGGTATCTTGGTCTTTGTCCCTAGTATTTCCTCTCACTGGAAATACTTCTCCTCAACTCCACTATTTCTAGATACATTATTTTTATCTCACTATTTATTCTTCCAGGGTTAGTTTATACATGATTCTTTATTAAAAATGTATTCCACAAATAGGGCCTACTATGAGCCAGACAAAAAGACTTCCTTAAAATTTTCCTTCTCTAAGTTAGGTACCATTCTTGCATTCTCCCATGGCACCCTATATTTGATGTCAGCTGAGACAGGTCCCAAACAGGGATCATGTCAGGAATCACTGACATTTTACATTGTGAGAGAGCAGGTTTTCTAACCCTGTTTCAGGAAATCGGAATTTAAATGTATTTTGGAGTGGTAACCGATTTAGAGGCTTTAGTATTTTTGCATAACAATCTTTTCTGAAAAAAAAGAAGAAAAACTAGATTCTTGGGCACTGAAGCAGTTAGCTGAGGCATTGAAATTCACCCAAATTGCCTGACACACTTTTCTCCGCACTCCAACCATGGCCAGTGGATAATTGTAATCCCTCCAAGTCCCTGTGACTGGACTTGCAACACTGGCTTTTCATAGAAAAGGCAGAACGTTGAGTCAATATTCCAGATGTTTCCCATGATCTAGCTGTCTAGTGTGAGGGCAAGACCTCTCCAGATGGTACCTGGAATATTTAATGTGCCTGGATGTTGGCTGCCATCTGTACACCGAGGCTTAGAACCTAACAGGTGTCAGTCAATACCACGTTGTCTGTTAATTAGAGATTGACTTGAGTACATTTTGTCCATGGAATGCCTGCTGCTTCAGTAATCATCCAGCCAGACACTTACCTGAATATTCATGGTCACTTAAGGCACTGGGCACTCCCATGCTGACTAATCGTTTAATTCTTCCTACCTACTCTTCAGCATCTGATCTTGCTGTCTCTTCTTTTCTAGGCATTTATTATTTCCCTTTTCAAATTCTAAAGATCTCTGGAAAGAACACTACAAAAACAGTTTGATGGTTGTCTGAATTTCTATTTGCTGCTGAATAAAGTCACCTGGCACACCTTTGCTTGTATGTAGTATGATCTCCTCCACTGGAGCAGTCATATGTGCTTCATAAACCTGTAGGAAAAAGCCTAAAATATTTACCACAGCTCAGAGGCCATGCAAGATCATTTCATTGGTCTCCTTTTCACTTCTGTCACACTTGCTTTCTTTATTTCTGAAGTAGCATTTCTTCTGTGCCATCTAAGCCTTCCCACGTTCCTGGATCTCACTTTCCCGCCCTCTCTGACTCATTACATCTCACTCAGCTCTGAGATTAAACCTTTTCTCAGAGAAGATGTCCCGAGAGCCCCAAATAAGGTAAACTTGCCTTATCTGAACTCCTACATTATACTGGCTTGCTTGTTATCTAATGCACCTCATTCATAATTATTTATTGGCATTTTCCCCCATCCTATCTAATAAAAGAATAATATGCAAATTGACTGTCACTCCAACACACAAGATGGCCGCCACAAGATGGCCAGCAGGGGAGGGCAGTTGGGAGGGACCAGGCCTGCAAGGGAGGGCAGTTGGGGGTGATCAAGCCTGCAGGGGAGAGCAGTTAGGGGTGACCAAGTCGGCAGAGGAGGGAAGTTGGGGGCGACCGGGCCTGCAGGGAAGGGCAGTTAGGGGTGACCAGGCCTCCAGGGAAGGGCAGTTAGGGGTGACCAGGCCTGCAGGGGAGGGCAGTTAGGGGCAAACAGGCTGGCAGGGGAGTGGTTAGGGGGTGATCAGGCTGGCAGGCAGAAGCGGTTAGGGGCAATCAGGAAGGCAGGCAGGTGAGAAGTTAGGAGCCAGCAGTCCTGGATTGTGAGAGGGATGTCCGACTGCCTGTTTAGGCCTGATCCTACCTGAATCGGGCCTAAACGGGCAGTCGGACATCCCTTGAGGGGTCCCAGATTGGTGAGGGTGCAGGCTGGGCTGAGGGACACCCCTTCCCCCGGGCACGAATTTCATGCACTGGGCCTCTAGTATATTATATTATCCTGAAGGTCTACAACTGCATGTGGCTTTAAATGCACATCCCAGTATCTGGCCCATAGTTGGCACTCAGTTAAATGTTTGCAAATTAGAGAACGAAAATTCAAGTACAGGTTTAACTTGGTAAGTTTAGGATCAATGTAATAATGTAGCAATATTGAATCAATGTTTCAATTGAATCAGTGATTTCATATCAATGAATATTTTCTTGACTATTTTTCCTATTTGCCAAGCACTGTGTGACATGCAAAAAGAGTAATAATCTCTTTTCTCAAAGAATTTATCTAGTTGAAATACTTGCTAGATGATGACCAAGATGACAATGTATAACTTTTGCAAATTTAATCTGTAGTAATGCAGTCCTATTAATAACTAGATGAATGATTTTTATTTTTTCTTTCCCTTTGTTGGTTTCACCATGACCAGGGTTTATACTAGTATGGAGATTTAGGATGTTGGGTACTCAGACTTTTCCTCTGGGGTTTAGGTGTTCTCTTCATTGTAAGAAATAATTGGTCCTTACTTGCCTTTATTGCCTCCTGCCTTCTCCCCATCTCCAGCAAGCTCAGTGGTTCCACTCTCTTCCAGGGAGCATATCTATGGGCCAGGGAAGAGAGAGGAGAAGCTTCTCTCCCCTTTCATGATACATGGATCACCGGCCTGTCTATGGCTTCCTTCTTGGATTGAAGATGATTGGGGGATGTCTGCAGATTAGAAGGGATAGATTGAGGTCAGGCTTCGAATTGCTGCCATGCCTGTGTGATCAAGATCAATAAGCACATGGCAAACTAAATCAGCTTCATGGTCTTCAACATGGCATCAAACCTCTCTGTATCTCAGCTAATTCATCTGTTAATACCACCCCTCTCTTAGAGCTTCTGTGGAAATTTTGGGAGATGATGTATGTTTCACAGGAGTTATATTTTTAAATGACTAATAAATTTTACCTTTTAACCTTTCAGAATGCAAGGCCTTTTCCTTAGTTGCAGGGGCATCTATCTTAGGAACTGCTAGAAAGGGGGTGTGGGTATGGGGAAGGAAGCATTAGAATTTGTTTCAGAAAAAATACAAAGAAACGGAGGGGGTATATTCCACCTCTAACATTCAAAATATGATTATTCAGAAAGGCTTGACTTGCTTCCTGGATGTTGCCTGAACACTACCCTAAGTGACTATTTAAATTATTATTAAGCTCCAAATTAGATTGGAACAAAAGTTGTTATTTTTTTGTTCTTAACCATTGGAAGGAAGACCAGATAAATTATAGTCAAATTGAATAAGCTATATTTGCTCTGCACATCTGGTTTGAAAGCTGAATTAAATTTGTGCCTAGCACAGTTATTGGAACATAATAAATAGTTATGCTTATTATTATACTAGAGGCCCGGTGCACAAAATCCATGCACAGGTAGGGTCCCTAGGCCTGGCCAGCAATCAGGGCTGATAGGGGCCTTCTGGCTGCCGGCTGGGGCCTCCCTTCCCCACCTGACAGCTGAACTCCCGATCTCCCAAGGGGACACTTTGCCTATTAGCCTTTTATATATATAGATCTGCCAACTAAATTTATAATAATTAGAATAGAAGTATACAAAGCAAAAAAAAAGTGATGCACAGTCAACAAACAATTTATATTTAACTTTTTCTGGTAACACAAAGCAAAGAAAATTACTTTAGATTGAGATCTTATTACAGGCAGGAGTGTGCCTTATTCCTCAGTGTATCTCCATCACCCTCCAGAGTCCTTAGAACAAAGTTGGCATTCAGTAAATGAATGAATTGACAAGTTACTCCAAAGGTGGGCATACCAAGACCCAATTCTGGAGAAGCAGAACTACTGACCTACCAAACTTACTGGGAATGGTGTTTAGTGGTTATATCAAAAGAACACACCCCCTGGTAGGTGGTTCTAAATCCATGAACTAGTTGTGTAACCTGGCCAAGATATTTAACCACTCATACACCAGCTTCTTATATCTGCAAAATGGAACAGATTATCTGCCAACCTTGAGGTTTGCTATGAGAACAGAATGCAAACATTGTATGTGAAAGCAAAACAAATGCTAGAAATTTGACATGCTGTTTATTCCCAAGAAATCTTAAGATGAATAGGCCACCTGTGGAACTCTGAGACTTGGCTGTTGTTTCACTCCTGGAAGGACAAAGGCATTTAAAGAGATTATTTCATTACTAGAGGCCCGGTGCACGAAATTCATGCACGGGGAAGTGGGGGTCCCCTAAGCCCAGCCTGCACCCTCTCACAATCCGGAATGCCTCCGGAGATGTCTGCCTGCCAGTTTAGGCCCGATCCCACATAAATCCCTGTGAGATCGGGCCTAAACTGGCAGTCAGACATCCCTCTTACAATCCGACACTGCTGGCTCCTAACTGCTCGCCTGCTTGCCTGATCACCCCTAACCACTCTGCCTGCCTGCCTGATTGCCCCTAACCATGCTGCATGCCTGCCTGTCTGATCACCCCTAACCACTCTGCCTCGGCCTCCACCACCACAGCTTCATCCGGAAGGTCATCTGGAAGGATGTCCGGAATGATGTCTGGAAGGTCATTCGGCTGTTCGGTCTAATTAGCATATTACGCTTTTATTATTATAGACTAGAGGCCCGATGCATGAAAATTCATGCAAGAGTAGGTCTTTCTTCCCCCGACTGCTTGCACCAGCTTCCTTCCGGCACCCAGGACCCGGGCTTCCCTCCTCTGGCTGCCCACAGGCACCCAGGACCCGGGCTGGCTTCCCTCCAGCCCCGGCTTCATTAGGAAGGACATCCGGAAGACGTCTGGTATAATTAGCATATTACCCTTTTATTATTATAGACTAGCGTTCCCGTTGCAGGAAAAATCCTGCAATAGGGTTTCCTGCTGCACTCTACCCCGCCCTGCCTGCTCTCCTCCCTTATCACCCGCCCCGCGCTCTCCACCAGCCCACCTGCTTTTCTAACTTCTCCGCCAGCCCACCTGCTTTTCTAACTTCTCCACCAGCCCGCTCTCCTTCCTTCTCCCCCGGCCCCGCCTCCGCTCCTCCCTTCTCCCCCGCCCCGCCTTCTCCGCCAGCCCACTCTCCTTCCTTCTCCCCCGGCCCCGCCTCCGCTCCTCCCTTCTCCCCCGCCCCGCCTTCTCCGCCAGCCCGCTCTCCTTCCTTCTCCCCCGGCCCCGCCTCCGCTCCTCCCTTCTACCCCGGCCCCACCCCTTTTCCCCCGGCCCCGCCTGCTCAACTTCCTTCTCCCCCGGCCCCGCCTCCGCTCCTCCCTTCTCCTCCCCCCGGCTTGCTTGCTTCTCTGCAGCTTTGCTCCCTTCTGCAGCTCTTGGCTTCTTTCTACTCTGTCTTGATATGCAAATTAGCCGCCATCTTTGTTGGGGTAATTTGCATATTCATCCTGATTGGTTGGTGGGCGTGGCTTGGGCGTAGCGATGGTGCGGTCAATTTGCATATTTGTCTTTTATTAGATAGGATTCTCTTCTGCCTACGATTTAGATAAGGTACATTCTTAACACCTTTTTTTACTTTTATTTTTCATAAAATTGAGTGTGTAGCTCCCCAGAGAATACAGGAAGCCAGCTAGAGAATATGATTTGAAGTCATTTTTCTTATTTTTAATCAAAACTTTATTCTTATTAAAAGTTTCTAAATTTCTGGCCTCAGTTGACTTAAGACCAGAGTGAAATTAATTTTATGACTTCATGACAGAGCCAAACGTCTATTCTTGAAACTTCAGTCAAAAACATATGAGGCAATTTGAACAGACTCCAATGTAGATATTGGTCCAGTAATAACCAAATCCAAGCCTCCACTGATATCCATGTAGCTTCTGCCTTCTCCACATCTGTGGCTTTGCTACACACAGTGCCTTTGCCTAGAATAAGAATGAGCAATAACAGACTTCAGAAAATTTCACTATAAAGCATAGTAAAAACAGCATAATATCTCTAAAAACCTACCCTAAAATCTCAGTACATCAGTGTTAATGAATTCTTGATATGCACACACCCTTATAGCTCAACTATGTTACCATCTCCCTTACGTCAACTGTCTCTCCCAATCAGTAGTCTTAAACAAATAGCTCTCAGTTAATCTGTTCCACATAGTAGTGCTGTAGGGATAACACCAAATTTTGAGCATAGATTATTAATTATTTTGGCTTCCCAGAATCTATTTTTTTTTAACTTTTACTTTTCCTTTGAAGAACCTCCACTGTTTTCCCTTAGTTCCCATAGTTTGGGTGGGCCAGACCCCAATCTGAGATATATAAATGGGCATGCGAGCTAGGCCTAAACTAACCAGAAACCCATTCCCTTTGGCTCAGGATTTGGTTCAGGGATGTGTTCATGACCTGAATTGAGCTGCAGGGGTACTTTAGCAGCTGAGATATTCCTCCTGATTTTTACCTGCCACATATGGGTGTGGGACCAGCCCATTCTGCATCTCTGCCCCTCCTACCAGTCTGGATGTGCTTTCTTCTTTGAATTTCTAGTTGTAGGACTTCCATTCAGGTAGATTTCAGGTGATTCTGAATGTTGATATATATTTTTTTAGTTTACTTGTAATTTTGATATGGTTATGGGACTTTTAAAAAATTATTATTTGAATCTGGGAGGATTTAGGCCTGGAGCTGATATGTTACCCTGTGAGGTTTTATTTTATATTTTATTTTATTTATTTAATTCTATCCAAAGCTCCATAAAATCTCATAAGTGGGGAGCCCAGGCCATAGAGAGGCTCAGTCCCCTGTCTGAGGTCACACATTAAGTGGCAGGATTGACACCACATCTTCCTCCCTCACCTCTGGTTCTAAACCACTCTCTAGCCTGACTTCCCTGTTCCCTAGCTTTAAATTATAGCACTTCAAACAGCCCTATCGACACATTCACATTTCTTCCTCAGCCATGTGAGGTTTTAGATTAAAACTATCACAGGGTGGGAGGAGGAAGAGAATAGAACCAAGAGATGGAAAGAGAACATACTGTCTTTGAGCCTCCAAATCCAATTATACCTGAAGCTACTTGCTTCCCTGATACACAAGCTAATGATTTTCCTTTTAAACTGAGCCATTTTGAATTGCACTTTCTATCTATTGTGAGGTACTTGCCCATTTTGGCATTGAAAGTCCTGTATCCCAGGAAACCCCTCTGTCCTGGGTAAACTGAGATGGCTGGTTACTCTGTCCATTGCCAACAATGGAGCCCATATTGGTGCAAATGCAGATGATACACTACTTCCTTACCACTGAAGCTATCTGACTTTATAGTGCTGTGTATTGATAGAATGTTGAACTAAGTGCCTCAAGTGATATGGGGCAGATTTTGGCACAGTTTGCTGTAAGAAATAAGGTGATAGAACAAAGTCAAAGAAGCCAAAACTAAGTTAATGTATGAAAGAAAGATTGAGTTTTTACTGGAATATCGGAGGACTTTGCCTCTGAGTATCTAAAATGACAGGGTCAAGGCAGTAAAGAGTTGTGGTCAATGTAGACATTTTTTTTTTCTGCAGTATGTTATTGTAATCATTGTTGACTTAATTTATTACCATTTTACATTTTTTCATTAATTCATTAAAAATTCCAGTTTTCAAACATGTGTCATGACAATGAAAAGATACAGAAAAACTGACTTAACCCTAACACTTTCTCCCTTGAAGTATAGTTTGTATATAGATCTTACTTTCGCTTTCTAATTTTAAGATTCTTAAGGGCAGACATAAGTTTTGCTTATCTTAAGTTCTCCTTCCACACCAAATTCAGTATCAATATGGTTGTCAGCCTAATATTTCTGGAACAAATTTATCTGAATTTCTTAGGGCATAATAAACTTACTTAAAGAGTTTGAAGGAGTTTACAATACTTTAATTAATATGGATTATTTTCAGTCATTACATTCTGGGGATTGTTTGAGATGGCTAGATCATATTGGCAGGGGTTCTAGTTAACCACTGGGAACCAGAAAAGCTGCAGATGCATTTTCAATATTTGATTCTTAGTGTATAGAGGCTTGTGTCTGCAATGAAGAATTTCAGAAGCGGTAGATCTATTTGATGCCAGTGGGGGTGAGATTTGTTAGGTAAGAGAAATATAATAAAATTTCTTTTTTTGGAGACAGAAAAAATAAATATGGCTAGAGATCCAGAAAGGAAAAGAAAAACACATCACTCTATAAAAAGTCAAAGAGCTCTCTATTCTTATCATGGCTAATGATTCTGAAGCTAAAAATCAGAGACTGTAATCCTATGACTAGAAGGTTATTTTTAAGAAATCTTTACTGGAATTTAAATGAGTCAAGAACTTAAATCTTTTAAATTTAACTTTATGTGATATTTGGGTTCAAGAATTCCCACAGTACTATACAAACCCACACAAGTAATAGCATAAGGCATCTCTATATACATAGGATTATATATCCATTTATATAAATGCATTTATATAAGTACATGTATTATATTTAGAAGAATTTTAAACTAATGCCTATAGATAATTGTATTTAAAAGTTTAAGAGAAAGCAAATTGCATCAATGTGACTCAGTAGTATTGAATCTCTCTCTGATTCCAGCAACTCCCTCAAAGGCTGCAGACTTAGAGTCAGATAATTCTGCTTCTTGGAGTTTCAGGTCACATCAGGGTTTAACATCAGTTCACACAGCTGAGACTGCCTTCTTCCAAGATATACACACCCTTAAGGTTCTGTGCAAGCCAGGCTAGTTATTCCTCACTGTCCACAGCTCCCTTCTTATTGAACTTGCTTTGCCTCCTTCCCAGGAGTCAACTTCATAACTGGGAGAGAGGGACTATGATGGCCTATTTAAGGCCCTGGATCCTGTGCTCAAATTCTGGTTCAGCCATTATTATCTCCATCGTTTTCTTATATTTTTTCATATATTATCTCATTTCTTTATCTTATAGGACCTCATTTTAACCTCGAGAGAGGTTAGTCATAGTAACTATTTTGGGGTGTAATGAAAGAAGAGGATTAGTACTTAGACTAGTCATGAAATGAATGTTAGCTGCTGCTACTTTGACCCCAGCACTGTCCCCTTTAACAACAGACAATTGGATCAGGAGTGGCTACCTCCCTGGGAATAAGATGCAGTATAGCAGAGTCAATTAGCAAAGAGCGTTAGACCTGAAAGGGAGCTTATAAAAATCAGAACAGAGATCATCATGCTTGAGTCCTGATAAACAAGGAGGGAAAGCTTAGTTTGAGGGGAGCTAAAGGATGCAAAGTGTTATACATAACATTCTACATGTATTATTAACTCATTTAATTTTTAAAACAACACCATGAAATATATACTGTTATATACAACTAGAGGCCCGGCACATGAAATTCGTGCACGGGTAGGGTCCCTAGGCCTGGCCTGCAGTCAGGGCTGATCTTCCTCAGCTGTCGGCTCCTCCCCCTGCCACCGCTGCTGGTCACCCTCTGTGTGTCGGATGACCTGTGGGGTGATGGAGCCCCGGTGCCGCCCACATCAGCCGCCAACCACCCCAGGTTCCCGGTTCCCCATCAGGCGATCAGAGCCTGCTGGCCAGGGGGAGGGACCAAGAGGTTGGCCAGCAGGCCCCAATTGGGGCCTGCGGGCTGCGGGCAGCTCCTGCATTGATTGTCTGCCCCCTGGTGGTCAGTGTGCATCATAGCCAACCAGTCATTCCGCCGTCCAGTCAATTTGCATTTTATGCTTTTATATATATAGACTTTACATAAGAGAAAACTGAGGCACAGGATGGTTAGAATTCAAACTCAGGAGGTCTAGCTCCAGAGACCACCCTCTTACCTACTACATAGACTGATGCTGAGTAAATAAATGAGAGAGATGCATAGAGGGAGGAATAGAGCATAAAGGGCAGGGAGAGCCTGGCTGCATGTCTCATAAGGTCCATTTCCTACTCAGGGATTCAGTGAGATACTATTATAACATTTCAATAAATGTTCTTCTTATGCTCTGTCTATCTGAATGGCTTACTCCTATTTGCTGATTCATGACTCAGACTTCTGTCTTCTTAGTGACTTAGAGTCTAAATTGACCAAGGAGACATCATACCTACACAGCAAAGTCCTGGAGGCACTTGTCAACGGTGAACCAACCCTCCAACATGGAAGGCTGGAGAAAGAACTCAGGTGCCGGATATAGTTAGGTTTAAGATCCATCCGGCCACAGAAGGAGCAAAAAGCGCAGGCCATTGTTGAAAAGATGAAATGGTTCCCTCCACTTTAGAACTAAGGTTGATTGAAGAACAGAGGTGCCAACATGCCTTTGTTGCCTCTCAATGTCACCTCAGATAATTTACATTCTTGGCTTCTCAAAAATATTCTTCAGTGCCAGCTTTCTCTGTTAAAATGAATGGGTAGTTTGAATTGGGCAGGAGATATTTTAAATCAGGAATTCAGGCATCTCCATGGTGACCCAAGTCACCAAAATAGGTCAGAGCCAGACTATGTTTAAAAAAATCACTGGGAAGTTAGGGGAAAAGGAGAAAGGCTGCTGGG
Organism: Cnephaeus nilssonii; assembly: GCF_951640355.1. Classification (NCBI taxonomy): domain Eukaryota; kingdom Metazoa; phylum Chordata; class Mammalia; order Chiroptera; family Vespertilionidae; genus Cnephaeus; species Cnephaeus nilssonii. The sequence continues at coordinate 83,578,991 of NC_137076.1, read as the reverse complement.
AAGTTCCAAGAAGAAAGAAAAAGGAAAGAAAGAAGCAGCAGCCTATTGGTTTTTCATGTGAACATGTGATTCATTGAAACCTTTAAAGAATTGAAAACATTACCTCTGGCGGCCTGACTGCCTCTCAGTGGTGGCAAATGTCACTTGGAGAAATGCCGGAATGGAAGAGAAGAACATTACATTTGACCCATCAAGTATGGTGGCTATTGAAAGGAAAATACTGACAAAAAGGTCTCTGAGCCTACACACTTTGCTCTGGTTGTCCCAATATTTTATTTCATTTCTTTAGTTTTGTCTAAGCTTTGCTCAAATCCGAGGTGCACCGAGCAGCCAGATTCCAGGCTTGCTGGCTGTGAGCTATGCCTCATTCCTCATGTATGAACTCAGTTTCAGAATGAATCTCTCCGAATGGAAAGAAACAGGCAAAAAACCCATGGAAATTTGTACATCTAAGTTCATGTGCAAATTAAGGAAAATAGACTGACGTGAATTTGGAATAACAAGATGGATTTTCCCCCTTAGGCAGTACAGAAAAGATTAAATTCACAACCACAATAAATGTCAAGCTAATGAACTACTACAAAGCACCATTTTTCACTACATGTCTAATCCCTTTTATGAACAAAACTAATTGGGAGTATTGTAAAGACTTCAAAATGTAAAAATCCAGGAATTTTTAAGCTATGGTGATTATTGCCTACTACAATATGAGCAAGCATTTTTATTTTCCTACCTGCCACCCTTTATGTTCCACTCTTATTCGCCGATTTTTCAAGCTCCCAGCTCACTTTGCCCATTGTTCTCTCCACTCCAACATGTGTCTTTCACATACTGGATGAGTATTGCATTTGGAATTGGAATCAGGAGAGAGAAGTCAGGACTGAGGGAAAAACTGGGGTATGTTAGAGGATGCATGGGAGAGAAATGGGCCCATAGGCTGGAGAAGAAGGACCTAAAGGACTGACTTCATGGACATGTGATCTGTGTAGTCACCTAGGGCCCTTTGCTTAGAGGGGACACATCTTGGTTTAATGCTCTAATGTCACCATCTTGAAATTTTTAATTATTTTGAACAAGGGTCCTTGCATTTTCTTTTTGCATTGGGCCCCAGGAAGGATATAGCTGGTTTTGAGAGCCAATGGGAAAGGAATTTCTAGTGAGATATTCTTAAGAGAGGCAGAAGATAGCAAGCAGATAAAGAGTGACACAGTTTCTGGTGACAGAAAAATCTAGGAAGACACCATGGGCAAGGGTGGCTGAGATGGAGAATGATCATTTGAGATAAGGAACTGAGAAGCCGAAATGTGGAGTCACCAGTCAGGATGACAGAAGTAGTTCTGGAGGAGAGGTAAGTCAGGTGCCCAAGTCATTGGTGAATGAAGGAGAAATACAAGAAGCTCAGAAGGTAACGGAAGGAGTAGGAATGACAAGTCTGAAAGTTTTAATGTGAATGATTTTTCAATACTGGGAGGAGGTTTCAGTTTGGCCTGTGAAAGGGAACCAGGAGAAGCCTGCAGCCAGGGTCAGTGTGCGAGTGCCACGTTGGATTGAGATCCAAGCCAGAATGCAGAGGCAAGGGGAGACGTCATTGAGGATGAACTTGTCTACATGTGGACAGCATGTAGATCATCACTGTTTAGTGGTGAGTGTGTTTTCATGCAACATATCTCTGAGGTGGCACAACACCCATGATGGGACCAAATAGTTCACTGGATAGTGAGAGTCCATTCTTAAAATCCCATCCCCAGACATCTGCCTCAAAGCAATGCTGAGGACAGACTCGGAGGTGGTTATTCTAAGAATAGATGGGAGCTGCCATCCCTGGCTGCTGAAAGCTGGGCTCGGAGGGTGCTGAGTCTGAGCCCCGCTTTCTGTCTTCGTCTGCATAGCCTTTCTTTGCCTGCAGCATCTTTGCATGGTGCCAAGTGGCATCTGTGTCAGTCACATTCATAAAATAAGAAGGAACAAGATGTGGTCACTGACTGGGAGCCTTCAACCAGAAAATTAGAGCCCACAGTAAAAAAAAAAAAATTTAGGTAAGCAAAAGGACAGGACCTCTGTGTTACATTTAGTGTGAAATAATGCTACTCAGGACAAAGGATAACCATTCAGAGAGAAGTATACAAAGAAAAATTTATACACTTTTGTATATAAATATACAAAGAAAAATTTAAGTAGCAGTTTCTAGATCTAGGCAAGTTAGTCAATAATTCACTTTGGAGGAACTGACTAAGGTCTAATTTGGAACAATTTTGATAATACAGTTATTGTTTTGTTTTGTTTTTGTTTTTTTACTTTTTAAATTGAATTTATTGAGGAGGCATTGGTTAATAAAATTACATAGGTTTCAGGTATACCATTTTATAGTACATCACCCATGTATTGTATTGTGTGTTCACCACCCCAAGTCAAGTCTCCTTCCATCACCAGTTATCCCACCCTTTACCCTCCCCCACCTCCCCCCAACCCACTTTAACTCTGGTAATCACCATACTGTTGTCTGTATATGAGTTGTTTGTTTTTTGTTCTGTTTTTGCTTAATTACAGTTTGTATGATTACCAAGTTTGGCCCTTTCACCAAATCTGTTTGAACTGTTAGATATCATCTTGTTGGTGAAGGTGATAGTGGCAAAAGTGAAGAGCCAGGCCGGCTTTTCTTAAGAAAATGACTCATAACATTGTTATGTCTACTGTATTCTGGAATGGGTCTTTGGATGAGCTTCTCCAGTACATGAATTGCCAGTCATGTCAGTCAGTTTATTGAGAGTGTGCAAACTGGGTGACATGCAGACAAAACATCTGATTAATTTCATGATTTGCTCCATATTTGTGGCAATACGCAGGCCCAGGATAAGTTTAGCTGCTTGGGTAGATTTGACATATAACATCAACAACAAATTCCCAGTGTTGACTTCTCATATATCAGATGAGTGGTTGAGCTTGAAATTCTTTAAAATCCTACCCAGCCCCCAAATACTAGGATTCTGATCCACTGCAGCCCCCTGGTCCAAATTTACATATCATTGCAAATAGAAGAAGAAGGGAGATAGGCTAATTAGTGTGACTTTAAATTGAGAATGAGGAAAGCATTTGTGTTGCCTCATTGGAGTATGAATGGAGTCTTAGAAGAAGACAAACCCAATCTCATAAGGTTATTGTGGCCATTAAATGAGATATTGCATGCAGAAACTGAGGCTTGGAAGGAATATATGCCTTCTGTTGAACACTAGTTGGAAGAGAACTCAAATCTAGGTTGTAGGTTGGGGCCAAGACAGAATTCACTCTAACTAGTTTAAATAGAAAAATAATTTATTTAAGACTTCTAGGTAACTCACAGATATGGAGACTATACAAATGGGGAGGGGGGGGGAATATCAAATAAACCTGTGACTACTGCAGTGGACTCCTAGTTACTGTAGCTGGCAGGCACATTCCCAGCAGCCCATTTCCTCCATGGTTCTTACCAGATCTCCCCCACTGCTTTCCCTGGAAGCTGGCCTCCTCTGTTACACTGGAAGGAATTCTTCTCTCTCCCTGCTTCTTCGCGTCCCTAGCTTGCAATCTAAGTCACATGTGGAAGCGCCTGATTGTTGAAGCCTGTCCACTGCCTGTGGTCCAACTTCAAGAGAGTTAGAAAGTGAAATTCCAGTGTCTATCTTGGAGAGATATGGACTCCAAAGGTGGGGAATGTTTCAAACATTGGGAGGTCATTCAAAGGGTACTGGACTCCCCCAAATAATAACAAATAGTTCCTAAATATAGTGCTTCGTATTCATAAAGCTGACAAAGTAAAAATAGCTTTCATATTCTTTTCATTTGATTTTTTTTTTAAAGAGTAATAGGGAGAAAGACATAATCTCAATTTTCCCAAAAGGAGAAACCATTTTTTTCAGGTGTGAAAAGTCTACAAAAGTTAAGGACTTGACTTGTCCTCTAGCTAATGAGGGCAGAGCCAGTGCTTAAACTAAGCCCTCCAGGTTGGAGGTCCTTGATTTACCATCATTGGCCTTCTTCTTACTTAGTCAAGATGGTATTTGCCATTGAACATTTACAAAGAGTCTGTTATTTATGAAATTCTGAAAAATTGAAAAGTAAAACAAAAACACACTTGAACAATTAAAAATGGAACTGCTTTACGACCCAGTGAGTCCATTCTTGGAATATATCGGAAGAAACCCGAAACACTAATTTGAAAGAATATATTCACCTCTATGTTCATTGCAGCATTATTTACAACTAGTAGCCTGGTGCACGGATTCTTGCACATTGAAAGGAAATTAATTAGAAGAAATATTTTAATATCGCTATTCTCCCTTTCTCTATAATAGAAGTGTCAACCAAATTCATGATTGACAATGACAGATCGAAACATGCGTGTGCGATTGGCACCAGTGAGAGCTTTATATGTATCATATATGCGCAAGTCAACTTAGCCTTTTATATATATAGAATAAACTTGCTTAATTAGACCTGCTTTCTGATATAGCTAAACATTTTCTAGCCCAGTGAACACCCCAACTTCTCTTTCAGGTAATTGTCAGCAACACAGCAATAAATATCAACATGAAGCAGATGATTATTGTAGATCACGCAGGGAGAACAAAAGGTAAAATGTTTAACTGCAGCAGTGTTTGACTATATTCTGTGCAGTGAGAAAACCTGAAGTCATTTTCAAGGTCACCATTTCTTACTTCTTTTCAGTCGGATCTAGTTTCTAAACTTTCTAAATCTCCATTTTCTGGCTAATGAAAAGAAAATAAGATTGCACCAAGTCTCCTATCTACCTACTCCAGGACTTCTGTGAAGATCAAATGAGATGAGACATGGGAAAACATTTCACAGACATTTGGTTAAAGTGTGGAATGTTTGTACCTGGATATAAAGCAAGTCATGTTCTTGGGCTGAAGAAATGGCAAGGAGGCTAGTCGACGCTAGGGAGAGGAAGCCAGGTGTTGCTATGTGACATCGTTACCCAGATGGTCCGACACTTAGCATATTAGCCTTATATATATAGATAGCCAAGATTTGGAAGCAGCCCAAGTGCCTATCAGTAGAAGAGTGGATTAATAAAACTATGGTACATTTAAACAGTGGACTACTACTCAGCTATAAAAAGAAGTCAATCCTACATTTTGTGATAGCATGGATGGCCCTAGAGAGTATTATGCTAAATGAAATAAGCCAGTCAGAGAAAGATAAGTACCATATGATTTCAGTCAAATGAACAAAATGAACTATCAAGCAAAATATAGACAGATCCATAGATAGACAGAAGGCTGACAGTTGTTGGTGGGGTGGGGGATTTGGGGTTCTGCTTAGTGCAGTGTGGAAGGATTGAGAAAAAAGAAAAAAGAGAAAAAACTCATGGACAAGGACAACAGTGTGGGAATGGCTGGGGGTAGTGCAGTGGGGGGAGGAGGTAGAAGAGGATATAAGGGAGATAAATGGTGATGGAAGGAGACTTGACTTGGGGGGTGAACACATACTGCATAGATGATGTGTTATGGAATTGTGCAACTGAAACATGTATAATTTTGTTAATCAGTGTCACCCCAATAAATTCAATAAATAGGAAAAAATCCACACCTGAATCTCACCACCCGGAGAAAACCACTGCTAATATTTTTATCATAAAAATTAAAATCAAAGATATGTAGTGGTCCATTTGTTGCTTTTCCTCTTAACATTCTAAAAGGGACTTATCTCCATGTCATCCAAAGTCTTCTAAAACATAACTTAAATGACTATATAGTACAGGGATGGGAAAAAGTAGTTTTATAGATGTAATACAAATAAATAATAATAAATAAATAATAATACAAGAATAAACTCATGTACTCACATCTGTAAACCTACTTTTACCCAAGCCTCTAATTTCATTATTCATATAAAACATAATTTACTTAATTATATCTTAGTTCTTGGACCCTTATAACTGGAGTTTTGCTATTATAAATATCGGTGATAAATATTTTAATATAAATTTTATATATATTAAATATAAATACATATAGATGGCTAGATGACTATTATATCATGTAATCTATATATATAAAAGCCTAAGCGACTGAATGACTGAATGACCAGTCGACCAATTGCTATGATGTGCACTGACCACCAAGGGGCAGATGCTCAATGCAGGAGCTGCCCCCTGGTGGTCAGTGTGCACCCATAGCCAACCTCCCATGGCCCCTCCCCGCACTGGCCAACATCCCGTGGCCCCGATCAGCCCTGATCGCCTACCAAGCCAAGGGACCACACCCGTGCACGAATTTGTGCACCGGGCCTCTAGTAACATATATAAGTAGAGGCCCGGTGCATGAAATTCATGCACTCAGGGGGGTGCCCTCAGCTTGGCCTGTGCCCTCTCGCAGTCCGGGAGCCCTCCGGGGATGTCCGACTGATGGCTTAGGCCCACTCAGGGCCTCTGGCTGAGCGGCACTCCTCCTGTGGGAGTGCACTGACTACCAAGGGGCAGCTCCTGCGTTGAACCTCAGCCCCCTGGTGGTCAGTGCGTGTTACAATGACCAGTCGTTCCGCTGTTTGGTCGATTTGCATATTGGCCTTTTATTATATAGGACTAGAGGCCTGGTGCATGAAATTCATGCACAGGGGGTGTGTCCCTCAGCCCAGCCTGCACCCTCTCCAATCTGGGACCCCTCGAGGGATGTCCAATTGCCCGTTTAGGCCCGATCCCAGTAGGATTGAGCCTAAATGAGCAGTCGGACATCCCTCTCACAATCCAGGACTGCTGGCTCCCAACTGCTCGCCTACCTGCCTTCCTGATTGCCCCTAACCGCTTCTTCCTGGCAGCCTGATCACCCCCTAACCACTCCCCTGCCAGCCTGATTGATGCCTAACTGCTCCCCTGCCAGCCTGATTGCCCCTAACTGCCCTCCCCTGCAGGCCTGGTCACCCCCAACTGCCCTTCCCTGCAGGCCCGGTCACCCCCAACTGCCCTCCCCTGCTGACCTGGTCACCCCTAACTGCCTTCCCCTGCTAGCCTGGTCACTCCTAGCTGCCCTCCTTTGCAGGCCTGATCGCCCACAACTGCCCTCCCCTGCTGGCCATCTTGTGGCGGCCATTTTGTGTCCATATGGGGGTGGCCATCTTGTGTGTTGGAGTGATGGTCAATTTGCATATTACCTCTTTATTATATAGGATGGGCTTATTTTCGTTGTTAGAAGGATTGGCTCTGGATCGAGACCACCTGGCATAGATTCCTGACCTTACTATTGGCTTCTTTAACATTGGGCAAGTTAGCTAGCATCTCTGTGATTCTCGTACTGTATCTGTATAAGAGAGACCATAAATTTATATAGTTGTTGTGAGTTAGTGAAATTAATATGAATTAATAAGATGAATGCCTGACAAAGGAAATGCTCAAGCAATCTTTATTGTTACTATTACCCATTATTTTCTATTATGCTGTTTTATCTTCCCTCATCTCTGAAAATTTTCCCTTACCCTCAATTATTTCTTACTCTATTGCTCCAAATGTTCTAGCTTGCTCCTTAAGAATTCCTGTAATTCTCAGGCATCTCTCTGTTCTTTCTTCTCCCTATACATCACCTTCATTTTCATCCTTTGATCTTTTTGTATGTTTTCTTCTGTATCCTTAGAGACCATTTCTAAGTGCATTGTCTACATTACTGACTCTATTTTCTATTTTAACAAGCCCAATTTTACTATCTTCGATACATACTTTGATATCTTATTACAATTTTAGTCTCCTTGAAATTCTTAATCAGTTTATCCAGCTCTCTTTTTTCTCTGCTCACTATCTTTATACAGTATCCCATTTTCTTATCAGCTTATTCTCCTGATAACTTTCTGTGCCTGTTCATTTAGACCATACCTTCTAGTATTTTATTAATAACTAGAGGCCCAGTGCACGGATTTGTGCACCTGTGGGGTCCCTTTGCCTGGCCTGTGGGAATCGGGCTGAAACTGGCTTTCTGACATCCCCCAAGGGGTCCCGGATTGCGAGAGGGTGCAGGTTAGGCTGAGGGACCCCACTGGTGCATGATCAGGGGGCTGGGGAGGGACTGAGTGAGGGCTCCAGGGCGTGTCCGGCATGTCTCGCCCAGTTCCCATTAGCTGAACCCCAGCAGCAAGCTAACCTGCTGATCAGAGCGTCTGCCCCCTGGAGGTCAGTGCACATCATAGCGACAGGTCGAACAGTCTGTCAGACACTTCATATTAGGCTTTTATTATATAGGATGTCACATGAGCCCTGGCCAGTGTTGCTCAGTGATTGGAGGGTGGGCCCATGCACTGAAGGGTCTTGGGTTTGATTCCTAGACAAGGACATTTACCTGGGTTGCAGGTTTGATCCCCAGCCCCTACCAGGATGTGTACAAGAGGTAGCCAATTGATGTGTCTCTCTGGCATCCATATCTCTCTTCTCTCTCTCTCCCCCCTCCGCCCCGCCCCCCACATCCATTCCCCGTCCCTCCCTTCCACTCTCTATTAAAATCAATGCAAAAATATCCTCAGATGAGGATTAACAACAACAACAAAAAAGGTAAAATGATATTCTAAACTTTTCCTCTGAGTTCTCTATTAATCATTTTTAGAGTCTGTTTTTCCCAAACTTCTGACTGATTTTTGTTTTCAATTGTTTTGCAGTATGTTTTCATGGGACCCTTGGTGGGTTTTAGGTCCTCTTTATTCATCTTCAAGTAAGGGGAAAACTTGGAGCTTGGTATTTGTTCATAGACAGATTGCATGGATCTCCCTTGTTCCTATTATTTATCCCCTTGGGTATTGATCATATCTTCTTCTAAATTTTTCTGATGATTGTTTCTAACTTGAAACTTAGTTCCTAGTATAAACCAGGCATGCATTCTAGTGTGGCTCTGTTATATGGGACTAACATTTTTCTCCCACATACACTGTCTGGTTCTTTGATAATGATTCATTGTTTTTAAAAACCACAATTTCTAGTATGCATTATTCCTGAGTTTTTCTATCTTTATAGGAACCCTATCTCAGGATGCAGTATAACAAAACCAGTCCCAACCACTTTCTAGCCAGTTATTTTATGAAAGTTGTTTACAAATGGATACAGAAAAGTTGTAGCAAATAGGGTCTTCAAAAGTTGTAGCTGTGCAACTTGATGGAGATTCCAGGTAGCAGGCAATGATGGGAAAATGCCATTTTTCTGTAATTGAAAAAGGTGTTTCAAGAAATAAAGTATGGCCTGGCTGGTATGGTACAGTGGTTGAGTATCGACCTGTGAACCAGAAGGTCACTATTCCATTCCCGTACATGCCTGGGTAGGGGGCGTGCAGGATGAAGCTGATCAATGATTCTCGCTCATCATTGATGTTTCTGTCTCTCTCTTCCTCTCCCTTCCTCTCTCCAAAATCAATAAAAACATAATTGCTTTTAAAAATGAAGAAAGGAAGTGTGGATACAGTTTTTCCTAATTGAGTTTCCTAAACCAGCTCCATTGTTCTTGGGGATGGTGGAAAATCATATTAGATTCTAACCATGGACTTTCTTTCAGTATCAGTCTTCAACATGGCTAGTTTTCATCCTTTTCTGTCTTCTTAGGTACCAAAATGGGAGTCAGGATATGTAGCATCAGGGACTGCTGCCATTCATCTTTTATAAATGAACTAGGGTCCCGGTGCACGAATTCGTGCACCTTGAAAGAAACTGTGGGGCGCGAGGCTGCGGTGGGCACAGGGGCAGATCTTGGCCCATCCTCCACGCCCCCGCCTGACTCCTCCTGCTGCGGCCCCCAGCCCCGTCTGCTGGTAGCCCCACTCCCACTGCCACCACTCCCACATGCTGACAGCGCTGTCCCCACTTGCACCCACTGATGGCACAGAGTGATTGGGGCCAGCGCCAGCAGTGAGTACGAGCAGGGCCTGCACTGTCAGCGGGTGCAAGCAGCAGCTGCTGCCCTGATTGTCCCTCAGGAGCAGGGAGGTGGAGAAGCCCTCAGGGACGATTGGGGCCAGCAGCTGCCGCTTGCACCCACTGATGGTGTCGAGCAATTGGGACCAGTGCCAGGCCCTGGCAGCAGGTGCAAGTGGCGGCTCCGATGCCAGCTGCAGGTGCAAGCGGGGCCAGCACTGGCATGGCGGCTCCAGCGCCAGCAGAGTGTGAGTGGGGCCATCACTGGCAGTGGGTGTGAGAGGCAGCTGCCAGCCCCGATCACCCTCAGGAGCAGGGGTAGGTGGAGAAGCCCTAAAGAGTGATCAGGGCCAGCAGCCACTGCTCGCACCTGCTGATGGTGCCAAGCAATCGGGGCCAGCACCAGGCGATGGCAACGGGTGTGAGCAAGGGCTCCGGTGCTGGCAGCGGGTGCGAGTGCCAGGTGGGACCATGGCATGCAGGAGCAAAGAATTTTCAATAACCACCAGAGGCTCATCCTGATGACAGCGACTGGTGCCGTGCCTTGATCTGGCACCCCTGCTTACCTGCTCCACCATCCTGCTGTGGCCAATGCCCACCATGTTCTGCGCTCTGCCACTCACCACGTTCCACACTCTGCCGCCTGCTGACAACACCTGCCATGTTCCGTGCATGCCCTCTGGTGGTCAGCACACATCATAGTGACCGATTGTTCAGTTGTTCGGTTGTTCCACCGTTCGGTCTATTTGCATATTAGGGTATTATGTATATAGAAGTCTCATCTGTTTATCTTGAGTGTGTCAATGTGAACACTTTCTACATTACACATCACCTTGACACAGCAGTGTCCTCCAGCTCTTGGTTTTACCTCTTTGCTACAAACCACATGATCATCCTTCTCTCTGTCTCCTGTTTATATTTATGTGCTGCTCCTTGAGGGCAGCAACTTTACCCAGTTCATCAGGATGTCTGTTGGTCTGCCTTGCGGGAAGCAGTGCTCTTGAAATCTCAAGACAAGGTGAGCAATGACAAGGGAGCACAGACATGGATGCACCTGTGTCAACAGAAGGAAAGGTTGGGCATCAGGTCCCCTGAGGGTCATATTAAAGGGGTTTAAAAGCCATTTGATCTAACACAACTGCAAAACTATGTATTATGTTCCTACTACATGCAAGATGTTTGGTATTTCAAGGTGACTAAGCCCTGTCTGCTGGATAGAAGACAGCCCATGCGTGAGTAGCTCCACTGGAGGGCAGACCACAGTCATGCCTTACTGAATATTAAAATGAAGCATCGGATTCAAATGAACTGGATGATTTCCACTTGCTTACCCCACAAACATTTATTGAAGACCAACTCCAAGGCAATGTAATAAGCACAGAAGTAATTCTGAATAGCAGACCATGTCAGAAGGAGCCAAAAAACTACACTTGTCTTGCCTAAGTAATGGAGAGGAACACCCACGTTCCTTTGTAGTTTCCCACTGTTGGGAAACATTTGCCCTGGATTCTCAACTGCCAATTAAGCAAACAACTACAGTTCTAGTATCAGATGTCAGCCTAAATTTATCTATCGTCTATGCTGTTCTCTCTCTGCTTCCCATTCTTATAAGAAAATGCTTTAAAAAAAAATTTCTTAGCAACAGTATTGTTCACAAGAGGAGAAACTAAGGTGACACCAAAGTGTCTATATTTGTATGTTACTGGAAATAGCCTGTGCTTTCTTAAGCAGTTCTTAGTTATAACTAAGTTTTATCGCTGAAAAGGTTTTGCCTGTTTTTCTGATGTCACAGTTTGCTGCATTTAACACTTAGCTGACTTTCCATATTTGTATTTTTCTAATTTAAAGGTAAGAGATTTTCAAGAAGCCTACATCTAAATAATGATGTAAAGGAAGGAGTAACTGATAATATTCGGGGGGAAAGACATGTGAATAATGTGGTTCTTGATTATCCTGCTTGTTTGTAAAGGAAGCAGGAAGTGCTGTTACCCATTTTAAAGATCAGAAAATCAAGACAGAGAAGAAAAGTATAGCCCTGGCCAGTGGGACTTAGTTGGTTGGGCATCATCCTGTGCACGGAAGGGCTGCCAGTTTGATTCCTGGTCAGGGCACATAGCCAGGTTGTGGGCTGGCTCGCTGGTGGGTGGGTGTGCAGGAGGCAGCTGATTGATGTTGTTCTCTCATGTCGCTGTTTCTGTCTCTCCCTCTTCCTTCCAATCTCTCCAAAAAAAATAATTAAAAAAAGGACAGGTCATAGATGAGTCAGTAAATTAGAGAAATGCAGCATTATGTCTTTTATTTCATACTGTTTCAATTGCATTATCAGGTTTTCATCTATGTTATGGGTACCACACATTTTCTGAAGGGCAAGGATGCAAATATTCTAATGGTAACAGTAGTAGCCAACTGGATTGACCTCTTAGCTATGGCCAGGCACAGGGCTAAGTGATTTTCATACATTATCTCATTTAACCCATACAACAATGATATAAAATAGGCATTATTTCCATATTAGCAGTGAGGAGATGAGGCTTAAAGATGATAATTGCCCAAGCTAACATAGCCAGTATTTAATCGACTTGGGATTTGAACCTAATTCTGTCTGACTTCAGAGCTCATGTGCAGTCTAAACCACCATGTGTGCTGTCTTGAGGTCATCAAGTAGCAACCCCTCACTTTACTTTTGCCACAGCTGTAACCCAGAGAAATTGTGGCTCCCTGGAGAGTTTCACAGACAGTTGGTAAGAGAGGTGGAACTAAAAATGCAAATTTCTCAATTTCCAGACTACTCTATTGCTTAGAGAAAAGGGGCATTTTTTTGTCGTAGACAAGTGCTCCAATCAGCACTGCTTTGCTGAATGTCAGGGTAGAAGCATTTTTACAGAAAAGACACAGAGTATGTACATTTAGGAAAGTTACTTCCAAACTTTGTCACCTATTTCAAATGAAAAAAGACTGGCCATTTAAAAAGTGTGACCTGGAGATCATTTGCTACAAATTTAGGTAATGTCTTGATACAGAGTCTGGCATAAGAAATGTCTGAGTATCAGCAGGAGTAGACTCACCCATCTCTCAATTAGAATGTACATCCCTCAGAACTCTGTGCAGTTAAAAGGGTTTGGGCTCAGAAAGTTGAGTTGAAGTCCCATTCTTCATTTTCCTCTCTGGGGGAGCTTGGTTAAGTGGCTTACCCTCTCTAGTCCTCAGTTTTCTCACTGCAGAATAGATAGTTATAACATTTATACATCACTTGCTTAAGAAAGAGTTAAACAGATAGGTGAAAAGCAATTTACAAATGGGAAATGGTGTACAAATGTTAGTTTCTGTTCCTAATAAGTGCCATTTCACCCTAAGTTTTAAAATACCAATTATTGTTTTAACTGTTTTTTTCTCTACTTGTTATTGATTTATTCATTCACATATACATCCAACATTATTAAGACATCTGCCATGCCTCAAAGTGTGTTGTAAGGAATATATAAAAATTAGCAGACAGATTCTACCTGTTCCTCCTTTACTTTGATGTCTAATAGACATCTCAACATATTCAAAACTGAGCCCCTGATTTCTGTTCTAAACCTTAAAGCTACCTACCCCCCACTCATGGGCTTCACTCTTTCCCATCTCACTTGATTGCAACTTCATCCTTCCAAATGCACAGAACACGAACTTTGAAATTAAATTGGACTTCTCTTTTTTTCTCTGTCCCACATCTCCAACGTTTTAGAGAATCTTCTTAGCTGTGTCTTCAAACTATGTTGAGAGTCAGATGCATCTTTCCACATGCATTTGCTCTGCTACCCTGGTCTAAGCTACTAGAGTGAATTGAGTTGTGTCCCACTAAAAAATATGTTCAAATCCTAATCCTGGTACCTGTGAATATGACCTTATTTGGATAGAGTCTTTGCAGAGATCAAATTAAGATGAGGTCATCCTGGATTAGGGTGGGCCCCAAATCTCATGACTGGTGTCTTTATGAGAGAAAGGAGAAGGAGATTTGGATGTGGAGAGACAGACGAAGAGGAGACAGCCTTGTGAAAATGAAGGTAGAGGTTGGAGTGATGCTGTCTCAAGCCATGGGACACATGAAGCCACCAGAAGCTGAAAGAGGCAAAGTAGGACTCCTCTCTGGGGTCTTAGGAGGGATAATGGCCTTAGCAACACCTTGATTTCAGAGTTTTAGCCTCCAGAACTGTGAGAGAATAACTTTCTGTTGTTGTAAGTTACCAAGTGTGTAGTAAATTGTTATGGCTGCCCCAGGAAATGAATGTGACCACTATTATGCTGTGCCTGGATAAATGCAATAGGCTTTCTAACTAAACTGTGTTTCCACCTGCATTTCCTAAGTATATTCTCAACATAGCAGACAGGCCATCATTTCCAGTGCCCAAGTAAGATCAGGTCCCACCCCTGTTCAAAACCCCCAATGGCTTTTTATCTCAGAGCAAAATCAGTGGCCTTCCAGGCTCTACAGAATCTGCCATTTCCTCCACACCACACACCTCCTCTCCTTCACTTACTCTATTCCAGCCACATGCTTCCTGCCTCCTTGTTTCAAACTCCCAGGTGCTCTGCCACAGGTCATTTGTGCTTGCTGTTTCTTTGGTCCTGAGATAATACTCTGATGCTTAACAATCATCCTCAGATATGAACCAATTAGAGTGAACGCTGGCCATAGGGCTGGGACTGATTCCTGGAGGCCCTCTGCTGTGTGAGTTCATGCCTGAATCACCTCTTGCCTGGGGACATGGTTATATCAAACAGTGCAGACATATTTCAGTATTTTAACAGCCTGTATGGTCTTACAAACCTTCCTGGATGAGCATTTCCTTTTCTGGAAACCCACAAAATTTAATATCTTACTTCCTTCGGGTCTTTGCTCAAACATCACCTTCTCTGTGAGTCCCATTCCAACCCAGTATTTTGAATTGTACTCCGCACTCCTTATCCAACTCTTCTACTTTCTGTTTCTCTATGTAATGTATTGTCATCTAACACACACATACACACACACACACACACACACACACACACACACACGTATACATGTATGTGCTTATTTACCTTATTTTAGTCTATCTCGTGCAATGGAATGTGAGGTGCATGGGGACAGGGTTTTTGTTGTTGTCGCTTTGTTTTGTTTGCCTTCTTTGCTTTGTTTTTCATTCAGTTTTATCACCTGCTATGTCTCAGCACCTAGAACAGTACCTGGCACATGGTAGATACTCGGTAAACATTTGTTAAACAAATGAATGAATGCAAATGCCATCTGTAAAAAAAAATGAATGAACGCTTTCAAATAGCTCACAGAATGGCTGTATGTACATGTGTAAAACAGGAGTCCTGAGCAGCCCACATGCTCCAGGGACTGTCATGTTTAGTACTCTTCTTTGGAATGCTGAAGCCCAAGCCAAGGACAGAGACTCCCTCCTTCCCCCCTCCCACTTCCCGCAACCCCAGAGAGCCAGGTGAGCATAATGGGCCTGGAATGGGTCCTCTCCAGCAGTTCTCTTCATTTTTATAATTGCGATTAAAATGGCTTTAACACACAATCCCAGCATTCTCCTTTGTGGCAAAATAGTTTTATTTCTATTTCGTTTGGTGAAGTATCATTAACAATTTGCCGTGTTTTGACAGCATGGAGCTATAATTAGTTTCCACAGGAAAAAGTACCAATTAAACACAGTGTTTGTGCTGCTTGATTTGAATCTAAATGGAGACTGGAGGAAGCTAACTGAGAAAATGTAAAAACCGTTACATTAATGTTAATAATAAATACACCTGCCTGTGGATTAAGTAAACTGTGTGACAATTTAGTTACCCTTTAAAGGAAAGGCGTTTCTTATCTCCTCAAGATATTTTACTGATGCCCATCCCATCTGTGATCTCTTCTTTTTCTGAAATCCTCTCATATTTATATTATCACTCTTCATACTCAGAAATAGGTAACAATCTTTTGTTATTTTCAGTATATTGCCCAGATTAGTTAAAATTATAAAGAATTTGGCATACTGTACAGTAGATAGATAATAGACAGGGAGAGATTGCTAAGATAAGTTTAAGGGAAAAAATGAGTTTGAAGAACAGTGTATATGGTACCATTCATTCTATATAAGTGGGAAAATAAGAATATATATTTATATTTGCTTGTACTTTTATAAAGTAACAATGGAAAGGCAAACAATAAACTATTGATGAAATGGTTATCTGTAGGGGTGAAGGGAAAGGAAGAATGAGAAAGGTATAGGAATGATGTTCTTTATATCTTTTTACATCATTTTAACATGTGAAGCAGGTAAATGTGTTGCCTATTCAATTTTTTGGTTTTTGATTTACAAAAGGACTATGGTATCATCCTTATGCAGGGCCTACGGTAATGCTGGTGGCATCAAATGTTCAATAAGTGAGATGGATTGATTGGAAGAGGAGCAATAGGGCAGGGGTATTTTAGCCAAATCCAGCCTGGCTCTATGTCCATGTGAACACATGTCTATAAGAAAAGAAGTCATTGTGCTTATAGAGGTGACTTGGTCTCAGCTTCCAGTCATGCCGTACCTCCCTTTCATTTCATATTGTCTATAGAACTATAGAAAAGCTAAACCTTTATGCACGTTATTCCTCTTAGAATAATAATTAACAGGTATATAGTGTGTCATAGTTTACATGGCTCTTTTGTATGTTGTTCCTTTGGCATGTTATTTGTGGAGCCCATACCTTTGTTCTCTTAGTCTAGGCAGTTCGGTGTCATTGATGGTCTGAGCCAGCCTTAGGGGAAACATACAATGGAACAGGATTGGTTAAGTGGATGGGTTTTGAATTAGAAAGACCCTGGTTGGTATCCCAGATTCACCATGTATTTGCTGTGTGATTTTGTTCAAGTTACTTATATTTTCTGAACATTTGTATCCTCATGTATAAACTAGGCATAATCATTCCTACCTATTAGGATTGTTGGGATGCTTCTATAAGTCAAATGTATAGTCTCATATAGGCGAATACCCAATAAATGTTAAGAATGGCATTATTATGTATTAAGTGGGTTATTCCATACCCACCTCAAATATTTATTTCTTGCTCTTTGGCACAATGCTCATTAGGGCATTACAGATACATTACTTTGGGTTAAGTATATGCTCTGCCAATGTGTTCTCACTAAAAATGAGATTTACTTAGCTTAACTTTGACATCATTTTCCCCAGGATGACTCAAAGCAGATACCAATGGAATGGAAACAGGCAGGAGTCAGAAAGAGTAATTTCAGAGCATGGGCTTTCCCTCCTTAGGAAAAACCAAGGAGGCAGAGCTGTGGGGGTGAAGGGAACCTGCATAGCCTTGGAGATCCGGCAGGCAGGAGGCACTTGAAACAGCAACTAAAGTTGAGAGCAAAACAGAAACAAGGGCTGGAGGGCATGAGAGTCCTAGTCCACAGACCTGCCCCAGCACCCCACAGATACTGTACTCGGAAACATGTAAGCCCTTGGCACCGGCATCTTTGCCTGTCAGAGCATAACTGGTTATGAGCTTGAGTCCTGCCACTGGATCTGAGTGGGTGATACAGTGAGACCACATAGCTTCCTTTCTTCTCCCGAGTCACATTCAGGCTCTGGAACGTGAATGTGATGTAACATTATTCTAATTGCTTTGGTAGGATGGGCTGAAAAAAATGAAGCTAAAGGAAGAAACAGGGATTGAACAGTGCTCTCCTAGTGCAGGAGTGAGGCAAGGGAAGGTCAGGTGGAGTAGGATATCTTTGCCTACTTTCCAAAGATTACACAAGTCTGGGCCATGTTTCTGCATGACTATTAGGTCTACGTCCCAGTATGGATTCATTGTGGTCAACATCTTGAGAATTTCCACATAATAATCAGCTTAGTCTTAAAGTTGTTCCATTTTGGTGTTTAGGATTGATGGCTTTATCCACACTTTCCCACAGTTAATTCCGTCTTAGTCACCTTAGACAAACAAGTCTCCCTCTTTTTGAACCAGCAGGTGTCACTATTGATCAGTTGGAAATTAACATGGTAGCCTCACCATGGTAGGAGTAGATCCACCTCTGATTAAGATAATGTGTTTGGCATTTCAGGTTAAAGAACTACTGCTTCAGATCCACTGGCTTCCTGGTAGATAGCTGAGTTCTCAAAAGAATCTATACTTCTTTATCATCTACTACTGCAGGTGCAAGGCAGGTGCAAGAGACTTCATGGAGAGCAGAGTTGAAGAGACAGTTCTCATGGCTCCAATTTCCAGTACCAATGCTTGAGAGTTACTGATAGCTGAATTTTACATATGTATCAAATATATATATACTAGAGGCCTGATGCACGAAGATTCGTGTGAGAATGGGCCTTCCTTCCCCTGGCTGTCAGCACCGCCTTTACTCTGGTGCTCCGGTGCTCCAGCGCTCAGGCCCAGAGCCGCCTTTCCGCCTTCCCATGCTGCCCAGAGGCCTGGAGCGGCTGGGACGTTGCAGAACGCCTGTGTCCCACCATGCCCCCAGCCGCTCGGTGCCTGCATATGCAAATTAACCCACCATCTTTGTTGGGTTAATTTGCATACTCCTGATTGGTTGGTGGGCATCGCAAAGGTACGATCAATTTGCATCTTACTCTTTTATTAGTGTAGATCCTAATAAAAGGGTAACATCCTAATTTACTGGACATCTTCCAGACATCTTCAGAACGTCTTTCCAGACAAAGCCACGGTGACAGGCTGAGGCAGAGGCAGTTAGGGGTGATCAGGTTGACAGTGGGGAGTAGTTAGGAGGCGATTAGGCCGGCAGGGGGAGCAGTTAGGGGGCGATCAGGCCGGCAGGGGAGGGCAGTTAGGGGTGATCAGGCCAGCAGGGGAGAGCAGTTAGGGGTGATCAGGTTGGCAGGCAGAGGCAGTTAGGGGACAATCAGGCAGGCAGGCAGGCGAGCAGTTAGGAGCCAGTGGTCCTGGATTGCGAGAGGGTGCAGGCTGGGGCTTGTCATGGGGCATGGGAGTGGCTGGCAGGGGAGTCAATCGGGGAAAAAGGAGACATATGTAATACTTTAAACAATAAAAAAAAGAAAGAATGCACATAAGTGCATTGGGAACTCTATAAGAATTTGTCTCTGAGTAGCTGGTCATGAAAGATTTGTGGAAAAGGTGTTGTTTTTTTGTTTTTGTTGGTTTTATTTAAAAAATATATTTTATTGATTTATTACAGTGAGGAAGAGAGAGGGATAGAGAGTTAGAAACATCGATGAGAGAGAAACATCAACCAGCTGCCTCTTGCACACCCCCTACTGGGGATGTGCCCGCAACCAAGGTACATGCCCTTGACCGGAATCGAACCTGGGACCTTTCAGTCCGCAGGCCGACGCTCTATCCACTGAGCCAAACTGGTTTCGGCGTTTTTTTTTTAACCTGAAAAAAAAATATAGAAAAGAGAGGGAAAGAAGAGGAAGGTAAAGATATTTGGGATAAAGCAAACAGCAGAGCTGAGCCATTGGGACAGATAAACCTAGAAGATGTATGTTGTTCAGTTAGACAGAATCTTGACAGTTTAAAAAGAAGTAATATATAACAAGAAAAGTAATTTAGGTCTTAAACATATTACATTTTATGTAGATATTAAGGCTTTATGGAGTTTGGACCAGGAAAATAACATCTAGATAACGAGGTATATGATATTCCCAGTTTTTAGAATATATAATGTTATAATTTAATGTTTTGAATGGCATCTTTGCAGTTCTATTGGTGTTCCCAACAACTTAACTCCTTTGAATAATCCTAGCTAATAGCCTAGGAAAATAAAAACTTTTCTATTCAGTACATGCATTTTCAAAGGTTTGGGGGGCAAGAATTTCAGATAGAAGGGAGAACAACTTCAGAGGCCTTAGGTACATTTAAGAAACAGAAGAACAAAACAAAAAAGCCATTGGTGGGAAGTTGGAGACTTACACTTGAGAATGAGAAGGAAGAAGGAAGTACAGGGATGATCTTCTGAAAAGGAAGATCAGTTTGTCCAGAGGTCTACCACTGGCAGTTTTTGGAGGTACATCGAATTGTCTGGACACTGATCACCACTCTGTCTCTTGCCTGAGCCAGGGTAATGAAAAGGAGAATCCATGAGAGACTGTCTCTAGGGACCTCTTTGGGGCCTTGTTGAAGGCAGGCCTGTAGCTTTACTATTTCACTACAATAACATCCCATGAAAAAGAGTTAAATTCCCAACAGAGACTGGAATATTTTTAGGAGGAGGGAAGGGATTGCTCAGTGGCCTGAAAGCAGCAAATATATACTTCAAGGGGAGAAACATTAATGCTTTCAACAGAAGGAAAATAGCTAGTGAAAAACAGCTAATAGAGAGGAGTGAAGTAGCATTTTTTAAAAGATCATATTATTCAAGAACCATATAAAAGGATTTTAGTTTAGAATTTTTACTATTCTTGTCAAGACCCTCTCAGTCCCTGTGTATTCAAATTTTCCATTGACAGAGAAAGGAAGTGTTTTTAACTCATGAATATTGAAAGACTAAGGATAAAGAAGGACTTTTTAAGATCAGAGAGGCATTGAATAACTGGCATTTGGAGGAAATTAGTAAACAATTACAATAGTGTGAAAATATCATGAAATTATAAACCTTAAGCATGTTATATGGAATGCTGATCCAAAAAAATAGCCAGATGGTGCTAAATCAAAACGCAAGTACCTGACCACATCAGCTGTTTTCTCTTCCATTGCTGACTTATGGAGTGGGCAGCATTGATAGCAATGAATGCTGCCCACTCCATAATGGCAAATGATTACTGACCAAATATATCCTAGAAGAACCTTTCTGATTTCCTTTTCAGGCTCCTAACAACCATTTGAAACTAGACCTCTTATGATATTACCTAAACATTCATGCCTGCATATTGCCATGCTTTTACTCACTTGATTTTCTCTACCTGTCAGAAACCTCATCTTGCCCAAATGAATTATTTTATAATTAATCCCACCAGATAAAAGTTATTTAGTTTCCTCTAAATCCCCATAGAATTATGTTTTCCTCTCATTCTCATTTTTTTCTAGTTAAATTTTTATCCCTCAGGTTGTCTGAGAATAAATAATAATTATCAGGGACAGGCTAATCAAAATCTATACTTATGAGAAATTTACACATTTATTTAGCTATGTGTACATTTCTATTACCCAGTTTATCTCAGTAAACAGATGAGTCAATAACTCAGTCTGAAACATTTGCCTTCAGGTCAGTAATGACCTTATAGGGTTCCCCGCTCCCCCCCACCAAATGATGAAATTATATTGGGTTAACTTAAGTGCTCATTATGGTGACTTCATCAATACAAAGTGAGGACTATGGGTGTTTCCATGTCTAATGAGTGGCAACTTTTATATAATACTTTCTCCATTTACAAATATACTAGAGGCCTGATGCAGGAAATTCGTGCAAGGGCCTTGGCCCTGGCCCCCGCCCGCTGCAGCTTTGTCCAGAAGGAAGGACATCCGGCCTAATTAGCATATAATGCTTTTATTATTATAGACAAGAGTATTCTAGACTTCAGCTCCTTGAGGATGGGGACTGCGTCTGCCTCAACTCTACACAGTGTCTGCACAGCACCTGTATGTGGTCGCTAACAGAGACTCAACTTAGAATAGATGAATAGTTCCTAGAATCTCTGAAGAGGACTCCCCATTTATTGTGGGGTAACCAGAAATTTAAGCTGTGTCTCAGGATGGGGTTAGGTTCTAGAGGAGGGTCCATTAGAAGCCAGAGGGTACTAGAGAAGTCCTTGTGTAGGGGTAATGGTCCAACCTTCTCTAAGGAGGTTGAATTCTTCCTGATAGGTCTTTCTGGAGAGGTCTTTCAGAACTCTTGAGGTCCCTTTCTAAGCTCTAGCAGTGAGTAGTGGTTAGCCAGCCCAGCATGTCTCTCCTCTTGTTCAGTCTTAGAATCACCTGCATTCATATTATCAGTACCTGGCTGGTAAATAGCATAGTTATAAGGGACTCATGGGGTTATAAGCTTGTTTGACTCAGGTGAGCTATCAGGTTAGAAAGGGAATTTCAGGCTGAGAGACAGAAGACATTTCTGCTATACAAAACCACTTCATGGTACCTGGTCCTTCAGAAATCCCAGTTCTCTCTAAGGATAATTTTGAGGGAGATGTCAGTGACAGAGAGAACATCAGCCAAAGACCGCAGGCTCAGATTTTCCCTCTCTTTGGTATGAACAACATGTGTGTAAAGCAAATAGGACAATAGCATATTTAAAAGATGGCTGGTTAACGTTCTGGAGTCAGATCTAGCTTTGAATCCTGGCTCTGCCGTCTCATACTTTGAAATAGAAATGCCTTTAAGCCTCAGTTTCTTCGTCTATAATATGAGGAGGATAATGTTATTATCTTCTTCATTGGTTTGCCATGAAATATAAATGACATAAATCTATAAAATGTTTAACATTGTGCTTGTGTTAACTGTTGGTGTTGATACTGTTGCTACCACTGCTATTATGCCACAATCTTGGAAAATAGCCCATACAGTGCATTCAGGTGCTCAAAACTATTTTTACTTTATGGCAGTTTTCATATATGCATCCCCCTCCCTCCCTCCCTCCCTCCCTCCCTCCCTCCCTCCCTCCCTCCCTCCCTTCCTTCCATTTCCTTCCATTTCCTTCATTTAATGTTCATATATGGACTATCTGGCTAAGATCTATGCTGGGTGCTAGGATGCAATCATGAACTTCATACTGCTCCTCAGAAGGTCATATACAAATAGGGAAGAGAGCTGCATCAGTACATTCTTACAGTGCATTGTGGTAATTACAACAGGGGTGCACTGTGTATAATGTAACATGAAGGAAGCAATGAGTAAGTCTGATAGGGAGAGAATGGGCATATGTCAGGATGAATGATTGTTTGCCATGATGAATGAGTCATGGCGAAAGCCATTCAGCAAAGGGGAAAAATAGGCATTCAGGTGCTCTGGTATATGACATGGAATATTTGGGAAATCACGAGCAGTTCAATAAATACAACAGAGTGTATTCAGGGGAATATTAGGACATGAGGCTGAGACCCTGGCACGGAGAATTATATGTGAGGTTTGGAATTTAGGGAAATGTCATAAATTGCTACAGGTTAGAATAATCAATCATTCTGGCAGGAGTGGGGAGAGGAATTATTGAATTCCACATATTTCTCGTTCTAGTGGCCTGCATTGCATCACACTCCCATTCCTGAAGCAATCACTTGCAAGGGGAATGGAAGGACTATGATTGCTTAGACTAGTTAAGATTCACCCAGTGTCTCCTGAAGTACATGATCACTCAGTACTTGAACAACAATGAAATTTTCTCTGCAAGAAAAAAGGAAGGCCAGAAACAGCTGTTAGGGAGACAATCAGTACTTTTTTCCCACAAAAGTCAAATACATAGCCCTTAGTGACCAAGTGCATGTTAAGGCTCAGGAGTGAGAGATGACTTCCAGGCTTAAGGCTTAGGCTCTCAACTAGTTCTATTTAATAATTATCTATATAGACAGTTTCAATAGGTTTTGATTCAGAAGAAGGGTTATTATTACAGGGCATTCATAAGTTCCTAAGGTTTATAAAAAAGCATTGACATGTGAATGTACCTGAACTGCTACATGGAATTAGGTCTGTTTTGAGTGTAAGCTGAATATTCACTAACTTATTGCCCTAAATTGAACACACTTGGGAGCAATATGTATATATCCAATGGTTCGATCTCATTTGTCAATAAAGTAAATAGAACTATGAATGCCAGCATTTAATGAAAAATAAAATGTTCTGCTTAGAAATACATTGTTAAGGTAGAACACATTTGACTTTTCTCTTATATAAGGTCTCTCAATAAATGCTGCATAAGTTACTTCCTCTTTATATACTCACTTAATCTTGGAATATCAGGACGATGCTCCAACAAACTGAACTACCAGGCCAGGGCATCACTTAGTTTTGAAACAGTTTATTTACCATGACCTTATCATCCCGAAATCTATTTCTGAAGCAGTCAATCTTTGCAGTCATTCTCATCAGAGTAGCTGAAAAAATGATCTTTAATAAGGGCACATTTGGTTTTTCCCTATAGTGGGAGGCCTGTCTATTTCTAAAAATACGTTGCTATGTTACAAATGCACCGTCCTCGTACTATACGCAGGAAGATAACTTTTTTAAATTAGCCTATACCAAGCCAATAATGGGAAACCATAAACTCGAGGGTTCTAAAAGCATCAGTCCTTGTTCACATTTTCCTTCTCTTCCTTTTCAAATAAATATAATATTTCTTCCTTCATCCCTTTTCCTCTTTCTTTTCAGAGAATGCACAATCAATGTTCTTAAGTAATTTGACATAAAGAGAACTAGATGCTTGATTAGATTTCAGTTCATAAGCATTCCTATGCTGTGGATTCTCTTCCCCTTCCCCATTTTAGCTAGAAAAAACGTCAGCACTTTGTAAATAAATCTCCAGCTACATGTTAATTTTTAATTTGTGGTGCAAGCAGTACGAGAAGCATTCTGAATAATGATTCATGTTCCAATTAGTGTAAACAACATGGAAACATTTGACACTAATTTACAAATGTGGTAACCTTGAGGGAACACTGAACCCTGCTGAGTGAGATTTCTGTGTCAGCCTAAAGGATCAGTGATGTGTTCAACACGATTCTGAAGGAAAGGAAAAGGGAGTGGATTCCACTATATGTCTGGCATAGAGAAAAGAAGTAATGATGGTATAGCTTTCATGGTAAATTGCATTATAATCTACTTTGTAGAATATCAGATAATCTTCTTAGAACATATTCAATTTGGAATATCTATAATAATAAAAGGATAATATGCTAATTAGACCGGATGTCCTTCCGGATGAAGCTGGGGCTGCAGCCACGGGATGGAGGCAGCCACCACCACTGTGAGGGAGGGATCCAGGCAGCCTCTGCGGCTGCGAAGGCCTACTCTTGCATGAATTTCGTGCATGGGGCCTCTAGTTTATATTATAAGCATAAAGGTGCTTTATCCTCTCAGCAGACATTTTCCAACTACCTACTATGCAAATTTTTATCGCAATAGCATATAGCCCCATATCTACTGCATCAGCCTCCTGGTTGGTTTCCTGGTCACCTTCTTTCTCCCAACCCAGATGCATTCTACATGTTATCATTATAGGAAAACTAGTAGCCCAGTGCATGAATTCGTGCACCTTGAAAGGAACTGTGGTCCAGGAGGCTGTAGTGGGCTCAGGGGTGGGTCTCGGCCCTTGGTCCCCTGTCTGCTGGCAGCCCCATTCTTTTTTTTTTTGTTTTGTTTTTATTGATTTTTTATAGAGAGGAAGGGAGAGGGATAGAGAGTTAGAAACATCGATGAGAGAGAAACATCAATCAGCTGCCTCCTGCGCACCCCCAACTGGGGATGTGCCCGCAACCAAGGTACATGCCCTTGACCGGAATCGAACCTGGGACCTTTCAGTCCGTAGGCCAACGCTCTATCCACTGAGCCAAACTGCTTTCGGCTGGCAGCCCCACTCTTGCCACCGCCGCTCCCACACGCTGACAGCTGGCCTGCTCGCACCCGCTGAAGGCGCTGAGCGATTGGGACCTGCGCCAGGCACCAGCAGCAGGTGTGAGCGGTGGCTCTGGTGCCAGCTGCGGGTGCGAGTGGTGCCAGCGCCGGCAGCGGCAGGTGTGAGTGCCAGGCAGGACCATGGCGCACGGGAGCAAAGAATTTTCAGTAACCACCAGAGGCTCACCCCCATGACAGCGACCAGTGCCCTGCCTTGGTCTGGTGTCCCTGTTCACCTGCTCCACCATCCCACCATGGCCAATGCCTGCCATGTTCTGCGTGCGCCTCCTGGTGGTCAGCGCACATCATAGCGACTGGTTGTCCAGTTGTTTGGTTGTTCTACCATTCGGTCTATTTGCATATTAGGGTTTTATATATAGATAGATACTGATAATATCACTCAGAGGCTTTGCCCCTTAGTGATGCCCGTAACCTGCCTGATAAAGTCCATATTTCTCAGCCTGGCATTCAACATCTTGTGGTGTTTGGCCGCAATCTAACTCTCAGCCCTATACCCATTGCCCTGCTACTTTTACCATTTGCATCAATGCCTTCACTTGAAGAAGGGGTAATCATGCTCCCCAGATGTCTGCTCCTTTGAGGATAACCTATAAATAGGGGACCATTTGTTTTCTTTGACTACACTACATGTTCTTCCTTCCCCTGCATATGTTCTTTCTACAAGGAGGAATTCTCCATCTTACTTTACCTTGCTCGATCTTTTTTCCAAGCTGAAAGACTTGTGGAATCTCAGCTCCCAGACTGCAACTCCTATGTCTTGTTTCCCCAGCAGCAACTGTAGAGGTTCCTTACTCATGAGTCCTTTAATCATGTTCATCTTTTTTTTTATTTATTTTTTTAATCCTCACCCGAGGATAGTTTTCCATTGATTTTTTAGGGAGAGTAGAAGAGAGAGGGAAAGACAGAAACATCGATGTGAGAGAAACACATCATCTGGTTGCCTCCTGCACAAACCCTGACCAGGGTGTGGGCCAGGGAGGAGCCTGCAACCAAGGTACGAGTCCTTGACTGGAATCGAACCTGGGACCCTTTGGTCTGCAGGCCAAAACTCTATCCACTGAGCTAAACCAGCTAGGACACATGTTCATCTTTGTGGGACAGCAATGGCTGGCACTTTGAGCAGAGAAGAACATTGAAAACTCACTGTGTCTTGAAGGTAAAAATGGCTCCATGTGACTCTCCTGTCCAGTCGGTAACTGACTGACAGAAACTAGAGAATCCCAAGAGTTCTGCTAGCATATACCCAGCTCACTGCCCATTTTTTGAGGAAGAATGAAGCAGAGTTCAGAGCTTAGTGTCTGGAATCACACAGACCTCGGTCAAATCTGGCTCTATTTCTGACCACCTGTGTGATCTCAGGCAAGTTTTTAATGTACTGTGTACCTCTGTTTTCTATAGTGGAATGGGAATTGAAATTGTATGGTTGTCCCAAGATGGGAGACAGGCAAGGGTGGAGTGTTAATTCCCTGTCCCCCTGTCCCCCTTCCTGCCTTGCTCCTTTTTGATAGTGTCTCTGTTTCTTCTCCACAGCCACAGTTCCTACACTTCAGTGCTCTCCCTACCTACAGGCATTTCCACTGAGTTTTTGTGACTGCTCCTTTCCCCTAACCCTTGAGGCCTGGAGGGGTAGCAGCTCTCTGCTGTTGCTAGCTCAGGGTGTGTCACCATACCTTGTTGCTTACCCTTAATCCTATAGCATCTTTATTATAAGTCCCCTCATGAAACTCTTTCAATTAGTTACCCTGTTTGACTGGGCCATCTGTTTCCCAGGGAGACCTCAATTTATTTACTTGTTTATTGTCTTCCACATATTTTTGCACACACACAAGTGTATAATTCCTCAAGGATAGGTATTTTGTGACTAGAACAATGTCTGTTACATAGTAGGCAATTCATAAATTTGGTGATGGATGGATAATGAATGAATAAATGTGTTCTTAATTATTCTCACAAGAAATCCGTGAGATAGGAAAATGATTGGCTCCATTTTGCAGATAAGAAAATTGAGGTTCAAAGGGAAGTAACTCACAGCTAGTGCAAGACGACACTGACTGGAATCACTGCTGTATTTGCATTGCTACCTTGCATTATTTTCATTAAATCACATAATACGATAGCTTTCATATTGGTATTACATGAGAGGTTGTTAATTTTATTATCCTTTCCCCATGATATTAAATTATGTCACATAGTTTGTGAATTCTTTAGCTCCCACAGAGAAAGGCCTTCGTTTTTAGCCAACAGTAGAAGGGTTAATGACCCATCAACCAATAAAGAGAAGATGTTTTAAATACAGCACATATATTAAATCCAAACCACATGTAAATGTCCTTGGTTGATAGGACTGTTTCTCCATTATACTGCTAGAACTACTTCAGCAATGCTGCATTAAGTCTCCAATTAGATGAGAGATTAGAGTCTGAGGCGGAGGAATGGCTGATACTGAGCGAGCCAACGGAAAGTGCTTTCAACCCCAGGAGAGATTGCTGATGTAAGGCAGAGAGGGATCCAGTTCCCACAATGGAAAGCAAGGATGCTAGTCCTTGTTTTGCTTCAGACTAGCTAATTCCAAGGACCATGATCTGTGTTTGTCTTAAAATAAAACACTCCACCTTTTCTTATTCCTCTAAAAACTATTACCCCATCTCATCTCTTTTGTCTTCCTCCATAACAGCTAGGCCTCTGAAGGTATGGGGCAGGAAGAAAAAGGTGCTAGTGTTACATAGGACAAGGGTCTCAAGGTCTGGGCCATTTTACTAAATGCTATTCTTGCTACATGTTAAAATGCAGCACAGTATTTTTCAGACAAGCTGTAAACAGGATAGGCTTGACAGGAATCTAACCTGATAAGTGTAGCCTACGGCAAAGAAGAAATCAACATGCAATTGATCAAATGGTGTATATACAATTGCTAAGCCTCCCTTTGGAGAGACAGAGCTTTGGATAAATACTTATATCTCCTTTACTTACTGCAAGTAAGTAAAACTACCTTGTGGCAACCATGTCTCAGTTTTTGAATAGAGCTCCCCAAGTGACTGAACCCCTTGAGTGGTAACACTAGAAGGTTAATGTCTTTTGAGGGAAGTCAATGAAGAAAATCATAAACAAAAACCAGGTAGGTACTGTGCACATAATTTCCAAATAAAAATAAAGGGAGCATCGTTTTTAGGTTAGGACTGCTCTACTAGGACTTGAATATTCTAAATCCATTAAAAAATGACGTGCCTTCTCTCAACTGTCCCAGGGAAGTGAAGGAGCCATCATCCCAGCATGCTCTCCATCATAAAAAAGCAGACTCTGAGGGAGGCTGCTGTAGTTAGCCGCCCGGCAAAAGCCAGTTGAGCATTTATCATGTCCCAGGTGGTGCACGAGGTACAGAGGACACAATGGTGAGTGAGCCATGCTGTACCCTCATAGGGCTTACATCCTAACAGGGCAAACAGATACCGAATAAATGAGTTATTTCCGAGTCTGCAAAAGGCTATGGTGGAGAAGTAAAGAGTGTTTTTAGAAGTCAGGAAATATCCCTGAGAACAATAAGCCTGGAAAGCTGAGTAGGTGTGGTAGGAAGGCTATGGACCATGCCTATTATACCTATAATGATAAACCCAGAACTAGCCCAGGACCTGGCAGATACTAGGAGTTTTGTGGGTTGGTGAGACTCCACTCAGAATTATTCTGTTCCATATGCCATTGACTTGGGCTGGAGTCAGCGAGGGCCTCAAATGGGCAGGAATGTCCAAGGAGGCTCCCTCTCAGAACTCTGGTACCTTGGCAGGGATGGACGGAAGTCTTGGGCTCAGCAGGGATAGCTGGGACCACTGGGTCCCTCTGCCCATGCAGTCCAGGGGTTATCACACTCCACATGGTTTCTCCATGTGGTTTTGCCAGCCAGGGTAACTGGACTTTACATGACAGCTAAGATATCTCAAAAGTGCAAAAGTGGCAGGCACCCTTCCTTTGTAAGGCCTAGGCCGGACTCTGAATGGAGCCACTGTTGCTTTACTCTACCTGTTGGTTAAAGTGAGTTTCAGCACCAGCCCAGACTCAGCGCGGGAGAGGACCACACAGGGTTATGACTATGAGGAGGTGCATTTCATTGGGGGTGGGGACATTTTTAGAGATTAGAGAGTCTTCTAGGTGCTCAGTAATTTTATTTTTAGTATTTTAGTAATGGGGGGAGAAATGAGTGGGAATCAGTCAAAGGAGAGGGAGAGGCATGAGCAGTATCTTTGCTGATTGGAAGGTGGGTGCAACTAAGTCTTGTTGAAGGCCCTGGGAGAGGTTCATTTTGGCTGGAGCACAGAGAGAGGGGATGAGAGTTATGGATGAGACTGACGAGTGAGCTGAGAACAGGCTGAGCCTGGAGCCTGACTACCTCTGAACTTTTCAGTTATATAAGCCAATCAATTCTCTTTCTCCCACTGCCAGTTTGAGCTGGTTTTCTATCTTTGATCAAGAGGCATGAATAATAGTAGGGAGGCAGCAAATCATGCTGCCCAAGAGAGGAAGCCTCTGGAGGTGACCTTGCCATTGAACACTAAACCATTTGGTAACAACCTGTTCTGTACAAATGCGGAGCATCATGATTATCCCTGATGTGCAGCCACACACCCACCCTGAGTAGGATAGAATCTGCCCCTGACATAAAAAACAGAAATGTCTGTGGGTGAATGTTCCTAAAGGCTTCCGAAAGTCCTTCCCACGTGCATAATTAAAGCCAACCACTGCTCATTCTTCCTGTAGTAACTGGCCAGACACTTAAAGGCCCTTCTCAAATCCCACAATATCAATTTGCTTGTGTTGGTTTCCACTGGACACAGTTACAGCTTTCTGAATCCTACGCCCATACTGCCTTGAGAATGCCCATATTACATGTTTGTGGAGCAGATCCAATAAGATGATTCATAGAAAATGTTCAGTACAGTACCTAGTCAGAATCTAATAAAGCACCAGTAAGCATTTGATTTTATTGTTATTATTGTTATCTAATCTCATTTCTGGAATCCCAAGTTCTTTGATGGCTGTATTTTTTAAAAATCTCTGCCTTTAACCTCCCCCGCGCCCCCCTCCGCCCCCGCAAGATCCAGAAATACAGAGAGAACTAAATCAAATAGAGAGATTGTCCAGGGCCCCCCTCCCTAAAACCCAGAGATAACCATCATCTTAGACATGAGATCCTAGAGGATTTCAGAATAAGGACATGTACGTGTTATCCCTCCTGGACCTCTGTGATAAATCAAAACCTATGCAGGGTTTAGGGGACAATGACCAGCTTCCTTGATGAGAGTTGAAAGGCCCACCCACGTGGCCCCAGCTCCCTCTCACCTCATCCTCAGGTGAGTCCTGCTGGCTCCTGCCTTGTGGCCTTTGCTCATACCATCCTCTCTGCATGGAGTTATCTCACCTCCACCACATTTAGATCTCAGCTCAAGCTTTACTTCCTCCGTGAAGCCTTCCTGACCCCAGTTTAGGCCCATTTATGTTCCTACATGGGGTCAACTCGGGTCCTCTTTTTCAGAACTCTGTGTCACAATTTGTTGATATGTGTCTGCAACTGTGATTCTTTGATTAATAATGGACACCTTCATTTGACTGTAAGCTTCACAAAAGCACAATCTAAGGGACTTTGATTGTTTGTTTTTCTTCAACTTAAGTATCTAACGCAGGCCCTGACACATATAGTATGTATTAAATTCTGGTTAAATAGGTGGAGAGAGAGAACAATGAACATTTCTGTTGGGAATCAAACCAGGCCATCCCAGAGAAATCATTGAGAGGTGGGAAGTAATTAATTCCCGGACACCACGGGGGAAATGGTCCATTGCTCCTTATCTGATCCCTGAGTCAATTGATTGTCTTTTGGGGATTGATTTCTTTTTATATGTTTCTCTGCTTGAAAGATGATTTCCCCAAGAGGAGCAGTTCTCACTGCAGGAGAGATATGTGGGGCTAAGACACTTTTCCTCTTGCCAAAGTATACAAAACAAAGTCTGATGTATACTCCACACAACCTACAATCCCCGCCCCTCCCCCCCCCCCCCCCCCCCACTTTTAAAGCTTTTCTCTGATGAGCCCAAGAAAGAGGCATTACATAAAGATTAATAGACACTGGTTTAAATATACCAGCTATCTAAAAGGAACACTTATTTGTAGTATTTGTATTTAGCTGCCAACTTCAAGATAGAGGCATTGAAGTGTAATAGATTAAAGAATGCACTTTAGGGCCAGGTGGAGATGATTCAGACCCAGGACGTGGTCTTTACTGTCTGTGCAACCTGAAGCAAATGAACTTACCCTCAGTTTCCCCCACTCATAAAATGGAGATAGTTGGTTTCATAAGAGTTTTGGGGGAGATTGACTGAGGTACCAGCTATGAAGCACTCAGTGCCAGATATATATTAAGGGCTCAATTAGAGAAAGTTATACCATGATTCTTTTGGGTTATTCTCTTTTTCGTACCATTGCCAAGAAATGATGGGTGTTGAGGTTTTAAAAGAAAAAGAGAGTAATTCAATTCCCTCCTAGTCTAAAAAAACTTTCTCCCTAAACTGAGAAGCCCTTCTATGGATAAAATAGGGTTGTTAGTAGCTAAATTAGCCAGTGGTCTTTGCAGTCACCGTATCCTGCGCCTTCTAATACAATCATAACCATAACTCTCTTATTTCTTTTGTCTAGTAGGAAACTTCTGTTTTATTTAAGTCATGCTATTTTATATCCAAGACTTTGGTTTCTTGGATTATTAGATGCAGCATGTTAATTATGGAGGGCTACCAGGTTAGAGTCAGAAGGCTACCAGGTTAGAATTTGAAGGCAAATTCTAAGTGTACCACTCGGCTGTGTGACCTAGAAAACACTGCTTTGCCTCTGAACATTAGTCAATATGAAGATGACTGGGGTAGGGGTGTTGGTGGGGCTATCTAATTCCTCTCTAAGTGTACATTTTCTCATAATAATGTTCCTTAAAGCAAAGACAGATCATCCTTCAGGGATCAGAGTAGTTCTCTCTCACCTAATGTCTAGGCAAAGAGGCTCTGTACAAATGTATCTACTTGCTGGTGGCCTATCCCCAGTGGTGCTCACCTTTCTTCTATCCATCCATCAATCAACCAAAGAAGTTCCCCCTTAAAACTATGTGCCATATACCTTGGTAGAAATAGGGTCAGAGAGAGGGAAGTCTTGATCTAGAACAGCCAAGGAAATAGATTATTACAACATAGTGTGGTAAAGGTTGAGATGATTATAACATGGGATGGTAAGGAAGCTATGGAATTAAATGATGAAGGTAGAGCTCAGATCCAGAAGGTAAAAAGAAGAGGAAGGGAATGTGTAAAATGCTAAGGCAAGACACCATGATAAATATATGCCACGGTAGTTTTGCAAAGCTTAAATGCAAGGTAGCAAAGGTAAAACCACTCCTTCTGAAGAATATTTCTTCTATCTAGTAACTACCACCTTCTAAAACATCTCAGAAGGAATCTTCTCTATAGAGAAAGCTTAAGTGTAGATTTTGTTTTTATCTTGCTAATTTACTCAATAAAAAACAACAACAACTTAGACTATTTAGAATAACCATCTGACAAATTTTAATGGAGATATTGATGGAGATAGAGATTCAGTTAGATATTTGGAACACAATATGACTGACCTACAAAATG
The DNA here is from genome assembly GCF_951640355.1 of Cnephaeus nilssonii. Taxonomy (NCBI): domain Eukaryota; kingdom Metazoa; phylum Chordata; class Mammalia; order Chiroptera; family Vespertilionidae; genus Cnephaeus; species Cnephaeus nilssonii. The sequence goes on along the minus strand of NC_137076.1, from coordinate 83,545,893 downwards.
CATGAAATTATTTTCTGGAAAGTTTCCCTCAATTGGACATTTTTTCTTCAGCTTTTGGCATAAGCCTAGAAATATGTGACCCATAATTACTTTGTACTTAGCTCCTTTCAGGGAAGTATGAACAAGATCATTGCAGTTCCCCCCCACCCCTCCATAAAATGTAAAAAATAAAGCTCAACTTATTTACCCATATCTACAACTTAGTCTCAGGGTCCAGGAAACACAATGTTCTGATGACAATCCCTGAGAGAGCGTTGTGTGGGCCACACATTAAAATGTTCACTAAATCATCAAAAGTAAGTTGACCTTTTACCAGAAAGATTATCTTGTACAAGAGGCTAAGACTTTGTGATCCCACAGTCACAAATTATTCAAAGAACAATTCTGATATTCAGTAATATAATTTAATATGAATTTTATTCTAATTCTACCATGGTGATGTGATAAATACATCTTGTAGGAATGCTTCACAAAGAGTGGTCTGTGGTCCTATTTCAACAAATTTAAAAGCTATTTATTTAGCCCCTACAGGCACTGTAATAAAACTCCTGTCCTCATGGAGCTAACATTCTAGTGGAGAGAGATAAAAAATAAAGGGTAGACATAACAAATGAGTAAACAACAGTGTTTATTAGAAATGGAACAGGAAAGGGAACTAAGAGTGCCAGGGGCATGGGCAAGAGGGGGCAGTCCTGAGGCAGGAGCAGTGTAACTGAGATGGAGAGAGCAAGGAGGGAGTAGGAGGAGATGAGACCAGGGAGGTAATGTTGGGGGTGATTCTTAAGCATTTGTAGACTTAATCAGATTATCCTGGATTTGTGGGTGACATGAGGAGCTAGTGGTGATTTTGAGCAAAGAGGTGAGAGATCTGATATGTTTTAGTGTGTGACTCTGGCTTCTGAGTTGAGAGTCGTATATGAAGAGTAAGATGGAATTAGAGAAACCAGAGAAGAAGCTGTTGCAATGATCTAGTAATCCAATTGATGACCCAGTTAGGGTGGTGGATGTGTGATTAAAAATGCTAAGACTCTCAGGATAGTTTGGAAAACTTATCAAAACACTTTAGTGATGGATTAAATATGGGATATAAGAAAAAAGTGGGAGAAAGTGGTATCAAGGATTAACTCCATGGTTTTGTCCTGAAATATTGGAACTAAGATGCCTTCAACTGAGATGGAAAAGTCTGTGAGTAGAGATTTTGGAGGGAGAGAAGTGGTCCATTAATAGTTTAGTGTTGAACAGGTTAAGCTTAAAATGACTATTACACTTCCACTTGGAGATGTGGAATAGGCAGTTGGATGTATCAGTATGGAATTCAGGAGAGATGTTTGGCACAGAGTTTAAATTTAGGAATATTTGCAACAAAGATGGTATTTATTGCCATGAAAGTGGGAGAAATTATGAGAATGAGTATAGAGAGGGAAGAGGACAAAGGACCTTTATCATAATTTTATGTGTATTAGTTCCCCATTGCTGCTATAACAAATTACAACAAATTGAATGGCTTAAAACAGTACCAATTTATTACAGTTTTAGAGGTCAGAAATCTTAAGTGAGTCTCACTGGGCTAATATTTAGGTGTCAGAGGCTCATGTTCCTTTCTGGAGGCTCTAGAGAAGTCTCTGTTTTCTTGTCTTTTCCATTTGCTGGTGCTGTCTGTATTCCTTGACTTGTTACCCCTCTTCATCTTCAAAATAGCCATGGCTGGTCAAGTCTTTCTCGGATGGTATCACATTTACCCTGACTCTTCTGCTTTCCTCTTCCATATTTCAGAACCTGAGGTTACATCAGGCCAATCTTTATAATCCAGGATAATCTCCCCATGTCAAGATTCTTAGTTTAATCACATCTGCAAAGTCCCTTTGCCATGTAAGGTAATATATTTACAAATTCCAGGGATTAGAGTGTGGACATCTTTTTTATGGTGTGGGCATTTTCTGCCTATAACATCATGGAAGCCTATAAATAATGCAGGATCTTGGGCTCTACCCCAAATTTACGGAATTAAAATCTCTAGAGAATAGTGTCCAGGAATGTGTTTAGTATACAAGCTCCCTGGGTGATTCTTATGTACTCTACTGGCTCAGTGGTGAAACCAGGTGGTGCTAAAAGGGCAGGAAATAGCATCTGTTCGCACTCTTCACGAAGACCCTGGTCCTGGTGGGCCAGGGTGGTCCTGTGTGTAGTCAGCAACCCTCTCAATGTTACAATTCCTGGTCATCCATGTTACAAGGGCAGCTCTTAGCCAAAGCCAGGCTGCAGTTAAGAATCTTAGTGATTACAGGACGGGGAATATGACCCTTTTCTTAAGGAGCCCGAAGGCAGTTGTGGAGAGCTGCTATTTCAAGGTAAACTCACAAAGGAACCAGTTCAGGCTGGCTTGAAAAATGGCTTGAAAAATGACATTCCATTGCAGACACTGGCTTTGGGCAAAGGCATTAACATTTGGGGGACTATTTCTCCTCACAAACATTAGAAACATTTCTAAGCCATGTGACATGATTCAAAAACTAAAATGAAAACCAAACCAAATAAAACTGTTTGTATCCAGCATATGTGTGAATGATGAGCAATCTCAAAGCAGAAACCCTTAGATCTCCAAATTTCTGCATTTCCCCCTCAAATTAACTTTAAGAATTTTTAAATAAGTTTTGAAGTTCCCAACTGAGAATATTTCCTTGTAGAAATTCAAATCTTAAAATGTATCTCCTAAATTTTTACTATATATGACATAGAAGAATGCATTTCCATATAAAAAATTTAATTCAGAAACATAGAGAACAATACATGCAAGTCTGCCTCCATCTCCTCCATCCCAAGGGGTAACTAATTACTCCCAGAGGTTTGGAGAACCTCTTTCCTTCTTACTTGCGCATGTATGCATGTGCGTGCATTTATCTTTTATATAGGTGGCAACATGCTTGCTTGTCCTTTGGAATGATGCCTTGGAGATCTGTTCAACATGAATAGTTTTAGCTTATTTTTTGAGACTATGGCATCATAGTTCCCTAGTTTGGATCGACCACAATGTATTGAGCATTTTCATACTGATCAGCTTTTAGGGGTTTTCTCTTCCTTACTGATTGTGTGACCTTAGACAAGTCACTTAACCTCTCTGGGCCTTAGTTTCCTCAAGTAAAATAGGAATAATAATTTTATATACCTCATAGATTAAAATATAGCTTAAGTAGATAGGGCCCTGGCTGGTAGCTTCCTTGGTTATAGCATCATCCTGAGATACCAAGGTTGAGGGTTTGATCCTGGTCAGGGTACATACAAGAAACAACCAATCCTACATAATAAAATGGTAATATGTAAATTACCATCACTCCGCTACGCCCACGATTGGGCCAGCGGGAGGCACAGGGGGCGGGACTCGGGGTGGCCGGGGTAGCCGATTGGGCCAGCGTCTGCGCCATGGCTGTGCTGTGGAACAGAAGGGGCCTCTGGGGCAGCGAGCTCACGTCCAGCCGCAGACCATCAAAAGCGGGGGAGCTGGGTGCCTGTCTTCTCCAGCACCAGGCCTTTCAGAAGCCTCCCCAACGCCGGAGGCTTCTGAAAGGCCTGGTGCACCAGCGGACAAGCACCCAGCTCCCCCGCGATCAAAAGCGAAAGCGTGTAGGGGACCCTACACATGCATGATTCAATCATGCACTGGGCCTCTAGTGAATACATAAATAAGTGGAACAACAAAATCTCTCTCACTCCGTTCCTCTTTCTATCTAAAAAAAAAAAAATCAATACAATTTAGTAGATAGAACCCATAAATCACTTAGAATTATGCCTGACCTACAGTAATCCTTTAATTAATGTTGACTATTTTTAATGTTAAGGACAATGCCTAAGCAAACATTTTTATACACATTTTTGCTACATATATAATAAATAATTCTTGCAGGATAGATTCCTAGAAATAAAAGAGCTAATCATTGTGAATATGCATTTAAAATTGTTTTGAGTTCCAAAGACAAATTAAATCAATATTTGCTAATTATAATTATTAATTTAAATGTAATTTTTAAAAGAAAAAAATAAGCTTATTTTATGTTAGGCTGATATAACAAAATGACATAGACCAGGTGGCTTAAAACAACAGAAGTTTATTTTTTTCACATTTCTGAATGCTGGGAAGTTCCAGATCAAGGTGCCTGCAGATTTCTTCCTGCTAAGGGCAGATGGCTTGCAGATGGCTGCCTTCTCACTGTGTCCTCAATTGGCAGATAGAGAGCGAGCTCTGGTCTCTTCTAATACAGACACTAATCCCATGAGGAGGGCCCTACCCTCATGACTTTATTTTAACCTTATTACCTCCTGAAGGCCATGCCTCAAAACAACATCACATTGGGAGTTAGGGCTTCAATATACGAATTGGGGGAGGAACATGAACATTCATAGTAGCTAGATTGTAGGCTGCAAGTCCTGGAGAAGTGTTTGAGTTTATCCCCAGCTGACCAAAATAATTTAAGTGCCCTAACTTTACTCTGCATTTCTTTTAGCAATGTATTAAATTAGAGCACATTGGTAAATGCACTTTAATAACAAATACCTGATTCTTTATTCAACTTTCGGATTTCTAAATGAAATAAATGATCTATTTACATGCATCACTTGACCATCTGGTTCCATGGGAGGATCCAACACAGAATCAACTAATTGTCATCTATGTTTATTCATTATTCTTAATTCATTTTCTCATAAATAATGAAAATCTAGGAACTTTAGCAAACAAACAATCTTCACCATTAGTTGAAAGCTTGGTCTCCTTAACTATATAAAGAGCTCAGCAAAATATTTACCTAAGAAAATGAATTACTGGTCAGCTCCATTGTGTCACTTCCATTTTACAGAGAGGGGAAAAAAGGGGCCTATGGAATTAGAACCAGAGGTCAGTATTCCAGAGATTTGAGCTTGTTGCTTAGGAAATTAAGTTCAATGTTTCAAGGGCATCCCTGAAATTCTTTCTTCTGAATTATTTCCCTTCCCATCTTAGAATCCAGGACATCCCTCCTCCCCCGCCCCCACCCCCCGCCCTGTCATTTTCATACACCAGGATTGCGGAGCCCACACAGATGAGAAGGGAAAGGTACCAAAAATCTAGAACAACCAATAACTCAAACGATATAATTTTTATTTGAGTTGAAATTATATGCATGAAAACAAAACCCAAGTGCTTTCTAAAAGCATTATTTTAGCAAAGACCAGGGTGAAATATTATGTGATGGTTCCCTTAATTTAATGAATATGAACCAGGCATTATTCAAACCTACCTCCTACTTAATTTTTACCTTAAACATCCGTTTTTTTAACCCCTTGGGCTGGTTTAGTTCTCCTTTTTAGATATACCATAACACCTTCCACTTTTTTGTGTAATTATTTATAATTATGTACTTTGTGATTATATTAGAAATGCCAAGAGGAGCAATGGCCTTTGTTGTTTCCCAGCAGATAAATGGTTCTCAATAAACATTTGTTAAAAGAACGGGACAGACCTGGCATGTCTTCCTGGAGTGAAATCTTTTACTCAAAGGTTTGCAGTGTTTTTAAATTAAAACAAGCACAGTTGTATGTGTTATGAAATGAAGTGCAAAATTAATGTAGATTTTCAAAATTGAACTGAAAAGTTCTCCCAGTGAATGCTCACTCACACTCCCCTCTGCCATTAATGCTATTTCAGAGGAAAATGGAATAATGCATTAACATGGTGGGCTTGAGGGTTAGGCTCCAAAGACCAGGTAATTGAATTAGCTAAGGAAGTTCATGCATTTCATTATGAAAGGAGCAGTGACTTCTTACCTTCCATGGAGAAACAAGAGGAGTCAGGGTGATTAAGTGCAAAGTGTGCCTTCAACAAGTTATTTTAATGCCTCAGATTTTCCAAGTGTAAAATGAAAGTATTAGATTGGATGTTCTCCAACAGCCCCTGAATCTCTAATATTCTGCTGTGCATAAACTCCTGGGTTTTGTTTGTTTGGGCCCTCTCTCCCTCCCTCCCTCCCTCCCTCCCTCCCTCCCTCCCTCCCTCCCTCCCTCCCTCCCTCCCTCCCTCCCCCCTTCCCTTTTTTTTTTTTTTTTGCCTACCATCATTCTTATTCACACAAAGAGGAAAAAAGTAGGAAGCAAAAGTCCTAATACTTATTTTGCCTTTCTTAAGCTCCTAAGCTTTGTATTTGCCTTTTGAATGACACCTGTAAATGCTGTTTAGTTGTTTCTTTCCCTTTTGATGAACTTGTATTCCCACTCACATGTCTGAAAGGAGAGGGAGATAGAATCAATAACAAACCACAGAAGTACATTTTTTATGGATCAGCCACTCAGATATCATCAGCTGTTATATATTTCATTATCACAACAAGATGTAATGGAAAATATTGATTTCAAATACTACATTTAAAGAGGGAAGGTCTATTTCATAACATCCCTTTTCCTATCTCATCCTTTCACTTTTATTTATTTGGGCTTGACATTTTCTCTTTATATCAGAAAGTTTTGCAGGACTGTGCATGTAGAAACTACTATAACATTAAGAGAATCCCTCAGGGGTGGTTAAATGAAACAGTTGCTATGGATCCGTACAAGCAAAGATTGTCTGAATACAAATAAAAGAGAATAAGTCAATGTCAGTGCCGTGCCAAGCACTTTTTTAAAAGGAAAAAGTGTCTGATATTGTGCAAGCAAAGGAAACTAATGTAAGATAGCAATTATACTTTTCCAAGTCTGCGTGTATGGCCTAGTGATTGCTTGATTCAGTAAAGCTCTACAAAAAGAAATATTTGTTTTTTTCTATTATATTGCCTCATAACCAAATGCATTTATTAATATGTATCTGCTACAGATGCAACTCTAAGATATCACTGCTGCTTATGTTGTGCTCTTTGGCTCTTTGTGAATAATAAAATAGCTCCTAATAGCTTCTATGATAGACCTTGTACACAACCCAAAGTCTGGCAAAGTAAGAAATTAAAATCAGAACTCCTACATTCAAAAACCAGACAATTTGTAGTGTTTGTACGTTGTTAGAAATGGGAACTCCAGTACACTGGTGGGAGTGTAAAACAATACAGTCACTCAGGAGAGCAATTTGGCAATTATCTAGAAAAGGTGAAAATGCAAACGCCTACCACCCAGCAATTTCACAGGAAGTCATGTTTGTAGCAGAAAAAATAGGGTAAGGGAGCTCTACATGTCATTGACAGCGAAGTGGATAGCTAAAAAATGGAATAGTGTATAGCATTTAACATAAATAGATATTTATGTATTAAGCTGGATAGATGCCACATTCAGTTAAAAAAACACAAATAGCACAATATAAAATAGACATTTTTTGTAAAATTTAAAATCACACTCATATAATATTTGTTTTTGGGCTAGATATCTAGTAAACTACAAAAACAAGGAGAAGCCATCTGGAGAGGGGGAGAAGCAGAGAGGGATATGGGGCTGGGGGGGGGATACAGGACACCCCTGCTTTCTTCATAATGCTTTATCTTTCCTTTATTGAAAACAATTTTAGAAGCACGTATGGCAAATATTAATATTAGTCAGTTCTGGGGTGAGGACTTATGGATGTTTTTATATGATGTACTTTTTATATTGCTTTTCCAATGAGAAACAAACAAAAAAACAAATAAAACTTTAGTCACTTGTGGTCATTTAGTGCAACTGGAATACTGTATTTATATTCTATATTTAAATTGTTTAATACACTGAATTTTATTCATTTATAGTTTTTATACTGTGTAAGTAAACTAGGGACTTTGGGAGGCCTACATTGGAATTTCAGTTTAATTAGATATCATTTATATGCTTGGTAAATGTAGGCAAACTCAAGTTTTAAACATCTGTCTAAACAAGGTACACAAACCAGAAAGCATTCTCCTTGGTTTGTCCGTATTATCCTGTGCCACATGAATACTAGCAACAGTCACTAAGAGACTCAGGGTTAACATTGCTATGTAACTGTCACATGAACCCCATTTTAAAACGACTACATATCTACACAAAGTGCAGAAATGAGAGAATTTTAGTCCACAGGGTCGTATTGTTTAAGTTATAAGCAACATGAAAATCACTTTCCATGTCCATGCTGTGGAATTTTAACTCTTTCTCATATTTCTTGCATGCACAAATCGTCTTATCTTAAGTACTAGGGCTGATTGGGACAGTTACCTAATATGCTTCAAGGAGCTAGAAGAGGACACGGGGAAGGGAGGAAGGAAGAATGAACTTTGGCCTAAGACTTGGATTCAAATTCTGACACTGCCATTTACTTGTTGTGTGATTTTAAACAGACAACCAAGTCCAGCAGTAAATCAGGGATCATAGGAGGGCTGCCTCCTAGAGTGGGTGAGGACTAAGCGGATCCTCTATGTTCAGTTCAGTGCAGTGTGGAGACTTGATACTCACATGGGTGGCTGCCTTTATATTTGTCGCTGTTGCTGCTGTCATCACCACAGTGTATAGGGCCTAAATCCCCATTTCCTTTTAGCAGATGCTAAGTCCTTTCTACCTAGAATAGAAATCATTAAGTCTGTTTTTCCCGGATATGTCTGCTGTTGCCCTATTCAGTGACAAAGGGCAAGGAGCAGTTGGAGTCTTTGTGGAGAATATTAGGGATAAATCTTACCAGGTGTGGTTCTTTCATTTTTCCTTTGTTTAGTTTGTTTGACATTTTCTTTCTTTTTTGGGGGGTTACTCTTTTAAGTTGTTTTCTTTTTGAGGGGGGGCGGAGAGGGGGTTTTATGTTTTAAGAAAGCAAAAAAATATCCTTGTTGCCATTGATTTTTCTTTCATTTTTCTCTGCCCACTCAGAGTTTCACCCTCCTGGTTCTAAAGAAATAAGAGAGTGGCAGCTACAGAATTTCCATGTGGGTAAGGGGAGGCAATTTATAAGTGGGAATCTGGTTGTGAGGTGGGGTAGTAAGCCTATGTATATATTTTACAACAGATTGAAGAAATAGATGTTTATTCTTAGAATGGGAGAGGGAAGTGTGATTCTGAGAGGGCGCCTAAGGAGCTACCACTGCTGTTCGCATCGGTTAGATGGAAAGGATGTCTTTTTACACAATTCAAACTCCTCAGGCTCCACTAGAACTATAAACCATTTCTGCGTGAAAACATGAAACAAACAAGTCACTGAAAGAAATTACCAGAGCACAAGTTGACTAGTAACTAATGTGTAAAAAATCGATGAAGGCAGTTCAACCAGTTCAAAATTTGCTTGAAATTTTCAGTGATGTTTACACTATTCCTAGTTGAGAAGTAGAGATGTGTTTATTTTAAATAAAAAGTGACACACCTTGACTAGTGTTCCTTGGAGACTCCGATATTTACCAAGGACATTTAGTAAAAACACAATGGAGACACATGTGGATCTGTGAGTTTCATTCCAAGCCCAGAGAGCACTGTTCTAATAGAAACCACGTGATTCCAGCACAATGTGAGCCGCTGTCCATCTCGGGCTACCTGGGATTTGAATGTTGTGGAGTGCTTGCTCAGCAGTGACTCATCCTCAGTGCAGAATCTATTAAATGGACTTTCCTCTACAACCTAGTAACCAGCTAAAATTACAACAATCGCAACAGGAATTTAAATGAACTCGACCTATGGTAAAATGCATTTCACCTTGTGACCCAGAGTATGCCCATGCATGTGCATGCTCAGATATAAACCGTAACCCAAGTTTTATGAAACAGTCTTTAACTTCACCATATGTGCTGCACTTTTATATTCTCCACTCTCCTTTCTTTCCTCAAATTTGTCATGACTGTCTAAATTGTTTTCCTTGACCCACAAACAGAACATGACTCAAAAGTTTGTAAACCAGTGACTTGCATAGTGATATATTCTTTTATGGTCTTTTTTTTTTTTTATCTTCTTTTGTGTTTATTTCTTATGCACTCTCAGAACTAATAGCCAACTTTGATTCCCAGTCAGCATATGAGAAACTATGTTATTCCCATAATTATAATTATTTGTTATACTATGTGGTTATTTGCTTGACAATAGTGGTATGACATTTATTTGCATTTTTCTTTGTATTTAAGGTGATATGCTTACCACAATGGAGTTAGGGAAAGACTAGAAAACAGGAAAAACCTGTTCATTTATAAATGATTTTGTGATTATGATGATTTAATAAATACTGAAACATAACATAATTATATTGGTAAAGCTCTCTGATCCCCATATCTTTGTCACCTGCCCTGATTTCAGAGAGAGGAAGGGAGGGAGGGAGGGGGAGAGAGAGAGAGAGAGAGAGAGAGAGAGAGAGAGAGAGAGAGTTAGAAACATCAATGATGAGAGAGAATCATGGATGGGCTGCCTCCTGCATGCCCTCTACTGGGAATTAAGCCCACAATCTAGGCATGTCCCCTGACCAGGAATTGAACAATGACCTGGTTCATTGGTTAACACTCAACCACTGAGCACACAGGCCAGGCTCCCTGAAATAATTTTTATCCAAATGTAACTTGTCCCTCAGCTTAGACATTACTGGCCCAGAAGGTCTTTCTGGACCCAATCCCAGGCCAGATACCTCCTCTCAGAGCACCAGGACACCCCTCCCTTCATTACAGCACTCATCACACTGCATTATAATCACCATTTCCTCACTGTGGGCTGGGGTAGGGTGGAGGGTGGGAAGGAACTATATTTGCATATATACTATATAGCATAGTATGGGGTTATTAAGAAGTTCTTCATCTCTGAAAACTAAAGAAATGATTTTTAAAAAATATTCTGATTGTCATTTTTACATGATGAATGAGGTAAATGCGGAGGGGGGAAGCATAGTTTGGTATAATTCTATAATATTCTAAAAAGAAATGTTCCCATTGTAAGTATTTTTGTAAGCATGCATTATGCTTCAAATTTGTTTCCAAACTAGTTTTAAGAATCTTTTCTGTCACACAAACATTTTAAATAGAGTGCAAACAATTTCTGCATGCCTGTGGGCTCTCCTTATGTGGAGTGAGAGCTATGCATTATCCATAGTCCTTCCACTCCAATTATGGACTCTCTGTGGTCGGCATCTGGCATTTGAACTGTCTCCTCCTATATCGTGAAGATTCAAGAAGTTCTAAGTTTGTAATTAGCAAGAGGAATTGTGCCCTAAGACATACATCACTCCCAAATAGAACTGGAACAATAAATGTTTTATTTATTTTGTAGTAAAACAAACTATTTTTTTCCCCAATAAGTAACAGTTGCCATCTAACTCATTCTAAGTCTCTATTTATATTTTCCTTTGAACAGAAAGCTTTTATTTTTTTTCTTATTTTGATTACTTTTCTTTGATGGTGTGCCCAGTACCACAAAGTGAAATTAGAAATTTTTTAAAAAAGTCTCATTTCAACTTACATTGTAGCCAAATTTCATGTCCTCTTAAAAATGTGTTGAAATACCTCATCTTCTTATTGAGGATCTTGTTTTGTCCTGAATAAAGGAACTCCTATAATATGAAAGAACTTCAATGAAAGGAAGTATCAGCATTTTTTTTATTTTTGCTATCTCTGGCATTTTATGGCAAACAATAGAAAACATACAGATATACACATGCACACATGAGGATATTTACTGTAGCACTGCTCTCAAAATGGCAAAGAGTTGAAAACCATAATTTCCATTAAAATGATGGTATAGCCCAGCCAGGTGGTTCAGTGGTTGAGCATTAACCTATGAACCAGGAGGACAGGGTTCGATTCCTGGTTGGGTCACATGCCCGGTTTGTAGGTGTGATCCCCAGTAGGGGGTGTGAGGGAAGCAGCCAATCAATGATTCTCTCATCATTGATGTTTTTATCTCTCTTTCCCTCTCCCTTCCTCTCTGAAATCAATAAAAATATATTTTAAAAAAAGAGTAAAAAAAAACACATTAAAAAGGTGGAATATATTAGAGCAAATCTGTATCATTAAAAAAGTCAAATTAGACTCATATCCACAAACCATGATTTATTGTTGTGTGAAAACAGTAAGACTTCAGAATAATGTGTGTAATATCATTTCTCTCTCTGAGAACATCATGTCAAATTGGGGGAAATTGTAGAGGTGGGGGGAGAGAGAGGGAGAGAGAGAGAGAGATTTGCATGTAGTTTTGAGAACATTGATAAAAGGCTGGAATATCCTAAACTGAGGAACATTAGTTATTCAGAAATTTAGGGCTAGGAAAAAGGTATTTATTCATATATCTTTGCACCATTTTAGGTCTTACAAACAACATGATTTCTTTTTGAAATAAAATAGCTAATGGAAATTTGTAACAGAAAGTAAACAATCAAAAAGAATAGTAAAACAAAGAGAAACCAGGACAAATCAGGGCTATCCATCTATTTATTCTACACTTTATCAGTATCAGTAAGGGGTGCTGCGGTCAATGCCAGGGACAGAGACCTAAGACTCAGGCAATGAGAAAGTAAGAAGAGCAAATGGGTAGGAGGGAAGACATGAATGAGGATGTTAAAAGACAACCAAAGACTTCTGCAAGTTTTATGGGCTGCTCATGTCAGCCATTCATTCAATTAAAATGTGCTGAGCACAAAGGAGATACAGAGCTCTATGGGGTCCCAGGGATGGGACTGTGAGCAAACACAGAGTCCCTGCTGAAGTCTATAAATGATAGTGCGGAGATAGGGCTTTGAATGGGGTGGGGATGGGAGAGTGGGCCCTGATCCAGATTGTCATGGGAGCAAGGAAGTATTCAAGAACAATTTCATTACAGACTAAGGGTGAAAAGAAGAAAAAGGAATCACTATAGTGAGTAAATTGCCAAGGGTTTTTTTTTTGTTTGTTTTTTTACTAAGATTTTTTTCATCAGATTTATTGCCAGCCCCCTTTCTAAGCAGATAAAATGCTTATCATAAATCAAATTCTAGGGATGCCACTAAAAGAAAAAGTCCACAGAGCCATTGCCCAGTAAGTCTGAGAAACATCGTTTTAAAAAATATATTGAAACCATGACAATATGTTATAAAAATATAAAATAGGGCTAGTTGATGTCCTGGTAACATTTTATATTTTAACCTGGGTAGTGAATGGGTGCTTCTTTTATTACTATGTCTTAAACTATGAATACACATTTTAAACACTCTTTGTAGCATCATAACATATGATAAAACAACAAAAAATAAATTGTTTTTAAGAAAAATTAACATTTTCATAACACCAATTTAATTTGTACATCAAACCTTCCTGATGACATCTGGCTAAAGATGTTCCATCTTTATCTCCCTTCTTTCCCACTAAATTATACTGTTTCTACCTACAGTAATTCATTTAGCAAACAAAGCATGATTTTTTTTAAATAAAGTCTCATGGAAATCTTAAACAAATAGCCAACATTTAACATTAATATGAGTTGAGACATCGTGAATCCTTTAATATATACATATTTAGAAAAATTTTCTTGGACTTAGACAATGACAAAAATGGTGACTATTTTGACAGTGTCAAAAGGTTTTGAATATTCAGCCTCTGAGCAGCCCTAACTGCTTCTGCTTTCTTTTGGAGTGTGGAAGAGGTGTAAGAGAGCTTCTTGGAAGTGACCTGCTTTCCCTTAAAAGATATTAAATGTTGGCCCCATAAAATACACGAAATACCATCTGAACCACCTGCTTGGTGCAGTGAAGGAGAACACCTCACCAGGATCTTAATAACATCCCCAGGACAATGTTGTGATATTTATAGAGATTTTAAAGTCTGGTTTAAGGGAGTTCTTTTAATGTGGCAGGTTTAGCTAGTTGGATAAGTTTCATGATAAAATAGTTCAGGACTGGTAGAAATAGCAGAATGAGGATTTTCAGGTAAGGGTTTCAAAGAGTCTTGGGATATAAATTGTTATTTGATACTTTCTTTTGAAGAATTTGTAAGTCTTGCACTTCCTGGAATGAACAATAAAGTTTGCAGCAACATTTTTTTCTTTCTGGCAGGAGTCCTCTGGAAGAGTAACATTATGTTGATGGAGACAGTAAAATAGTGAAGTCATGTTAATAATTGTACACAGGAAGCTATGTGGATAGTTTCCATTCTTAGTGAGGAGTCAGGCAGCTAAGATGTACCCATTGCTGCATCCGCATGGCTAAATAAGTTGACTGGGTACCTACTACCAAAGGGGGGTCAAAAATACTCTGTCATTGGGAGTCGTTGGAGTCATCCTTTATCTGGGGTTCAGTCTGGTCTTCTTTTCAGTACTGCTAGGGCCATGCTAAATCATCCGGTGTTTTCATTCTTGGACTACAGCCAGGTGGTAATAGGTAAGAGCAAGGACTCTGCAGTCAGATGATGTAGGTTCAAATCCCACCTCTACCACTTAGTGGCTGTGTGACCTCGTGTCATTGCTTAACTTCTCTGTTTCAGCTTTCTTATTTTAATAACAGGATTAAGAATAAAACCAGCCTTATTGAGGCAGCTAAAAGAACATTAATTCATAATTGCTTGTATGTTTGTGGTTGCTATTATTATGTTATTATTATTAAAATCATTACTATCATTATCTCTGTGGTGTTAGAGGTTTTCTTCAAATGGGGACCACTTAAAATATTTTAGGCTAGGGCCAGAGAGTTTTAACCTATATATCAGTTATTCCAGTATTTTCTTCTATGTACTAAGATCAAATAGAAAAATAGCAAAACATACAGGTGGGGCAAACATAGGTTTACAGTTGTGAATATGAGTTTATTTTTGTGTTATTATTAATTAACTAGAGGCCCGGTGCACAAAATTCATGCACAGGTATGGTCCCTAGGCATGGCCTGCAATCAGGGCCATCTTCCCTGGCTGCCGGCAGCCAGCCCCGCCCCTGGCTGCCACCCACCCCTGGTTCCCCATTTGCCATTGGGTGATTGGAGCCTACCAGCTGGGGGGAGGGACCAAGAGGTTGGTCGTTACCCCCACTTGCTGGCCCTGTTCCCCGCCGCAGGTTGCCCTCTGTGTGTGGGGCAACTGGCTGGATGGGGCCCTTGGCCTGGTGCCGCCGGCATCTGCTGCCACCCACCCCTGGTTCCCAGTTCCCCATCGGGTGATCAGAGCCTGCCCAATGGAAGAAGGAACTGAGAGGTTGGCCGGCAGGCCCCGATTAGGTGATTAGGACCTGCGGGCTGCGCTGAGTGTCTGCCTCCTGGTGGTCAGTGTGCATCATAGCGACTGGTCGTTCCAATGTTCAGTTGATTTGCATATTAGGGTTTTATTATATAGGATTACTGTATTATTTTCCATACGAACAACTGTAACCTCACCTTTGCCCCACCCTGTATAATTAAGAACTGGTGCTTAATGTTGTTAAGGTGAATATAATGGAATAAAATATTAAAGCCACTAGTTTAAATTTTTAGATGATATAAAACTATCATTAAGCAATTTTGAGAAATATTTTTTTAGCTCTATGACTTATCTTCAGCAAGTTAATTGCTGTGGATTGAAAATTTGGTGAGTTTATTAACTGGTCTGGTTTTTCTTTTTCTCTGTCATGAAAATAAAGTTGATTCTGTCTGATGTTAAGCAACCAGATTTGGGACTGTATAAATTGATCAGTTTGCCAAATACCTTTCTGACTTTGTGCCCACCGCTCTTAGTGGTCCAGCTGGCCGTGGCACCTTTGTTGACTTGTGGAATCTCTGAACCTTTTCTGCTGCTCTAGAAGTGACTGGTAAGCAGCATGAGGCACTTTGCTGTTGGCGGGGCATTGCAGGAAGGCATCATAACCTGGCTTGCTTTCTGAGTATCTACATGGGGTGGCAGTGGAAAATCAGAATGAAGGTGAAAATTGAAAAGTGAATCACATTTTGGGTGGAGTTGACTCCCTTCAGTAGCTAAATTTTAGGGGCTATTTCTACCCATGCAGCATAGACATCCTCACTGCTTGTATTTATGGCTAGATAGAGAGGCTGGGTGTCTGCTGTGATTTTGTCAAAGGACCATTTTCACCATTAAGAATGAAAACCAGGTAAAACACAATCTAAGGGTCCAAGCCATGATTTTTTTTAATCCTCACCTGAGGATATGTTTTTATTGATTTTAGCAAGAGAGGAAGGGGAGGTGGGAGGGAGGGAGAGAGAGAGAGACAGAGAGAGAGAGAGAAACATCAATGTGAGAAACACCTATACGCGGGATCAAACCTGCAACCTATGCATGTGCTCTGCCTGGGAATCAAACTGGCAACCTTTTGGTGTATGGGACAATGCTTCAACCAACTGAGCCAGTCATGATTCCTTATGTGATCATGCTTTATTCTCATGTATATATTGAAAAAAAAAATTGAAAGAAATGTGCACATGCATTTTCTGATGAACCATTCAAATGACTGATGTGCAACTTATCAAGTAATCCTACATAATAAAAGGGTAATATGCAAATTAACCACCACTCCGCTATGCCCACGATTGGGCCGGCGGGAGGCGTGGGGGGCAGGACTCGGGGACTCGCAAGTCCCCACCACCCGCTCCTCCCGCCAGCGCGATCGGCCACTGCGCTGCTGAGTGGGGACCGATGGGGCCGGTGGAAGGCGCGGGCGGCAGGACTCAGGCTGGCCGATCACGCCGGCGGGAGGCGCTCCAATCAGCGGGTGGCCAGAGCCAAGGCCTGGGTCCCAGGTGCCAGAGGAAAACTGGTGCCGGGTGCCGGCAGCCAGGTGAAGGAAGGTCTATTGCACAAATCTTCATTCAACGGGCTTCTAATTAAATTATAATATTATAGAATATTGGCAATTATTTAATTAAATCTCCTATCCAAAGCAGAAATTATCTCTATAATAACTATCCAGCATTTAATTGAACATTTATTTCTACTTTTAATAAACTCAACACTTTATGAAGGCTCTACTCTTATGAGCCAGTGTTAGAAAGTTCTTCCTGATGTTAAACTGAATTTGTGGCAAAACAACTTCTATCCTTGCTCCTCCCTCTGCTTCTTTGAGCTGCACAGAATGTATATAATTTCCTCTCCAACTTGATTTCCAATGAGAAATCCATTCCACAGATAATTACTGAATATTTATTTTATGCTAGAATGCAAGGAGCTGGGGGAATAAAACAGAACCTTGACCTCATGGGGTTTGGAAGTTAATACCTTGTTTTCACCAAGCCTCTTCATTTTCAGGTTTACCTTCCTAATTCCTTTTTACTTCCCTCCATAACATATTTCTTAACCCCAGGTTAAACACTTTAATCAAGAAACATAAAGTTGTACACATTTCTCCAGGTGTAAAATGACTGATGCAGAGTCAGTGGCATTATTAACCAACTTATATTCGCATCACTCTGAGCATTAAAAGCAGGCCTCGTGAACAGTTGCGTGCTCAATAAATATTCATGAAAGGCTCTGGACACACTACTCTTTCTCATGTGGTCTCAGTGGTTTCAGTTAGTCTATTAACTTCCCGTGTGTGGACGCAACCACAGGATACACATGATTAAAACACATGCTGGGGGAATAAATAATGAACCACATATGATTTAGAAGTTCCTTTCTTAAAGAAGAAATTAAATCCACTTTATAAAATTTCTATGAAAATATTTGCATTCCATGAAGTAGATTTTCAGTCTAAATGATTAATGGTTTCAACTAAAATTAATAAAGATATCCCTGCATTAGTACATGACTGAGGGTAGATTTTGTCTATACTATCTGCTGATGGTTGTATTGAATTATGTCAATTGGGTAAGAAAAAATTGTAAAGCCCTGACTAAGTAGTTGGTTAGAGTTGTCCCAATATGCCAAGGTTGCAGGTTCAATCCCTAGTCAGGGCACATATAAGAATCAATCAATGTATGCATAAATGGGTAGAACAATCTCTCTCTCTCTCTCGTCTCTTTCTCTTTCTCTCAATAAATGTTTAAAATAATTTTCAAATCTCATCTTTCTTTGCATCCAGGTTTTAGGAACTGCTAAATTAACAGACTCTTTTGACCTTTAGAACCCACTCTCTTAGACAACCCCCGCCATATTAGGCCTAGAATTCTTTCTATGCAGTATTTCCCAAGTTTAATTATGCCTCAAGGACAGAGAAGAGGACAGAGATTCCTAATGTAAAGGCAGTTTGTTCTAAATACTTCATTTCATTGTGAGTAGCAATTAAAGGCAGACAAGTATGAAAAGAATTTTTGCTATGTTGATGTCATTCTCTTTTATTGTTCTTACCAAAAGACTCTTCTCTACCTCTGTATTTCCTATCTGTTGCATCAACCATCTATGTTTAATTCAGTCCTTGCATTTCCCAAGCAATAGTGTTTACATTAGTTAATCTTAGCTTTTCCAAACAACAATCTTTGTGCTTGTGATTCTTACCCACAGCTTATGAGCTTTTATTATCTTTATATGGTGATTCTTATTTAGCTTCAATATTATTCTTCATCTGTTAGAAGCTCCAAATCATTTTTTATTTATTCTCTGATTTCAGGAATATAGATGACATCTTATATATATATATGTTGATTTCAGAGAGGAAGGGAGAGGGGAGAGAAACATCAATGATGAAAGAGAATCATTGATCGGCTGCCTCCTGCATGCCCCCTACTGTGGATTGAGCCTGCAACCTGGGCATGTGCCTTGACCAGGAATTTACTGTGATCTCCTGGTTTACAGGCCGAACTCAACCACTAAGCAACACTGGCCGGGCTAGATGACATATTGCAATACAGAGTCTATAGGCTTTTTAAATAGCATGTCGATTCTCCTCTACAATCATTTGCAATATTGGCAGAATCAGAAACAGCTCACCCACCAGGATCCTCTAAATGTCTCTCACTCAGTTGAATTGACGGTGTGTTATTACCCAGGGAAATATAAACTAACTTTAACATCATATAACCAATCCATCCATTGCTGCTTCTATCAAAGTGTGCGATCATTAGTGACTGCTAAGATGCCCTCAGTTAAATGGGCTGGTCAAATCCAAGTCCTCTCTTACAGTGCTTATAGATGTGATGTGTGTTGAAATGACAGATTTTCAAAACCCTGAAACAAGTGCTAAGGAACAATGAGCAATAAAAAGGAGCCTTTGCATTAAAGTCTGTCTCTTTGCAGGGTAATCTTTAGACAGAATGAAACATGGGACGTTCTGCATGTTAGGAATTCTAAGTCTTAGCAGCATGACAGAGAGCCTGACCAGCAGAAAGCCTTTATCTGTTAGACATTAATAATAACAATTATTACTTTAGGAAATAATCTGTCAAAGAGACAAAGTATTTTTATTTCTTTTGAGTTAAGAAAATGATATATCAGTGAAAAGAAACTGTTTTTAACATTTCTTTTAAAATTGTTGAGTGGCTTTTGTTTCTCCCCTTCAACACTTTATCATGAGCAAAGCTCTGGCAAAGAGCTGCGTATTTTGCTTTCTGTTTCCGACGTACTCCTTGGGCTACCAGAGTAATATTCTAAATTAGCTTCCACTGCCTCGCCTCTAAAATATCCATTTCATTTGAGATAATGCAAAATAGCTTCTGAAATTTTATTCCTAGTTTGATTCTCTTTTTATATTCAAGTTCTATTTGCAGTTGCTTCTTGTCAAAATCTAGGAATAACTTTCAGATAACCTAAGACAAATATGCAAACTAAAAAAAAATCAGTACCTAAGATTCATAGGTATAATGAAAGGTAATAAATAAATAAATAAGCTATATCTGCAATTGGGCCCCATTTTTCTGGTGAGGAAAATTTCTGCTGGTAACACTAAGGAGTGATTTGTGGGCTTCATCTTGTCTTTCATAGGGGCACAGGACAGAGGCAAGGGTTCAGATGCAAAGTCTGGACTTAGAATTGAGGCCCACTCCGATTCTCTCAACTATTAGCTGTGATCTTGAGCAAATTAATTATCTTTCTAAGCCTCATTTTGTCTTGGTAAAATCAGTGCAATAAAAGCATTTATATTACAAGGTTTATATAAAGATGAATCAAATTGGTCCTTTTTAAAAAAAATGTTTTCATTGAATCTGGAGAGAGAGGAAGGGAGAGGGAGAGAGAGAAACATTGATTAAACAGAAACATTGATGAGACAGAAACATCAATCTGCTGCCTCCTACTTGGGATCGGGTTGAGTCTGCGACCTGGGCTTGTGTCCTGACTGGGAACTGGTGACCTCTTGGTGCATGGGATGACGCACAACCACTGAGCCACACCTGCCATGGCTAAACAAATTGGTTCTTATAAAGTACATAGCATAATGTCTCTATTCACTACATGGTAGCCCTTATTTTTATGCCATGTACTCTAAACATTCCAGAATCTCCTTAATTACAGAATATAGAATGCAATTCATGATCCAAAGGCACTTTTCCAGGTCACTAAACCAAGTCAGTTAATCATTTATTTGGTTTTTCCCTTCTACTCTATATCATTTGAATTGTCCCTTTAGCAGATTAAACAAAGAAACCCATGAGCCATTAAGAGTGTTAGAGAACGTGTGTCAATATAGCACCAAACAGCTACTCAAATTGATGAATTTAATCATCCAAATGGTAAGTTCACTACAAAACCAAATTAGGAACTGAGCTGAACTTGAACAGTAAACCTGGCCTCAACAATCCTCCAGTTGGCTAGACTGGAGAAGGCCACACATCTTTTTATTTTGGCTGATACCTAAAGTAGAAACTCATTTTTTCTGCTTCTGAGTTTGACAGACCAGTCTGGGTATTTAAAAGATGTTGGCTTTATAGTTCACTCTCAAATTCTGTGGACTATATCAAACCACCATCAAAATGCATCATACCTAAGGACATCATGGATTGCAATCATATTGTATAAAGTGTGGACTTATTCCTGTCACTCTGCTCAGGGTATTTGTGGGGAAGTCAGTTTAATGGTTGGGTCATATACTGCCTGGAATGATGGGAAATAATAACACCAGCTCCTGCCTCCCTAAACTGGTCCAGGGAGTCAGGTACCTTCCTTGCTAAGTGGAGACAAGCAGGACTGCTGTCTCTTTTACGTCCCTTCTTAGAGCCAGTGCTTCCTAGGGCAGCAGGAGCTCTGTCTTCACCGCAGGAGAAGGGGAGGCAGTGCTCAGTGTTACTAGGGAATCCAACTTTGAAACCTCAATCAAGTCTTTATTTTGAGACCTTTTCTCTCCTTCTCCATCACCACCTCTCCGATCCAGGCTCCTTCAATCTATTCTCCACACTGCAGCCCAAGAGAGCGTTTAAAATGCAAATATTATCAGGTCATTTCCCTGCTCAAAAACCCCTGGGAACTTACTACTACTCTCAGGATCAAGTTCAACCGCCCACAAGTGACCCTCCCCCGTCTGAAGCCTACCCACCTGGAGAGGCTGGTTTCCACCTCACCTACATCAGCAGGCACAGTTTCCAGGTTCTCAACCCCCCTCAGGGCACAGACAGCCCATTCTCTCTACACAGAATGCTTTCCTTCCCCGCACCCCAACGTTTCTTCACCAGCTAGTCCCTACAGGCCTCCGCTTTGCCATTTTTACTTCTATTAAAAGCTTTCCTGATTGTCCATATTAGCCCCCTTACCCCCATTAGCAATCTGTGATATTATCACACATATAATTAATTAGTTGTGTGATAATTGCTAAATATCCATTTTTCCACCGGAATGTAAGCACCATGCCTGTTTTTGGTTCTCTTTTCTGTTTTCAGCACCCAGCACACAACTCACCATGCTCAACAAGACTTTGGCAAGTGGCCAAGTGAATAACGAAGGGACAGAAGCATGAACTGTGTGTACTGAGCGGAGCTTCTGTCTGTTCTTTCAGATCCAGACTCAGCAGGTAGGATGCTCTAACATGGACTTGTTACTGTGGGGTACGTTTGCATTCGTGATGCTGCAGTTACCAGATGCACCTGGAAGCTGGGTCATTTCATGTTCAGACTTCCCCCTCAGAGCTTTCTCACAGACCCACCATACGGCTCAGCTACGCTGTGGGCACCCCACTCTCACCATGAGAGCCTCATTTTCCTTGAGACACAGACCGTGCAAGATTCAGATTTTTTTCCTCCATTGCACCTAGCTCAGAGATTTGCACAGAGTAAAATGTAATAAATATCTAATAAAATACACAGACAGTTATTTATATCTGTACCCTTGTGAAGAATATAATAGCAATTCACCCTTTTGGCCCTGCACTATTCATCTTTTAGTTTATTCATTACTAACCTATTAACCTTTTCCCTTTTAAGTTAGGCATTAAAGAGATCCCCTCTCTTTGAAGGATTCAGCAAGGGTGTTTCTGAAGCATGTTTAGTGCTTGAGAAGGAAGGGACAATATAGATGTACAATAATTATGAATATTCTGATCTTTCTTTTAAATCTCCTTGAATACAGGTTCTTAGAGCAAATACTGTAAGGTATGTGAATATAAATGTCAAAAGTTATTACAATTTCAAGACAATCCCTCATTTCATTTCTAATCATTCCATCGTACTTTATTATTTCTTTTCTAATGCAGTCTGAGGCATTTCTTTCTCAGCTAAGCCACTTAATTACATGTAAGAATCATAAAACCAGTAGAAGCTCAAATATTAAGAAATAAATTCAGGTTAAAACATATTGCTTTCCCACCTAGTTACACATCATAATAACTGTGATGATAGACTGCATTCACCTAGGATTGTGTGATCCAGAGAAATATGTGCTGTCTTAACAAAACCTTGTGAAAAGTCATGGCTAAAAAAAACCGCCAAAAAACAAGAAAACCTGCTGCATTTTAGACTTTGTTTACTATCGTGTATTTGACATTAAAAAAAAAAGTTCTTAACTGAGCAAAACTCCTGTACAGTAATTTTCCAAAGTGAAACATAAAAAATGAAGTAAACTTGGAGGAGGGAAAATGCAAAAATATAGAGGTGATTGCACACACACACACACACACACTCACCATGGGTAAGACCTGATCCACAAATGCCCACAGAGCAAATTTACCAAGCGCTGTGCCCATTGCATTCTGCTGCTTTCTGCTAGAATCCAGGAGAAAGTCCTCTGATTTCCTGTTTTATTCATTTAAACTATGGAGCCCAGGAAGCTGAAACGCTGAGTTTGGACTGAAAGAGGCAGATGAAAAACTTTTTTCACAAAGATCAAGGAAACTGAAAGAACTGTTTACATAACTGGTTTCAAGCTCTGCTTTATTCTGGAGTTCACCCCTGCTATCTCGGCTTGCATTCGGCAACAGCCTTTCATCATGGGCCATGTTCTCATGAATATAAGCAGCCACCTGCAGAGGGTGGAATGTGGACTTTTGACATAAAGGAGCCCACTGACCTGCTCAAGGTGACTCCTTGATGGCAATTCATGGCATAGCATTTAATATCAATCCATGGTTTGACAATATTTTGCAGCAGAAAACCTACTTTGAGAAACACTGGGGCAGTGTTTGATAGGGCCTGGCAATCAGACCTACACTGAGTGGCCAGATTATTATGATCTCTGAACACATAATAATATGGCCACTCAGTGTATATCCTATATAATAAAAGGCTAATATGCCAATTGTACCCTTAACCAGGAGTTCGACCAGCAGGCAGGCTGGCCAACCGCCCATGTCCCCTCCCCCTGGCCAGGCTGGCCAGACCCCACCCATGCATGAATTCATGCACCGGGCCTTTAACATATATATATATATATATATATATATATATATATATATATATGGCCTATCTAATAAAAGAGTAATATGCAAATTGACTGTACCTCCACTACACCCACAAGCCTGGTAGGATCGGGCCTAAACGGGCAGTCGGACATCCCCTGAGGGGTCCAAGATTGGAGAGGGTGCAGGCTGGGCTGAGGGATCGCCCCCCCAACTTCCCCCCACCCCCCCGTGCACGAATTTCGTGCACCGGGCCTCTAGTGTGTATACACACACACACACACACACACACACACACACACACACACACTGAGTGGCCAGATTATTGTGTGTTCAGAGATCATAATAATCTGGCCACTCAGTGCATATGAATTAAGTTTTGGCTTAGCCTCTAATTGGCTAAGTTCTTTGAGCTAATTAACTTTTATGTCTCTGTATTCCCTTCCTTCTGTAAAATATAGACATGAATGTTCCTTTATTACAAGGTCATTGGATGAAATTATGAAATCAGTTAAATATAGTGCCAGGTGACATGTAAGTGCTTATTATAGTTTAGTGTTAGAATAGAGATTGGTATAGAGAAGGCACTCAGTGTTTGCAGAATATTGAGTAAAAGAAAGTTACATTACTACAGCTAGCTTTCCAGTAGATAAAATGCTGTCCCAAGCCTGAATTTTATCAATGAGTCAATGAGAGAGGAGCTGCTTCTGTAGGATTTAGAAGTAGAGCTACTCAAGAGAGGAGACTGGACTGAACAAACACACTGGCCACTTTAAGAAGCGAGAAACATTCACTCCAAGTCACTTCAAATCATCAGTGAGTGGCAGGGTATTTTGCACATAATGTACAAATATAATTTGTAACTCTCAGTTCTAATCAGCTAAGACCAGACTGACATAGAGAAGAGGGTTAAGGCAGAATTTTTATAGACAAATTAACATTAAAAGGAGGCATAATACCACTCATATCAGAAGGAGACAGACTTAAAAAAAATCAGACAAAACCCCTGAGCATCATCAGGAACAGTATTGGGAGTAATGAGGCATTAATGGAAATAATGATAATTATAATGGGCTCAAAAAGGGCATGACTCTAATTTGAGGTTTTGTGTATCATAGCTTGCAAAATTTCACTGCTTGATTTCCTGCTTGATTTGGGGATTATTTTCCAATAAATATTTTTACTATTTTCAATAAGTGACTTATTATAATTTACTCTGGATCTTATTTACAATGATGATGCATTGAGCACTTACTGGGTGCTAAGCATTGCATGCTCATTATTTTAATTAACACTCACAACAACTCTGCAGTTGAGGTAGTCGCCATTTCTATTTTACAAAAATTATAAGATGAAACTGAAAACTCACAGGAGTTGTCTGACTGAAGTGACCCAGAGGTGACAGAGATGTGGTTTTCACCCTGATGTCTGCCAGCCCTGATGGCTTTCCACTATGCTGCCCTTCTCTCAGTAGTGATTAGTGAGTGACCTTACTTACCTAACTGGACAGATGGACCACAGTGATGATTAGTGAGTAACCTTATTTACCTAACTTGGACCTCTGTACCACATCTGGCCTGTCCACACTGTGGCATTTCTTCAGGGAACCCTTAATTTTCAGCTTTGTCTCCTTTTATGATGAGTAATTGAAATAGTTGCCTAGTTTATACATGGCTTTGGGCAAATTACATAATCTAACTATGCCAAAGTATTTCTAGTGACCCAAAAGATTTGGATAATAGGATGCTCATATCTGTGGCCATTATTTTTATATTTCCTCATTTATTAAAAAAAAAGATTTGGATAAGCTTATTAAACTGTAAGAACCACATCTATACTAATAATAGCCTAGGTGGTCGTCACGCCCTCACATCATCACAAGATGGCCATCACAAGATGGCCGTCACAAGATGGCTGCATGCACAGCAGAGGCGGGGCCCAGCGGCTGCTCCACGAGATGAGGCCTGGGGGTTCTGTGGCTCTGCACGGCATGGAGGAGGCCAGTCCAGGCGTCTCTGCTGCCTCGTGCAGAGGAGGTGGGTCCCGGCAGGGGAGGGCAGTTGGGGGTGATCAGGTCAGCAGGGGAGGGAAGTTAGGGGCAATCAGGCCAGCAGGGGAGCGGTTAGGGGGTGATCAGGCTGGGAGGCAGAAGCGGTTAGGGGCAATCAGGCAGGCAAGCAGTTAGGAGCCAGCAGTCACGGATTGTGAGAGGGATCCCAGATTGGAGAGGGTGTAGGCTCGGCTGAGGGACCCTCCCCTGCCCCGTGCATGAATTTTGTGCACCGGGCCTCTAGTTAATGATAATAATGGTTAAGATATGTTAAGTACATATGTCCCAGGCATTGGGCTAAGCACTTTATATGCAATACTTGTATTTAACTTATCCAACACTGTGGTAAGATACTATCTCCATTATAGCGGTAAGCAGACAAAGATTCAAAAACCTTAAGTGACATGGCCAAGGACACACAACTGTAATGACCAAGCCAGGATTGCAACTCAGGACAAAGGAGTTCACGGGTTTGTAGGCAAGGAAGTAATGCAAATGAGTGAAACAGGCCAGGAAGGGGCCATGGCAAATGCCCGAGCTCATACATGTTTACTGGGATGGCCACTCAGTTCTACCATTTTGAGGCTGTGCAGGAATGTGGGCCCAGGTCTTCTGATTTTTTTTTTTTCAGGTCAGTAATCTGAATGTGTTCAATGTAAAATCTACTAATTTTAAAACGCTAGCTTGTATTGATTTCAAATGTATTTCTTTAAGCATTTCGAGTGGCTGGTAAGCATATGTGTAGGAAGAGGCTGGCCCTGGCTTCCTGGTACCTCTGATTTAAACATGTGCTCTTAGTCCTCAGGCTACAGGAATTCCAACATCTCTTTAGGGCATCTCTGCAAATAGTTAGTTCCAGGTCTGTAATTTCCTCTATCAATAGCTTCCTTTTCCTTCAATACATGGAATACCATTTCCAGAACGCTCTCTTCCCAGGAGCAGACTTCCATTGCTCTGGCCCCAAGACTGAGAAATGTTTGTGTCTTCCAAATATACAGGGCCAACTTTTTATTAAAAGAAACACATAGTACCCTTTTAGGGTTATTTGCCTTTTTACTTCAGAGGAATTAAACATATACTTTCAGGGGGAGAATTCCTTCAAAGTTTGGGAAATAAGACCATGTGCATGGTGCCTTTGAATTTTATTTCCCTGAAAGCCACCTGCCCCTTAATGTCCTGATGCACCCAGTTGTGATGGCAATGCCTCAGCATGGAAATTGGTTCCATCTAAGTTTCCCTCTTGGAATTCACAAAGTTGTTTCAGTCAACAGATTCACCCTTTAGGGATGTTCCCTAAAACAGCTGGGCTCCTGGAGTGCCCAATCTGCCCCCCATCTTCAGCTGAAGCAGAGGGGAGCACCACAGGCTTCAAAAGGTTGAGCAGCACTTCATGCGTTTTTCCACTTCCCACTCATGTTTATTAATATCTGGGCAGAAATGTGACAATGGGAAATTTTGATGTGCACAGGAGGGTAGCTAGAACAAGTGAGCATTCTCAGTTTAATATAGTACCAACCAAGTAGGCTGTGCTGAAAAAAAGAAGGAACATGCATCCTAAATCTATTTGTAGCCAAGGATTTAGATACAAAATCTATTTTGCACAAAATAGCTAAATGCTGGTTTGAATGATCAAATAAGCTACAAAATAATGAAGAATGCTAAGAATTGTGACAAAGCATTGTTCTTAACCTGGCCAATGGAATAATAGATGTCATTTCTCTCTGGAAAGTAAGAGTTCTTTGATGACTGACATGTTCTATTTGAGAACTAGGATTCTAGAGGATCCTTTTGCAGAATTGGGAGATATACCATAGTAATGCACAGCAGTCATTTTATGACTAAAGGGATGAAGGTATCAGTATATGAGTATCTATAGCCTTTTCCTTTGTCTCTCCTCTCTGTCTGCAAAAGAGTTTGGATTTTTCCTACTCTTTCCCTTCCTCAACCTCCATGGAGGGTTCTTCTACCAGGGAAGCTGAGTTAGGAGACTAGCTGAAGGGGAACACAGAAAGCACAGAGGGAATCTCACTCTCTAGAAAACCCTATGGAGATGAGGAAGAGGTGGTAATAGAGAAAGGACCACAGAGGTTGAATGGAGTAGCTGGTGAGGGAGATGGTTTAACAGAGGAGGATGAGATGTTCTAGAGACTTGTGGGAACATAGGGGAGAGCAGATGATTTTGATAATATTCTAATTATGTTACTTGAGAGGTGCCATAACTCATTCGAGTGCCTATTTGGATGATATGATTTTGAAGTTCAAGTTTCTTATGGACTGAACCACATGAGTCATGGATTTAATAGGGTTACATCAGTAAATGGCATTGCCTGTTCACCCCTCTTTTCCACTCTATCAGGCCCTCTAATCATTTCCAAAGAGGCATAGATACTCAACACAGAAGCACAAACACATGAGACTTGGTTTTCTCAGTCAAGGATAGGGACCTTTTCAATCAATGTAGCACTATTCCCAGACTTCAGAGTAATCTGACTCTGGGAAACTAGGGTTCAGCATTTAGTGGTAACTTCAAGGAGTTTATTGTGATCTTGTCAGGCATCTATGTGACCCTTTAACCTTTTGCACTCGGATGTTAAGTGTGACTCGACACGGTTAGCATTAGAATAAAGGAATCGAGAAAAAAGCAAGCGAGTGCAAAGGGTTAAACCTCTTACCCATTTACTCAATAAATATTTACTGAGCATTTACCATGCCTTAGGCACATGCTCTTTATCCAAGGGTGCAGTAGTTAACAAAGCAATCAACCCTCCTTCACAGTCTCCATTTCTTTGTACACATATTTTTTTCCTAAAGAAAATGTTCCTATTAAGTAGGCAAACAAATATGAGTGGCAGTTAATGTATTGGCTATTTAAGTCACTGGGAAAATAAAATCATATCTCAGCATCCTCATGCTAGAATTACAGGGAATGGGGTTATACTAAATATTTCCCCCTCTATCCATCCAAAACTGACTTTTACCCTCAACTAACAGAGCCTGGCATACTTTTCAAGAATTGCAGGGAAACAGGTTGCTCAGGGTTGGCCCGTGATGCAAGCTGAGGTTCATGAGGCCAGATTTGGGCCCCAGCTGAGTCACTATATGCTTTGGGCAAGTGGCATAACCCAAGTCTTTGTTACCTGTAAAATGGGGTCAATAATAGTACCTGCTTCATTAGTGGTCTTATGTGGATTAAATGAGCTAATTCATATAAAGAAAGCACTTAGCTCGAGGCATGCCAGGGAGTGTGCACTCAATTATTACTGTTATCTATTCTTTTTGTTTGTTTGTTTCCTTGCCTCTAAAGTAAGGTGACCAGATTTTAACATTGGTAAAGCAGGACACCATTGACAGGAGGGGGCGGGGGGGAGGTTCTTGATTAAAAATTTGGTCTATATGGAGCAACAAAAATTTTCATAGAACGCAAAAATAGCATTGTAATATATTTTTTTAAATTTCAACATAAGTACAATTTACAAATATAATAAATAAAAAATTATGTATAGTATTATTTTATTCCTTGGCATATTTCTCATTTGAGTGAATTTTTTTTAGTCGATTGCTGTCGTTGTTTAAAAGGTCATGAATTTGCCGTAACGTAAGTCGTGTCACTTTCAAGGCCGGCGCTAGACTTTTTGCCGCCACTATAAAACATAAATAATACGAGTACTGTCTGCTAAGTTCAAGAAAATTTATGTATTTATGAAATAAATAAATAAATTACTTACCTAAATTATCTGAATAGCTGATTTGTAATGACATCACTTGTTTAACTAGCTTACTAGCACGCTGTACGATGTGTATCATCTGAGAGACAGTTACACAATGTTTTCGTCGTTGACAATCCCAAAAAATGCCATTGTTCATTAAGTCCAAACAATGGTGGTCGAATTCTAACAACTGATCAACAATGCGAACTTTGATAAGCAGTTCTCGATAATCAGTTCTCAACAATTATTTGTTATTATTAAAGTTTAACATTATAAAATTAACAAAAATAATATAAAACTCATAACCTGGCTAAATAGCCACATGGCCGCCGAAAACCGTATATTCCCTTCCCGTTCTCCCACCGTTCCCTAGCTTGTTGTGCATTCTTTCCAAAAATTGGGACTTTTTAAAACGCCGCGGGACGCGGGACAAATTGTTAAAAGTTGGGACTGTCCCGCCAAAAGCGGGACGTCTGGTCACCTTACTCTAAAGACTGGGCTGGAGGAGTTTGGCTCCTCTTAAGGCAAAACTCTCTTTGCAAAAGAAATGAAACAAATTATAAATGAGAAACACTCCCTGACAAGTGAAGAGATGCACTGAGCAAATTAAATAATTATATGTAAGTTCTATGCAAGTTCTAGAACAGAGAGAACACCCCCAGAGAAGAGCAGAGGCTGTGTTTCTCCACATAGTGTGTGCATGTGTCTGCATCTCTGTGTGTGAAATTATTTTCTACCAACTGCAGATGCTCTCTGGACTGCACATGACAACTTTGGCAAGCTTGCCCCACCAAGGAGACAGCAGGACTCCACCAATACTGTTTCCGTGGTCCAAGAGCTGTGGCCAACTCTGAGAAAGTTCCACAATATGACCTGAGTGACATGGGAAAACGATGCCAAATGCCAGTGTCAAGCCAGCAAGGTAATTTACTAGGCAGGGGCTCCAGTTAACAAGTACTCATGGGACATCTTTCTACTCTAGTCTTTTCGGGTTCAACATCTAGGTTTCAAGAAAAATTTTCTCAGTCATCTGATTCCCAAAATTTGTCTCCCACCTTTTTGATTGAATGTTTTCAGAGGTTAAAACATCAGGTGAAAGGTTGTATTGAGTGATTTCTAGGATGGTGTAGTCCTGATATTCTCTATTACACTGTGGTTTCATCTCATTCATCTCGGGATGGTCTCTTTGGTTTTGAGGCAGAACTTGCCTTCATGCTCTGTGCCATTCTGCTTATCACCAAGAAGCAGGATGGTGCAGGAAAGGGAGCACCAGGAGGTCCAGTGAACCTGGATTCAAATTCTGGTTCTGCCATGTCCTGCTTATTTGCTGGTTAGCTGCTCCCAGGGTCTCAGTTTCCTCATAGGTAACATAATATCCATCCAGCAGCAGGCACTGAGAATTTGAGATAATCTCGAATAATCATAAATGCTGACTATGGCTAGATTTATTGCTTAGTCTTCTCCATCTCTGCTTCCACTTCTTTCTTATTTTCTCTTATTTCCTATTTTTTCTTAATGGCAGCATTATCAAAGATACAGCATACAGCAATGGTGGTGACAATGTGCTTTGAAGCCAAATTTTCTGGATCTACCACTGATTAGCATTTTACTTTGAGCTTATTTTTTAACTGCTTGTGCCTAGATTTCCTTATGTGGGAAATGAGGATATTAGCAAAAACTACCTCCAAGGATTATCACAAACATGACCTGAGGGCCACATACAGAGCTTTTACTCTCTGAGTTATTATTTTTTACTAGTGTTCCCATTGCAGAAAAAATCCTGCAATAGGGTTTCCTGCTGCACTCTACCCCGCCCCGCCTCCGCTCCTCCCTTGTCCCCCGGCCTGCCTTCTCCGTCAGCCCGCCCCGCTCTCCTTCCTTCTCCCCCGGCCCCGCCTCCGCTCCTCCCTTCTCCTCCCCCCGGCTTGCTTGCTTCTCCGCAGCTTTGCTCCCTTCAGCATCTCTTGGCTTCTTTCTACGCTGTCTTGATATGCAAATTAGCCACCATCTTTGTTGGGGTAATTTGCATACTTGTCCTGATTGGTTGGAGGGCGTGGCTGGTGGGCGTGGCGAAGGTGCGGTCAATTTGCATATTTGTCTATTATTAGGTAGGCTTAGTATCTGAAAATTGTCTAACCCTGTATCAGCATAAAATCATCAAGTCATGTGGGAAGGAAAGATGGAACTTGGGGGCACAGAATATCAGGAAAGGAGAGAGAAGTGACCACCTGTTCGCTCCACATCTTGCACATCCTTAGCTCCACACCTTGCACATCCTTAGTAGTGAGTGGCAAGAAACTAGATCTCTCAGAGTTGACAGCACTTCAACTCTTCCCAGTGTGAGCTCCTTGAGGAAAGGGACCATTCTTGCCTTATCTGTGTATGTATCCTTAGTGCCGGGCCCCCCAAAATCCCAGCAGTATTGTTGGAATACATAAATCTAAGACAGAAAAGGAGGATCGAGTTTTGAGTTACTGCCAGGCTACCAAACCCTCGGACTTATTTGGTGACCTGAATAATTGGAAAAGGGAACACACAATAACCTCAAGTCCTTTACCGCTTGTTGGTAGGGGACCTCGAGCCAAGCATGCCTGCTCCAGGAGACTTCAGGACACTCTTCCAGGCCATTAAAGTGGAGAGGCCTGACCAAGCAGGACATCTGCTCGACTTAATAAAGCATATGCTCTCAGGCACCAGTAACACAAGTAACCAGATCCCTCACTGCAGCGAGGATTCTTTCCAATCACTTTTCTTACAGCAGGGTGTCCTCCCCAAAGGTGAGACTATTATCCATCTGACATCAAGATCCATTTCTCTCCTGTGATGCATTCAGTGACCTCCTCTGGTGTAAAAGATGGTAGCCTTGTGGCTTGAAAAGGCTTTTTCCCCTCCTCCCTCTTCAATATGAGTCATCTACTTCTTCTTGCCAGTAGGATACTTCCTTTGTTCGTTCCCCAAACACCCCTATTAAAAAGGCGGAAAGGGTATAAAAATAAAGCCTTCAGAAGTGGAAATGGCTCATTGGGTAGCTGCCTGCCTGCTCCAAAGCCTTGTCCTAATTCTATCCCACCAAGACATGGAGTAGGGAGCTGTTTCAAATAGCAGCCATGAAGTCAGACTGCCCAGTTCACTCTCCAGCTGTGTTACCTCGGGCAAATTACTTAACCTCTCAGTGTTTCCACTTTCTCCCTGTAAAATGGGAGTAAGAGTAGTACCTACCTGGTAGCATTTTGTGAGGATTAAACATATTAATACAAGTAAAGCACTCCTAACAGCGTCTGAAGCATCATGAAAACTCAATAAAACTTACCTAGACTTTTTATTTCTGAAGCTACTGTAAATTCTCAGCATTGAATGCATGGGTGGGTAAATGAAAAGTGGACTCAAAGACTTGTGGAACTGAGGTTCAAAATGTGTGACGACACAGTACTCTTGTCGTTCTCTTTGTTCATCTCTTCCTATTTGTTCACTAATATCAGGAGTCAATTTTGAGAGGGAAATTTATTAGTTTCACTAAACAAAGTGTCACCCTCCTAAACAATTCAAATATTGAATTTCATTCACCTTTAAGTCTGAATCATTGTCTATCTCCCCTGATGTTAAAGGTTGACTCTTTGAGGTAAGATTTAGAAAGAGAGAAAAAGTAGGCACTGTCTCAGTCTAATTCTTGTTATAAAATGTGTCCTCAAATAGCGTGCTCTGGCTTCCTTGCCTTGGCACCAGGAGTGGATTGGCACTGAGCTGTGTTCTCATGGAGGTGGGGAGTGCTGAGCTGTCAGCATGCCAGGGTGCTTGGTGCTGCCTTCCCCTCTTGCTTTTAGTTGCAGATGAAGTAAATGTTTGGAAAACACTCACCATGCATGTATTGACATCTGTGAATGGAGACAGAAAACAAAGGAAACAGTATAATCATGTGATTAACATTTAAATCAGTTGACTTTGAATAAAAACAGATTACCCTCATCCAATCAGTTGAAGGCCTTAAGAGAAAAGACTAAAGTCCCTTAATGAAGAAGGAGATATATATATATATATAGTGGTCCTTTTTTTCTGGAGAACCCTGATTCTCATTATCAAACATTTTACCTACTTTTACCAGGACCCTGACCTCTTCAATTGTCTGCTGCATCCATTGTTTTCATTATGACTCATGCATAGACTGTTTTTACAAAGTAACATGCTAAATTCAAGCAATAGAATTCTTTATATTTGAGCAAGGAGAATAATACATCTTTACTTGACCAAATTAGTTTCTTAATTGGCCTTGCTCTTGTAGTTAAATGTATCATGTTAATCTCGAACATTTTTAATAAGTGGATTTATATTAGACACCAGATGTTAAAATTGTTTAAACTTGAAAGGTCCAGTTTGCAATGAAATTAAATAGATTCTGGTGGATGTTACTGAGCTTCAAATAAGGATTAATTGAAATTCAAATGTTCTTTATTATTTGTTAATTATGTAATTTTATTCATCCGCCCTTCTTGATTTTCCACATTAAATAATCATGCTTATATTTCACCCTAGCCTTTCTGTTTAGTTAACCAATTAATTAAGGATAGGGCTATTCTGCATTTATTAGAATTTTAATGGGCAGATTGATTCCCTGTAGCTCAGGCATCTACATATGTTCAGTTTTTGAGCTCAGCTTATCTCCTTTTAAGTGATTACCATTCTAATTGCAGATACTAGAAATTAAAAACGTGTTCCTAAACATCCAGTCCAATTTAACTCATTAAAACTGCTACTTGAAGACAAAATACAAGTGTTGGTACAAGCACCAGGAAGGAATCACACATGGCCAGAGCCAGGTATAACTGCTCACTGGCCAGGGAGTCCTGTGGTCTTGGTCATTGCTGTCCTTAAAATATCAAGGGCCAGCAACTTTGTAGGAGCATCCATTGGCCTGAGGGTCATGCAAATCTAATTCTTGTTCCTTTTTCAAAAGTCTTGGAATCCAAAACCCTCAACATTTAGTGAGTTGAACTGAATCAAATAGTAAAAGCTATTAGGACATTGTTTCTGAGACTGAGACAGATCATCTATGTTTTAAAGAACCTCTGGAACATGGCCTATAGGGCCTTGCCATTATATTCAATTAACCACAGCAAGTCAAATACTGGTAAAAAGGGTTCTGTGGTTCCTGACAAAGAGAAAATCATTTTAATCAATAGGGTATTTAGATAGAAAAATGGTTAGTTGCTAGTTGTGCAGCAAAGTCTACCTTTCATTTGGGGAAAGGGCAGAACCAGCTATATCATTAGCAGAGCTCAGTGCAAATTGAGTGGTAGACATGCCTATTGCATTTATCGCCTCTGCTCCCAAGAACACTATATTGTCTCATTGGTCTTCTCTTATAAAACACCAGTTCAAAGATTAAATTACTAAGAATTTGAAAACTGTGACAGCAGAGCACCACGTGTGGACGGTTCTGAGTACTAGTCCTTGTGCAACTAACTGCACAGGTCGCACACCCACCCATGATGCCAGCCCTGAGCCAGGGTGAAAACTCTCCACCCCTATATGTTGGAGGAGAGCTTTGATATTAAATGCATTTTGTGCCAAGTTGGGTTTCTTTGAAAATAATCTTTTTAAATTTAAATACAAAGATGCCCACAATATCATCTAGATAAACTGACTCTACATTTTCAGATGTTAGTAAATTAACTCTGATCTCATATTACTTTGGCTTCCCACAGTGTATCATCTATACTAATAATAGCCTAGGCCAGTGGTCAGCAAACCGCGGCTCGCGAGCCACATGCGGCTCTTTGGCCCCTGAGTGTTCTAACGCCACTTCTTCAAGATAGACTCGCCCAGGCCGAAGACCAACTTCTGCGCATGAGCCACAAAGTTTCAATCGCACTGTATGTGCGCGCCCGCACGTGGTATTTTGTGGAAGAGCCACACTCAAGGGGCCAAAGAGCCGCATGTGGCTCGCTAGCCGCGGTTTGCTGACCACTGGCTTAGGTGGTCATCACACCCTCACACTGTGATGCCCTCACGCGGTCACAAGGAGGCTGCATACGCAGCGGGTGGGCGGGGACTTGACGCTGAGTGCAAGGGGTGGAGGCGAGGCCTGGGGGTCCCGAGGCTCCCTGCGCTGTGGAGGCGGGACCCCCGGCTCCGGCCTACCTCTTTGGGGCAATCCATCGAGGAGCCCTGGGGTCCCAGGTTTTACACGATTTCACTCGCTGGGTCACTAGTATGCTATAAAGAGGAAAATTTAAATAAGCCTAGGAGTTTAGGGGCAGTGGCTGGAAGTGAAGCAACGGAGTTTTGGATTTAAGAATATGGGTTCTAGAATTAGATAAAGCTGCACTAAAACCAAGCCTTTTATATTTCTAGTTGTGTGACCTTTAGCATGTTTGTTAATCTTTGTTTTCTTTCTGTAAAAAAAGGGGGGGGGGGGATTGGGATAATGACAAGGCCCCATAGGGTTTTTGAGCAGATCAGATCCAGCCCACTGTCCACATAATCTAGAGATCTTTGGGGATATCACTGAGTTCTTGAAGATCTAGCAAGGTTGATTCCAACCCTCATTGCATCTCACCCCAGTTCAGAGCCCCTCACTGTTTCCCTGAACCCTCACAGAGTTCAAGTTTTCATGGCCTGCCTTGGCTCTGAGATCCTACTTGTGCTCCGTTACCTCATTTTAGGTGAAGCCTCATTTTCCCATAGCACATCCTAGGCTGGCAAACCCACATGTGGAGCTAGAGTCCATGTCTGGATTTACACATGCATGTACACAAAAGTTCACCAAGACCATCATGCGTATTAGCCAGAGGTATAAAAGTAGAAAGGTGGGATATATTTGCATTGTAGAACTATAAGCAATTGCTCTTAAAAGTATTCTTCATTTTCATCAACTTGGACTCCAACCTACCTCCATCTCAGGAGAAAAGAAAACTTGAAACATCTCCCCTGTGCTTTTGTTGTTATATTTTTTGTTGTTGGTGGCTTTTTTTTTAAATTTAAATCAGTGGAGGTTTCCCTTAGTTTCACAAGCTCTTCCCACTCTATACTCCGCCCTTTCACCACACCCAAGAGACCCCTTATATGATGTTTTCCTAACCAAAGATTCTTTCTCACTCAGTTACTATGACAACAGTTTCCCCTTCTGTCCACCTTCCGAACCTCACACACTGCCTCTCTTTAGCAGGATCTCACATAAAATCCCCTTTTCCAGGCATTTGGGAGAATGTGCCATTCCCCAGCTTCTGTGGGATGTAGGGAGTGTAGACAGGGAAGAGAATGATGCTGAGCTGGCGATAAAGAGTCCACACAAGGAGCATCCAATAAATACTGGACTCACCTTGGAAAACTTCCTTAACTTCATGGCACCTCTGTTTCCTCTTCCTTATAATGAGGGAGAATAATAGTACCTAGTACCCGCCTCAAAGTGTTAGAGTGCAGATTAAATGAGTAATAATTGCAGACTTCTTCTAAATGAGTGAGGAAGAGCAGCAGTTCATTTTTCTGTGTGCCATGCATCCTGTTGGCTGTCTGGTGAAGTGTTTTTTGTGTGTGTTTTTTTCTCAGAAAAAAAGTTTGAAAATTAAATGTAATAAAAATTAGTCAAAGGAAATGAATTATATTTAAATATAATAATCAAAATATTTTAAACTGTGATATAGCAACACACACATTAAATGACAAAAGCTAGTGGCAGGTCTAGTGGCTGCCATAATTTTGAAGAAGTGTTCAGCATAAGTGACATTCCATGCTATCTTAGCATCTGAAATGGGGTATGAAAATATCTGAACTCTGTTGGTGACAAAATCATAGTTACTGGTGATGCTTTTCTGATTTGTTGTCTGCCTATCCTATATAATAAAAGCCTAATATGCTAAGTGTCCAACCGTTCATTCGACCCGTCACTATGATGCACACTGATTACCGGGGGCAGATGGTCCAACCAGTAGGTTAGCTTGCTGCTGGAGTCTGGTCAGTCGACTGGGCAAGACAGGCCGGACATGCCCTGGAGCTCTCCGCGATTCCTCCACAGCCGGCCGCCTCTCCCCCCCACACACACCTCGCCCCAATTGGGACTGGGCGAGACAGACCCAAACGACTCTGATTGGCCCCGATAAGGAATGGATGAGATGGGCCAGACACGCCCGATCATGCACCGGTGAGGTCCCTTGGCCTGGCCTGTGCCCTCTTGCAATCTGGGACCCCTCAGGGGATGTCTGCAGGCCAGGCTGAGGGACCCCACTGGTGCACGAATCCGTGCATTGGCCTCTAGTATATAATAATTGAATGAAATGCTAAATTTCAGTAAGGGTAGAGTAACAACAAGATGCTGTTTCTTTTTTTTTTTTCTATTCAGATTCCCAAGACACCAAATTAGAAAAATCAATGCACCCAGAAGAAATGATAGGACACCCTTAGAGAGCTGCGAGTGTGGCACCATCCCCTCATTGAGCTCACTCTCTCCTTCGGGCGCTCAAGCCTACGTGTCCTCCTGAGGACACAGAGGGGAAATCAGCCTTCCCTCTTTTTCTCTTTCCATTGGTTTTCTTACTCCAGGAAGAGAACTTTCCACAGAAGAGAGAATCACTTGAAAACCCTACCTATCAGCAGATACACCCTCTTGGGCTACCTCAACATCTAAGGAAAACATTTGGAGACAAATGGAAACATGATACAATCTTAAATACCCAGACAAAGGCTGAAACATCCAGACCAAGGTGCTGTCCATGTGTGTATACCAGTGACAGTGGGATCTCAGGGGCAAGAGCCCACGCCTGTGTGTCAGACACATTCGGGTTGCCATTCTGGCTCTGTCACTTCTAACTCTGCCTTGGTGCAGATGACCTCATGTCTCCAAGCCTCAGTCCCCACCTGCAAAACTGAGATAATAATAGTACCAACCACAGAGGGTTTACTGTGAGGATTAAATCAGGTAAGCCTCATAAAAGATTTAGCACAGTGTCTGACGCAGAATAAGTGTTCAGTTAATGTCAGCTTTTAGGAAGAGCACCTCTCTGTAAATTCTCGTCTGGTGCTTTGTGGCAAAGAGACAGCCGTATGTCACCCATCACCTGCACAAACATGCTGCTCAGTTGCAATCCTGACTCCACAGAAGGGAATCAAGTGCAGACTCGCTGCCTCAAATGCCATGATCTGAAAGGAGAGCTGGTGGGTGTGCCTTTCATAAAAGCAGAGGTTTCACAGAAGTAATGGCCCACTGCAATACTTCAGTCGCTGGGCTGAGTGACTGACAACCTCTTGGCTCTGCCTTAGACCTGTAAAATCCCGTCAGAGCTGTCTGCTTTGCAAATAGAATCTGGTCTACTGGATATCAGTAACTTTGCCCAGCTGTTCACTTCAGTTAGTGCGTGTCAATACAAGCAAGGTCTATTATGGTTCAGTGATTTTCCATCTCTTGTCAGTCAGCACAGCCTTCCCCAGCCTTCCTCTCCCTTGTGGCTCCCAGACCTCTTCCAGAATTTCTTACCACTTCGTTCTGTTTCTGTTGCCCTGGTGCCTTCCCTCCTTATTCCTCTTGAATGTGTTATGAAAAACCGACAACAAGTCTGTGAACATTGGCCATAAAACGAAAGGCATAAAACTTGGGAACAGAAAAGCACACATGTCCCTCCTCCCCTGCCCCAAGATAAAAGCATTGAGCCTAAAAATTAATCTCTGAGAAGCTATTATTTTCCCAGTGTTAATGAAGCTAATAAATCTACCAGCTTCTCAGCCAAGACATATTCCAAAACAAATCCCTAGATGAGGCAACATATTTGCAAAATAGGGCCCTGGTCCCTCTGCCTGGATGGTATCAGGCAGCATCTGAGAGCCTTTGTCTTGTGTGAAACTCAGAGCCCACTTTAAGATGACAGGAGGGACTCTAGGGGTGACAACACGGCAGTACCCCAAAGTTGCCAGAGGGTCAGGATAAGAAAATTCAGATGCACATGAAGCAAATAGGGTCTGAGAGCTCCCAGATTCCAACAAAGAATCATGCATTTATATAGCATAATTAGTAGATTTTGGTTAGACATTTTTTATTTGTTGCCTTAATGACTTATGTAGGTTGAAATTATTTGAGCCAGTTTAGAGTGGATGGAACTGAGGCTTGGAGAAGCTATGATCTATCCAAAGTCACATGCTAAATGTGGTGGAGCCACATCGATTTCTTTACTATTGCACCAAGGAGAAAATGAAAATCCTGTTGGATAGTGGCATAGCCTGGATAGTTGTGTAATTCAATTA
This sequence comes from Cnephaeus nilssonii, assembly GCF_951640355.1. Taxonomy (NCBI): domain Eukaryota; kingdom Metazoa; phylum Chordata; class Mammalia; order Chiroptera; family Vespertilionidae; genus Cnephaeus; species Cnephaeus nilssonii. The sequence continues at coordinate 83,506,383 of NC_137076.1, read as the reverse complement.
AACCCATTTCCCAGAGCGCCTTTTTACAGCACTTTGCTCTTTCTGTGACAGAGGCCATCCATCAGAACAGGGGAGCCTCAGAACCCATCGTCACTCACGTAGCTACTTCTCCAAGAGCAGAGCAGACACTGTGAATTGGATTTTTTCTTGGAATACCTCTACCCAAGTCCTCCAGACAGCCCTTTTCTATCTATTCAAATTGATCCACATGAGATAAATCTATTTATTATTTATAACTAGCCCAGTGTTCTACCACACACCATTGATACATCCAACTGTAAAGGGAAAAAGATCTTTAAAGAACTATTTCAAGCTCTACATAAAATGCTTCTATCATTTTAAAAACAGCAAAGGTACATAAGGACCCAGACGACTGTGTAAATAAACTGTCTTTCCATCAGCCATGTCCTTCCATCTGCCATGTGTCAGTGACCATCATGTTTACAGGACCTTAACTGTAAACCAGGTGGCAGTCTCCTCTCTTTCCCATGCGACTTTGGCCTCTCTGCCTGTGACACCATGGTAGAAGGCACTGAGGGGGGTGCAACAAATGACTACTTATTGAACATCTACATTCCAGGAACCCTTCTAGAGGTGGGAACATAATAGTGAACAAGATAGGATCTCTATACTCACAGAGCTTGCATTCCAGGATAGCCAGACAGACAATAACCAATTAAAACATAAATATACAAGATAACTTCAGTGACTGAAATATGCTGTAGAAGAAGTAAAATACCACCAGGTGTATGTTACTCTTCCCAAAAACATACTTAGCTAATAGCAAGAAACAGCGTCCCCTGACAGGACTTTATGAAAAACCAGAAACAAATCTGTGAACATTGGCCATAAAGTGAAAGGCACAAAACTTGGGAACAGAAAAGTACACATGTTCCCCCCTCAAAAGAAAGAAGTCAGAGCTATTGAAGTCAGAGCCAGAACCCCCTCAGCGTGAAGACAATGTTCAAGTCACTCTTCAAGGACCATCGTTTGCTGTTGGCAAGAAGTGGCTTTACCCGACGGATTCTTTAACGTCTGCTATATTGAAAGTATATTTAGTCATTAGCAAATAAATTGTCCTTGAAAAAAAGAAAACAGGATGGATAGGATAGAGTGTGTTTTGAAAACCTCTCAGAGGAGATATTTGAACTGAGACCTCAATGCTGAGAAGGGGTCATTTATTGCAGATCTGGGAGCAAAGCTTTCAGGTCTACATGGGATAGGAGCAGAACACAGGGGCACTGAGCAAGCTTGGCATGCTCCAGGACAAGAAAGAAGGCCATGTGGGTGGGAACCAAATGAGTAAGGAGACAACAGTATAAGGTTAGACCAAAGGGCTGGCAGGACCAGATTATTTCAGTGCCCTGTAGGCTGTGGTAGAGATTGGGTTTATTTTAAGTTCATTTTAAAGTCATTGCAGGACTTTCAGTAGAAGAGACCTGAAGTGATGTCCGTGTTTAAGAAGTCAGTAAGAATAAAGCATACACAGCTGCTGCTCTCAAGGGGCTGATGAGCACATCACTAATTATGACACAAGGCGGTACTGAAGGATGAGTTGCTCGTGCTGAGTTCAGATCCTACATGGGCTGCGGCAGCCTTAGGGAGGCAGATAGCAAATGGTGTTGGGATCTGTACCGCATTTATAGTAGTTTGGCGTTAAAGGGTAAAACTAGCTGAAGTCTTTGAACTCAAGGGGAAATAGTCATCATTTTTATTTTCTTTTTGAAATGCAATCACTAACTTTCAGAGAGTACAGTGAGATCTTTTCAGTCCCTTCAGGATGGGCTTGTGCAGTACAAGTCCTGACATCCAATCTTTCATGTGTTTGTTTGTGGAAAAGGGAAAGCATAATTCCCTGAGCATTTTACATGCAAAGCAGTCCCTCTCATTTTGTGTTCACTGATGGGGGCATTGGGAAAGGAATGTTTGAAAGTTTTTAATAAAAAGTAAAGATGTCCTTCATCCAGGAGCTTGTAATGCCCACAAGGAGCAGAGTTGCTGGGGTCAGGATCTCTGAGTTCCTGCAGATGCTCTATGACCTTGAGCAAACATTTTTCACTTTGGCAGTGGGCCAGAATGAGGGCATTGATTTAGACCACCTACCTCTAAGCTCCTCAGCACCAGCTCTTACTTCCCGTGATCTGCTAACCTCTTCGCCCTTGGGTTGATTTTAAAGTTCACCATGTTGACAATGATCCTGTGCATTGAGAAACAGTTGAGGACAATTGAATTTGGAAACTAGCTTTCCTGGGCTTTGCAATGTCCCTAGTCTGGCTTTGGGACCCTCCTAAGGGGAGGCAGACAGTTCTTGCACCACAGACATTATCATTAGCTTGTTTTGAATGTTTGAATACTGACCTGCTTCAGAGAACTCATGATCCATATTAGAAGGTAAAACATAAACAGATGAGAAGTTAAATAATGCAGTGCAAGGTGAGTAATGTGATATGCCTCAAGGAGTTACATGATTACTTTTTAATGAAAAAAGTATGCGGCAAAACAAATGTAGGAAAAACTGAATTTATAACTGCTGAGGGGTGTATTCATTTATTTAGTCAACTTGTTCACTTACCAAATAGTTATTTCGTGCTCACTTGATGCCAAGAGCTCTGCTTAGGTGCTGGAGAGAAAGAGGTGAGCCCACGTGGACATGTTGCTGGGTATATGGATCCATAATTAGAATTTTCAGGAAGGACGCATAGATTTCTCCTCTCTTCCATTTGCCACCAGAAGGATGTGCAAAGATCAAGCTGTGAACTTAGGATATTAGAATTTCCTGTGATTTCCCCCAAGATTTTCAGAATTAGAGAACTATCTCATCATTCACTACCTGTTACCTTTCTCCAGGGTTTCCTGCAGCAATCACATAGGGAGACAAAGGGCTCCCTACTTTCTGAGATGTCCATTTTTATTAACATATGGCTATAGCAGTTATCCTGTTTCCTCCCCACTGAAACAGACTCGCTCTTCTCTCTGCCCCTTTCGTACAGTCATCTGCCTGTTACTAGGGAGAGCTGTGCACTCACTTCCCAAGGGAAACCTTGCAGACCTTCTTCTCTGCTGGGACCAAAACACATTTTAAAACAGTGCAATACCAAGGAAATAATAGTATTTTAAATATAATTGTTTAATTAAGCTGCTCATTACTTTTCAACATACATAATTACATAGCAGGTGGGGGATAGGCAAACGGTTTCAAGCTTCCTTAGCTCTATTCATTTAGAAAAGACCGCTACCTCCTTCTTTATGTATCACACAAGGGTGCATTTAATTTAATAAATAGAATATATACTCACTTTAAAGCCAGATTTCCAAACTTAAAATGTGACCTTGAATTTCAGAAGATATTTGCTGGGAGTTTGCCTTAGATTCTGCTTTCCTTAACGCAATTAGGATGACGTTGACAGTCATAAAAAGTGATTATTTGTGTAGTGATTTTCCAGTGAGCCATGTTTGCTAGTTTTTAGTGACCTCTGGGGTCCTGAAATATATCTAGAGGCTAAGAAAATAATTTCATAAATTCTTCCTCTTTTTTAAAAATACATTTAAAGAGAGGAAGGGAGAGGGATAGAGAGATAGAAATATCAATTGGCTGCCTCTTGCACTCACCCAACTGGGGATGGAGCTCACAACCTGGGCATGTGTCCTAATCAGGAATCGAACCATAACCTCCTGGTTCATGGGCCAACACTCAACGACTGAGTCACACTGATTGGGCAGAAATTCTTCCTCCGGCACCACTTAGATTTACATCTTGTAGTGACTTCCAGGACAAAGCACTCTTCCATTCATTAATCCAGTGTCTGTTAACATGGCAGCAATATGCTGTGCACCTGGCTCCAGAGGTGGACAGTCCCCATTATTGCAAGGGACAGGCATCCAATCAGTAGGCTCGAGACTTGGCTCTCACAACTGATAATCCAGATCGCAGGCTCGGCTGCTTATCCAGGGGCTTGCACCAGGTCCTCAGAACTTGGCCTCACTCTCTTCATCTCTCAGCTGATCTTCCTATGGGTTTGTTCTGTATTCAGACAAGTTCCCCTTTGTGGAATCAAGGTGATTACCAGCATCTCCAGGACTACCTTGTCCTTTCAAAAGTGCTAGAAGAGGGAACTGCCACCTCAGCAGCCCATCACATTCCTGTAATCGAATCCCATTGGCCTAGTTTGGGCCATATGCCCATTTCTGGGTCAATTATAGATTGTTCCAGTGGGTAAACCATGGTGCTTGGCCACACCTGAACCACAGGCCACCCTGGAGCAGAGGTGGAGAGTGAAGTGGGGTCAGCCCCTGAACCTAATAGTGGACAGAGAGTGAGAAGGAACAGTTCTAGAAGAAAATTGGGGAGTAAATGCCTGGTAGACAAAAACAGGAGAGGTTCTCTATAGAAACCTTTTTGCTAAAACAGAGTTGCACGCTCTTGAATTAGAGGAGAGGGTCTTTAGGGGGGAGGGATAAATGAGCATTGTTAGTGGCAGAACGTAGGGCAGAACTGAGGTCTGACTTCTAGTCCAATTGATCTTCATAAACATTTCCCTTAATAAAGTCAATCACATAATTTGTGGCATTCAGTGCAAAATGAAAATGTGAGGCTCCTTGTTCAAAGATGTAAAATGACCCCAGCAGAGCATTATACCAAATGCACAGATCACACTCTCATGATGCCAGCCCTGGTCAGTCAATGCTATTCCTTGTGTGCAGTTCATAGTATTTGACACAGTACAGGCATGCAAAGAATGAGAAGAGATTACCTTCAGTCCCACTCAGCTTTCAGCCTAGCATGGAGATGGAAGCTACACAGATACCGACAAATATGTGATGGTTAGAGAAATACATGCAGCTGAGCTCTCAAGTCAACAGATGTGCCACAAGTGTGAATGTTATCTTGGGTTGTATAAATAAGGGTATAAATTCCATAAAGAGAGAGGAGATAGTCCCACTTCAGTCAGTGTTGGTTAGTTCTTATCTCTAATGTTGGACTCAATGTTAGCGGCCATATCCCTTAAGGACATTTTTAAAAGATTTGAAACCATATCATTTGTCCATAGTACCAGGATTTTTTTTTTTAGTTTTGGCTGTTTTTGTGTAAGCACTTGTAATAGATGGAGCTCCCCATCCCTCCCCCAATTCATATATTGAAGCCCTAATTCACAACATGACTATATTCGGAGATAGTGCTTTTAAGAAAGTAATGAAGATTAAAGGAGGTGATAAGGGTCATAAGGCCCTAATCCAGTAGGACTGGTGTCCTCATAAGAAGAAGTGTCACACAGAAAAGGTCAGGGAAGGACATAGCAATCAGGTGGCTGGCCAAACTAATACAGTATCTAACAAATATCTGTTTAGTGGATACGAGGAATACTTAGAGAAACTGGGTAACCTGGAGGAGAGAAGATTTAGAAGTATTAGAATTATCTGTGGAAGAAGGAGTGTGTTCTGTATATCCCTAGAGGGAATACTTAAGGCCAATAATTGGAAGTTATGGAAAAGTAGGCATTACATCAACTTAAGGAAGACTTCAACAGCTAGACATTATTATGATGCCTCCAGGGAGAATTACTTTAATTATCACAGACTTCTAGAGTTTAATAGCATCTCAGGGGGAGTCCAGTTTCAGGGAAAATACCATTGAGGAGAGGCCGATAAGAGAAAAGCTCAGAATGTGAGGCTTTTTCAGGAAGGAAATGAAGGACAAGATTTGCTTCACTAGGATGGTTATTTCATGGTGTTTCTATAGAGAGAAAATCCTTCCTGAAATTCTGGGAGGAAACGGGGAGATTTTATATTTCTTTACAGAATAGTGGCTAATAAATCAATTTGCAAAGGAAATTATCAGAGCTAAGACTGGGCTATTTAAAACTGTGGCTTAATGTAAACTAATTTGAAGGCAATTAAAAAAATAGCATATTTCAAGAACTTGGCAGAGTTTACCTGTTACTTTACTCTATATTTGGCACACTTTAATAGTCAATAAAAAGAACTTGCTATACTGCATGCTATGCTGCATTGACATGAGTACATTTCCACAAACACACCCATGCTATTGGGATATTTCCCTGGGGGTACTTAGTTGTCAATCCTAAAACCCAAGTCTAAAGTGCTGTGTTATTAGAGGAAGTTGTATCAGTTTACCCGGTGATGGCAAACAGAGCAGAGGGAAGGTTCACTCTAGAGGGAAATCAGTTCATATTTCTAGAATCTGCTTCAACCATGATTGATATGAAAATATCACACTAACCACTACTGATGAGTGAAGAAAACAATTGGCCACGAGAGCATGAAAAATAGTAGATCATTTCAGGTGAGGCCAGGACTTACCTATAAGTCACCTAGACCCATCCCCTTGTCGCTGGAAAGCACAGCTAACCAAGTTTCTGATTTTCTAACACTGTCCAATCCTCTAGGGCACTGCTGGCCAACAGATATAATGTGAACCACATGTAATTTTAATTTTTTAGTAGCCATATTAAAAAATATAATGAAATTAATTTTGGTAATATATTTTATTTAACCCAATATATCCAAAATGTTAACATTTCAATGTGTACTATTAATTAATATTAAAAAAATCAAATAAGATATTTAACTTTATTTTTTGGTGGAGTCTTAGAAATCTTGGATATATTTAACACTTACAGCACATCTCATTTGAGCCTAGTCTCACTTCAGGTGCTCAATAGCCCCTTGTGGCTAGTGGCCACTGCACTAACAGTGAAGAGTGAGAGCAGTGAGTTCCAACCTTGTTTTATGGCACATGTTTATTAAGAGAAAAGTGGGAATATACCCCAACATATACATATTCATTTTTTAGAAAATGTACACATGGATGATACTGCAAATACATAAAATAAATTTTTGTATTGTTTCTTATCTGTATCTTATTTGATCTGTATTTTTGTATATTTTAGAATGTATATAATATATGTTTATAGAATAATCCATGTGCATAATTTCTAAAACAGTAAATGTGTGTATGTTGGGATGCATGTTGACTTTTTTCCTCATGGGCCCATCTTTAAATTTTTATTTATTGATAATTCCAGTTTTTTTCTCACTAATATAATCATTATTAGTAAATATAATATGATAAAATAAACCTCATTATATTTTAAAATCTTGAATTCAACAATTCAAAAGTTATTTTTTATATTTTAAATTTTTCATTATATTTTAAAATTTTGAATTCAACAATTCAAAAGTCTGTTATTAAGTTTAGTTTCTTTTGATCCTTGATTTTAATGATTGTCAAAGCTGAAAATAAATGATATCTCCCAAAGATAAATAAAAATTGAAGAAGTGCATTCTTGGTTGTGCTGGAAATTATGATACTCATTTATGTATCCCATCCACTAATTATGCCAAAATCTTGGCAATAATTTAGCATGTAAATTTCCATTTCCCTCATGATAGTCAGTGGTTCTTTTAGTTGCATTCTTATATTTTTAACAAATGGATTTAAAGCCCATTGAAACTCTTTTTATAAAGAGTTGCAAAGTGCTTGGAAAATTCTGTATGTCAGATAGACCCTAAGATGACCCTTAATGGCTTCCCCCTCCTGAAATCCATCCCTTTGTGGAATCTCTCTCCCTTGAATATGGGCACAATATATGACTTGCTTCCAACCAATAGAATATGAGGAAGTAGGATGTCACTCTTATGATTATGTTTGGTTATATAAGACTCTGTCTTAGCCAACTGGAATGAGAGACTCCCCTTGAGGTCTGGAGGAAATGAGTGGACATGTTGGAGAAGCCCACATACCAAGGAAGTATGGGTGAACCTTAGGACCTGCAAATAGTTTCTAGCCAGCAGCCAGCAAAAAACTTGAGTCCTCAGTCATACAGTCATGAGGAAATAAATTCTGCAAAAACCTGAATGAACTTGGAAGCAGAGTCTTCCTCACTCATATCTCCAGATGAAAACAGTCAAGCTGAGACTTTTATAGCAATTTGTGAGGCCCAGGCAGTAGATCCTAAATTCTTGACCCAGGAAAACTGAGATTAAAAATGAATGTTCTTTTAAGCTGCTAAATTTCTGGTGATTTTGGTATTCAGCAATAGAAAAGGAATATGTTCTGTATGCAGATATGAGAGTTTTTACAAGTGGCACATGATCATGTTAAACTACAGAATCAGAAAACAATGGAAACATTTCCAAATATCTATTTTTCAAATGCTCCATCTAAAACATTATTAAAAAAATGAGCCGAAACCGGTTTGGCTCAGTGGATAGAGCGTCGGTCTGCGGACTGAAAGGTCTCAGGTTCGATTCCGGTCAAGGGCATGTACATTGGTTGCGGGCACATCCCTGGTAGCGGGTGTGCAAGAGGCAGCTGGTCGATGTTTCTCTCTCATCGATGTTTCTAGCTCTCTGTCCCTCTCCTTTCCTCTCTGTAAAAAATCAATAAAATATATTTTTTAAAAAATGATATCCACACATTATTAAAATGTTAACTTGATGATGAAGAGATAGACTGTGTTTTTATATTTCAAAAATGTTTGGTAGGTAAACGAAAAGTGATAGCCCCTTGTCATTACAGAAAATAATCAGCAAATTTTGTAGTTTTGTAAGAGAAAAATGTGTATCTTTAAGTTTTACAACACTTTTAGTGGTTTAAAAAGTTGTCAGTTCTTAATAAATTTTGGATAGTAACTCATTATCAGATGTGTGATTTGCAAATTTCCCCTTCAGTAAGTTGCTTTTTTATTTTGTTGATGGTTTCCTTCACTGTGCAAAAGCTTAGTTTGATTGTTTTCTTCTAGAAATTTTATGGTTTCCAGTCTTACATTTAAGCCTTTAATCCATTTTGAATTTATTTTTGTATATGGCTGAAGATAGTGGTCCACTTTCACTGTTTAGCATGTAGATGTCCAGTTTTCCCAAGACAGTTTATTGAAGAGACTGTCTTTTCCCCATTTTATATTATGTCCTCCTTTGTTGTAGATGAATTGACTGTATATGCATGGATTTATTTCTAGGCTCTCTATTCCATTGATCTATGTGTCTGATTTTGTGCCAATATCATGCTGTTTAAATTACTATAGTTTGTAGCATAGTTTGAAATCAAGGAGTGTGATGCCTCCAGCTTTGTTCTTTCTCAAGATTGCTTTGACTGTTTGGGATCTTTTTGGTTCCATACAAATTTTGGCATTCTTTGTTCTAGTTCTGTGAAAAATTCCATTGTTTTTTTATGGGAGTTGCATTGAACCTGTATATTGCTTTGGATAGTATGGCCATTTTAACAATATTAATTCTTTTAATCCATGAACATGGTACATCTTTCATTGCAACACTATTTACAATTTCAAAGATATAGAAGCAACCTAAGTATCCATCAACAAATTAATTGGTAAAAAAGATGTGATACACACACCCACATACATACATATATACATACAGTGGATATTACTCAGACATAAAAAAGAATTGCTACTTGGGACAACATGGACCTAGAGAGTATTATGTTAACACATTGTGACCAGTAGTTTTATTGCTAGCTTTACCCAGTGGCTATATAAGCTTCTATTGAACGAGTACAAAAAAATGTTTTACATAAATGTTAAAGGCACGCTTTAAAATTAAATACCCATTGCATTTTGAAGTTATTTATTACACTAGAGGCCCGATGCATGAAGATTCATGCAAGAATGGGCCTTCCTTCCCCTGGCTGCCAGCACCGCCTTTGCTCTGGCCTGGAGCTGCCTTTCCGTCTTCCCACGCTGCCCAGAGGCTGCTTGGTGCCTGCGTATGCAAATTAACCCACCATCTTTGGTGGGTTAATTTGCATATTCACTCCTGATTAGCTGGTGGCTGTCGCGAAGGTACAGTCAATTTGCATCTTACTCTTTTATTAGTGTAGATGTTCTTACAGGCTAATATCTTTTTAAAGTATGATTGGCCACAAGCCTTAGAACAGAAAACATGAGAATTCTCATGATCCGTCCGCAATGTGTTAAGTGAAATAAGTCAGAATAGATACAGGAAACAAATTGGTGGTTTCCAAGGTGGGCGGGGGTGGGGGGTGGAGAGGAGAATTAGCAAAGTAGGTGAAGGGGACTAAGAGGTACAGACTTCCAGTTATAAAATAAATAAGTCATGGGACATAACCTACAGCATAGGGAATATAGTCAATAATAATGTGATAACTTTGTATGGAGACAAATGGTAACTAGACTTACTGTGGTGATCCTATATAATAAAAAGGTAATATGCAAATTGACCATCACTCCAACACACAAGATGGCCACTACAAGATGGCCAGCAGGGGAGGGCAGTTGTGGGTGATCAGGCCAGCAGGGAAGGGAAGTTAGGTGTGATGGGTCAGGCAGAGAAGGGCAGTTGGGGGGGACCCAGGCCTGTAGGGGAGAGCAGTTGGAGGCAACCAGGCCTGCAGGTGAGGGCAGTTGGGGTGGACCAGGCCTGCAGGGGAGGACAGTTGGAGGCAACCAGGCCTGCAGGGGAGGGCAGTTAGGGGTGACCAGGCTGGCAGGAGAGGGCAGTTAGGGGCAATCAGGCTGGCAGGGGAGCAGTTAGGCGTTGATCAGGCTGGCAGGGGAGTGGTTAGGGGGTGATCAGGCTGGCAGACAGAAGCGGTTAGGGGCAATCAGGCAGGAAGGCAGGTGAGCAGTTGGGAGCCAGCAGTCCTGGATTGTGAGAGGGATGTCCGACTGCCCATTTAGGCCCGATTCTACTGGCAGTTGGACATCCCTTGAGGAGTCCCAGATTAGAGAGGGTGCAGGCTGGGCTGAGGGACACCCCCCCCATGTATGAATTTTGTGCACCAGGCCTCTAGTTATCTCATAATATATATAATGCTAAATGTCTATGATGAACACCTGAAACAAACAGGATATTGTATGTCAATTATACTTTAATTTCTTTTTTTAAAAAAAGGTTGTCACTCTCTTTAATGTATTACAAATTGATATACAGTCTATTATATTTTAAAAGCCTTGATTTAAAAATTAATTTAATTTTTAAATTAATAACATCAGTGTTATTTATTTGTGTTTTTGTGGATTTGACTTCTCTGTGTCATCTTACCTAGGAATGATGGGATGAGTAAATTTCATGTTTGGTATTATCTATGTAACATTATCCCAGAAACTTAAAAAAATTATACGAGGAGACAGTCTATCAGTGAATATACTTAAGAAAACACTGTTTCAATTATAGAAATTATTTACTCTCAAACATATATCTTCTTAGGTTATCTTTGGTGACACACAAGAAAAAGGCAATTCTTCATGTTGTTTATTATTAAAACCTGTAGCAAATAGCACACATCAAGACATGCTAGAACCACTTGTACTTTCATCTTGGCTCTTAAACAAAACTATCATGTATCATCTGTTCTAGAAGTTGTTTCTTCCAGTCTTCAGCAATATGAATATTCCAAAGTGCTTTGCTACTTCAGTATAATAAAAATACATATTTGGTTATTGCCCCTAGTTCCTGAGGGACAACAGCAGAGCTCATAAAACCTTTGGAATTTCCCGAGTGATAGAAGTATCTTTTGTTATTCATAACAATCCCCTTTCTGACCATACCTGAGTTATGCTAATGGGTGACTAAAGGCAGGACCCCTAGATAGCTTCAAAATGTGAGCTGGTCACCAGAAAGGGCAAGCATGTGATTAGAGGGTCAGAACTTTCAGCCCACCCCTCAACCTCTGAGAAGGAGAGGGTGGAGATAGAGATCGAGCTCAGTCATCAATAGCCAATGATTTAATCAACTGTACCTATGTAAAGAACTGTTAACAAAAACTCTTAAACACTGAAGTTCAATGAGCTTCTGGGTTGATGAACACATCAACACCTCGACATGCTAGGAGAATGGCATGCCTTTAGAGGGTATGGGTGCTCTGCACCCCCTCCCATCTTTTCCATTTGGGTGATCCTGAGCTATATTCTCCTACCCCATAGCTAGCCCTATGTATCTCTTCCATTTGGCTGTTTCTCAATTGTATCCTTTATAATAAAACTAGAGGCCCAATGCATGGAATTCGTGCACTTGAGGGGGGTGTGTCCCTCAGCCCAGCCTGTGCCCTCTTGCAGTCTGGGAGCCCTTGAGGGATGTCTGACTGACGGCTTAGGCCCACTCCTGCAGCGGGCCTAAGCCATCAGTCAGACATCCTTAGCACTGCCACGGAGGCGGGAATGCACTGACCACTAGAGGGCAGCTCCTGTGTTGAGCGTCTGCCCCCTGGTGGTCAGTGTGCATCATAGTGACTGGTAGTTCCGCTGTTCAGTCGATTTGCATATTAGCCTTTTATTGTATAGGATGGTAGATATAAATAAACTGTTTTCCCGAGTTCTCTGAGTCATTCTAGTGAGTTATCAAACCTGAGGCAGGTATGGGAACCCCCAAGTTTGTAATCTGCTAGGCAGAAGAGCAAGTAGCCTGGGCATCTTATTTGTGGCTGGTGTCTAAGGCACTCTTATGAACTGAGCCCTTAACTTGTGGGCTTTGTGATAACTCTAAGTAATTGGTGTCAGAATTAAATTAAATTTTAGGACTACAACATACCTCTATAACTACTATAAATAAATAAACATATTCCTCAGTATCATAATGTCAGCCAATTCTGAGTATGATAATTTAGCAACTTGACAATTTTCTAAAACGGACTCAGGGAAAGAGGCCTGCATATCTAGTCATCACACTGTGCTGGGTGAGAAAAAACACGAGAAGTTTCCATTCCTGTTGATGACACTGCACAGGTTAGGTTCCTAAAAAGTTGCCTCATTCATTTAAAAAAGATATTCTTAACTAGTTATTTTATTCGTGGCTTTTGCTAGATGCTGACCATACAGTGATGGACAGGAGAAATATGGTCCCTATTGTCAGGGCTTTTTCCTTTTTCTGTTAATTCTTATCAAGGAAACAAACAAGGGCTGGACAGAGAAGTGTCTAAAGCTGCTTTAGAGAGAGGTTTCTTTGGGGAGTTTAGAAGAAAGGGAATTTAAAAGAAGAGAAATGGTTAAGTGATGCAAAAATTCAGGCAACAACATAAACAAAACGATATGGTTGGTAAGAGTTTGGTATGTTTGAAGTACATATACCAGCATGGCTATGGTATGCTATGTGAAGAGGAGAGTTTTGTAAAATGAGGTTGTACAAAAAGAAAGCAGGGAATAGATTATTCAGGGCCTTGCCGTTCCCTTCACATGCAATTGGAAGCCAATGGGGACTGATATCCTTTGGATGCTACATGGAAAGTGGCTCAGAGAGGGCACTTAAGTCATCCAAATGAGAGAGAACAGTGGCTTAGACTAAGGTGGCACCAATGGATAAGGCAATAGTGGACAGATGGATGACTCTTAGAGATGAAATTGACAAGATTTCCTGGTGTGCTTGTTATCTAAAGTGAAGGAAACCCAAGAATGAAAGATGACCATCAGGATTCTTGCTTGAATACTAATGTGGAAGGTGGTACAATATACTGATATGAGGGTGGAATCAGATTGGAAAAGCAAGATTCCCATTTTGTTCAGATTAAGTGTAATATGCCTGTGAGACATACAGTGAAGAAGGTAAAATTCAATTAAATATGTGAATGGAGTTTAGAAGAAAGGGTCTAGAGATATAAATATGGGAGTTACTAGCATAAGCATGGTTTTTAAATCCATGGTTACCAATGCAGAATCCTCTGTCCACTCCAGGAACACAGAGAAAGAAGCCAAGATCGAGCCCTGATAACTCCTGGTATAGCCATCTCTGAGATATGCAGGAATCAGTGGTAATAATGAGAATGAGTAGCTTATGAAGTGGAAGGCAAACCAGGAGACAGTAGTATCATGAAAGCTAAGAGGGGATAGTATGTCCAAAAGAAAAGACTCTTATGCTAACTGCTGCTGAGAGAGCCACTAAAGTGAAGATGCCACTTTGGCAAAATGGAAGTCACCGGAGCCCTTGACAAGAGCACTTTCAGTGGAGTAAATGGGAAGAAGCCAGATTGTTAATGAATAAGAGTGAGTTGAAGGTTAGAACGCGGGGTCATCACTTGTAAACAACTCTTTCAAGAAGGTTAACATAAAAGGCAACAGAGAAACGGGGCTGTTTCTAGAGAATATGTGGGGTCAAGGGAAGGTTTTTTGTTTTGCTATTTGTTGATTTTATGATAAGAGCTATTGGAGCATGTTTGTTTGCTGAGGGAAATAAACCAATACAAAGGAAAGAGAGAGACTAATGGAAAGGAAGGGAATGAAATCTGGAGCACAGGGAGGGGTTGGCTTTGAGAGGAAGAGGGACTCGACCCCCAACTGTGATTAGAGGAAAGCAGGAGAAGATTCCAGATTGTAAGTATAGATTGGTTTGGTTCTTTGGTTATTGAAAGATGAAGAAGTATTCCCAGGTGACTTCTGATTTCTCAGTGCAGCATGAGGGGGCTCATCAGAAGAGGAGGAAAGAATGCAGAAAGTATGTGAAGATGGAAGAAGGCATAAAACAATCTCTTATCAGAAAATGGAAAATCCAACCTATTGGAGAAACAGAAAGATTACTGGAGTGCATTGAGTACCTCATGGAGGTACAGTATGACTTAAAGTGGAAATAGCTCCATTTGTGAGTTTATCTAGTTAACATTCATCTGCTCAGCTATAGGCCTGGAGAAGGCAGATGCTCATCTGGGCTGATTACACCAAAAGATGGAGAAGAGAATGATGGACTATGGAGCTAAGTTAACTTGTAAGGGAGTGATTATAATGATGGATGATGGAATAAAGACTAAATAAGATGGTAAATGAAGCCAGGAGGGACTTTCAGGGAGAGGTGAAGGTGCAATATGTTATGTCCTGTAAATTTTCTGAAATATGAAGGTGCTGACCTTAATCAGGTGACAAGTCAAAAGCTTAGGCAAAAAAAATGGTGCATTTGCCTGTTTGGTGCTATGCACCTAGTTTGGATTTTTCTTTTCTCTGCAGTAGTGAATTGTTCATTTATTTATCATCTCAATCCTATCAGTACTTGTTTAACTAACAGTTTGGTATTGGCTTTCTCCAGTCATTGCAAGGTGAAGGATTCACTTTCATTATATGAGTAAAGTATATGAAATAAGATTCCTTTCTTTCCTTATAAAAAGCATTTATGATCATCTCAAAGTCTGTCATTTTCACCTTTTCCACGTAGTATTTAATGGAGAGAACCACCAGGGTCAGGAGGAGAAGAGCAGACCAGCTGCGTTGCTCCTCCACAGCCTCGGTATAGTCTAGGCTCATTTATATCATTGGCCACTGCAGTCTCTGTCAGCAGATGAAGTGCTTGAGGCATTTCAGTGAAAGCGAACACCTGTTATTAGAATCTAAATTAAACCCTCCAGTGACATAAGGCTTGCTTCTTAGCATAAAGCATGTCTGGCCACTCATATGCTTTGAAAGTAACAAATTTAGTCTCTGGTTGTTCTACAGAGACAGTGGAAAATAAAAATGGCTTGGTGATCAATTATTTCTTTTTCTAAATATATTTATTTTTTAAATTAAACATTGGCTATATTGAATGAGTTGTGAATCAGGCAGCATCCCATCTACTTAATAGAGAAGTGCCATAATTTTATTTTTAAAGTATAGTTGACATACAATATGGTATTAGTTTCAGGTTACAACATGGTGAATAGACATTTATATACCTTACAAAGTGATCCACCAGAATAAATCTAGTAATTATCTGTCACCATATAAAGTCATTGCAATATTATTGACTATATTCTCTATTCTATCCATTACATCCCTGTGACTTATTTTATAACTGTCAGTTTGTACTTCTTAAAACATTGGTTTTCACAATCTCCAAGACTTGACCTTGGACCTCATTCAAAAAACGGATGGTTAAAATTTATGGAGAGGTATAAATATCATTTTGAATCTGGTCCTACCAAATCATTTTAAGTCAAAAGACCCACTCTTGTGCAATGCTGCCAGTCATCCTCAGATACCTCCTTGGACCATGATCTTCATCCTAACCAGACCCAGCTTGTGTTTTGCTCCCTGTATATCCTCACTTCTCACATCTCTCTTTTGCATGACATCTGGCACTATTTACCTGGCTTCATCTTCTTGCTTTTTTCTCAGCCTCAATGAGATTCTCCCTCTGGCTATTACGCCTTTTGGACATCTATCTAAACCAGTGGTTCTCAACTTATCTAATGCTGCGACCCTTTAATACAGTTCCTCATGTTGTGGTGACCCCCAACCATAAAATTTTTTTCGTTGCTACTTCATAACTGTAATTTTGCTACTGTTAATGAATTGTAATGTAAGTATCTGCGTTTTCCGATGGTCTTAGGCTCTACAGCAGCGACCCACAGGTTGAGAACAAAAGGTGGGAAAGATAAAGTAGGGAGGGAGGTTAACCATAGAAAAATGGAAAATATTCCTTTAGGGCCTAAATATCTGTGTTTTCTGATGGTCTTAGGCGACCCTGCTAGTGGTTCTCAACCTGTGGGTTGCGACCCACAGGTTAAGAACTGCTGCTGTAGAGCCTAAGACCATAGGAAAACACAGATATTTACATTACGATTCATTAACAGTAGCAAAATTACAATTATGAAGTAGCAATGAAAATAATTTTATGGTTGGGGGTCACCACAACATGAGGAACTGTATTAAAGGGTCACGGCATTAGAAAGGTTGAGAACCACTGATCTAAACGATAAGCATCCTCACTAGTGTAGGGTGGCCTCTAGAAGGCTAGATGTTGACATAGGCCTTCCAAAGCACCCTACTCCCTGAGTTTACAGACAGCATGTGCCTTGTCAGTACTTCTATCTAGTCAGTTGCTTAAATGGCAGGTAGCAAGTCTTGCATGTCTAACAGGAGCCAATCTTCTATGCACAGTCCCATCTGTCTCAAAGAAGCCATAAGAATACTGTTTGCCACACAAAAGCCACTCGATGAATATTTGAATAAATAATAATAATAATAGATAATACATAGAGACTTTTTACTTACTCTATGACAATATTACCTATACCTAGCATTGTTGTGTGATATATAATTTAACCTTCAAAATAGCCCCATAAAGTAGGTACTTTTATACTTTCACTCATTAAGTGAATACATTGTAGGGGAAGATTTGACTCAACCTTCTCCTGCACCCCACTTCTGATTCAAGAGGAGGCAGTTCTCTGGCAGCTCTGGGTCTTATCACTATACTCTCAGTATTTACTGCAGCACTCCCATCCCTAGCCCTAAGCAGCAAGACAAGCGCTAGACTCTGAAGTCAGACCAAGTATGTAGGAACCTAAGACCCATCATGAATAGTTACAGTGCACTGAGCATTTTCTGTAAGCCAGGCCCTGTGCATGCACTTTACATGCATCATTATTAAATCCTCACTGCCTCCCCCTTCCAGTGTTTAAATCATCTAGTGAGGCACCAGTAACTCGTCCAAAGTTACCCAGCTAATAAATGATGGAACTAGACTCAAACCCAGGTCAGTCTGACTCTGAAGCCAGTTCTTTAAACCACCGTACTTTTATTTACTGAAAGAATGAAACTTTAGGATGTGAAGTCATGTATCAAGCCTGTTTCATCTTGAACTTCTACAAAGCTTGGCCGATCAAATGTTTACCTAGGATACTGCCTTATAAGGTCTTATACTTGGGTCAAAGATGAACACTTGATTTAGAAATTGCCTCACCATTTAACAACTCCCTTTCCTCTCCAAAATGTTGTCAATTTCTGAGAAAAAGGAGGAATGGAATTTTCACACACACAAGGGAACCCTTCTTTGGAGTAGAAATGGGGCCATTGTTTGACTCTGCTCATTGATTTGTGTGAACTTTCCTTCTACTCTCACTGTGAGTTTTATCTGGGAACTGCACTAGCTGAATCAAACTCTGAAACTTTCTTAGTAAAAGAAAAGAAAAGCTACCGAGTGAGGTCTTAAGTCTTGGGTAAAGGGCTTCTCATGGAGTGAGTGGACTGTTAGACCTTCCCTTCTCAATGGATCAGGCTCCTTTGGGTTTCATGGCCGCCAGAACTTGTCTCTTGCCAATCTGTCCACTTCCAGTCCTCACACTTCTTGATGATCCAACAGGGCAGACCCTACTTCTCTGCCTCTACTCAGGTTGTTGCTTTCTTGTCTTCCTGCTGCTCACGCAAAGCCTGCAAATTTGTCTAACCCTAACCATGATCCCGCTTTCCATATAAACTCTTACCTTATTTGTGTACTGATAAAGGGCACAAACTCTGGGGTTTAGAAGACCTGAGCTCAAATCTCAGGGACTCCACGTGCTCTGTGCCATTGAGTAAATTGTTTAACTTCTCTGAGCACCATTTTTTTATCTGTAATACTGTGAATATACATACCTACCTCAGAAGTTGTTATAAAAATTAAATGAAATATAGAGTTGTAGAACCTTTAGCTCAGGGTCTGGCATGTAGCAAATGAGTGTTAAATGTTATTTACCTTTATGTTTTCTACTTAGAGGCCTTTATTCTAAGCGGTCCTCTCAAAATAACATAAATAATTGATAATATTTATGTGGGTGTGTGCCGATAAGATAGGATTGATTATAGGAGACAGTCTATGGTAACTTGTCTCCAGGAGGGCCACCATCAATCCTTCATTCCTGTACTCACATAGCATTCCACCATCTAAAGGTGAAATCCATTCCTCCCCTAACTTTTTTAACCTAGCTAGCCTGAGTGACATTTGACCAACAAGATGTGGCAGAGGTGACATTCTGGAGCTAACAAGGAGAGGTTCAGTGATGCCTTGTAGCGTCCTTCCAGGTCTCTTGGAACAGTTGCTTCTGGAACAATCACACTAGGAGAGGTTGATACCATGTAAGAAGTCCATCTATTCTAAAACCACTGTGCTGTGGGAAACGCAAGCTGCACAGAGAAGCCCAGGATGATAGGAAAACACAGTGAAATGAGAAGAAAGGCAGAGACACTTAGAGACTCCACGCAGATGAGTAAAGATGGCATCTTGGAAGTGCTCCTCTAAACCCAGCTACCCTAACTGAAACCATGAAACGCCTAGAAGAAAACATAGGGGAAAACCTACTTGACATTGGTCTTAGCAATGATTTTTTTTTGGAAACAACACCAAAAGCACAGACAACAAAAGCAAAATAAGCATGTGGGATTACATCAAACTAAAAACTTTCTGTACAGCAAGAGAAATAGTCAACAGAATCAAAAGTTACCCTACAGAATGGAAGAAAATATTTGCAAACCATATACCTGAGAAGGATTTAATATCCAAAATTTATAAGGAACTCATACAACTCAATAGCAAAAAGCAACCCAGTTTTTAAAATGGGCAAAGGATCTGAATAGATATTTTTCCAAAAAGGACATACAAATGGCTAACAGGTATATGGAAAGGTGCTTAACATTCCTAGTCATCCAGGAAATGCAAATTAAAACCACAATGAGATATCACCTCAGACCATTAAGATGGCTTTTGTAAAAAAGATAAAAGATAAGGGTTGGCAAGGGTGTGGAGAATAGGAACTCTTGTACACTGTTGTTGGGAATATGAATCAAGATAGCCATAATGGAAAACAGTATGGAAGTTCCTTAAAGATAGAATTACCATGTGATCTAGCAATACCACTTTTGTGTATATATGCAAAGGAAACAAAATCAGTACCTCAAAAAGATATTCCATTCCCATGTTCGTTGCAGTATTATTCAAAATAGCTAGGATACAAAGACAACCTAAATGTCCATCAATGAATGGATAAAGAAAATGTATATCCATGTACAATGAAATATTATTCAGCCATAAAAAAAAGGAAATCCTATCATTTATGACAACATGGATGAACATAGAAGTCATTATGCTAAGTAAAATAAGCGGACACAAAATGTCAAATGCTATGATACCACCCACTTATATGTGGAATCTGAAAATAACCAAACTCACAGAAGCAGAGAGTGGTTTCTAGGGACTGAGAACCACTAGGAAAATGTTGAACAAAGGATATAAACTTTCAGTTTTACCTGGAATAAGCTCCGGGGATGTAATACACATCATGGTGATTATAGTTAACTAGAGGCCCAGTGCACGAGATTCATGCACTGTGGGGGGTGGAGGGGTCCCTCAGCTCAGCCTGTGCCCTCTCACAGTCTGGGGCTTCCGCCACTGCAGTCAGACATCCTTAACGCTGCTGCGAAGGCTGGGCTTCCGCCACTGCTGCTGTGCTCACCAGCTGTGAGCCCGGCTTCTGGCTGAGCTGCTCCCTCTGTGGGAGCGCACTGACCACCAGGGGGTAGCTCCTGCATTGAGCATCTGCCCCCTGGTGGTGAGTGTGTGCCATAGTGTCATAGCAACCGGTCATTCTGCCGTTAGGTTGATTTTCATACTAGCCTTTTATTAGATAGGATAATGCTGGATTATATATTTGAAAGTTGCTAAAAGAATAGATCTTAAGTGTTCTCACTACACACACACACACACAAATATATAGTAACTATATGAGATGATGAATATGTTAGCTTGATTGTGATAATCATTTCACAATGTGTGCATATATCAAGTCATGGTGATGAAGCTAGGGCTGCGAGGGAAGCTCAGGGCCTGGGTGCTGGAGGGAAGCCAGTGCTGGCAGCTGGGGGAAGGAAGGCCTACTCTTACACAAATTTCATGCATCAGGCCTCTAGTGTGGAAATAAAGCCAGAAAAGGGCCAGAGTGAGTCTTTATAAAGTACATGGTCTGGCAGGGCCCTGGTCACCAGGCTTGTGGATGACACTAGCCCAAGCCCTGGGCAGGATCTCTTAGCCTACAGACCCTATAACTTAGAAGTCTGGAGATGCATCAGTGACCTTCGTGGAACCCGATTCAGAATTGTGTGTGAGCCCACATGTGTGTGCATGTCTGGGAGGTTGTTCACAGTTTCCTTCAGCCTTATAAGTCTGTAACTCCCCAAATATTAACCATCACTAGAGTAATTAGAGGTTGTCCAGGTGACTCAGATCTTTGAGCTCAAAGACTCCATGATTCTCAGACAACTTCTGTTCATGAAACTGGCTCTCTAACCTGGGCCTGGCTGTAAAGAACCTAGGGGGAAAAGGATAGTTCAGAAAATATTTGAACATTAATTGAAATTTCAATTTTATGTTCTCCATACCTACATATGACTACTAAATATTTCAGAAAAGCCATATGTCAGTCAGTGGAGAATGTATTTCACCTTCTCCCAAAGCACTAAATTTCTCAGCAGCTAAGAAAGGCTGGAACCAATATATTATTATTACTTCTTTCACAGTCTAGAAAGAAAACATTTTAGGAAATAAAAAGGGTGCTGGGGGAGTACATGAAAAGTAGTGGTGAAATCTAAAATCAAGGCATCAATTTCATTTAAGAAAAAAAAAATCTATTTTGCTGTCTCTTTCTCTCTTGCTGGTGGCAAATAGTGTTTACCTCCATGCTTTCATTAATTTACTAAGAGGGACTTCTTGGAGTTGTTCTCCTTGGATCTGTCTAAAAGTAAGAGTTAAAGTTGTTTCTTAAAATTAAGAGATTATAAGATTGTTCAAAAGAGCTAAAGTGGCTAGGGGTTTTAGAATTGGGTTATTTTACCTAGATGCTAATACAGTGAAGTTATAGCTAAGAATAGTGGGAGAGGGGTTCTCTTTTTCTAAGTTTATATGTTACAAGAAAGAATGATATCATCAAAACCCACAGTAGATTTTCCAAAAGCTCAAAGAGAATCATTCTCATAACCACTTCTTGGTCTGTCCACCACTACCATTTAGAAACAGGTTCTCAGGATAAAGTTGGTATTTATTGAGTGGTTATTATATGCCAGCCCTTTATACATGTTGACTTCTTATTTCACCAGTGAGAAAAGCAAAGCTGAAAGAAGTTCAGTACCTAGGTGGCAGGGTTAGAATGGGTATTTGAACCCAGGTCTAATCTACTCCAAAGTCATTGATTGCTCTCAGCCTCCATTGGGATATATGGAAGAAAGACGCCTTCTTTTAAAAAGACAGACTCATGCAAAGAACACTATGCAAGCATAATGCATACAATGCTCACAGTGTATAAGAGCATTCAGGAGACAGGAAATGGACTGATTAGTACCAGATGTGGCCATAAGAGAGAGTTTCATGTGCAGTCCTGCAGGGGCTGGACAGCAATTCCTGCCTAAATGCTACCCTTGCTCCTACTGCTCTGCCTTGTACTAAGTCTCCTTCAGAAAATATTTTCCCAGATTGGTTTTCAGGTAGAGATGAGGTTAGTTATTTTTTTTTGTTTTGTTTTGTTTTTTGGGGGGTGGGTTGGGGTGAGGAGGTGGGGAGTTGCTCAGGCATAACAGGAAGCTCCTTGTGTTCTCATGAATACCCTATGATCTCCAGATGGTCTATCAGACAGATAACCATTCTTTGAAAAGATGAAGGAAAATATCAGGTTGTGAGAATCCTATTATGATAATATTTACTGACCTTTTACCTCAGTGTTCTAAAGAGAAAGTCTGTTTTGGGATAGTAGCTAATGATCCTAATATATAAAAACCCAGGGTACATAACGTCCAAAACGACCGAAGGCTTGACCGACCGTAAGTCAGTCCTGCAGTCAGTGCTGGGTTGCCATGGCGACCAAGCACTGACTGCCAAGGGGGCTGAGGATCAGACCTGGAGAGAGGCCTGGAGAGAGAAGCAGGGTCTGATCCATAGCCTCCGTGGCAGCTGTTGATCAGCCCTTGCCTCTCTCTTTCTCTCCGGGCCTAGCCAGCAGCTGCACCTCTCTTTCTTTCCAAGCCTCTGCAGGGGCTCCTGATCAGCCCTGCCTCTCTGATCAGGCCTGGAGATAGGCCCGGAGACGCTGACTGGCATAGAAACCGACCAATCAGAACCAAATCTGGGTGAACTGTGAGGAGCCAATGGCTGCCTAGGAGGCAGAGCTTTTGACACTGACTGGCATAGAAACTGACCAATCAGAACCAAATCTGGGTGAACTGTGAGGAGCCAATGGCTGCCTAGGAGGCAGAGCTTTTGACACTGACTGGCATAGAAACCAACCAATCAGAACCAAATCTGGGTGAAGTGCGAAGGCAGAGCCTAAGGTGAGGGCTGATGAGGGGTTTTAAGGGCAACAGCTCTTTGGTGTAAGGTGTTAGAAAGCGGTTCAATTTTTTAATGACCGGTTTGGCAATATAGTGCATATGGCTGACTATCAGTCCAGATATAGGGATTATGTATTTTTGTCTGCCAAGAGCATCTCCTCCTGCTGAAAAAGGCTTTCCCCCTGCCATTTAAGCAATCCTATCCTATATAATACATCTATACTAATAAAAGGGTAATATTCTAATTAGACTGGGTCGACCAGCCATCTTTCAGACGTCTGACTTCCTTCCGGACAAAGCCATGGTGGTGGGGGCTGAGGCAGAGGCAGTTAGGGGCAATCAGGCCGGCAGGGAAGGGCAGTTGGGGGGAACCAGGCCTGCAGGGGAAGGCACTTGGGGATGAGATCAGGCCAGCAGGGGAGGGTAATTGGGGGTGATCAGGCAGGCAGAGGCAGTTAGGGGCGATCAGGCTGGCAGGGGAGGGCCGTTGGGGGCGAGATCAGGCCAGCAGGGGAGAGCAATTGGGGGTGAGATCAGGCTGGCAGGGGAGGGCAGTTAGGGGTGATCAGGCAGGCAGGGAGAGGCAGTAAGGAGCGATCAGGCAGGCAGGCGGAGAGGTTAGGGGCGATCAGGCAGGCAGGCAGAGTGGTTAGGGGCAATCAGGCAGGCAGGTAAGCAGTTAGGAGCCAGCGGTCCCAAATTGCGAGAGGGATGTCTGACTGCCAGTTTAGGCCCGATCCCTGTGGGTTCAGGCCTAAACCAGCAGTCGGACATCCCCCAAGGGGTCCTCGATTGGAGAGGGTGCAGGCTGGGCTGAGGGAATCTCCCACCCCCGTACATGAATTTCGTGCAGCAGGCCACTAGTTACATTAATAATGATGACTGACATCTGTTGATCTTGATATCAAGCCATCTTGGGCACCTTATATGCATCTGCTCAGGGAATCTATAAACAATCCCAGGGGATGGCTACTGGTATCCCCATTTTACAGTTGAGGACCCTGCCAGCTAAGGAGGTTCAGTGGCTGCTGGCCCAAGGTTTTACCCTAGAAAGTGGCAAAACTGAGTTTGAAGCCAGATCATGTTATGGTAATTTTTAGAGTCATAGCTTTGAGCACAAGCTGCCTTATAATATATTTTATTGATTTTTTACAGAGAGGAAGAGAGAGGGATAGAGAGTTAGAAACATCGATGAGAGAGAAACATCGATCAGCTGCCTCTTGCACACCCCCGACTGGGGATGTGCCTGCAACCAAGGTACATGCCCTTGACCGGAATCGAACCTAGGACCTTTCAGTCCGCAGGCCGACGCTCTATCCACTGAGCCAAACCGGTTTCGGCCACAAGCTGCCTTATAATGCCTAGTTCCTAACTCTTGTGAGACTAATAACTTTTTTTTTTTTTCTGATGGAATCACAAGTTAGAGTGACCAGTTTGGAAAATGGAAGCATGAGACCTTAAGGGGGCTGCTTATCATTAAATGTCACCAGTTTCCTTTTTAACTATTACCTCCAATATACAAAGAATATCAGTCCCTAAAAATCTACATTGTTATTCATCAAGGATGATGCTTGAAGGAATTATTTCATGGAATTGGGGAAATCATAGGTATTAAAATAGGCCACTATGTTTCTGGTTTCATGTGTTTATAATATTAAGGGCATCATTGATGCTAAATCAACAGTCTGACACTAGCACCCTATAGTCATTTCTCAAAGAAAAAAAGAAAAAACACCAGAAGCTGGGTAATAATGGTTTCATCGCAGTTTTCTACATGGCAAAAGCATCAGCCATATCTAACGCTCCAAGTAAGCACATTATGTTCATTTTTAAGGCCTCCAACATCATCCAAGACTCCAAGGACACTTTACAAAGATTCTTCAGTGGAACTCAGCATAAACAATTTCTGAGTCAATGGAAGGATCAAAAGTTTCTTCCCACTTTGACAATAAGAACTGAATAATGTGCTGAAAGAGACATAGGGTTGGACTAGATGTCCTCTAAAATTTCTTCCAAGTTGTAGTCTCTGCTTTGTTTTCCATTTCACTTAAAATGAGGAGTTGATGTGACATTGTATTAGCACAACCATATGAAAATATATTATTTGAAAACTTACCTAGTTCTCTCAGTCCAACGAAAGCCTATTCCCTGCCCTAAGTAGATCCCAAATGTTTCTCATTAATATTTCCTAAATATTCTCTCCTAAGTTAGGTGAAATTTACATCCCTTTTGTCTAACAATTGTATGTGCTCATTTCTACTGTAAGTTTAGTGTTGAAGACCAATGAAAATATTTATAATGTAAAATAAAAAGAAATTCTACCCATTTGAAATAATCAGAGCTCCTGGGTGAAACACTTGCTTATAAGACATGGCTATTGTACTTATTATACTATTTTGGAAAAAGCACCAAGAGAGCAGGCATTCTGTTTCACTGGTCCCAGCCAGTATTTGCTGTATTAATCATTTCCACATTGTACATTTATGGGCAGTTAATCAGACTTTTACAATATCCGCTTATTCTCTAGGAAGAAGAAAAGAACCAAGCACAGTACTAGGCATGGATTAAGCAGTCAAAATTTGTTTCATTTGTGTGTCTAATTAGACTGGAAACTGCTGTATTTTTTTCTGTGAATGAGGGGGACAGCTAGCACAATGGACCAATGAATGACTAAAGATTACTAATGCTGAAATTTACTTTTATACAGGCTTTCAGGAGGCTTTCTACCTGTTAGAGATGAGCTTAGGCATAAACACTGTCTGGCTTAGTATTAAATGTAAGTCCTTAAGTACAGGTTGTGGTGTTTTACTGTTTCTGAGTGTGTGTATATGTTTATGTGTGTGTCTTATCACAAAGCCCCTAATTTTGTTATTTAGAGTCCAGGAAATCTGGAATGATTGAAAGGATCTAAGAAAGGGGAAACAAGCTTAGTGGGTTGAATTAGAGAATGTCAGGCTTATTTCTGAGTCTCTGCACTTATTGCCCACTCACTCCCACTTTCATGCCCTTCTTGGCCAATCTGTACACATTAAAATGACTAGGATCCATTTGAAAACCTTCACCTCAAGAAGAGCTAACATTTACTGAGCACTTACTTTGTACTAAGCTTTACATATTTCATTCCATTTGATTTTTTAAAATAGCCCCTGTGGGCATGTACCTGCTTCTGTGTTATAGGTGAGGACACGAGACTTTGAGAGGTAAAGGTGACAGAGGTGGATGGCAGAGCAGCATTTGATGGCTGCCTTGTTCTGAAGCCTGTGCCAGGCATCATGGCTATGAGCTATGGATCTTTACAGGACCTACCCTGTCCCACCTGACCACACCTTACACTGCATCCCCCCAAAAGGTGGATAAACTACGAACCACAATTACATACACATGACTGAAAATATCTTCCACTTGTTTTGTATTAGTAAATGTTGGCTGCCCAGATAGATGTGAAGTTATTCTAGAACAGGAACTTGGCCTTCTCTGTAATGCAATTTGATTGTGTGGTGGACTATAGAACCATACAGTCCAAGTTCAAATCCTAGACCCACCACTCACTAAGGGACTTTAGGTGAACCTTATTGGGTTTGACGATGCTGGGACTGACGAGACAGGCTGAATGCTTGGGCTTGGTGCACAGGCATGATGTAGATGAGTCAGTTTGCCATGTTTATTATGAGGTTACAGAATCAGAGGGACATTCCACTGGGGAGATTTTATCACTGTAAACAGAATTAAGATATATCTCAGAGGCAGATATTCAGAAAAAGCAGTTTGTCTTATTAGTCTTTGCAGGAAATTGGTTTCAAAGATCGTGGTTGCCCATATGTAATGAGTTGGCTTTGCTGGGAAATTGTTTATTTTCAACAGCCAACACAGTTGCTTCATTGTTTTGCTGTTAATTAGCTAAGGATGCCGTTTAACTGAGATCAAAGTATTCAAGATGCAAAGCATATTTAAAAGAAAAAAATGTCTAATTAGCTGCCTAAGACATAACTCCATTTCTTCCTAGCCAAAAGGGACAACACAGGGCAGAAATCAGATGTGCTTACTTGTTGCCTAATTCTCTCTGAAGGAGAGGACTGAGGAGTCTCTTCAGGTTATTAAATAACAATTACAGAGGCAGAGGAGTGCACACGTGAAAGCAGTGCCATTGGTATGGGAAAGTTTGTTTGATGCAGAATGAAAAAGGATCTTTGAATAAGGGGACCTCCTTAAGTTACCTGAAGTGGGACTTCGAAGAATTTTCTCCAGATGGTGAGAGATTCACTGAATTGTATTCCCCAGCCCACCCGCCCCTGTATTTTGGTTGAGTTGAAAATAGTGATAAAAGTCAAAGTAGGGGTGTGTGCGTGTGTGTGTGTGTGTGTATGTGTGTGTGTGTGTGTGTGTGTGTGTGTGTGTGTGTGTGTGTGTGAGAGAGAGAGAGAGAGAGAGAGAGAGAGAGAGAGAGAGAGAGAATTATTGAATCCCTCTGCATATTATATTGGAATGGGGGAAAAACACCCACCTATCACATACTGGAAGTGGAGGAGTTCTGAAGGCCACCTACACCCATTTCTCCTTGCGCCCCCCCCCCCCCCCGCAATAGGCCTTCCAGAAATAGCCCTTTTTTCTTTAATATCACCCACGTACCTGTAAATCACAAGGCAGTTGTGGCAGCACAGACTTACCTTGTCAGAATCTGGACAGTGTTCCTTTAAGAAAAGAAAGCAAAAGAAAAAGGTGAGTTTTGCTTCTAAATCAAATGCATAACCTATATGGACTAAAGTCTTAACAGTGCATTAGGTTTTGATATGGGGAGTAGATTGGTTGGAATGCTCATTCGAATAATTTACTCTTGAGGACAGGATCATTATCTACCCTGTTTTCTGCTTTGTCTCCAGCTCCTAGAAAAATGCAAGGGCTATAAATCCTTATGGATAAATATTTTATGAATGAATTAATAAAACAATTTTGGGGTCAAGTAAAATATTCAAATATGTGTGTGTTTTTTAATGATTAAAAATAGTGGTTAAGGCTAACCCTTGCTGAATATGCACCATGTTCTGGGCTCTGTGCTAAGCGCGCTCCCTGCATCATCTCCCAGGTGGGCATGTGAAGCTCTCGTCACAATTTGTCCTGTAACTGCCCAGTAGTGAGATCACATACCCCATGGGGCAGAAAAAAGAGACAACAGAGGAAAAGGGGACAGAAGTAAGAGAATTGGAGGATGGATGAGAAGTCGTGAAATAAACCCAGTATAACTCACAGACTCGGATTCTCACCTTTCCTCAGAGTTTACTCAGCCACTTGTATGTATTCAGCTCTCTACTTGAATGGCTTAACAGACCTGGGGAAGCAGAATCACAGATTCACTTGTGCTTCATTCAATCTGTCACTAAGAACCCTTTTTTAATTCATTTGACAAATGGATTTATTCAGTGCCTGCCATGCCAGACGTGATCCTGGGAATTCGGTAGTCAACAAGAACTGAACTCCTGCTCATGTGCTGCCCTTACAGAGCTTCTAGTCTCTAAGGGACATTCACAAACAAAAGAAAGTTTGTAAATTTTTCTGAACACTGTGGCTATCCCTTCCCCAATAATGTAGTATTGGGGAAGGGATAGCCACACAGAGCATTAAAACAGATGGAAAGTCCATAAATAAGCCCACAAATATGGCCAATTTATTTTTTAACCCTTTGCACTCGCTTGCTTTTTTCTCGATTCCTTTATTCTACTCGGGATTTAATTTTTTAAATACCCCAGATTTTACAAAGCACGGCAGTAGAATAAAAAACTGGAGTTTCTTTTCATACAAACTTATTTATTTGGATTTTTTTATATTTCAAATTATTGATACATTCAAAGAGTAATTTTAATCTCGACATCCGAGTGCGAAAGGTTAAAATAAACTTCTTATTTTGAAGTAATTAGAGATTTAGATAAAAGTTACAAACATAATACAGAGTTCCCACATACTCCTCTTTCAGTTTTCCCTAATGCTAATGTCTTACATTGCCGTGGCACATTTTACAAAAAGTAAGAAATCAACATTAGTACAATGCTATTAACCAAACTCTAGACTTTATTTGATTTCTAACACAGTTTTTCCAATAATATTACTAATATCCTTTTTTTTGTGTGTGTCCCAGGATGTAATTCAGGATAACACATTGCAATTGGCCAGTTGATTTTTGCCAAAGATGCAGAGGCAGTCAAATGGAAAAAGAATATTTTTTTAACAAATGGTGCTAATCTATCTATCTATTTCATTTATAGATAGATTATATATATATAAAATAACATACATATATATATATTTACACACAAATGTTTATATAATAGAATAAACCTAACCTAAACCTTGCATTTTATATAAAAAACTTAACATGGATCATTGTTCCATTTACATAGATCTAAATATAAAATGTAGAGTTACAAAACTTTCAGAAGGAAACATTTGAGAAAATCTTTATGACCCAGGGTTAGGCAAAGAGATCTTAGAAATAACACCAAAAGCAATATCCATAAAAGAAAATATTTGGAATTCATCAAAATTAGAAATTTTTAGATGCATAAGATACCATTATGAGAATGGAAAGACAAGACACAGACTAAGAGAAAATACTTGCAAAAATAAAAAAGCTCTTATGTCCAGAGATGTAAGAAACTTGCAAAATTCAACAGTAAGTAAACCACCTACCCAATAAAAAAAGTGGGTAAAAGACTTGATCAGACACTTCAGCAAAGAGAATATAGGGATGGCCATTAAGCACATGAAAAGATGTTGAACGTTATTGACCACTAGGGAAATTCAAATTAATGCCACTGTGCAATACCTCTGCACACATATTAGAATGGCTAAAAGTAAAATGCTGAGAATACTAAGTGCTAGTGAGAATGTGGAACAACTGGAACTCTTACGCACTGCTAATGGTATTGCAAAATAGCACAGTCACTCTGGAAAACAGTTTGGCACCTTATTACAAAGTTAAAAATATACCGATCATATGAGCCAGAAATACCATCCCTGGGTATTTATAACAGAGCCAGGTTTGGAAAACCACAGCCAGCAGGCCAAGTCCAGCACACTGCTTAATTTTATTTAAAAAGTTTTATTGGAACACAGCCATACTTATTCTTTTACTTATTGTCTATGGCTGCTTTCACATCAGCTGTGACAGAGAATATGTGGCTCACAAAGCTATACAGAAAAAGGTGACTATCCCCTAATCTAAAGGAATAAAAATATATGTCCACCCAAAAACCTGTACACAAATGTTTTTATAGCAGCTCTATTCACAATCACCAAAAACTCAAAACAACCCAAATGCTCTACAACAGATAATGGCTAAACAAATTTTGGTACACTCATAAAATGGCTTAACCAGACTAAATAATTTCTCCAGGGTTACAAGGTAATATGTGAGGGAGGAGTATTTAGACTCTTAAGAAGACTGCTCCTAGCACACACTACTTTTTCCACTACTGAGCCTTTTCTTTATGCAGGTCATTCTTGACTTTTGCTGAAACACTTTCTGGTTCAGGTGGTTGAGCTATGGGATGAAGCCAGTCACAAAGCTGAGTGTGAAATGTAGCTTAGAAGAAAACCTCATTGATAAATGGGTGTTTTTTCTGAGTGTATCAACCCATTTACCTATTCTCTGAGTTATGCTGAGAATATGAGGCCAGAGTTAATGAGCTTTATTCATCAACTGAAGACATCTTAGTCATCTGAAACTGAACCCTATTTTACTTCTTTAATTCGTTTCTTCAGCAAACACAGACTGCAGCAAATAACTTTTCTATGACGCATTTTTCTTGAAGAAGAAAATCAGGTCATTTGAACAAACATCTTGGGCCTGCCTGATGTGTCTTTAGATAAAAATTCTTTCAAATTCTTAATTAGACTAGTCATGTTAGATCATATGTCTACCAATCTTGCCTTTTTATTGTTGTTATACCCCTCCCCAATGTATGTTTAAAACAGATTTTCCTAAAGCATGCATATCTTGAATTAGAAAGCATGTATTTCTCACATATTGAACAGCAGATATTTAAATGAAAGGGTAACATTTACACAATGGAATACTATGCAGCTATGAAAAAGGATCTCTTACCCTTTGAGACAGCATGAAGGGACCTGGAGATTATTATGTTAAGTGAAATGAGCCAGTCAGAGAAAGACAAATATCACATAAG
Organism: Cnephaeus nilssonii; assembly: GCF_951640355.1. Taxonomy (NCBI): domain Eukaryota; kingdom Metazoa; phylum Chordata; class Mammalia; order Chiroptera; family Vespertilionidae; genus Cnephaeus; species Cnephaeus nilssonii. Next base: position 83,475,185 of record NC_137076.1, on the reverse strand, counting down.
CTCGCTTAAATGTGGAATCTAATGAACAAAATAAACTGATGAACAAAATTGATACAGAGACATTGAAGCATAGAACAGACTAGAATCTCAGAGGGAAGTGGGGGTGGGTGGGGAGAGATTAGCCAAAGAGCTTATATGGTATATGCATAACCCATGGACATGGATGGTAGTGTGGTGAAGGCCAGGGGACGGCGCAGGAGCAGAATGGAGGGATCAGTGGGGGGAAGGGGACATCTGTAATACTTCCAATAATCAAGATAAATTTAAAAAAATAAAAAGTAAAAATTATTTGAAGGCTAAAAAAAAAAGCATTTTGATGATCGTTGAAACCAATCTAAATGCTTTTTACTCTGAATGGAAAATAACACCCAGAAAATGACATCCTAGTGTAATTAATAGGCTAAATAGAAAGAATAAGCATGGAATAGAGTATGGAATCTCAGAGGGAAAGTGGGGGTGGGTGGGGCTGGGTGGAAAGACATCAATCAAAAAACTTGTATCCATATATTGTAACCAATGGACACAGCCAATAGGGTGGTGAAAGCCTGGGGGCTGGGGGGGGGGGGGGAGGAGGGACATATGTAATATTTTCAACAATAAATATTTAAAAACATAAAAGAATATATGAGCAAATCTAGGAGAATGTCATTAGTTCCCATTCCTTCTCCTGTCTGCTTACCTTCTCTCCACTTTTCATATGCCCTAGAGAAGGATGAAGAGATGCAAGAGAAGTGATGTAGCAAGGGAAGTGGGGTAGGAGAGTCCATTGAGAAAGCAGGTTTGCAGAGGCTGGCTTAACCAAGTGATCTGTGCTTAGTGAGCCAGACTGTAATTCTCTTAGCTTCCCGCTGTCTTTGAAAATGCTAGGTGTCTGCAGCTTCCCCTGGGCAAGTGATTCAGCACCTTCCACAACCAGGGCCAGATCTGACTATAAAGTTTCAGTCTTGTGTAACCGGATGACTGTTGCCCAGTCAAAAGGAGGCACGATGCTGTATGTACATATCAATGTGTGTCTGCATATTTCCTCAGTGGGATGTTTGTTTTTTCTCATGTGCATGCTTTCCTACTCAGCCTTCCTTCTGCGGTGGCATATGCTATGGAGTTTCTGAAAGATATTGGTTCATTATGTCTGACTCTTGTGACATTCATCCCTATTACTCACCCTTAAGGACCTGTTTCCAGTCATTGCTGGAGGTGGAACCAGAGAAGAATTACACAGACAAAATGATTTCTGGTCTTAATTTTAATGGAAACTGCAGTCTCTTTCTCTATTCAATTATTTTCTTTTCTTGGAAACAATCCCTGAATGTCTAGTTTCAGGGAGAAATCATTACCAAATAAACATAATATCAAGTTTGTATTAATGTAATGGGGATGGCATTTAGTACTATCAAATCTTGTTACTATGACTTACAGTGATGAATAAGAGAAGGAGTACAAATTCACTAATTATTGTAAGTTATGTGGAGGTAGAAATGTGATTTTGTATACATATGTAAAATTTGGTCTATAAACACCCGCACAGGGCATGCTTGTTCACTCAGTCAGCCAGTGTAAGAGCCCAGTCTGATTGAGATGGTTCCATGAGGCTGGACATGGCAGAGGGGGTGGCTGAGGGTTGTAGAAAGTTTGCCAGTGCCACAAGATATAAAATGCTGCTCCTCCTAGCAACAAGCACTTTATTTATTTATCTTTTTGTTTATTATTTAAGTATCATTGGTATACAATATTACTTTACTAGTAGTTATATTAGTAGTTTCATGTGTATAATATAATGATTTGGCATTTTTATGCCTTACAATGAGATCATCCCACTAATTCTAGTGATCATCTGTCATCATGCAAACTTATCACAATATTATTCACTCTATTCCCCTTCACCATATTTACCCATTCTCCCACCCCCTCCCTTCTGGTAACCATCACTTTGGTTTTTGTTTTTATTAACACTTTGGTCTTTGTTTGTTTAGATTCCACACTTGTTTGGGGCATCTATTATATCCCACACACTGAGAATACAGCATTGTGAAGGCAAAATCTGTGTCCTCCTAGAAGGTATATTCTAATAGAGGACATTCAATAAACAAAGAAAGAAGATAATTACAAAGAATAATTACTGTTATGAAGAAAATTATTAGGGAAATATGATCAAGAATAATGAGAAAAGAATAATGGGAGAGAGGATGCTTTAAGTAGGGTGGATATTGCAGGCCTGTTTACGAGGCTATATCTAAGCTGAGAGGAAGGAAGAAGAGCCATCCATCAGGAGAGTACAGGGAAGAATATTCCAGGCGGAGAGAACAGTAAGTGCAAAGGCAAAGGCTGGCCTTGGAGGCATAGAAAAGGGATGAGGTTGGATGCAATGTGGAGAGCCAAGTGGGTGATGCGATTGGAGTCACACAGGAACACGTAGACCATGGTGAATGGTTGACCTATATTAAGTGCAAAGAGAAAGACTTTAAATAGGACTTATCTGTGATCTGACAACAGCTTATTCTGGCTCCTGGAAGGAGAGAGAACTGTGAAGGGGATGGGAGGAGAGAGAAAGAAGAAGGAGCCATTAGGAAACAACTGTAGTCATCCAAGCAAGAGAGAATGTCAATGGAGAAGAGTAGACAGATATATAATATGGAAAGACAAATGGTCTGCTTATTTATTGGATGTGAAGGATGGAGGAAAGTGAAAAAAGTAAGATGGTTCCTGGACCTACATTGGCCATTTAGGTTAATTTCAGCTGAGGCAATGTGGAAGTCATCCTGAAGGAAGTTATATTTTATGGTGAGCACCATTTTATGGTAGGTGGTATCATACAGGACTTAAGAGGCCAAAGTTATAGTTTAGCTGTGTGATCGTAAGCTAGACACTGGCCCTCTCAGAGCCTTGGAACTACCTTGACTGAGCTTCAAGATCTTATAACCCTTGAAGATGCTGAGTTTTTCATTGGTACAGATGCACCTTCTTTCTAATAGTCATACGGTGGGTGGAGATGGGGGCATGACAATAAGAGGAACTGAGCCAAACAAAACATGGGTGCAGTGCAACCCTCACCACTACCTAATAATCTCCAGGGTATGTCTTCATTGGTGTTCTGTCTACAGTTCATCTTTGTACCTTAATGTCTACACTGGAAAAGTCAGTGCAGGGAGGGGCAGATCACAATATGACCACCAGAGGACAGCATGGAGTTGTGCATGCCCAGATCAGCCCCTGAGGTTAGGAGCCCTGCCCCTGCTCCTAAGGGAGCATACAGACTAACCTTGCCCCGCAGAAGTGGTCACCAGGGTCAGGAAGCACTGCTGATGAAAGCAAACCAGGAAAGGAAATGCTCCTTATAGCCAAGGCACTAAGAAGAAAAAAAGAGTGTTGTTGTAAACAATCAAAAACTATATATAACTGTAGTTTACACAGCCCAAACAACAGATTAAAAAATATTTTAATCTTTAGCTCAATGCATGAGTGCTATGTGCCTGGCACTGATAAATGGTTATATATATTATCTCACTTGAGCTTTACATCAACTCTATATCCTGGTTTTTGTCCTTATTTTGCATATGAAGACACTGAATAAAGTATGAAAATCACTGGTAGGGGCAGTTTCATCTAACTACAAAAGTCTGTTTAACTGCAAAAACCCCCCTCAAGGATGCCATACATCTGTTTATTATTTTCCCAGCATTTGCTGGATGCTTTGGGGATAGAAATGCAATCTTATATAAGACTTGGGCCTTGACCTTCAAGGATATATATACACTTTCAGAGTGGAGGGAACAAATTAAGCAACTAAAGAATAACACAAACAGTTGCATAAAATCCACAGTTTAACAGTTTGTAAAACTGTGTCTTCACAACTCTCCAGTGTCAAGTGTTTTTCACCCACATCACACAACTGCCATGAGCAAAATCACCTTCCAATTGAAAAGATGGATGACAGACAGTGAGGTGTAGCCATGCATTCATTCAGTCAGTCATTCCTTTATTGTCCAGTGAGTTTGAGTATCTCTGATTATGACAGACACCAGATAATACACTGCAACATACCTGTCCCCTGCCCTTGAGGAGATTATAATCTAGTTTGGGGTAAAAATAGACAATAGTAAGTAGGCCAACAAAAAATGTGGAATTATACATACCGTAAAAAGGGTCCAGTGATGAGCTATTGTCCCTGGTGACTTCAGCTCTTGGTCCAACAATTTCTTGACCTTGATTCTTATGCTCTTCTCCACACCAGCCTGGCAGCCCTGCCTCAAGCAGGTCTTCTCTTCTGTGGTCTTGACCTTTCTGAATCCCTCTGCAACCAGAATCTTACAAACGTGTCTCTCACACTCCCTGGGACCTAGTCAGCCTATGCTGTGTCCTCAGGCTGGATCCCCTTTCTGATATCTCTTGCCCAATCTGGACTCCATGGAGGGTCAGTTCAGCAACGCCCTAGTTCCTGCTCTAACATCTTCCTGATCATTCTCAGACTCTTCTTCTATATGTTCCCATTTGTCTTTTGCTCTCTGGATAGAATAGGGAGTCTCTTGCCCCTGCAGTCATCCTATATAATAAAGAGGTACTATGCAAATTAACCCTCACACCATCATAAGATGGCTGCGCCCACAGCGGAGGCGGGGTTCCCGTAACGAGCGATCAGCAGGGACCTGAGGCTGCGTGGCGCCAGGCTGGGGAACCTGAGGCTGTGCCCCCCACCCAGTGGGACTTGACTGGGACCTCAGGCTGCACCCCCTGCCTGGCAGGGCTTGATGGGGGACCTCCAGGTGCATGCCCCAGCCCGGACTGGGGGACCTCAGGCCGTGCCCCTGCCCTGGCGCTGGGCCGGGGGACCTCAGGCCATGCCCCCACCCAGTGGGACTTGATGGGTGACCTGAAGGACCCCCCAACCTTGGTGCCAGGCCAGGGGACCTCAGGCCGTGCCCTTCCCCCAGGGGACCTGACGCTGCACCTCCACCCAGCGCTGGGCCAGGGGACCTGAGGCTGTGCCCCCTGCCCAGCGGGGCTTGACAGGTGTGGGCCAGCTGGGTCTGGATCTCACCCAATGGGGGTGGGACTGGCTGGGTCTGGGTCTTGTGTGATTTTGAGGTGCACATGGGTGGGTGGGGACTTGACTCTGGGTCCTGCAGTGTGCCCCAGACTCTGACAGGAGGAAGATTTTCATATACATTTTACTAATTTTCTTTCATTTCTGACACTTCTATTATAGAGAAAGGGCAAATAACAATGTTAAAATATTTCCTCTAATTCCCTTTTAATGTGCATGAATTTCGTGCACTGGGCCACTAGTTCCATGATAAGGGTGAATGGTACTTAAGATAAATCTTGTAGAGGTGACTCATTCATGCATGTATACCTGTATCTCTTACTTTATTTCACAGTGAGTTATTGGTCATCTGCTATTTTCCATCATTGCAATTGGCCCAGAGATGCTGTGGAGCAGTCTGGGATCAGGGAGCAGCAGTTCCGGTAGACTGAAGCATATGGAAGAGACAGATATTTTGCTTGATACACAATGAGGCCTGAAAGGTGGGACCCTTACCTGCACGGTCTCAAGGTCATGTTAATATTTTGAACTTATTCTAAGAGAGAAGGAGACAAAGGAAAGATTCTGGGCAGAAGTGTGACATGATTTAATTTGCAGTCTCCAAAGAACCACTCTGGCTGCTGTGTGAGAAATGGAGCAGGAATGGGAAGAACAGTTAAAAGCTGGTGTAGTGACCTGGGTGAGAGGTGGTGGCTTCCTGTAGGTAAAAGCTCCATTAGTTCAACACTGAGTTCCCTTTAACCAATCACCTTCAACTGAGTTCTCTAAAGCCCTTGGACTCTGATTCCTCACAAATGCCTCAAGGCTCTGGCCCCAGTCTCCCTCCTCTAATTTATCTCCTGCAGAGAACCCTGCCCCCTCTCCCCCTGTTCACTATGCTCTAGATGAAATGAACCACTCTCTGTTCCCTGAGCTGGCACATTCCCACCTCCAGGCCTTTGCTCAAGCTGTTCTCTCAACCTGAATAACCCTTCCCCAAACCCCTTCCCGTCTGTTCCTGTATTCAACTCTTTTATACAAGTTTCTTGGATCACCACAGATATTACGAATCCAGTCCTATTCATAATGTGAGTTTATAACTTAAGCTATATTACAGTTACAGTATGCCTTGAATGTCAGTTAGTTCATCCCTGCTGTTTTCTCAACTGTGAATCTTGTAGGAAATGAAACATATTTTATTAGTATTTTTATTCTCTTCTTCAAACCCATACAATCGTGCTCAGTGGGATATCTTAGTGGTTATTAAGTGTTAGTTGTATCAAGTCAGAAAGAATCCAATTCAGTATAATCCACTCTGATCTAATCCAATCTAATCCAATATAGTTTAATTCAATTCAACTCAACTCAATTCTTTGTATATTAGTTATTTCCTCCACAGGTGTAAACCCCTTAAGTGTAGGCACTTGTAGTATGCTTCTTTGTATGTCTTACCTTGATCATACAGCAGGCACTCAGCATATGTTATTGATTGGTTCACTTAAAATTAAAGACACTCCTTGATAGAAGTGTAAGCTGGCCTTGGACCCTTATTTCTTTCTATCTTATAAATGCTGAAAACTCTTTCTTATGTCAAATATGGCATGCATGAGCTTGAAAATTATAATTACATAGAAATAAGTGGTCAGAAAATATAATATGGACTCTTAAGTAATTTCAGTGCAGGTCTAATTAAATAAAATGAGTAAGAAGTTGTATGCAAATGCATTAAGATATTACACTATTCTCAGTGGGCTTAGTTTGAAGACAGCAAATGTTGTTACCTGAAGGGGGGGATCGAGATAATAGTGATGTGATATCATGAAGAAATTCCCCCTAAATATCTACTTTACCAAAGAGAAGCCTCCTGTGATGCTCATGGCTGAAGGGACCCTTATCTTAACTTCTCAAGGACATTATCTGTTACTCTAAGACCCTATCCTATATAATAAAGAGCTAATATGCTAATTAGACTGAACAGCAGAATGACCATCTGGATGACCTTCCAGATGAAGCTGGGGCTGCGAAGGCCGAGCCCCTTGCATGAATTTCGTGCATCAGGCCTCTAGTCACGTATAATTCATTGGCACCATATTTGGAGTACTTTACAAACAGGTCCAGCCTCATCTTTAAAGTCACACACTGCTCATTCCTTATGTAATGGAGATACCCTTGTAAAAGACACCATTTTTTATTGTAAAGTATTCATAACATGAAATTTACCATTTAACCATTGTTAAATGTACAGTTCAGTGACATCAAGCACATTCACACTGTTGTGAAACCATCACCACCATTTATCTCCATAGCTTTTACATCATCCCTAACTGAAATACTGCAGCCAATCATATTTATTTTTTAATTATAAAATACTGTCTCCCAAGGGTAGGAAATTCAAACATCCTCAAAGTGTATAAAGTAAAAAAAAAAATGTATATTTTTAAATATAAAGGTTTGTATATCAGGGGGGAAAGTTGATGCAATGCGATGATTACTGTACCCAAACATTTTAACTGCTCATTTCCCAATAGGTGTTGGGAGGAAGGGCTCTGTCTTTGCAGCTCTTATTAACTCTTAGTGTGGGTTTGCTTGGAGTCATGTTCCTCTTTGATAGGACTCGAATTGATCCTCAGAGGAACAATTAACGGAAAAGAAAGTAAGCCACCAAGGAAGCAGTTAATTTACAGAACGTAGTGTGTTGATTCAGTGTGGAAAGGTGAGAAACACACACAAGCTCACCTGTGGACTTTTCACTTCACTGAGCAAAGGTGTTGCTTTCTTGACTTAAGTCTTCCTTACATTCAGCTCTTCATCCTCACTCATCCATATAAAAATTCTGGGCTTGGAGCTAGACCTCAGTGCTGTCAACATTCACCAGTGGGGGAAGAGCGGTGCCTTAGATACACGTAATTTTCAACTTAGATCAATTCAGATTTTTCAAAACATGCAGAAAGTCTATGGAAAAGAATGGCCTGGCTGAGAATTGAGCTTGAAACTTCTGAGCAATAGTTTCTGCCTAGCATTAGCAAAAATCCAAAGCAGAGCTGCCATCATTTGGGGGTATAAAAGACTTGTGTTAACTTTTTTTTTTTAACTGACAAACCCAAGCACTACTTGTAGTAATGCATGCCTCTTCAGTATTTGCACAATATAAGCTTACATCCATTAGAAAAGCATGTTGTTCATTTAATTTTCCACTAAAATCAGTGGTTTTAATTAAGGATAAAATTGATGAAATCTGAACCTTAGAGGGGTGATTGGTTTTGCCAATAAAAGACCATGTAAGTCCTGCAAAAAAATCTAATTTTCTATAATTAGCTCACATGTAATTGATTCATTAGACAGGCAGTCGTGAATACAAGAAGAAAACCACACTGCTGAGATGGAGAGTAGCTGGATTCTGAGAAAAACTGCTGAACAGCAGACAAACATTAAGTAACTATTTTTCCTGATATAGTATATTTCATGGAAGCTTTTCACAGCAACTCCATGAAAGGGGCCCCTTATTCTAGAGCCAAGATTATCTGAAATAATATGATTCCCTTAAAAAAAAAAAAGTAAGTTTTCCCATAAGTTTTAAGGGCAAGAGTATCTGCCCTAACCACCCTCACGATTAAGTCAAAGAAAGATATTGAGAAAACTTGTTCTGTGGCCACGACTCTGAGTATTTAATGAATCAACAGGGAGCTTTGGAAATATATAAAATAAATGCTCCATGTGTCCACACTGAGACATGAGCTATTGCCATTGTGGCCCCTTTCTGAGCTATACTTTAAGCTGGAAGCCTTTCAAATATGGAAAGGATTCCTCTTTGATACCTACCAACAAGTTGCCAGCACATTGTGGTAGATTTGTAGGACACTGCTCAATTTACAGTGGCCTCTTTGACTGTTCTTTCACCTTGAGTGGTGACTCCCCAGCAGTTACTTTATGTTGTGTGACTCTACTGGCCCTTTTTTGCTACTGGCCAACCCAATTCTCTTTCCCAGGGATTTGGGATGGGGAGTGCAATAGTGCGATTGAAATTGGGTTGGTAAATGGAAAAAAAAAATCTGTGTCAGGAATTTTGGAATTTCTTTGTTTTCGTTTTTGTTTTTTTAGAGAGTGGGAGTGAGAGGGGGGCAAGAATATAGAAATAGATTTAGAGAGATTTCTGGTTCGAATGATTTTCTGAATCCTGGTTGAGTTCTTGACTTTGGAGTCCTCATGATACCCCTTGTCCTTACAACAAATCCCACACTTTGCTTATGTGAGCCTGAATAGAATTCTATTATTTGCAACAGAAATATTGTAAACAGTGCTGCAGTGAACATAGGGACGCATATATCTTTTCGAATTAGTGCTTTTGTTTTCTTTGGAAAGACACCCAGGAGTGAAATTGCTGAGTCATATGGTAGTTCTATTTTTCATTTTTTGAGGAATCCTCATACTTTTTTCCGTAGTAGCTGCACCAATTTGCAGTCCCACCAACAATGCACAAGGGTTCCCTTTTCTCCACATCCTCACCAAATATGATGCAGTCATAAAGAATAATGAAATCTTGACATTTGCGACAAAATGGATGGAACTAAAGGGTATTATACTAAGTGAAATAAGTCAGACAGAGGACAAATACCATATGGTTTCACTTACATGTGGAATCTAAAAAACAAAATAAATGAACAAACAAAACAAAACAGAAGCAGACTCATAGATAAAGAGAACAAAATGGCGATTGCCAGAGGGGAAGGGGTAGGAGAAAGGACAAAAGAGGTGAAGGGAAATAATGAATACAAATATCTAGTTATAAATAAATCATGGGATGTAAAGCACAGCACAAGGAATATAGTCAATAAATGTTAATAACTATGTATGGTGACAGATGGTTACAGATTTATTGTGGTGATCACTTCATTAGGAATATAAATGGCGAATAAGTAATATTATACACCTGAATCTAATATTATGTGTTAACTATATTTTAATTTTTTTTTTAAATTTCTAACTGATGCACATGTTGGAGCATATATTTAAGAGGAGGTCAGCTAGATATAGAAAACAGAGAAGGAAAGAGGAAAGAAACAATTGAGTGCCTTGTGTCAAGCAATTTGTTAAACATTAGAAATTATCTTATTTCTCCTCTAAGTATATGAAAAAAAAAAATAGATGTTACCACCCCCCTCCCCCATGTTTTCAGGTGAATTTCAGAGGCCCACGCTCAAATTTGTACTCAGATTCTGGTAGCTAGGGCTGGGCTGTGTTCTAACTTTGATAAGTAACAATCACCTTGAGTTTGTGATGTTGAGCAAGCCAATTCACCCTATTTGGACCTCTTGTTGTTGTTTTTTTGTTTGTTGTTTTTTTTAAACGTGAGAAGTTTGGTTAAATATAATATTCTCTGAGGTCCTTTCCAAATCCAATGGCATAGCATCACTTGAAAGATTCATTTCAAACAATGCCTCTCTATCCACGTGGTTGTGTTCGGGTGGCAGCACAACTGAGCTATATCGAAGCCTCCTTGGTTGCCTTTCCAGACTATACCATTCTATATTCCATACCCCATCCCTAGAATACTCTGAGAAATTCTGAGAGTGGGAAAGTTGTAGGTAGCAGCTGGATTTGAACCCAGAGGTGTCTTATTATTTCATTATACTGCTGCTCTCTCTTTTATTATACCTATTAGAACATAGAAGAACCTCAATATATTTTTCAACTGAATTGGAATAATATTGATGATAAATGACTGATGTTTTCTTTTCACATTTTAGAGTCAGCTTGTCAACTTCTAATAAAAATCCTATTGCTAATATTTTTGGAATTGTGTTGAATCTATAGATCAGCTTAGGGGTATTACTCTCTTAGCAATATTGAGTCTTCTAATCTGTGATCATAGTACATTTCATTTTTACAAAAGTTAGTCTTTAATTTCTCTCAGTACCATTTTACAGTTGTTAGTGTCGAATGTTTGCATATCCTTTATTAATTTCTTTCTAGGTACTTGATATTCCTGGATGCTGATGCAAATGGTATTGTATTGTGTTGTTTATTTTCTAATTGTGTGTTAATGGTATCTAGAAATAAAATTTATTTTTAGCATATTAACTTTGATTTCCTGTAACCTTACTATACTAGTAATATGTTAATTAATGACACCAGAAACTTTGGACATGAAAAGTCCTGCCTTGGAGTTCAAGGGACAAAGTATACATGGTAAGCAGAATAATACCCCCACTTCCAAAGATGTCCTGTCCTAATCTTCAGAACCTATGACTGTGTCAGGTTACATGGCAAGGGGGGATTAAGGTTCCAGATGGAATTAAGATGGCTAATGAGTTGGTTTTAAGATAGGGATATTACCATGGGTTAGTGGAGTGGGCCTAATGTAATCAAAAGGGTCTTTAAAAGTGGAAGAGGGAGGCAGGAGAGGAGAGTTCCAGGGACCAATGAGTGTGGAAGAAAGATTAGCGAGATGGGACATTGACATTGTTGGCTTAAAAGATGGAGGAGGAGGCTGTGAGCCAAGAAGTGCAGGCTATGTCTAGAAACGGAAAAAGACAAGGAAATGGATTGTCCCTAGAGCCTTCAGAAAAAAATAATAATACATCTGTAGCCCTGCCAACACCTTGGTTTTAGCCAAGTAAGGCCCCTGTTGGGTTCCTGATTTCCAGGAACATAAGGAAAAAAATTGTGTTGGTTTAAGTCACTGAATTTATGATAATTTGCTACAGCAGCCATAGAAAATGCAGTCTAGTTCAGAGTTAGGGAGAAGACAGCTCTCCCTGCCTGTTTTCTATTCATGGAAACTGCCCCATGCGGGCATCTTACAGATTGCTGGCTTCGGGAATAGTAGCCAACAGCAGCACCATTAGCGTTTAGCCACCGTCCATGCCGCAAAGCTGAGGGGTCTTCAGGGAGGTTTCAGAGCAGATCCCAGGTATATCAGCTAATCAGAGCCAGGCGCTGAGAGGCAAACGTGGGAGATGCCCTGCGGGAACTGGAATAGGCAGAGGCGTTTGTGGGTCAGAGGAAGCACCACTTTGGAGGGTGACTTTCAGTGGGGAAAATTCCACTTTGAGAAAAATAGGTGTCTGAAAGACATAATTTTTATAAGTATGCCCCTGTTTGTTGCCTCAGATGAGGATTTACATTATACTAATAATAGTTAATTACACGACTACTTGTTAAATTTCTGCAGTTTGTAAATCAAGTGCTTTTAAATATAATTAGGGAAGATTGAAAGCTGCCCCTGGCGTGACATCATCCTTGCATATTTGTATTCTGGTTATCTAGCGTGGGAGAGAAGGAGTCGCATCTGAGGGGGTGTACTGGGAATCGCACAGGGCTCCAGGCTGCCCTCTGCTCTTTGAGCCCCAGTGAGCGCCCACTGTGGGTGAATCCACAGGTATGGTGGCTCTGGATTATTGTCTTGAGTCTAAATTGTGATTTCAGTATGCATACTGCCATTCCTTTTTCATTTTGCTCATGTCTATCTATAATAATAATAATAGCATAATATGCTAATTAGACCAGACGTCCTTCCGGACGAAGTTGGGGCTGCAAGGGAAGCCCGGGTCCTGGGTGCCTGCCTGCGGCCGGAGGGAAGCCAGTGCCGGCAGCCGGGGGGGGGGGGGGGGGGGGCGGGGGGGGAAGGAAGGCCTACTCTTGCACGAATTTTGTGCATTGGGCCTCTAGTATTTTTAATAAAAAACAAGGCAAAGATAGATGAGAAAAACCAGTGTGTTTTTATCTTCAGTGCATGTCAGTGAGAACGATGCTATCTATGAAGTTTCAGTTAATAATAAAACAGGAGCTACAAAGACCAAATAAGAAATAAAGTGAATTTGCAATAACGTTACTCATAGTAACATGTAAAAATGTATCAATGTCATGTGTCTTATAATATTTACCTCTAAAACTGTTTATTCTATGCTTATTCTTCAACATAATTGGTCATTCCCTTTCTATTATCTGCAGAGCAAAAGTTTGAAATTAAAAGGTTTAAAATAAAAAGGAATACCCATATGTATTTATTATTTTTTTCTTACAGAATGGTAATTTGGAGATAACAAAAGGTCAGTTTTATAACTCACTTCCTTATAAAATACTTTTATTAGTTATTCTTCCAAAAGAAACCCACAGTTATTTAATCCCTCACCAAGAACGTGCTCATGGAAATGACAGTGTCTTCCTTCATTTGAGTTTCTGAATTAAGGAAACAAGGTTGGAGACAGCTTAGAGTGGCCACAACAGAGGCCCTTTCCATTTTTTGCTTTGCAATTTAGCTAATATTTATGGATGGCTTCTGCAGTGCCAGGTGCTGTACTAGGTGCCAAGGATACGGAAAGGGTTAAAACGCAGTTTCTTTCCTCAAGAAGCCCGCGTTATGATGAAGGAGGCAAGTAAGTGCTTCAGACCAAAATGCAAGACCATAAGGCCGCCAAGGAGCGAGTGATTTATTTTGCCTGGAGAGAAATGAAACCTTCATAGAAGGGGTGACATTTGAAAGGGCCTTGAAAGAAAAGAGGCCAAGAGTTATACATTTGAAACAATGAAACAGTGTAAAAACTCTAAAAAAGCTCTGTGTGTATTCTGCCAGTTGCCTGTGTAACTGGGTCGGAACCTTCATTTGGGGAGGGGGTGACTGAGGAGACCAGACAAGAGGCTGGGAGAGCGCAGGGCAAGCACCCTTCAGCTACTGGAAGGGAGAAAGCACCGGGCTCTTCAGGGCACAGCACCAGCACCTCTTGCAAAGTCTGTTCAACACTCCATGTTTTCTTTAAAAACAAATGAAAAGAAAAAGCGCACGATAGCAGGGGCTTTCTGCCACTTCCTAGCTCTGAGATGGTGTTAGGGGAGTCACCTAAGCCTTAGTTTCTTTATCTCTAAACCAAGGAAAGGTATACTTCCCTCGAGGGTTTGTTATTTTGAGGATGAAAGAGAGAAATGCATGTAAAGTCCCAGCACATCGCCTGACGCCTGGACACGGCAGCACCAAGAGCGTGATGACCATGACCATGGTGATGTGACCGTGGTGGTGGTGGTGAGAAAGAATGGGCCTGTTCTCCTGCTGCCTTGGGAAGACTCTGCCGTCCCAAGAGGTGGGCAAGAGCAGCGTGACCCGGGCTAACCTGGCTCTGACCCAGAGCCACTTCCTGCCATCTGCAGGCCCCTTGCCGTTTTCCTGTGGCTCAGGTGGCGCTGCCAGCTGCTCCAACTGCTGCTGCTGGTGCCCTGACAGCTGCGTGAGCCAGGTCATGGTCTATTAAACCCACCTTGGCGGGAAGCCCTGAGCCCTAAATAATCCCAGCAACAAGGTCCCATCCCCCCCTGCCTACCCGCTGCCCCGTCCTTTAATTCACCGGCCCTCATTTTCTTTTCCTTCGATCTGAGTGCCTTTGACCCTTCACTGCCCCTTTCCTTCTTTCGTTTCTCCCTCTTCCACACCCTCTCACCTTTCTTGTCTTTTTTCTTCCCTGCATGCTTGCTCCACCTCCAATTCAGTAGAAGGAATCCGCATATGAGGTCAGGGGTCTCAGAGAGAGATGATGGCCAGGCCACTTCCCCCTCCTGGGATGTGGTTTCCTCATCTGCAGAAATTAAGGGGTTGGACCAGAATAATCCAGAGTGTTCTTTCCACTCTAAGGGCCCATTCTGTTACCTTCTGTTGTGATTGCCTCTGTGCCTGCTTTTCCTGCTTCAGCTGACTCATCCATCCACCTGCATCTCCCATCCACTCCTTCACCACTTTGGTCCAAGTCGCCACCATCTCTCGCAAGGCCCGCTAGAGTAACCACCTACTCATAGAGGTCTCCCTGCTTCCCTTCTTATCCTCACCCAACACGTTTTCCACACAGAAGGCAGGGACCTTTTAAAACTGTGGATGAGGTTGCTCACTCCTCAGCTTAAATTCCCCCAAACTCCTCATATAGCCATTGCCTCCCCTTGCCCTGCTTATTCTCTTTAGAGCAAGTCTTACTGCCTGAAATGGTCTTTCTGCACTTACACAGCTGGATGTTTATGGACCTGCTTATTGTCTCTCTTTCCCACTAGAATGCAGGCTCCACGAGAGAGGCAGCTTGTCAGTCTTGCTCACTCGGAATAAATGCGCAGTAGAGGAATCTCCCTTTGTCATAGAACCCATCTCTCTTCTTCTTGAGATTGTTATCTGCTAACTATACAGTTTCTTAGAAGTATCTCTGCCTGCCAGACAACCTCCATCATTCACTTTTCTCAGCCACCCTGGCCCTGTGTTCTCATAGGCTGTGGTAAGGCACAAGTGCAGTTTTTAATTCTTCTCTCGCTTTAATTTTAACCTGTGCTGGTGAGTGAATTAGGATAATCTAGTTAGCTCTTTCCTACAATGCCCAGAAGGAAACTTCTCTAAGAAAATGCATTAAAATCTCCAAAATTTGGTGCTTGGTTCTTAGGAAGATGTGAGGAGTGGCCAGGTTCTTTAAAACAACCCTTTGAGGTTGGTAATGTTAATAAGCTCACTTTGCAGATAACAGAAACTGGGGATTAGAGAGATTGTGTAGCTGGACCATGGAGCCCGGATTTGAACCGAGGAGGGCAATGCCGGAATCAGGCACCTTGTCCCTGTGTTATTCCTTCTCCATCTCTAGATTAGAACAGCGTCCTGCTTTACTTTCATCACAGCACATATAAATGTCGGAGGTCGTCTGAGTAATTTATTTAACTTTTTGTGGCTGGTTCTTCCACGAAAACATCAGGTCCCTCAGGGCAGGTACCACATACCTCCTGCTCACTGCACTTTACTCAGCATTTTCTATAGTGCCTGGTACATAATGAACCCTCGGAAACATTTACTAAACAAGTAGATTATTTGTATGTTAGAAAATGAGGTATAATTAAAGGCCTGATAATTTTGATGGAACTTTTCAAAATTATTTCTAATGGTGTCAGATCTTCATCCTTTGAGAGTATATTTAGTTTTTGCACTAACCAAAACTTATTTTTTTCAAAACAAATAAGTGGTCATAAAGCATCACGGCTCCTTTTCTTTCTCAGAAGTTAGACCTCTATTCTCAGGACCTACCCTGCTGTGCAGCGGGAGCCCGTGGCACTCTGATAAAGCCTATGGGCTCCATCACCGCATGAAATAAAATATATAGTATCACAAGGGAACCAATTATATTGAGTAAAGTTATCAAAATATTAAAAATTGTGGAATAGTAGCATATTTGCTTCTTCATTAACACATCTATAATAATAAAAGCCTAATACACAAATGGTTATCATGCCCTGACGCTGTAACGGCCGATCAGCAGGAGGCTGTGTCCCCGCCCAGCGCTGACTGGGGACGTGACTGATGCTGCGTCCCCACCCGGCGGCGGCCAAGGATGTGATGCTCCAGCAGGGCTTGACGGGGGTGGGGCCGGCCGGGTATGGGTCTGTGCAATGAGGGTGGGGCCGGCCAGGTCTGGGTCTCATGCAATTTCGAGGCACGTGCGGGTGGGTGGGGACTTGACTCTGGGTCCCGCGGTGTGCTCCAGACTCTGACAGGAGGGAGGAGGGAACTGGATACCCACACCCAGGACCCACACAGCAGGGCGGCGGCAGTAAGGGTCGATCAGGCTGGCAGGGGAGCAGTTAGGGGCATCAGGCCGGCAGGCAGAGGCAGTTAGGGGCGATCAGGAAGGCAGACAGGTGAGCGGTTAGGAGCCAGCGGTCCCGGATTGCGAGAGGGATGTCTGACTGCCTGTAGGATCGGGCCTAAACCAGCAGTCGGACATCCCCCGAGGGGTCCCAGATTGGAGAGGGTGCAGGCCAGGCTGAGGGACCGACCCTCCCCCACTCATGAATGAATTTCATGCACCGGCCTTTAGTTAAATAATAAGATCTAAAAATAAGTCTAATATCTACCTGGAATTGAGATTTCCAGGTATCTGCAAAAATGGAAATATTATATGAAAATAATGGAATATGAAAAGATCAAGGATTTCTCTTGGTTACCAAAGTCATAGGAATTACTAATGTTTTCATAATTAATGGAAACATTAAATTTCATAAACATGTCAATAAAAATAAAGATACTTTTCCCATTTGGTGTACAGGTGCCCTGAATTTTATCCACAGACACCCTGGACCCCAAATTTAAAAACTTTATATCAGAGGAATCCAAAATAGACTCAGGAATAGCAGGACCATTTAAGTAAGTGTATTTCTTCTAAAGGTGACCACTGAGGAGGTTGTTCTTCATTTGGTGTATATGTTCTGATGTATGTGGTTATTTTCTAAATTTAGTCCCCTAGTTTTAATCCCCACATAAACTTTGTCACTATTGATAAAAGGGCATAGGTAATATCATTTAAACATATTTATTCAGTATTTATCTACCCACATATGAAGTGCTATTATGAAAATTGAATCTTTGATTATTGTGATTTTATAATCTTTTATTGATTTTAATTTTTAAAATTGATTTCAGAGAGACAGGAAGGGAGAGAGAGAAACATCAATTTGTTGTTCCACTTATTTATTCATTCTTTAGTTGATTCTCATATGTGCCCTGACCAGGGATTGAACCCACAACTTTGGCATATCAGGACGACACACTAAACAACTGAGCTACCTGGCCAGGGCTTGATTTTAAATATTAATTTAAAATAGTTAATGCATTCATACGATTCAAAAATTCAAAATATATAACAAAGCAGAAAATCTCCCTCTTCCCTCTATCCACCAATCCCTGTGTCTCCTCCCAGGTGACAACCAATATTATCAGTTGCTTATATATTCTTTCTAAGATGTTAGATATTTAAATATTCTTTTCCCCCTTAACACAATTTGTAGGATATAATTCATACTATTTCCCACATAATGTTTTTACTTAAAAGTATGCCTAGAAGATAGTACCATATTGGTGCATTAAGAACTTAATTTCTTTTGTGACTGTGTAGTTAGTGTATTATAAGGATGTACCATAATCATTTAATCAGTCCCTCAAGGATGGACATTTAGGTTGTTTCTAAATGATTTACTATTATGAAAAATGTTATTAAAGATGGGCATTTTGTCATGGACATCTACATATGTGGGACTTAAGGTCGTGAAACCCAAGTATAAGTAGTCAGTAAGAGATTTACACCACCCAGAGGGTAACATGGAGAATGACAATATAATGGGTAATTCACCAACAGGATTGAGGGGAGGTAGAGATGTCATCAGCTCTCTTCAGGCAGTCATGGATGAGTGTGGTCTTTTCCAGGACCAAAGAAGTGATCATTGAGGATGGGGTGGGGGGGGAAGGGGGATGTGCAGGCTTATGGGCCTACTTTGGAGAAAGCTTGATGTATCAAATAAGCAAATTTGTAGTTGTTTGTTTGTTTGTTTGTTTACTATGGCTTGCAGAAACAGACTCAAATTAATAATACCCTGCTTCATGGCACAATGTCATCATCGGTCCTTGGAGGGCTCCTCTCTTATATCTATTCTCATTCACTTCCATTTCCCCACATCAGTCATTCTAGTTGAATGCATGTAAAGTGTGCATTTTTACATCAAAATGGCTATAATGACATTGTGTGTGTGTGTACATGCATGTGCTTGTTTTAGATTTATATAAATGACACTGAGTTATAACTTATTACATTTCTTCTTTAACAATCACTATATTTTATGGTGCTTCCTATCACTACATGCACATTTAGTCCTTTGCCTCTTAACTGCCAGGTGGTCTTATCCATCACATTGTATCCCCCTCCTCTCTCAGCGATGGACAGCCAGGTTGCCTCTAGCTCCTTGCCACCACAAATAAGATTACAATTCACATCCACCTACACTGCCTCCTCTGGATCTGGGTTACAATTTAGTTGGTATTTACACTTGGAACAGAATTACTGGGTCATAGAATTACATATACTTAGTATGTATTACACTGCTAAGTATTACATATACTTAACAGTGTCAGATGACACCCCCAAATGGCTCCTTAGCAGTTTCCAGACTCCATGTCCCTGCCAGCTCTTGACATTATCCTGCTATCTTATCTTTCCAGTCAAGTGACATATTGTTATTACATTAATTTGCATTTATCCATTTACATGATTATATGATTTTGAGCTTTTCTTCAATGTATGTGGGCCTTTGTGATGTCCTCTTTTATAAATTGCCTGCTCAGATCCACTGTCCATTCTTCTGCTTTATGGTGTGTGTTTCCTTAATAATATAAATAAAAAACCCTTGTCAGTTTTAGATGTGACAAATATCTTTTCCAATTTTGTCATCTGCCTATTAACTTTGCCCTACATGGAAAAGAAATTCTTATTTTTGAATTAGTAATATTAATTAATAGTTTTTGCTTTCCAGCTATGCTTTTGATGTTTTATTCAATAAGTTCTTCCCATCCTAGATAAAAAAGATATTCTTCTATATTTTCTTTCTATTACATATAGCATTTTATGCACTTGCATATGCCTAGAATTCACCTCTATATATGGTGTTAGGAAGGGATCCAGCTATATTTTTCTCCAGAGATAATGAGGGGCAGTTCTGAGAGAAGCAGGATATACAGGCTGGGAGAAATGGAACAGAGGAGGAAGATAAGATATCTCAATTTCACAGACAAAGGACATAGAAGCAGAATCTAAAGATTCTGTCTGGCCTACCCCAGAAGACACCCCTCTATTTGTGTTCTGTAATGAAATACTGAAAAAGCCAGCCTCATCTCTTGCAAATAAAACCTTTTGCAGAAGGAATTCCCCAGTAGCACTGAGGTTCCGGGACATGGCTTTAAAAATATGCCCTGTACACAACAGAAGGAATTTCCCAAATGGGAGGGGGAACTGGGTAAGTAGGGAGAGAGAAAGCTGCCAGAGGGAGAAAAGTCAATGCATACACAGCAAACAGTTGCGAATTGATTGTGCTAAAGATGGACCAGATGATGTAAAAGTCAAACAATTATTTCTTACTCTCAGAGATGGAAATTCACCCATATAAAAAAGATCATTGATTCCTGTCCAGTGTCTGAGTCTTGAACATTCTTCTGTTTCCATTTTATTTTCCATTGTCCAACATACTGGATGACAGACATGCACTTTCATTTGTGAAATTAGGGAGCTCAAGCCCTAGCCAGTTTGGCTCAGTGGATAGAGCCAAATGGGCCCATGGACTGAAGGGTCCCAGGTTTGATGACTGTCAAGGGCACCCACACCTCGGCTGCAGGCTCTTTCCCTGGCCCAGTTGTGGTGCATCCAGGAGGCAACCAATTGATGTGTCTCTCTCACATCGATGTTTCTCTCTCTCTCTGTCCTAACCCTCCCTTCCACTCTCTCTAAAAATCAATGGGAAAATGTCCTTGGGTGAGGATTTTAAAAAAGTTGGTATTCAACATGTAGATTGGCCAGTGGAATACTACTCAGCCATAAGGAAAGATGAAATACTGCCTGACATTTACAACCACATGGATGGATCTTGAGAATGTCACACAGAGGGAAATGAGCCAGACAGAAAAAGTTAAGAACTATATGATTTCACTCATATATGGGATATAAAACTGAAAGCAACAAATGAACAAACAGGAAAAACAAACAAAAACTCAGACACAGACAATGGTATGATGGTTACAAGAGGGGAAAAAGGGGTAGGAGGTTATTCTATATAATAAAAGCCTAGGTGGTGTCATGCCCTTGTGCAACCTCATCACGAGATGGCTGCCACAAGATTGCCGCGTGCACAGTGGAGGTGGGGCCCAGAGGCTGCTCTGTGCAGTAAGGCCTGGGGGTCCCGCAGCTCTGTGGAAGCAGGCAGAGGAAGCAGGCAGAGGAAGCAGGTCACAGCAGGGAAAGGCAGTTGTGGGTGATCAGGATGGCAGGGGAGGGCAGTCGGGGGTGATCAGGTTGGCAGAGGAGCAGTTAGGCATCAATCAGGCCATTAGGGGAGTGGTTAGGGGGCAATCAGGATGGCAAGCAGAAGCGGTTAGGGGCAATCAGGCAGGCGAGCGGTTAGGAGCCAGCAGTCCCGGATAGTGAGAGGGATGTCCAAGAGGTCCCAGATTGGAGAGGGTGCAGGCCGGGTTGAGGGACAGCGCCCCGCGCCCCTCCCTCCCACACCCGTGCATGAATTTCGTGCACCAGGCCTCTAGTTAAAGGATAAAGAGGGTCAAATATATGGTGACAGAAAAAGATTTGACTTTGGGTGATAGTCACACAATGTAATATACAGATGATATATAATTGTACGCTTGTAACCTATATAATCTTATTAACCAAGGTCACCCTAACAAATTTAATTAACCTTTTGCACTCGGATGTCAAGTGTGACTCGACATGGTTAGCATTAGAATAAAGGAATCGAGAAAAAAGCAAGCGAGTGCAAAGGGTTAAAAATATTTTGTGTAAATTTGATTTTGTTCAGCATTAATAAATCAAGCCACATTAAAAATTAAAAATAAAAATAGGTTAGAGACACACTCCCTCCTTACATGACAGGGTGTGCATGCAAATCTTCTGACCTCAGTAGTCTTTGCATTTTAGTTGAAGGCTTGATATTGTTTATAAAAACTTAAGGAGTCTCTATATAATATCTTCCACCAGGGGTCAACCCTCTCTTCCACTGGGTAGGGAGATTGGAGCTGGGGCAACACCTTACCCAAACCTGTGACTGGATTGGATCTCTTTCTGGTTTGCTCCCGTTCCCAGGATGGGGCCCTCTTTTCAAGTGAGAGCTGACACCTTGACCAGCACTTCATCCCCCAGTAGATCTTGGACTTCTCAGAGCTAACAAAATACAGAAAATTCTACTCTGCTTTCCAGAGGTTGCTTTATTTTTAGTCTCCTGCTCTGTGAAGCTTTAGAGTTCTGCGAATTTCTTGAGGGAAGACCAGCCATGTGCTTGAGGGTCCTCAAGTCTCCAATTTTGTCATTTCTGCCTCACACAAATGCCAGAATTTCTGGTTTCCTATTCCCCAGCAGTGGCCCTCTGCTGGGCCCAGCTGGATTCTCAGTTCTGGCTACACCCAGGATTTGGCACATGTCCTACCCCGCCTCCAGGTAAAAGCAAACAGATCAACTCACCACTGCCCCTGAGGCCTGGGGCCCTGTTAGCCAGAGTTCCTCCCCCAGCAGGTCAGTGTCTCCTCAGAACCATGAACTTAAGGAAAATTCTGCTCTGCTTTTCAGAGATTTTTCAATTTAGCCTCTAAGTTTCTGACCCTGCACAGCTTCCAAATTTAGCAAATGTCTTGAAGGGGACACTAGCGTCCTGTGGAGGCCATTCAGATCACCAGTTTGGGCCACCTCAGGGCTGCATGACTGCCACAGTCTCTGATGATTTTTTCCATCCCAGCAAGGCCTGTGCTAGAGCCAACTTAGGCTTCTCAGCCCCTTGGCCAGCCCCAGAACTGGCAAAGGCTCCCTGTAGAAAAGCTGCTCAAGACCCTTTCTTTATTCACCCCTCTTGGAGTTTTCATCTGGATCTTTAGCTCATCTACTCCTTATTGCTTCTGCAGTTCTCTGATGCCCTGAAACAGATTTTTAAAAAAAATTTATCTAGCTGTTTTAGCTGTGCTCAGGTGGAATGTTGAGCTCCAATCTAGGAAATTCCTGTGTGCACCTGTAAAATGGCAGCCAGAACTGTGTCCTTTTGGTGGCTGATTTGGAGGGTTCCTCTGATACCATCCAGAGGGTTCACTGTATCTTGGCCCCGAATATTACCAGTTTCTGTCTAGTGAGATTTCATGCAAAGTGTGGATACTCAAGGGACAGAATTGGGATTCAAAAAGTTTACCAAATGTGTTGTAGACTCCTTGGTGCCTGCTTTCTAATAAATTCTGTATGTGTGGAAGGTTTTGGTTTTAAGACTTGTTTACTTATTTTTTTCGTTTTTTTAAATTTAAAATTTTTTATTTATTTAATAATAAATCTTTATTGTTCAGATTATTACAATCGTTTCTCCTTTTTTCCCCCATAGCTTCCCTACACCCGGTTCCCACCCCACCCTCTGCCCTTACCTCCCCCCCACTGTCCTCATCCATAGGTGTACAATTTTTGTCCAGTCTCTTCCTGCACCCCCCATTCCCCCTGAGAATTATCAGTTCACTCCCTTTCTATGTCCCTGATTCTATTATATTCACCAGTTTATTCTGTTCCTCAGATTTTTAATTCACTTGATTTTTAGGTTCACTTGTTGATAGACATGTATTTGTTGTTCATAATGTTTATCTTTACTTTTTTCTTCTTCCTCTTCTTAAAGAATACCTTTCAGCATTTCATATAATACTGGTTTGTTGGTGATGAACTCCTTTAGCTTTTTCTTATCTGTGAAGCTCTTTATCTGACCTTCAATTCTGAATGATAACTTTGCTGGGTAGAGTAATCTTGGTTGTAGGTTCTTGCTATTCATCACTTTGAATATTTCTTGCCACTCCCTTCTAACCTGCATAGTTTCTGTTGAGAAATCAGCTGACAATCGTATGGGTGCTCCCTTGTAGGTAATTAACTGTTTTTCTCTTGCTGCTTTTAATATTCTCTCTTTGTCTTTTGCTCTTGGCATTTTAATTATGATGTGTCTTGGTGTGGTCCTCTTTGGATTTCTTTTGTTTGGGGTTCTGTGCGCTTCCAGGACTTGTAAGTCTATTTCTTTCACCAGGTGGGGAAAGTTCTCAGTCATTATTGCTTCAAATAGGTTTTCAGTATCTTGCTCTCTCTCTTCTTCTGGCACCCCCATAATTCGGATGTTGGTACGCTTAAAGTTGTCCCAGAGGCTTCTTACACTATCTTCAACTTTTTGGATTCTTTTTTCTTTTTGCTTTTCCAGTTGAGTGTTTTTTGCTTCTTTGTATTTCAGATCTTTAACTTGATTCTTGCGTTCCTCTAGTCTGCTATTGGGTCTCTGTATAATATTTTTTATTTCAGTCAGTGTATGCTTAATTTCTAGTTGGTCCTTTTTCATATCCTCAAGGGTCTCGCTAAATTTATCGGCCTTTTTTAGGAAATTCTTGAAAAACCTTATAACCATGGTTTTGAATTCTATATCCAGTCGTTTGTTTTCCTCCATTTCTTTCGTTTGTGATCTGTTTCTTTGTCTCTGCATTTTCGCTGCTTCCCTGAGTTGGTAGGGTAGCTTTGTGTGCTAGGTGTTCTATATGGCCCAGTGGGTCGGCCTCCCCAGTTACCTGAGGTGGACACTCTTGGTGCACCCCTTTGTGGACTGTGTGTACAGCCTTGTGGTAGTTAAGTCTTGATTGTTGTTGGTATCACTGGGAGGAATTGACCTCCAGGCCAATTGGTTGTGAGTATCAGCTGTGTCTACACCGGGAGAACTTCTGTGCTGGAGATAGCCTTATGGAACCAGACTTGCAAAATTGCAAAAGCCTCTGTGCTCAGCTTGGATGGGGCAGAATCTCAGGGCTGAGCAGACAGTCTTGGCTTCACGTCAGCCCTGCCCGAGGCCCCTGGGTCTCAGTGTCCCTCGGTAATCACTGCAAGCACCTCTGAGAGAAAGCTGCCTTCGAGTTTCGCCCGCTGCCGGACAGTCCAGTTTCTCCCCCAATGAATCTGGATTTCCAGATTCTTGCCTGGCACTGGAGTTCAGAGCAGTCGGGAGCTTCAGGTTCC
This sequence comes from Cnephaeus nilssonii, assembly GCF_951640355.1. NCBI lineage: Eukaryota > Metazoa > Chordata > Mammalia > Chiroptera > Vespertilionidae > Cnephaeus > Cnephaeus nilssonii. Next base: position 83,450,618 of record NC_137076.1, on the reverse strand, counting down.
CTCCAGCCAGCGGTGCAGTCAGCAGTCAGTCCTCTCTGCACGCACTTGCGTGCGCGCCTCCAGAACTCTGCCTTTCGCGGCTCCCCTGAGTTTCTGCCTGACAGTCCAGATTCCCCCCGTAAGAGCGTGGGTCCCCAGGGCCTCGCCTGGAACTGGGGTTCAGTACAGTCAGGAGCTTCCGACTCCCTTCAGCTAGGGAAAGCCAGCGGGAACCTCCGCAGTCAGTTTTCTCTGTGTGCACTCGCGTGCGTGCGCCTCCAGACCCCTGCCCTCCATGGCTCCCCCGAGTCTCTGAGTCTCCGTGTGCCTTTCTCTCTACCTGACAATCCAGACTCCCCCCGTATGAGCCTGGGTCCACGGGGTTTCGCCCGGAACTGGGGTTCAGTGCAGTCGGAACTGGGGTTCAGTGCAGTCGGGAGCCTCCTTCTCCCTCCCGCCAGAGAAAGCCAGCCAGGCACTCAGCCTCCCTTCCTCTCTGCGCGCGTGTCTCCGTACCTCAGCCCTTTGCAGCTCCTCTGATTCTCCGTGAACTTTTCTCTTTCCTTCTAGTTGTAGAATTTCCACTCAGCCAGCTTTCATGTGGTTCTGGATGATGTCCGTTCTGTCTTTTAGTTGTAGTTTTGAAATTGTTGTGCAAGGCAGCAGTTTAGGTGCTTACCTATGCCACCATCTTGGTTTCTCCTTAAGACTTGTTTTCATTTGAACCTGGTAGCAAAGTCATAGAAGAGATTTTTAATGGTAAACTACCTCTACAATTTTTGAAGCCATCAGTTCTAAAATATAACCTCATAATTGTGAGTGATGGCATTGGTTTAGTTCTTTTCTCAACATGGCTCATATACAGAGACCAATTTATGTCTTTTCAATTTCTGTCATTTCTGGAGTAGTAAATGCTATAAATCAACAAAGCAGTATATAGAACATTATATTCTCTTTCTTTTTGTTTTAAAAATGACTTCCCGTCCATGGCGCAATTTGATTTACATGGCTTTAGAGGTCCACGAGATTGTAGATGCATTTGTTTTTCACCTCTGGGTGCTCTTGACTGTTTTTAAAAACTTCAATTCTAGGTCTTCTCAGTCTTGTGCTTTCCTTACTGAGTGCTTAGTTTTTCATCTATATATTTACTGAAATCCTAATTCTAAACCATTTTAATTGATCTTTTCTAAAGACACCTTCTCCTGCTCCATACTCCTTTATTCGTGCATTCAACCGAGACTTAATTAAACATTTCTTTGTTACATCTACAGCTATGTAATACATGATAGACACACAGTGTTTGTAGCAAAGGAAAACAATGGCATTTGGTTCTGTGCCCCTAAAAGTAATGGGTATTTGTACAATCACCATTTTCTCTAAAACAGAGCCTGATGCAATGTATACCTTGGTTCAGCACTTCATTGCCAAACCTCAGCATACTGCCTAATACATAGTTGGTATTTAAATGTTACATTAATAAAGTAGTCAGTTAATAATGTGGAGTACTCAGAGTCAGTCTGCTACATTTTGCATCTAGGGAGTCAGTAAAAGAACCACACACATTTGTAATATCCTCCACTTTCTATACCCAAATGTTATCTAAAATAAAAACCCAAGAAAACCAGAAATCTGTTTGGCACTCAGGACAAAGAATGCAAGAAAACATTTTATTTAAATCAGCATTTTCTTTTTTAAAGAACAGAATAATGAGGATAGAAGGCTCATCAAAAGAGAGAGGTTCACAAGCCACTCTTGAAAAGACAAATAAAACAGGTACAGGTGAAGGTTCCCATTCAAACCAAGAATAATAGTCATGGAAAGGCAAGAATACCAAGGTGTTTAAAAGTCCACTTAAACAGGGCAGTAAGTTGAATTGACTCTCTACGTAGAAACTACAGGGAAAGTTATACTGAGGAGCCCTGCAGCCAAATAGAAGACAGCTCATTTTACTCACTTCTCTTTCAGACCCGACCGCTCACCTACATTACACCACTCGTACATTCTGAGTATTCTGTACACAGTGCTGAAAGGGGGAGTTGAGAAAGAGAATGTGTGTATGCACTTAGATATTTATGAAGATCTTTCAGAGGCCATCTGTATGCTGAAGAAATTCTCTCTTTTGCCTGTGGGTTTCTCTTTCTGTCTCTTTTTCATTTTAAACAGAAAGAAAAGATTTCTAGACACCAGTTCTCGGATCAAAGCACTTCTTTCTTTATCTTTACTCTCCTTCCCAAGGGCAAACCTTTGCCCACATTGATGTAATAAGCATGGTAGGAGCATATTTAACATGAATGGTGGTGTGTACAACATACGTGATGCAGGAGGATTCTGTGATGTTGGTGAGTTGAGGATGGCTCCAAATTCACTCGTGTGTAGATGCAAAGTTTTAAGGCCAATGCCAAGCACAGAGCAAACATTTGGTAAATAGTCAAATGAATGAATTGATGAACGAACAAAAACAAGCCGAACCATATGTGTATAGGGAAAACACTATAGAAAACGTCATCCGAGCTCTCTCCTGGGTCATAGACTTACTATATCATTAACTATTTATTGCATCAACAAATGAAACCATAAAATGAGTCCAAACTTGCTTTCAACATCTAAAAAAGTTCTTGCACTATAGGTGTCTCAGATTCAAAGAAAAGGAGCCAGAACTTTTAAGTCTTATGTATGTAGACCCTGAGTTAAAAACAAGGAAACAAAACAAAGCCAAATTCTATTCTGTTCAGTTAGAACATAGAGTGAAAAATGAGTTCAGTCGAAGTTTAGATTACTGCTCCCTCTCTATTAATTGTTTAACAGGGATGTTCTTTTACTCCTTCGAGCCTGTTTCTCCATCTGTGGAATAAGATCATAGTACTTACTTGGAAAATTACATATTAAGTTAGCATATATACTAAGTAAGTTTGTGAAGTTGTGGGTTGTTTTCTTTTGACAGGGATTTTCCACTTAGTTGTTTTTCTCTTGAACCTTTTAGATGCTGACTACAAAGTGATGTATTCATGCCACTGTCCAAGAGAAATGGTATTTAGTAGGTTTATCACAAAAATAGGAATATAGTAAGTGCACTGATACCAAGAAAGGGCTTCTTATCTGATCATGAGTCTCGTTTGCTTTGGACATTCCATCTCTCTGGGCCCTTCACATTCACCCTCAACGCAGAAATGACAGTTCCCTGGAACATAGAAGGCAGGAGCCCAACAGAGGTTTGGTCTTTCGGGGTTAGGCCACTGCGTTTCCCTCACTGCAGCCAGCAGCCTAGAGATTTCTTCTGGCTGACTGTGTATTATCTGTACATGTGCCTTTATTGCTCTATTCAAGAACACTGTAACTCCCATGCTCCCAGGTATACTCAGACAGCCTTGCCTATCTCCTCTTTTTCTCTTGGAGTGCAGAACCTCGGATGGCTGTAAAATAAGGCTGGGAAGTCATGAGGCCATGTAGAACCACCGTTCCTTTCTGGCTATAGCAGTTGTTCCCAAACGTCAGCCATTTGAATAGGACAGCCATGGTTTTTTGTCACACTGGCATACCAACTCATATCCTCATATGTTTATATAGTTGCTTCATATGTATTTAATATTTTTTAATTACCTCCCTTTTAACCTAGAGTTATTTAAAAGCAATCTTTATATTATCATTTTCATCGTAAGAAACCACTGAAAAGAAATTTAAAAAAATTAAATTCTAACTAGTCAGTTGCCGGAGGTTCTGAGCTTGCAACTTGTTCTTTTTTAGATAAAAATGCAGATTATGAAGTGTAAATGATGCGTTGAAAATTTAATAACCTCAAACTGAGACTTTCTGTTTGATGAAATCATCATTGAAGATGAATTAAAAAAGGAATCACTTCCTTACTTTATGGCTTAATGAAACATTGCTTTACCCACGGACTATCAGTAATTAGAAAATGTACGTTACAAGTGGGGTGTGAAGGGCAACCCCATTTCTCTGGTTTCAGAGACTTGCAGACTGACTGGGATCCCAGGAAAGCACATTGGTGTCATGGCCAACATACAGAGAGAGGACACACCTTTTGGTGAATACCCTGGCCGGTAGTAGACATTTGTTGCTTCCTGGAAGCGCCTCCCATCCCTGTAAGTTTCACCTTAATAAAAACAATAACAGTTCTTACTTGAGGGCTCTGTATTACTGAGCACCAAGCAGTTCCAAATATGATTTCATTCAATCTTCATAGCACTTTTACAATTTTATAATTGAGGGAATGTTTGAAATATATAAAATATATATAATTGAGGAAAATTTTATAATTGAGAATCAGAGAGGTAAAGCAGTTTGCCTCAAATCACCCAGAGCAGGGATAGTGTAGTGTTTGGGTTCTACCACCCCAGATATAATTAAAACTAAGGACATTACCCAGCTAATTAAGTCAAACAGACAAAACAAAACACAATTATCCCAATTATCTGAATTTTGGCTTATCATTATTAAAGTTTGGCTCAGAAATGATACTCTTGTGTGTGTGTGTGTGTGTGTGTGTGTGTGTGTGTGTGTGTGTTTCTAGGAACAGTTTTGTTTGATTTTGGCTTGGGTTATCTGGCTGATTGCCTTGGCTCTCTCTGCAGTGACTACCACAGTATTGTTCACAGGCATTTCATAAATATAGATTATGGGAGGAAGTCCTGAAAGAAGGGAAGAGTGGGAGGGAGGGAGGAAGGAGGATGTGTCTTTGTAAACAAATCAACTTCAAATATACACCTGAGAATTGAGGTCCAAGACAAATGATTGCAAATAAGCCTCACACTTTCCATCACTTTCACCACTTTAAAAAAAAGCTCATTGAGTTTCTTTTGTCCTCTGGGCCTATGATGGAGCTCAAAGCACTGGCCTTGCTCTCCTACCAGGGCTCTGTGACACTCTAAGGGGATATGTACCCAGAGAAATTATACCCATGCATTGCTCCCCAGGGGGTTTGCGCATCCTAGAGACCCATCTGGATGCTCTGTCCACATAGAAGCTCCAGCTCTGCAGGACCCTGTGGAACTATGGTTACATCTGGCCATGGCTTAGGGAAAAAACTAAGAAATTCTTTATTCTATGTAAGTTCTCCAAGCCTTACATTTATAAATGTAGAAACCTAGTGACACCATTCTCAGCATCCATGTTCTCAGCCCCAAACAATTCAGTCATTGAATAGATTTAAGATGTCAAATTCAGACATTACCTCCCTGATACAAAACAAAACAGGACATATTTCCAAAACTGGAAAACATGTTATTTCAAGTATCTGGGGGATAAAATTTATCCAGTTGTCTCTTTCATTTTGTATATGTGTGTGAGTGCCCACAATATAGTTATACATATAAACTATGGAGATTTCTCTACAATATTTGATTTTAAAACATCCCTTCTGAAATTCCGTAACACTTATAAACAAGTGTGTTTGGCTCTTAGCACTTTACCATTTAGTTTAAAAGATATTGGGAGTAGTTTGATAACTATTCAGTCTATGTGATTTTCCTATTTTTTTAAAATTTATCTTTATTGTTGAAAGTAGTACAGGTACCCTTTTTACCCCATCAGACCCCCTCCACCACATCCCCAAACACACCCCTAGGCCTTTACCACACTATTGTCTGTGTCCATGGGCTATGCATATAAGTGTTGTTGTTGTTTTTTTAATCTCTTCCTGGCCCCCCACCTCCTTCCTTCTGAGGTTCTTGATTATCTTCCATGCTTCTGTCTCTAGATCTATTTTGTTCATCAGTTTATTTTGTTCATTAGATTTCACACATGAGTGAGATTATGTGATATTTGTCTTTCTCTAACTGGTTTATTTTACTTAGCATAATACTCTCCAGGTCCTTTCATGCTGTCTCAAAGGGTAAGAGATCCTTCTTTCACAGCTGCATAGTATTCCATTGTGTAAATGTACCACAGCTTTTTTTAAAAAATATTTTTTATTGATTTTTTACAGAGCGGAAGGGAGAGAGTTAGAGAGATAGAAACATCAATGAGAGGGAAACATCGATCGGCTGCCTCCTGCACGACCCCCAATAGGGATCAATCCCACAACCAAGGCATGTGCCCTGACTGGGAATCAAACTGTGACCTCCTGGTTCAGGGCCAATGCTCAATCACTGAACCACACCGGCCGGGCTGTACCACAGATTTTTTTATCCACTCATTTCCTGATGGGCACTTGGGCTATTTCTAGATCTTAACTATTATAAATAGCACTGCAGTGAACATAGGGGTGTATATTCTTTCTGAGTGGTTTTCCTATGCTTATGGGCATGTTATCACAATGTAACTTTTACTTCCTCATTATAAAAATCTTTTAAAATTGCCCTTTGAACCTCTACTCAGATTTATGGGATTTATGACAGTTTGCTTTTAATCTGCAAACAGAAGCACTGAACTAACAAAAGTCATCGGCTTGCTGAACTTAGGTTTCCTCCACTCTCATTGTCAATGTTAAGCAACGTCTACTAGTGTGCCAAGGGGCTTAGCACTGCTGCTTGCAGGCATGTGGTCCAAGTCCTGAAGACCTCAGGAAATCTATGATTGTAAGCAACAACACTGCCCAAGGAGGGCTTATAATTGAAGCGTGAATAGCATATCCTTGAGGGACTTGGGGACATAGACCAGAGAAACTCAGAGTGAATATAAAACTAAAGACCATATTTTATCATATAAATCTATGTGAATTTTGCACACATACAAGGAGTTGACTGCATGGCTATCTATATATAGTTGAATCCATCTACTGGTCTCCATCTCTAGGGCTATCGCTCTCATCCAACCACCTTCCCACCCCGCAGGACTGCAATGCTCCCAGTGGTCTCCTCACCCACACTGCTTCCCTACATTGCAATGTCCAGGCGGCAGCCAACATAATCTTTGAAAACTCAAATCCAACCATGTCACTTACCTAGCCTAAGGGGAAAAAAAATGCAGTGATTTCTCAAAACTTGGAGAAGTAAAGTCAAAGACCTCAGCACCGGCCCTCCCTACCCCTCGGAGTTACCACACACCTCCCCTTTCTGCGTCCTGAGAGGGTGTCTCCAAGTCCTGTGCAGCTGCCACACCTGCGCTCTGAGATGCTTCCCTCCCCTTCTTTGCCAACCTGGAAAGCAGTGCGGTAGGGCTTCTGAGCACTGGTTCTGGGAAGTAATAGGTAGGGTCGTCTTAAGGATTCAAGGAGTGCTTAGGACAAAGCGTGGCACATAGGAAACACTAGTGAGTGAGATTACCCATCTTTCAGCTCTCAGCTCACATGGCACTTCTCCGGGAGACTGTCTCCAATCCAGTGCCCCCAGAGGAAGTCAGAAACACCTGTTACGTGCACTCACGACTTCCTGCCCTTCTTTGTAGTATTTGCCACAATTTGTAGTTATATATTTGAGTGATTGTTTGATTAAATTATGTCTTTTCTGCTAGACTGTAAACTTGAGAGGTCAAGGACCATGTCTATTTTGTTCACCATTTATTCCAAACACCTAGTAAGTGCCTAGAGATTACAAGGGGATCAGTATAGATTTATCAAGGAATGTTGAAGGAATAAAAGGAAGGGAGGAAGGGTGGATGAGTGGATGGATGAATGGATCTGCTATTAAAATGGTTAAGGTAAAGCACCAAAATATTATTAGAGGTCTAAATATAATGTGGGTGCTGTGGAAACAAAGACGAATGCTGGGTGGTAACATATTACCAATTATTTAAGACAGAGAGCTATCTGAGGTTTCTTTAACAAATATTTACTTCGTACAGGAGCAGCACTCCAGCGGAACCTCCTGGGGTAAGCAGGGCTGCAGAAAGTGAGTGGTTCTAGCGAGGCCTCCTGTCCCAAAGCTGAAGAGCACAGACTGGGTTTGAATTCCGCCACTACCTAGCAATCGACTCTACATGCTATTTTAAATCTCTCAAGTTCATATTTATTTTCTGTAAAATGGGTAATAATAATGCCTCCTCACAGGGATAGTATGAGGCTTACGTGAATTTCGGATGTAAAATGTTCTGCTCAGTATAGGAAACTGCCACACTGAACCCCATCTGAAAATATCCAAGGGAGCCACACAGTTTGTGCTGCTGCGTTATGAGGGGCAGGGGGGACTGGCAGTGAATCACAGCCCTAGGGAAAACCTGCTTCCGCTCCTGCAAGATAGGACACAGAGTGGTCGTATCTTACAGGGACACGTTGCTCCTTCCACCTGGTGCCTAACTTCCTGCTCCCTCCTTTTACCTCCTATAATGAACCCTCGGTCCTTAGGGCCTCGGCTGGTGTTTTCATTGTTGACAAAACCAAGTTCCTAATTACTTGAATCACTTGAATTACTATAACTTGGATTTTTTCCAAAATGTGTATCATTCTAGAGAGACCACTAATTTTTCTCGTAATAGAATAAAATGCAAAATAATCAAGTTGTTCTTTCTCCCCCTAGGCCCTGACAAAAAGAATGGGGAACATGTACTTTTGAAATCACCTCATGTCTCCTTGATTTCCTCATTTACCAGCAGAAAATTTAATCATGAACCCACCACAATTCCAAGGGAGGGAAGAAAATTTCTCATACTCCAGTCCTTGGGGAAAGAGACATGAGGCCGATTGCAGAGTGAAAATTGAATAGCTGCCTGATGTTGTAAAGTAAGGGGGTCTGAACCACTTGAACAGTTGCATGCTTAGAAATGGGTGATTGTGTTACCGCTCTAAAAAAGGACCTGGAGCCAGGTTTTCACTCTTGTGTTCAACATATGGGGGACTGTAAAGACCACACAGATGACAGATGACACAGAAGGTTCTGCCTTTCCATAAAGGCAAAGAAATTTTTTTTTGCTTGGTGGTGATATAGGTTGGTTCATTATGGCTGGCAGAAAAATTGATTTAAGCTTGATGGCTGTGGGTAGTGAAACTTCCATCATATAGATAGATCTTAAATTTCACTAGAGGTAATCCTAAATCCTATGGGACTATTCATGCTTGTGATCGTATAATTTCCTGCATAAAATTCAGGTAACTCGTGATTCTGTGCATGAAAGACTACCATGATTCATGAAACTACTTTTCTCCTGCTGAGAACAGATAATATCACTAATTGTGTAGCATAACTCATTTAATTAGTTTAATGTTGTAATGACCCTTAAAGGGACCACTTTTAGCATTCCTTTTCAACTGATGAGTGTTACCTCATTAAGAAGTAGAGGAGGTAGGATTCAAACCTTGGTCTTTTGGATGCCTGAACTTTTCCCATCTTATTGTCTTCCCAGCATTCAGGGCATTTACAAAGAACGTAAAGGCCTTTGATGTCCAGAAGTGTCTACTACTTTCCAAAATTCACTTAAAAAAGTAAAAAGGCCTAGGAATGTAATTTGTACCTAGAATTTCCACAGTCAATTTTAGTTTGAAAGGGTTACGCATTCATTATATTATTTAATCCTCACAACAACCTGTGAGGTAAATGTTCTTTTTCTTATTTTTATAGATGGAAAATTGAGGCTGGGAGGGGTCAGGGAGCCTGCCTTGGGTCCCCTGGTGAATAAATGATAATCCTCCCCGTATTCAAACACAGCCCTCCCTGACTTGGCCTTATCATCTGCTCTCGGACCTCGAAGGAATAATTTCTCTATTTTTCCTGCCTTTCCTGTCTCCCACACAGCCTTTGTGTTCCTTGATGCTTCCTGATAAAAGGTCCAAGTACAATAGGCAAGCGCTTGATGCTGCAAGCCTGTGATTATGGACAATCTGGTGCAATCATCTTTCTGACCGTATCCTCAAGGAATAAATCGTAGGAGAAGTAGCTGTTGGGTTGTTTCTGTTTGTTTGTTTGTTTTAAACAATAATAGACATTCAAGTTGCTATCAGTGTTTGAGGTTTCTAATCAGCCAAAGCTGTCTGCTCTATAATATATGCTGACCTTCTAGGCTGCTAAAGCTGCGTAATTACTGACTTCGGCAGACGTTACTGTTTGCATATTATTTTGGAGACATAGTTCTGACAACATTGGGAACAACAAGTATGATAAGTCATTACGGGGCAGGCTGGCGGTGAAAATGGTACTTTCAATTGTACCAGGCAAATAGCAAACAGATGAGTTTAGGTCAAGGCTAGAAGTAAATTTAGGTTTTCGGTACACGCTCGGCCTCCAGATCGAATAAAATGTCAAATTTTGTTTCCATCAATTAGAGGAGCTGGTCTCGTAGGAGTCACAGCTGCTTTATTTGCAATGTCTGACAGCAATTGTGCCAACAAAAGCTGATGTACATCACCTGTTTAAATGAGGGTGTATAGTCCTGGTTTTATTTGATGAGGCTTGTTGTCAAACTAACACATTAAAAAATCAATCAGATGTTTCCCTTTGTATGTCCTGGCAAATCAAAGAGCTCCCCCAACTTTTTCACAATTATTTAACCTATAAATTGACTATTACCTAGTGTGGTGTCTGATATTAGTTCATTCATTTAAAAATATTTACTGAGTATCTACTATGTGGAAAGTACCATGCTAGCACTAGGGGTAGAGTTAAGTATAACATAGGTGATACCCCTGCCATCATAGAGATTACATTCAAGAGAGAGACAGAGAAAGAAGTAAATTAGTAAAATAGGACATGCGCTTGAATACTTGGGGTGGGGCGGGGGGGGGGGGGGGGAGGCGAGGAGCTCTCTGAAGGGCCCATATAAAAAAAAGAAGCTGGGAAGAGCATGCCAGGCAGTGGTCAGAGCCAGAGCCCCAAAGCGGGGGATGCTGGCCTGTTTGAGGAGCAGAATGGAATCTGAAATAGCTACCAGGTGGTTAGCAAGTACACCTGTATGGCATGGGGGAGGGGTGAGAGAGAATGGGAGTGGAGGGTCAGGCACCGGATCATGCAGTGCCTTGCATGCTTCAATAAAAAACCGGGGTGCCAATGACAATGCTTTCTCCACACTGCTAAACTCAGTCAGGCGCACGTCCCTTTATTGGCTCCTCTGTTTCCCTCCAACTCTGACGAGGTGCTACTGGGCTGGAACTTAGCGATAAGAAAAGAAAGGAAGAAAAGACTGCCTTGGTGTGCATGCGTTTTCAAGATCGTTGGTCCTCATGCATGGTAGATGAATACAGGAAGGTTGCAAGCCTGCCTTATACTTGATTAAGGTTGGGTTCAGCCAGGTTTATTCACAGATTTGTTCTGAGAACTCAGCCTCTTCACAGCATCACCACTTTCCCTAAACTCATCAGTGATGTTACAGGCACCTTATTCCTTACTTAACTGTTAGGCTTTGGATCACTTAAAAGCATGGCCCTTTGGATGTGATAGAGCTTTGAGCTGTAGTCATTGTAGAGGAAGGAGGTCTTTCTTCTCTCGCTCCTGTTTGATTTTCACCAGCCCCAGGCTCCAGGGAGGAGGGGTTACAAATCTTAGATTATGGAGCAGCACTTGAGCCACATTTACTAGCAAGTGGAGTCAATATGATTTCAAAGGCCAAATAGCTGATGAACAGCTTTCCTTCTTCTATGCGGAATTTATAATCTGACTCCATTTAGAGCCTTATTTCCTCAATTGAGCCTAACCACATCTTCACATCAGGTTCTTATATCAGGAGTCCAGCAGGAATGTAATGAGATCCAGAGATCAGGGCCAGATGTCCAGTTTCAGCTTTACCAGGTAACCACGACCCCACTTAGAGCTTCTCACTTGTAAGTCAGTCCTTTCCCACCCCCTCTTTGAAACTCTCCTAGGGAGCCACGTCAACACACATGCACACATGCCCAAGCATGTGTGTGCACACACATGCACACACACACACACAGCCAAATCCTCCTTCATACTAAGTAGCTGTGAAACTGGACAAGGGGCAGGTTACTTAACCTTTCCATGGTTTAGTTTCCTCACCTATAACATTGAGATACAGTGATATGTATCTTATGAGACTGTCATGAGAATTAAATTAGTTTATATCTGAAAGTTGATTAAAACAGTCTCTGACACATAGCAAGCACTCAATAAATGTGTCTTTTTTAATATGTTAGGGACCCTTCCTTTTTGCTTCCTTAACTCCCTTCTCTGTCCCTCTGCTGACACAATTTGTTTGTCATTATCTTAGTCATTGTCTGTTTAGGCATCTTTGTCCTCCACAAGCCTGTACTTCCCTTGAGAACAGGAACTGTGTCGTGTCTATTCTTTTATCTCTAGCATTGATCACAGTGCCTGACACACAGGCACACAATAAATGTCTAGTGAATAAGTAAGTCACTAAATGAGAAATTTAATATCCGAACAGACTATATACCCTTTTTATGAGAGAAAATAAAAAGAGTGAGAGGAAATATAGCAGATTGCTAAGACTGCTTATCCCTGGTGGGTGAGGTGAGATGCAACATGTATTTTCTTCTTCGCACTTTCCTGTTTTTCCTATAATGAGGGCAGAGTAGGTTCACAGCAGTGCACTCAAAGAACGAGCCCTGCTCTAACCAGACAGGTTCAGAAATTTTATTAATGAAGATGACACTAGCTGCACTAACAGATGAACTTGGACATTTTGCAAACTTGAAATATGTCTTGCTCACATGTTGAGGGATATGTGTTTGTGTGTTCTCCGTGCAGTCATTCAGGGACCCGGCCGCATGGAGGCTCCACAGTCACCACATGGTTGCCAGGTCTGGATGGTGGACTGAGAAAGACAGGGCCCATGGAGGTTCATTAGGGAGGCTGCACATGGTGTACTTTACTCCTGCCTACAGTACCCTGGTCCAAATTCAGTAACATTGACCCCCAGCAGGAAAGGCTGGGAAATGTAACCTAGCTACATGTCCCAGTGGAAAGTAAGTTAGATTTCCTCCCCTGCATTCCCTCCAACCCAGCATGTTGGCTCAACCTCCTGGCTCACCTCCTGACTGGTCTCTCCTCTGCGAGTTTCTCTCACTTTTAATTTATCTTCCACAGTGCTGCCAAAGTGACTTTTCTAAAATAAATATTGGACATGTCACTTGCCTTACTTAGCTTCCTATCATCTACTAAATAAAGTTCAAATCTCTGTAAGATAAATCTCACAGTCCATAAACTCAAGTGCACAAGTAATATTTCTGTCTATGACTGAATTTAATTTCAGTCCTGAGCTCCCATCCTGCCAGCCAGTAGAAGTCTGACCTTCATTCAGAGTTTCCTCACCTTTATCTGGGGTAGGATCTTAAGTTCTGGGGGATATCCCACAATGCATAAGATCATCTTGATGGACTTTGAAAGAAACCAAATCATCTCCTTCCTGCCTTTAGAACAACCCAGGAAACCACATTTTGAGAATTTTATTCAAACCATCAATGAAAGGAAGCAAACCAAGGCCAGCAGTACTGAAAACAAACAAAAACACTGAAAATGAGATGTCATTACAGTGCAAATGAATGGCAGCATGCATTTTATTTTATTATTTTTTAAATATATTTTATTGATTTTTTTACAGAGAGGAAGGGAGAGAGATAAAGAGTTAGAAACACCGATGAGAGAGAAACATCAATCAGCTGCCTCCTGCACACCCCCTACTGGGGATGTGCCCACAACCAAGGTACATGCCCTTGACCTGGATTGAACCTGGGACCTTTCAGTCCGCAGGCTGAGGCTCTATCCACTGAGCCAAACCGGTTTAGGCTCAGCAGCACGCGTTTTAATGCTTTTCATTGGTATGTTAATTTATCTCTAAGTACTGTGTTTACATATTTGTACAGTTCCATTCAAACCAAAGTACCACTTCCACTGTAATTTTAATTGGCATGTAAAATAAAACCAATAAGTGCTAGAGAGATAAATCTGCTTTACTGAATTATAGTCAAGTGTATGGAGGAAGGAAGATACAGAAATGACAAAATGTTACATCTGGAAGGCGGGGTCTGTAGAAGCAATGCTTCACCCAAGATCACACAGCTAAGTGACAAGCTAGGCTCAGATCCAGACCCCACACCGACTCTCATGGGAACAACAGAGATGGTCAAGGAAATGGTACACTTCACTCAGAGCTTCAGAAGGCAGTAGCCTTGAGAGCTGCTGGGAAAATAGATGCCAATGCATAAAGCAGCTGAGAGTTAGCTGCTGAACATTTCCTTGTATTCTGACCACCTTTTACCTTCTCCTACCCAGAATCAGGACTCACTGCTAGGGCTCCAAATCTCCCATGGCTAATGTTGTTTCAAGCACACACTTGTAGACCTAGGCCCACTGTGCATATCCCTCCTCAACACCTTGGGGTGCCTTGGGGAATGGTCCCTCCTCAGGGCATGCAGTCATGGGGGAGGGTCCTTTACAGTGTCTAGGGTTCCCTGGTTGAGAGAGTTCATATGTTCCATAGACAAGTCAGATTCCCTCTCCTGGAGATTCAGATCTGGATCAGAGTAACACAAAAATGAAAAAAACAGTTGGAACCAATTTATCCAGTGATGACACCCTGAAGAGATTGCCTGTTAGTACCTGCTGCCACAATATCTGGTGCTTCCCTAGTTCCCAGCTCTCTGAGAATTGGTTATATAGCTTTTCCTTCAATTTTGCGTGACATCTCATCCTTCCAATACACTTTGTGTGCATGCTGTCATTAAAATCTAGTCTTCTTGACTCTGTTACATCCATGCCCTTCATTTGAGTTCTATACTTACCAGCATCGTCATATTTGTGACCAAACCTGTTCATGCCACCCTGGCTGGGTGGCTCAGGTGGTTGGAGTGTTGACTAATACTCCAAAAGGTTGTGGGTTCAATTCCTGGTCAGGGCACATACCTAGGTTGCAGGTTTGGTCCCCAGTCTGGGTGCATACAGGAGGCAACGGATGGATGCCTCTCTCTCTCACATTGTTGTTTCTCTCTGTTTCTTTGTAAAATCATTAAACAAACAAACATACATATCATTGGGTGAGGACTAAAAAAACAAACAAACCCAGACTTCTTCATTCCAATTATACATATTATTGCAATTTCATAACATAATTAAATTATAACTAAATCAATGAAATGCAAAGGCAAAATCAGTGTTTATTCTTGTGGAAAATGAATTATTTGCAGTTTTGATAAAAGTAAGCAGCTAAAAAATACTGTCATAAATTAGGTGTGGATGAGAGGCTGATCACAAAATGGTACAAAAATAATAGAACTCTAGAGGGATTTTTAAAATAACATTGTTTTTCAAAGATTTTGAGTTCGTGCTTTCCTTCAAGCAAATCAAAGCTAGAAATCATAGAGAGTTCCTAATGGGTGACTCCAAAATCGAAGGAAATGTTTTGACCCTTTGAAAGGATTGGGAAACAAAGGAACATTTATATGTGTTAAGTTAAAATACTGAAGGCATATATTATTCATTATGATTTCTTTGTTTAACTATATTTTATCAATTTAATGAAGTGATCAAATAGAATAGGAAGTCTTTGTATACAGAAAACCAGAAGCAAATTTTTTGTGTATTTTATGTGCATTTACTCAAGTGTTAGTACTCAATAGTACTGGCCTGTCTTGAATTCAGGGACCCTTCCCATAATTCTTTGCCTCTCAAAAGACAGTTGTAAAATATCTGAGGGGTCATCTAGCTCACATCTTCTCTTACTTGTGTGAAAATTGAGGCCCCGGGAGGGGAAGTGACTGTGCTGAGTCATCCAGTGGCTGATGGCAGAGCTGAGGCTCTGACCCAGGTCTCCTTACTCTGTGAGCTCATCCTGCAGCACAGAAGTTTGGTCCAAAGGATTTTATTCGTTTATTTATTCTTTTGTGGACACAGTTTTACCACAAAAAGGAGCTATTATAACAAGACAATATGCAGTAATTGATCAGGCCATTTTGGAGATAGTATCCACCAGAAACATAAGAAGAAGGTCATTATTCAGAAGTAAAGTAAATGGGAACAAATTACCCTGGGAACATTGAATAACTCATTTACAAGCATTTTAACTATCTGAATACTGATGCTGGGCCATGCTATCCCTGGTCTGCTTTATCCTGTGTCACACAGGTTCCCACATCCCCAAATCACGTTAGCTGATGCAATTTTATAAATGAGAAAGAGAGCTACATTTTTCAGTTAATGACCAGCCCAGCTAAGCTTTTCCCCTGATTTTTTCAGAAATAAAGATGTCTTTTTCTCTAAAGTACATGTGAGCACAGAGGTTAATGGCCAATCAAGTAAAAAAAAAAAAAAAAAAAAAGGCTGGTCTGCTTTTCACTGACTGATTTTTTTTGGCCAGAATTAACCATATGAATGATGGTTTGGTGTTGGGTAGTCAAGGCCAAAGAGAGCATATTACCACCCATTGTAGAAGCCATGCTGGCCTCAGTGCTCCCCTCCAGTCTTCCCTTTCCTCCCCATCCTATAAGGATAGTTGCCATATTCATGTAATTAATGACTGCCATATTTTGGCAATTTGTCTTCCTTATTTTCTCTGTAGTTAATTAATGAGTTTTTCATTGAAAATCATGTCAATGCTGAAACTGCATGTTAACTGAACCAAACAAGTAGTCTGATATTCATCAGTAAGAGTGTGACAAGCTAGAGTTCCATTGTGTCATTTATTAAGCACTTACCATATGCAGCTCTGTATACTAATAAGAGCAGGAGACTAATTGATTCATTTCTTCTAGAAATACCCCACAATCCTGTTGTCAGGAAAAATATTTGGGCTAGATCAGCTACATTTATAAAGTAACTGCAGTTACACTTCCTCTATTCTTTGGACCCGTTTCCCTTGTGGTGGAATGGAAGGGTTAGGCAAGCTCTTCTCTAAAGGACTTTCTCTCCCTGACTTTGTGAAGAAGGCTGCACTCTGCACTCCAGTGTCTGGGTCTGAGTCCTTTCTCTGACACTCACTCACTGAATGACTTTCCATAAGTCCCTTTCTTGGTATCAGTTTTCTCATCTGTTAAATGGGAATAATAATATGGTCAATCTCACTGTGCTGGTGAGGATTAAATGGGAAAATGCATGTGTTTGGGACAGTGCTGGTTATGTAATAAGCACCCTAGAAATCCTATCTAATAAAAGAGTAATATGTAAATTAACCATCACTCTGCTATACCCACAAACCATGCCCACCAGCCAATCAGGAGCAAGTATGCAAATTAAACCCAACCAAGATGGCTGTGGCCACAGAGCCAGCAGGAGGGAGGTTTGGGTTTCCCCGGCGATGGAGGAAGCCAAGCTTTCCACACACCCTGGCAGGCCCAGGCCTTCACTCAAGGCTACAAAGTTTCAATTATAGAAGATAAATAAATCCCAACAAAAATGGCGGCAGCCACAGAGCTGGAGAGAGCAGGAGGCTAGGGTTGCCCTCGGCGATGGAGGAAGCCAAGCTTCTGCATCCCTGGCCTGTCTTTGCCTCTGCTTAAGGCTACAAAGTTTCAATTATAGAAGATAAATAAATCCCAACAGAAATGGCTGCTGCCACGGAGCAAGCCGAAGGCTTGGCTCCACTCCAGGCTACAAAGTTTCAATTATAGAAGATAAATAAATCCCAACAGAAATGGCTGCTGCCACGGAGCAAGCCGAAGGCTTGGCTCCACTCCAGGCTACAAAGTTTCAATTATAGGAGATAAATAAATCCCAGATAACAGGGCCTCCACTTGGGTCGCCGGGGGGCGTGGCCGGCCTGCAAACCACCACAGGTCCCTCGCCCAAGCCGCCCCACACCCCAAGGGAACCCCCACCCTAATCTGGGACACCCTTCAAGGCAAACCAGCTGGCCCCCACCCATGCACCAGGCCTCTATCCTATCTAATAAAAGATTAATATGCAGATTGACCATCACTCCAACACACAAGATGTCTGCCCCATGTGGTCAAAGATCCTGCCCCCATGTGGACAGAAGATGGCCACCACAAGATGGCCAGCAGGGGAGGGCAGTTGGGAGGGACCTGGCCTGCAGGGGAGAGCAGTTGGGGGGACCAGGCCTGCAGGGGAGGGCAGTTAGGGGTGACCAGTCCTGCAGGGGAGGGCGGTTAGGGGCAAACAGGCTGGCAGGGGAGCAGTTAGGCATCAATCAGGTTGGCAGGGGAGTGTTTAGGGGGTGATGAGGCTGGCAGGCAGAAGCGATTAGGGGCAATCAGGAAGGCAGGCAGGCGAGCAGTTGAGAGCCAGCAGTCCCAGCTCTGCAGTCAGCTAACTCTGACACTGAGCAAGTCAGTATTACATCTAGTGAGGCCTTGGGTTCTGTGTCTGTATCTAAGAGGTTGGATGGGCATTCTCAACAATTACTAATTTATAACTTTCCCAGAGGAGAGATTTGAGTGCCTCTGGCCATGCTGCAGTGTATGTTTCTGCTTCGGTTAACTAACCCCACATCTAGCATGTGGATTAAAGTGAACAGATCTATCACAGTATCCAGGATGGAGCATTTTAAAGTCCATTGTAGACAATAGAACACGTTTTATATCTCTATAGAGAAAAACATTTCCTTCGGCAGGAAAAGTGTGGGGAAAGCATTTGTGCCATTCTCTCCTTTTTTCCTCCACCCCCTTTTTCCTCTCCCCTTACCCTTTTCCTCCCCCTCCTCCTCTTCTTCCCTCCTGCCTTACCCCTCCCCCTCCTGCTGAGCAGTTGAGTGAGTTGGAGAGAAGGGACTGGGCCTAGGGCTCTGCATTCTCTCAGTGCGGAGTAGCCTCACCTCTGCACACATGTGCTGAATAGCTTGCCTGATTCAGAGGCCTGTGCTGCCCCCCTCCCTGCCCTGGCTGGGTGGGAGGGTTTCATCCAGAGAGAAAGGTTAGTGGTTGCAAATCCAACCTGTATTCTAATTCAACTCCATCGGTAAAAGCTGGCATTTGGATCTCGGGTTATCTAATTTTCAATGATATATTTCTCAATAAGGTCTGAACCCAGAGGGGAAAGCTAGCTGTGTTTTATGTGCCCCCCCAGAGTCTCAATAAATACCATGGGGTCTATTTAAATTGCTTAGAAGAAAAATGCTCAGCCCAGGATGGCTCGTGAACACTGGGATGCAACTCCCTGGCCATGCCAAACCACAAGGATGCAAAGAGTTCAAGGACCTATAAACAGATTTTCCTGGTTTGAAGGTGGGAGTCTTCAGACTCCAGCTGCCTGGCCACTGCCCTCTGAGCCAAACCTCTCTGGTTGAGGACTTTTTCTTGGAATGTGACTGCCTCCGCAGTTCCACCCTGCCCCAGCTAAAAGGTTCTCTGTCCCAGCACTGAAATCCTGAGGAACCATCCCTCTTGTTCTTATTTAAACATTCTAGCCCAGAAATAACTTGCAGGATGAAAGGGGGGACTTATGTAAGCTCTGCTTGGGCTGATTTCCCAGGGTACAAGCACTTTCTATGTGCTCTTTTTCAGCCTTCTTCCTCTACAGCACTAACCAGGAAAACACTCTCTCCTTCTTGACCTCATAGTAGCTGTTTGAACATCCCAGAGTCTTCAGCAGCTGAAATGATTGCACACATCATTGTCAGAGTATTTATGTCTGTGTCCTTCCACTCTTTCTGCCACCTTTGCCACTGAGTCACAATAGATTGGAATTTTCTCTTAAGGAACTATTAAGCTGTTCAGATGATAAAAGTAAAACCAGCATTTGTTTACCTAACCACATCCAATCACCTTGTGATGCCTTTTCCTGGGTGATGCACTGGATGGTGGAATTTAGGTTCCTTCTGATTCATGTGTATGATGGTAATGAAGACATACATCTTTGAACCACAGTTGACAGGCTTTGCCAGGCATTCATTGATTCTGCAAATTGTTTCTTTTCCAGATTGTAAAAGGAACTGATAAGCCATTTCCTCTAATCACCAGGCACTTCAGGCAAAGTTGGGATGGCTTTGGTATTGATCCACTTCTTTCACTTTCTGCCCTCACTCCAGCCCTAGGCAAGGCAGAATTTTCTTTAAAACAATTTGAAACACTCCAAGTAATTCTGGTGAGGTGCAAAGAAGTGCAGTTCTTCCCCGAGGGTTTTATTTTTCATAACATTTGGGCTTTCGCTTTAGCTCTAGAAAAGAATGATTAGATGTGGAAGGTCACCTATGTTTTGTTTTAAAATTGGGAGATCACAACCTACTTTCAGGTAATTATACTGTACTAGAGGCCCGGTGCACGAAATTCGTGCATGGGGGGGTGGGTGTCCCTCAGCCCAGCCTGCACCCTCTCCAATCTGGGACCACTCAAGGGATGTCCGACTGCCCATTTAGGGCCGACCACAGTAGGATCGGGCCTAAACGGGCAGTTGGACATCCCTCTCACAATCCAGGACTGCTGGCTCCCAACTGCTTGCCTTCCTGCCTTCCTGATTGTCCCTAATCACTTCTGCCTGCCAGCCTCATCACCCCCTAACCATTCCCCTGCCAGCCTGTTTGCCCCTAACTGCCCTCCCCTGCAGGCCTGGTCACCCCTAACTGCCCTCCCCTGCAGGCCTGGTCACCCCCAACTGCTCTCCCCTGCAGGCCTGGGTTCCCCCTAACTGTGCTTCCCTGCAGGCCCGGTCACCCCCAACTGCCCTCCCTTGCAGGCCTGGTCCCTCCCAACTGCCCTCCCCTGCTGGCCATCTTGTGTCCACATGGGGGCAGCCATCTTTGACCACATGGGGCAGCCATCTTGTGTGTTGGAGTGATGGTCAATTTGCATATTTACTCTTTTATTAGATAGGATAATAAATTTGCCCTTGGGGCACATAGGAATAAAGTCCGAGTAGAGAAATGTCTCAGTTGTTTTATAGTTAAATAGTATTCTAACATTGATCCTAAAATATTTTTAAAAATCACTGTAGATGAATCATGATTCTAAATTCGTTTCTTCCCCTGAAACTGGATTGAGACTGCCTTTTTAGGATAGTTAACACATGTGCAGCTGAGCAGAATACTGCCAGAAAAACCTTGTCTAGACTGAATCAGGGTCTGACCAAAGACCTCCAAGGTACAGAGGGAAGAGGGAAGGCCCTGCGCAGCTTTCATGGGCTCTGAAGTGATTTGGTTACAGAAGACCAGTGCCCTGGAAGGTAAATGTCTAGGATATTTTGAATTAAAAGAACAACTAACAGTTTGTTTCTTTTATTTGTTCATTTGTTGCCTTTTAATTTATAACAAACAAACTCATAGACACAGCAGAGAAGAAGGGTGAGGGGATGATGCAGAGGGTAAAAGGGGCCAAATATAGGTGATGGAAGGAGGCTAGACTTTGAGTGGTAAGCAATATGTAGATGATGTATTATCAAGTTGTACATCTGGAACTCATATAATGTTATTAACCAATTTTACACTAATACATTAAAAAACAATTAAATTTACAAAGGGTAATACAAGTGCTAATGTGTTCACTACTCAAAATGAACACTATTAGCAATAGTTATTTCAAGATCTTTTTTATTTAAAGAAATAAACACACACCTCCTCTATTCCTGTCCTCAAACATATTTCCCTCTCTAACCCCTGAAGCAGCTCTCATCTTAAATATAGAGTATGTCTAATCCATGTCTTTACACTTTTACTGGGAGTATGTCTACCCATATCCATAAATGCTGAGTAGTAGTACCACACTCAACATTTTTAAATTTAAATAAATGATATCAAAATGTAATTTGCTTTTTTCTCATTTAGTGGTGTTTTAAAGATCTGTCCATGCTAATATATGAAGGTATTCCTTGTTTATTATCAATATATCACAACTTATTAATCCCTACTCTCTTAACAGGTGAATATTTAAGTCATTTCCAATTTCTTGTCATTAAACACAATGCTGCCATGAACATTCCTTGGCATGTCTCTCTGTTGAATGTGTGTAAAAGCTTCACTAGGAAAAAAAATTAACTCTCATTGATAAGCGATGCCATTTACAATTGCTTCTCAGGACACTACCTATTTTTCTAAAACATTTGATTTTATTTCTTTAATTGTTTAAAAGTTTATTTGTAATAATAGAAATGAAAATAAACATTTTCTCTACATCTCAAAAAAAAAAAAAAAGCTTCACTAGGATATAAAACCAGAAGTGAAACTGAGGGCCATATGGTAATGGCATTTTCACCTATACTTAGTATCACCAAGTCATTTTTCTTTCTTTAAAAAAAAAATATTTGTATTGATTTATTGATTTCAGAGAGGATAGGAGAGGGAGAGAGAAATAGAAACATCTATGATGAGAGAGAATCACTGATCAGCTGCCTCCTGCACACCCCCCACTGGGGATCAAAACTGCAACCCGGCATGTGCCCTGACCGGAATCGAACCATGACCGCCTGGCTCAGTGGTTGAGCGTTGACCTATGAGCCAGGCCAGCTGGGCACCAAGTCATTTTTCAATGTAATTGTACCAACTTGCACTCCTGTCATTAGTGATTGTGAGTTCTCTTTCCCCACCAGCACTTAATATTTGCAAACTTCTTAAACTCTGTCAATTTCATGGCTGTAAAATGTCATGTGTTTTTTTTAATTCTTTATTGTTTAAAGTATTACATATAGTATTACATATGTCTCCTTTTTCCCCCATTGACCTCTTCCTGGCCACCCCCATCCCCCAGCACATGCCCTCATCCCCCTAGTGTCTGAGCCCATTGATTATGCTCATATACATGCATACAAGTCCTTTGGTTGATCTCTTATTCACCCCTCCTTCCCCTGCCTTCCCTTTGAAGTTTGACTGTCTGTTCCATGCTCCTCTGTCTCTGGATCTATTTTTGTTCATCATTTTATGTTGTTCATTATATTCCACAAATGAGTGAGATCATGTGATATTTATCTTTCTCCAACTGGCTTATTTCACTTAGCATAATGCTCTCCAGGTTCATCCATGCTGTTGTGAATGATAAGAGTTCCTTCTTTTTTACAGCAGCGTAGTATTCCATTGTGTAGATGTACCACAGTTTTTTAATCCACTCATCTGCTGATGGGCACTTAGGCTGTTTCCAAATCTTAGTTATGGTAAATTGTGCTGCTATGAACATAGGGATGTGTATGTACTTTCTGATTGGTATTTCTGATTTCTTGGGATATATTCCTAGAAGTAGAATTACTGGGTCAAATCGGAGTGCCATTTTTAATTTTTGAGGAAACTCATACTGTTTTCCACAGTCTACATTCCCACCATCAGTGCACGAGGGTTCCTTTTTCTCCACATCCTCGCCAGCACTTATCGTTTGTTGATTTGTTGATGATAGCCAGTCTGACAGGTGTGAGATGGTATCTCATTATCATTTTGATTTGCATCTCTCGGATGATTAGTGACTTTGAGCATGTTTTCATATGTCTCTTGGCCTTCTGTATGTCCTCTTTCAAAAAGTGTCTAAGTCCTTTATCCAATTTTTTCTTTTGGATTGTTTATCTTCCTTTTGTTAAGATGTATGAGTTCCCTATAAATTTTGAAGATTGTCATCTGTTTTTTTAATTCCCTAAATATAGTAAGATTGATCATTTCTTCATATGCTTAATGGACATTAAGATTTTTACTCCTGTAAAATTTCTGCTTATATCTTCTGCCTATTATTCTGTATGGTTATTTGTCTTTTTTTTATTGATTTGTAGGACTTCCTTACATAGGCTGCTTATTAATCCTTTTTTAAATTGTTGACACTGTTACAGATGTCCCCCCCTTTTGCCTGCCTCCACGCAGCCCCCAACCCCCCTTCCCTCTGGTCATTATCACACTGTTGTCTGTGTCTATGGTTTATGCATATATGTTCTTTGGCTAATCCCTTCACCTTCTTTCATCCAGCATCCCCCACCTCCCCAACAGCTGTCAGTCTGTTCCATGTACCCATGCCTCCATTTCTATTTTGTTCATCAGTTTATTTTGTTCATTAGATTCCACATATAAGTGAGATCATATGGTATTTGTCTTTCCCTGTCTGGATTATTTCGCTTAGCAGAATGCTCTCCAGGTCCATCCATGCTGTCACTAAAAATAAGATTTCCTTCTTTTTATGGCCAGTAGTATTCCATTGTATAAATGTACCACAGCTTTTTATCCACTCATCTACTGATGGGCACTTGGGCTGTTTCCAGATCTTGACTACTGTAAATAACACTGCAATGAACATAGGGTGCATATATTCTTTCATATTGGTGTTTCGGGATTCTTAGGATATATTCCCAGAAGTGGGATCACTGTGTCAAAATGCGGTTCCATTTTTAATTTTTTGTAGAAACGCCATACTGTTTTCCACAGTGAGTGGACCATTCTGCATTCCCACCAACAGTGCACAAGGGTTCCCTTTTCTCCATATCCTCGCTAGCACTTGTTGTTTGTGGAGTTATTGATGATAGCCATTCTGGCAGGTGTGAGGTGATACCTTATTGTGGTTTTAATTTGTATCTCTCTGATGATTAGTGATGTGGCGCATTTTTTCATGTCTATTGGCCATTAATCCTTTTTTAAAAAACATATGTTGTTCTAGAAGCTGCACTCTGCCTTGACAATTAAGAATTGGAGATTCACAAACTCAGGCACTTTTTGGAGCCTCAAAGGTTAATCTAAAAAAAAATATGGAAGAGTGATATTAAGTAGTCTTTTGGTCTGGTCATGGGGCACTGACGAAGACCAATAGATTATGGGGCAAAAGGGAGTTTTGATGAAAAGGCTTAGGAAGACAATTGTCATGATCGCAGGAGTACATTTTTTATGACCTAATTAGAATTTTAACACTGTTACCACTACAGGCATTTCTAAGCCATGCTCTTGAGACTTGCTCAAGCTTTACAACCAGATGATGATAAGCTATTTTCAATATAGCAGGTCCTTAATTAACATTCTTTCATTCAGTGTTGTTTTGTTATAATTTTGATGAGATGCTATAGGAACTTAACTCTTGTCTATGTTAATTAACCTGTGGTAAAATTGGTTTGCTTTATGTCATTTCACTTAAAGTTGCAGCACCTATTGACTATGTTAAGTGAGGTTTACTGTATTTATGTTGGTAGCTTTTCCTTAAGAGAAGGGAGGCTACCCGTTGGTGTGTAACAGTGTCTACCATAAATGATGTTTCACCTGAAAGTTGCTGCTGCATAATGAGAATGCTGGATTTCCCTAGCAATGGTGTCATTGGATTGATTACCAGAAGTGTCATTTTATGTAAATTGCATTTCTAGGAATTTTCTATGGTCTTTTTTTATTGGTGGTGGTAGCATAGGTACTAGGTAGTAATAAAAGAGAAGGGAGCAAAGGGAATCAGACATTAAGAAGTCTAATCAACTAAGGAGCTGAATTGGACAATAAACCTGATTAAGTCTAGAAGTTATAGCTTTAGACACCCCAAGGGATTGCATCATTGCCCTGCCAAGGAGATTAACACCTTTTACCTCTTTTCCCCTATCCACCCAGAACTGGCTTTTAAATCTACCCTGGGTACAACAAGCCATTATCCGGGATTACTGAGGAAGGAATCTATACTAATAAAAGGGTAATATGCTAATTAGACCAGGTCGACTGGACATCCGACTTCCTTCCGGACAGTTAAGGGGCGACCAGGCTGTCAGGGGACCAGTTAGGAGGTGATCAGACCAGCAAGCAGAGGAGTTAGGGGCGATCAGGCAGGCAGGTAGAGTGGTTAGGGGTGATCAGGCAGGCAGGTAGGCGAGCAGTTAGGAGCCAGTGGTCCTGTATTGCAAGGGGGATGTCCGACTGCCAGCAGTCGGACATCCCCCAAGGGGTCCCAGGTTGGAGAGGGTGCAGGCCGGGCTGAGGGACCTTCCCCCGTGCACAAATTTTATGCACCAGACCTCTAGTAAAACAATAAAGAGGAAATTCCTCTGTTGGGTACATGCCCAGTAGGAACTAAGATAGTGACCATAAAGGGGAGGAACTGAGCCTGGGAAAAGGATGGAATTGGATAAGGGACACAGAAACTAGGAAGACCTAAGAAATGGATTAGTTAGGGGGAGAACCCAACACAAACCTGTGAAAGATTGAGAGATTATCTCGTTAGTTTGAGAGAGTGCCTGGTCCTTCCCAAACCCAAGATAATATAATCTAAGTCTAACAAAGGTCTCTCTCTCCCCCTCTCGCTCTTGCTATCTCTCTTTCTGGCCCTGTAACATGCATTTGTTCTTGGGCTTGCAGATTCTCTCTTCATGCAACCATGTGGCCCTACTAGCTACCTGTGGCCCAGCAATAGCACAGACTCTAAGCACAGGCTCCAATCCTGAGTCTGAGTACAGCAATGCAGCACCAGCCAGAGCACAGTCGAGAATAGAGACTATGCTAGCTGGACAGGGGCAGAGGCTAAATTGGACTAAGCTTTGGCATGACAGAATTTTTGGACACTGGCCTTTCTTCTGGGCTTGATGAAGGCAAGGCCAGACTTTTTCCACCACAGGGATGATGGAGATGAGACACAGAGAACCTGGGGGCAATCATTTATTTCAATCCCAATAAATCTTAACACAACATCTCAACCTCCCATGCATGAGTCTCCAGAAATGCTTTTCTCCCAGCTCCATGAAAGGACCCCATTTCTACTGGCAACAGAAGCTGGGCAAAAGGGAGATAGAGATAGGAAGGTTCCACTTTCTTACCAAATCCAGAGAAATAAATTGCTCAGAAATTAGGTGGTTCTTCTGGACCTGCCCACAGCTCTAAATCTTTCCTCATTCCCAATGAGCTGAGGGAATCACTGAACTAATTGTGGAAACTTATACCAGCTGACCTTCCAACTTAAACATTGAGGAGAATAGACTAACATAGTTTAGGTATATGATGAAGATCCACACAGAATCTGCCCACCTATTTTAGATTTACTAACAGGATCAAATCAATCTCTTCATGTTCAAGGATGGATAAACAACAGAATCCATTAAAAATTCTGCAAAAGAAACATAGATAACATTGAAATAAAAACAACAGAATCCATTGAAATAAAAAAATAGAGAAAGAACATCCATCTGAAAATAATACTATATTAATATAACAATAAAGTTCAGATAATAACTTCTCTGTGCTGCACAATAAGATTCAATAAAACATAGTCTCAGAGACAAAGCAGAAAGATAAGATGATAGTCTCAGAATAAAAAATAAAAAGAACTAGGTAGGTAGTGAAAAAATATGGAGAAAGTTATTACTATATATAAAATTTTTTATTACATTGTAGTCAATAAAAAGTAGAGTCACTACTGTGGAAAACTGAATTACTGATGTAAAGGAAATGATTTGAATCAGTCTTCTAGATTGAAAAAACCTATGAAAATGAGAGAAGCACGTAAAATTTAAATAAAAATTAGGCACAATAAAAAAATACTTTCCTGAGATGAAGACCTAAATTTGCAGGTCAAAGGTATTTATCATGTAGCAATCAAAATTGTTAAAATGAGATTGGCACTTATTCTAGTTAAATAATTGAATTTCAAGAGGAAAGATAATTTCCTACAGTAAGGCAGAGAGGTTTGGTTTCTAGAGGGAAAAGGATTACTTATAAAGGGGGGGGGGGGGGGGAAATCAGTTTGCCTTTTATAGAACAAAAAAAGTCCATAAGAAAAAGTAAAATATTTAATAAATTTAAATGACAATAAAACAAACCCACAAATTTCTGAAGATAAATGTCTTCAGGACCAAAAAGGCTGAGTCAAAAGAAAGAGTAAATTATTTTAAAAAGGGTTTTAAGATTAATTCCATCTCAGTATAGAATTGTTCATGTGACTGTTTTAAACATTATTATAAAGCAGCATGAAAATTTAATAATTCTTAAAAAGCAAAATATATAAAAATAAAAATAAATTTGCAATAATAAATTTTTATGTCAAAAGCCACAGAATATAAAAAGAATAGAAGAAGGACATTGGGGTGGTTAGAGCAATAGCTTAGATTTTTGAATTTTTATGAGGCAATACAATGCATAAGGTCTCATTCATAATGTTGATAACGTCACTTTTTAAAAAAAATGTTAAGTGTAACAATCAGGAAGTTTTACTTTATATTTATTTATTTATTTAAAGTATAGTTGTCATACAATATTATATTAGTTCATCTATACAACAAGGTGATTCGACATTCCACCTCACATCAGTCAGAATGGCTGTTTTCAAAAAGTCAACAAATAGCAGGTGTTGGCAAGGTTATGGAGAAAAGGGAACCCTTGTGCACTGTCGGTTACTCTAATTGGTGCAGCCAATTCTTTAGATTCCTCAAAAAATTAAAAATACTGAGAGCATTAAGCCACACTTTATAGTAGTTTATGGTTAACATCTCCATGAGAAGATATGCAACAAATTAATATGCAAACTGGATATATGCCATAGGAAGTCATAAGCAACTAAGAAAAACCATTTGGTCTTGACAAGCAAACACAATATAAGTAGCAACATATTTCTAGTGCTCTTTTCTGAACTGAGATGAATTTAAGGCTCATAAATTTACTCGGCTTGCCCTAAGATTTCAATGAGTTTATATTCCCTCTGCAGTTAAAACCTGTCAAACTTCTGGCTTTGAATTTTATTTATTCAGGATTTCTTTACTAATAAAATTACCCTATCAGTGTCATGGCCGAAATTTCATTTAGATCTTGATAATCATAATAACTCTAGAAGGGGTAATAAGTGAATACTCAAGTGAAATAAATTTTAACTAACAGATCCTACATTAATGAAGACACCATACCCTTGGTTCCATGCCCGTTAACAATAGTATATTCAAAGTATTTTGTTACATAAGAAAGCTCTGAATGTGTCCTGTTTTGTTTTGTTTTCAAACAGTGAGTGAACTTTATACTGTATTCCAAATAAATGTATATCTGGTATAAGGGGAATTTTCTCAATTTCATAGAGAAAAAAAAAAAACAAGTAAAAGACAAAGGAGAGGGTTTTGGAAAGTTAACTTTTTTTGTATCACTGCTGAGTTTATAACCTTTGCTAGCAGTTCCAGATAAGATACTACAAAGATAGAATTTAAGGAGACAGACCTAAATTGGTGAAATATTAAAACAGTATACATGCCTTGTATCGGGGGGACATGATGACCTCAAACTCCACTTCCTCTTCAACAACCTACTTTTTTCAGGCTCGATGTAGAGCAAGTCTACTTTTGACACATGATAACACAATCTCTCTCCCCATATAGACCACAAAATATTTTAGAAAGATTAAATAAATAAGAAACTGAAAAGATAAACTCATGTTTTTAAGTCTGTTTTTGGCTAATTTGTTCCAGTCATGAATAATGAAGCAAGGAAAACTTGATAATAGTGTAGCTGAAAATTGTAATAAATTTATTTATAATAACTATTCAAAGGGAATGGATTTTAATGTTTTAATTAATTTTTAATGTAATAGTTTGCTATTTCAACAATGAGCCTATCTTTGACCTAAGAACTTATTGATTGTAATCATCACTATTGCCTGCCTGAATATACCAGGCATGTATGACCATTACTGGTCTTTTCCTCATTACAGTTTATAATTTTATGTCATAGCAGCCATCAGTAAACATAGAGCCTTACTCAATGAATAATTTTCCTTTGTAACTATAAATCTGCTAATCATTAATATATTTGCTAATCATTATTTCTTATTATGGGCCCAATTTAACAAGGATCTTGAGTGTCAAACTAGAGCCGTTTTGCTTTTATCCTTTAAATGGTGGAGTGTGTGGAGAGGAGGGAATAAAGGGTTGGAGCCAAGCCCATGTAGAAGAAGATAAACACAGTTGAAGGACTGGGATTCATGTCTATTGAGTGTCTACTATGTGCCAACCATTGCTAGTTGCTTTACATCATTATCTCATCTAATACCCCCAGCATTTACATATGTGTATTTTTCTAATAAGGAAGTAAAGGTTTGGAGAAATTAAAATACTTGCCTATAGCTTGGCTGCTTTCCTGAAATTTGAATCCAGATTTTAAATCATAGCTCTTCCTACCACACTTCTGCTACCCAAACATATGTATCATTGAAAATTACCCACAAACTATAATAATAAAAGTGCATATGCTAATTAGACCAGACAGCTGAACGACCTTCCGGATGTCATTCCAGACACCCTTCTGAACAAAGCTGCCGTGGCGGGGGCCGGGGCAGAGGCAGTTAGGGGCGATCAGGCAGGTAGGCAAGTGGTTATGGGTGATTAGGCAGGCAGGCGAGCGGTTAGGGGTGATCAGGCAGGCAGGTAGAGGCGGTTAGGGGCGATCAGGCAGGCAGGCAGGCAGAGGGGTTAGGGGCTATCAGGCAGGCAGATGAGTGGTTAGGGGTGATCAGGTAGGCCGACAGGCGAACCAGTGGTCCCAGATTGTGAGAGGGATTTCCGACTGCCAGTTTAGGCCCAATCCCTGTGGGGCAGTTGGACATCCCCCAAGGGGTCCCAGATTGTGAGAGGGTACAGGCCGGGCTGAGGGACCCCCCCTCCCATACACAAATTTCATGCACCAGGCCTCTAGTCCTATATAATAAAAGCTTAATATGCTAAGTGTCCTGACCTTCCGACCATTTAACCAGTGGATATGATGCGCACTGACCACCAGGGAGCAGGTGCTCCGACCAGTCGGTTAGCTTGCTGCTGGGGTCCTGCAGATCGGGACTGGGCAAGATGAGCCTGACATGCCCTGGAGCCCTCCCGCGGTCCCTCCCTGGCCCTGATCATGCACTGGTGGGGTCCCTCAGCCTGGCCTGTGTCCTCTTGCAACGAGAACCCCTTGGGGATGTCGTAGAGCTGGTTTCAGCCCAGTCCCTACAGGCCAGGCCGAGGGACCCCAATGGTGCATGAATCTATGTACCAGGCCTCTAGTGTGATTTAGGTTTGAAAATTTCCAGCAAATTTTGTTTGATCCTGAGCAATAATACAGTGATTTACAACCCAGCCATTTCTTTAGCATGAAATCATTTCTAGTGAAAAATGATGCAACTTTATATGACACTAGAGGCCCGATGCACAAAATTTGTGCAAGGGGCTTGGCCCCCGCTGCTGCGGTGGCCGCATCTGCCTCGGCCCCCACCGCAATGGCTTCGTCCAGAAGGTTGTCCAGTCTGATTAGTATATTATGCTTTTAGTATTATAGATTAGAGTTTTCATCAATATTATTTTGAGAAAACCTTAACAGAATCATAGAACCTGAGGATCTGAAGGGACTTCAAATTTTATCTAGTCTAATCGTAGTTGGAAATTTATGTCTGTTGCTCTGATTAAGATGTTGAACACTTAATACATCAAGCTGGAAATTTTCTAGGCATACTCCTTGCTGAAGAAAGAGAAACCAGAGGTAGAATGAGTTGCCAGGAAATCAATGGCAAGTGAGGAAAACAAATTGAGTGAGAAAATGAGAAGTAAATTCAAGTACTTCACTTCTCCACTTCATCTATACTTGAAGGCCAAAAGAAATAAATATCCAAATGGTGCTAGACTAGATGAAATTAGAGGTCCGTTTAGAGCAGGAAGTTCTGTGATGATACTAAACCTTTGCAGAATGATGATGTCATTATGATGGAGAAACCCAACATAAAACCTCATGAAGCTGAGAAGGTGGGGATGTGATATCTAAAGACCTCACATTGGTTGTGTGTATTCAGCTAGGAGGGCAATGGTTTAGAAGCACCTGGGATATATTTGGACCAACTGAATTTGGGTGACTGTGGGTAGACTGAATAGTGGCCTCCTATATTTTTTATGTCCTAGTCCAGAACCTGTGAAAGTTACCTTATATGGCAAAAGTGACTTTGCATGTTTAAGTTAGGGATCTTGCGACTGGTATAGGTGTGAATTCTTGAACTTTATCTGCAGTCCTATCAGCTTTACATTTCTCTAATATACAAATGGACTTGGGTAAATCACAAGTATTACACAAATATAGTAAGAGTAGTTGACCATTCATGACACATAAGCACCATGATAACAGGTTTCCTTTCGTTATTTCTTTTTAGCCTCACAGTAATCCCCTGAGGCATGTAATGTGATTATTCTAGTTTTACCAAGGAGGAAGTAACGGAGTTCAGGGAAATTGTTATTACCTTTGCCAGGCAGGAAGCTAGTAAGTGACAGCAACCGTATGTGTGTTTGGTTCTCCCCTTCACTCCCTTCTGTCAGCTACCACAGCACTCACAGTGTGGTGTTTTCATGGCACTTCCCCTCAGACTGTCAGTACAAACGCCATGGTTTTATTCAGCTTAATATGTCGAATGTAGTCCCTGGTATAGAAGATTCACAATGAATGTCTGTTGAATCCAAGTTTGAAACTTAAAGAAATTGGTCCATATGATCTGAAAAGACAGAATGATTCAGGAAGAGAAGTGAAGTCCTAGAGTTATTGGGAAAGGCCATTGGAATGGCTTTCAAAGCAGATGCAGGACTTGTCATCTATACAGTATGATTGTGTGCCCAGAAAGGAAATTCAGTGCTAGCTAGTCTGTGTATAGAATCCAAGTGAATGCTCAGAGACCACTGTCCACCCAGGAAATGTGGACCTAAATTAAGACAAAAGTCAGTCCTCAGTGACCATAAAGCTATAAGAAATCTTTGGTTCAAATGAAAAACTGGGCCTGGTATTAAACTGAAGACACAAAACTTGCCTAATTCAAATATAATTTTTGTCCTAAGATGTCCTCACTCTTTAAAGCAGTCAGTCTACTTTTATATGGTATAGGGGACCCCAGTGGCTCTACCTTTATGGGGAAATAAACTCTTATTTTTGGAAAGTAATAGCAAACAGTTATCCTGACGGTAGTGACATCAGCAGGAACCCCTCTGATTAAGAATTATCCAGAGGTTTCAGCCAGTTATGATGTACCATTTCCTCTTGAGAAAAATTTAACAGTCTTTCTATAATTTGGATGACTCTATTTTTACCACACTGGTATGTTGGTATAGTAGCTGGAAATTTAAATATTTCCATTTCAACACACCAGAATTACCTAGAGAATTGATTGATTTGTTCTTCTTTTCAGTGAAAATTTCTGGTGCACCAAATGCTTATTGGCAAACAACAAGGTAAAGAATTAGTTCAAATAATTTTAGAACCTTACATATTGAAGCACTTGGGAAATTATCTTGCCTTTCCTAATGTACCCATTTGTTTATTATTAACAAATGTTCAAGCACTCAGCTGCTCACATCTTTTTCGCAGCTGTTTGCTAAAATTCCCTGAGAATGTTACAAGGTTCAACTTAGTGTCAAGCTGTTGGAAGTTTCCAAAGTCAATTTCTAGGCATGAAAGGACACACTCTCTCAGCCCGGAGTTGTGGATTTTCTGGTGATATTCTAATGCAAACAATTCACTTTTTATTTTGTTTTGTTGTGTATCACAAGTAGATTTTTTTTACCCATTAAAATATGACTCTCCACGAAGAATTGAATGGCCATGAAAATATTAATTCTTGAATCTGAATTACAATAAAAACTTCTTTATGGAAATATATGTTTCAATGAACTTACAAAAATTTAGGCTGTAGTAAATATCCAAAATTTGTTCCAAATTCAATTGACCTAAAAATCTTAAATAAGCTTTCTAACAATCTGGAGCTTGTTTTACCCATGGACATAGAACATGAAATAATAAAATCATAATTCTGATGGCTGTCTCCAAATGCCACTTGGCAAAGTAATGGTTTTCTACAGAAGACTGAAAATTTGCTGGTTGAAAGTAAAAAATCAGCACATGAGAATTTACAAACATCTGAGATCCCTCCAGCTGGCAAAATTGACTTTAGCATACGTGGCACATAAAAAAATTTTTTTCAATTACAGTTTACATTAAATATTATTTTGTATTAGTTTCACTTGTACAGCATAGTGGTTAGACAATTACATACTTCACAAAGTGTTCACCCTGATATTTTCAGTACCCACTAGGCACCATACATAGTTATTGCAATATTATTAGCTATATTCTCTAAGCTGTACTTTCCATCCCCATAACTATTTTGTAACTACTGACCTATACTTCTCAAGCCCTTCACTTTTTTCACTCAGTACTCCAAACCCCCCTTCTGTCTGCCAATAATCAGTCTGTTCTCCGTATATATGAGTCTGTTTCTGTTTTGTTTGTTGTTTTATATTGTTCTTAGATTCCACATATAAGTGATATGGTATTTGTCTTTGACTGACTGACTTCACTTAGTATAATACCCTCTAGGTCCATCTATACTGTTGCAAATGGTAAGATTTTGTTCTTATTTATGGCTGGGTAACATTCCATTGTACCATAGCTTTTTTTATACACTTGCCTATTAATGAGCAATTGGGTTGCTTCTGTAGCTTGGCTATTGTAAATAATGCTGCAATGATCATAGGGGTGAATATATTCTTTCAAATTAGTATTTTGGGTTTCTTTGGATATATACCCAGAAGTGAAATTGCTGTATCGTAAGGCAGTTTCATTTTTACTTTTTTTAGAAACCTCAATACTATTTTCCATAGTGGCTGCACCAATCTGCATTCCCACCATCAGTACATGGCACTAATTTTTAAGTAATAAAAAAATAAAACTTTAGTTAAATATGATATTATGGTAAAAAAATCTTAAGCACTTTATCTAATATTTAGAGCTTATTATCTCTCAAATAACATTCCTTTGAGTTTTAGTTGACTCCAGACAACATCTGTGATCCATATTCCTAAGTCCACAGAAATATAAAATCCACATATTATTTGGTTTTACAACTGGATATTTTGATATTAGGCTATATTATTGAGACCAATTATTAAAATCATCTTAAACTGTTTTCTCATAGAAAATAATTTAATTTGTTAGCCAGTTCTATCTTTTTCTGCCAATGATCTTGAATACTAGGCTACTATAAATTAATACAGTCCCTGATTGCTGCAAGGAGTTATCTGCAAACTTCCCTAAAATAGCTACTTTATAGTAACTATCAAATATGTTTGTTGATAAAACACACACACACACACACACACACACACACACACACACACACACACACATTTTGAGGGAATTGTTGCCAATTTCAGCAAATTAAATACAGAAGCTATGAACTTGCTGAAGGCAAATCTATAATAATAAAAGCATAGTATGCTAATTAGACCAGACAGCTGAATGACCTTCCAGATGAAACCATGGCGGTGGGGGCTAATGCAGAGGTGGTTAGGGGCGGTCAGGTAGGCGAGTGGTCAGGGGCAATGAGGCAGGCAGGCGAGTGGTTAGGGGCAATGAGGCAGGCAGACAGGCGAGTGGTTAGGAGCCAGTGGTCCCGGATTACAAGAGGGATGTCTGATTGCCAGGCTGAGGGACCTTCCCCGCTCCAGTGCACAAATTTCGTGCACCAGTCCTCTAGTAAGATAATAATTTTCCCTTTATTTCTTTCCCATAACAACTATCAACAGGGGACATTGTAAGATATAAAAAACTTAGATACCTAGAATTGCCCAAAGTATTAAATAATTTTTCTATGAAGTATAATACAGTACATTTCAATAGTATGTTATATATATATTTACAATGTAAGAATACCAGTATTAACAAGAGCTAGAAGAAATGACCACTTGGGAGCCTTCCAATTCTAATATTCTCTGATAATTCAATATCTTACCATTATTTGTTCTTAAATTGTCAACTGGAAACATGGCATAATTAAGTAAGCAAATAATTTCCTGATAAGATGCTGGCTCACTAAAATAATTGTTATGAAAAAAAATCCCAAATTGCCAGTTTTTTATTTGATGATCATTGGGTTTTCATTTCACAAAGGGACAATTTGGCCCTTAGATTAGGTCAAATGGCCACATGAATGCAACATTTTTCCACCAGCACCAGCACCACCAAACACACGCATATGCACACACATGCTATGTATACTTCCTTTTTATGGGGGCTAGCCTTTTATTGGATGATGTTAAGATAACTTTTAACCTGCTGCTGCTGCTTAAATGAAATGGTGTTGACTTGATTCTCATTAGTGGCTAGCTTAAAATATAATTAACACGGAACAAAGGAGAGGTAGTTTTCAGTAACATTGCTAGAAATAAAACAACACATGAATGTACTCAATTCTCTCAATTAAGACACAGATTTCACATATGTGAATTGTGCATGTTCATCTTATCTCTGTCATCAGGTTTGATACTCACAGGAATCCACTCTTAAGTTTAATATGTGCCTGAAATGGAAGAAGGAAGGAAACAACATTTGCTGGGCACCCACTGCCAACCAGGCATTGAGGGTACTTTGTATACAATTCCAATTAATAAACCCTTCAATTATCCCTTGTGATTTTAATTGTTATAACATCCCTCATTTTACTAATAAGGAAACTGAGACTCCAAAACTAAATGCCTACCTGATATTGATAATAAGTGACCTGTATCTGAGGATGTGTGCGTACGTGTGTGTGTGTGTTTGTGTGTGTGTGTGTGTGTGTGTGTGTGTGTGTGTGTGTGTGTGTTTAAGAAAAACTAAATCTGATTCCTGGGCCAGTGTCTGCTGGGAAGATACAAAATGGCACCTAAATGGGTAAATCAGCAGTGGGCATTCTGTAGATAATTACTGCAATTGATAATTATTTGAGTAATTATTAATTTGACATTTGCTTTTCTGTTTCCTTACAAGTTCCATGAAGAAGATGTTGGTTCATCACTGTATTCCTAGTACCTAGCACTTAATAAGTGTTCAGGAAATATTTGTTGACTGTCGAATGTGCCCTGTCTCTCCTGCTAACTTTCTCAGAAACATCTTCTAAGGAGGTTTACACAATAATAATTGAACAGAATAATCACTGATATGCCCAATACACTTCCCCATCAGTTTTAATCCTGTGCATAATTAATGATCATTATCTTTAGAAGCGGACTCTAGCCAGCCTTTTGCTAATTGCTTCCAAATTAATTAGGAGAGTTTTCCAAGTGAAATAATAATATATTAACAATTATCGAACCTTTGCTATATACTAAGTATTGTAAGAGCTTTACATGTATCATGTCACTTAATTCTTACAGTGGTATTTTCATGCTCCCCATTTTAAAGATAAAGAATTCATGGTTTAGAGAGGTTAGGTTACCTTTCTTAGAAGGAAGGGTAAAAATCAACAAAGACAAACAGCTGCTCTGGGGATGTTGGAGAGCCCAGTCTCTCCCGCCTCCCACAGCTGCCTTGGAGAGAGTCCATGCCCGTGGAGAAGCCCGCTCATGCTCCTTCACTCTATTCTGCTCACCATTTCTGCTGCCTTGAGCATGATGCCTCAACTCTCCCTTTACGAAGTGGTTCTTCTTCCCACAGAGCAACATTCCAGAACACCAAACAGTGTCATTCCCTGTTCTCCCTGCTCCACAACTATGCACTGGGTTCCACCCACATGTGGAAAAATAGCCTGTAGAGGACTTAGACTTACACTATAAGGCCTATCTGGGGAAGAAGTATCAGATTCCTTTCCGTCACCCCTTGGTCTACTGATACCCAAGTACCTGCACATAGGACTTTCTCCCCACCTCTCTTTCTTACCACGAAATAGATGTCTGGGAGGCATGCACCTGGACACTGAGATTCCTCGTGCAGGTTCATTTGGGTCCTGGGCAACATGTGGATCCACTGTCAACAAAGTGTGCTTCTAAAGTTGATGATCATTAATTATGCACAGGATTAAAACTGATGGGGAAGTGTATTGGGCACATCAATGATTATTCTGTTCGATTATTATTGTGTAAAACTCCTATTTTTACTTGTAAAGTGGAAACCATCATATTTTGTTTATTCATTGCTGCATAGTCAATGCCCCAAAATGTAGTGGCTTAAAACAACAACTACTTTGTTGTTATTGCTCATGATTCTGTGGGTTGACTGGGACGTGCCTCCCTGGTTTTATGTTATTCTTGCTTTGATCCTCTCCTGCAGCTGTAGTCAGATGGGAGCTGGGCTGGACATCCCAGATGGCTTCACTCATTCCCTCCTTCTTCCCTTTGCCCTTCATACAAGCTTTCTACATACCTTTCAAGTCCCAGCAGAAGTGTCACTTCCTTCAAGATATTCATCCATCCCTTACTCCAGGAATGGGTCCTTTCCCTGATACCCTGAACTTCTCCTTCATCATCCTTGTCATACTTATAGTGTCTGGTTTGTTGTCTGTATCCACTATACTTATGCCCTTCATGAGGGCAGAACCATGGACATTTTCTTCATCACTGTGTCTTCAGTATCATATACAGCATCCCATCTTATCTAATAAGGAGGGAATATGCTAATTGATCATCATGCCCTCACAAAAGAAGGTGGGGCCCACAGCCAATAAGGAGGGATATGCTAATCAACTGCCACTCCCTCAAAGATGGTAGTGCTCAGTCCCCTCAGCCCTGCCAAGGCGGCAGGCGCTCGGCATGGCTGGGCCTGCCCCCAGGCGGGTCCGGCTGCTCCGCGCGCCTGCCTCTGGAGTCCTCCAGTCCCCTCAGCCCCCCAGCCACCCAGGGCTGGCCCGAGGCGCAGGCAAGCCTCAGATGGCAGCTGTCCAGTCACCCAGGGCCAGCCCAAGGGACGACCAAACGACTGAACAAGCAGGCTGCATGGGGCAACCAGGCTGGCAGGGTGGTTAGTGAGGGATGACCAAACAACTGAACACGCAGGCTGTGTGGGGCGACCAGGCTGGTAGGGGGGTTAGTGAGGGACGACCAAATGACTGACCAGCAGGCTGCGTGTGGTGACCAGGCCAGCAGGGGGGGGGATAAGGAGTGACCAGGCCAGTGCGGGGGGCAGTTAGGAGCAATCAGGCTGGCAAGGAAGGGGCAATTGGGGGTGACCTGGCTGGCAGCAGGGGGCAGTTAGGGGCTACCAGGCCAGCAGGGGGGGCAGTTAGGGGCGATCAGGCAGGCAGGCAGGTGAGTGATTAGGAGCCAGCGGTCCAGGATTGTGAGAGGGATGTCCGACTGCCAGTCCCCGTCCCCCCCCTCCCCCCCGTGCATGAATTTCATGCACTGGGCCTCTAGTCTATAATAAGTGTCCAATAAATATTTCAAGAAATGATCAGGTGAATGACCACTTGGAAGCCATCCTTTAATGTTCAGAAGTTGTCATGTCTCTTGATTCCCAAATATATTCTATTTTTTCTAGGTCTATACATAGTAAATGGAGGGAGGGGGGGAAGTACTGCCTGACTTATCCCAACAGTAACACAAACAAAACACTCCATTTTCAATTACTTATAAATTTCAAATGAAATTTTGTTTGTGACTATTATAAGAATATCTGGACATTTCCTTCAATCACTTGATTATATGTATATATAGAAAGATAAACATTCTTACACTTGATAAATTTGAGTTTTTTTTTAAAAAAAATTGTTTTTCTCCCCATTAGCAGAGTATTAGAGAGAAAAGAAAATTTGTGGTCAAGTCTATGTCTTTGTAGACTGTGGTAAATGTTTCTCAATTCTTAAAAAAATAAAGTTTCCTAACTCTTTGGCTTTAGCAGTTTCAGGCTTTGCCTCCAGAAATAGAAAGGAAGTGTTTAATTTGATAATTAGTGATACAAATATTATAATCTGATAGGCAAACTTGACATGTAAAACAGTTTTGCTTTGATGAGTTTAGCCAACCTATTGATTTTTTTTTTCTAGGCTTTTATTCAGAAAAAGCATGATACAGGCAATAAGTCAAGCAGATCAACGTTATTCAACCCGGGTTTATTGAGTTTCTTTGCCGGAGATATTTAGATAAGCAGACACTATCTTTAATCATGGTTTATATTGGTACAGTCTTGTTTTCAGTCTTGTTTGCCTCTTAAAACTAAACGGTTTTTAATTTGTTCATTTTTATTACTTGGACATTTTTACTGACTCTTTTACTTGAATGGAGATTTTCTTTAAACTCTGGCTAGAAAATACAGTATAGTGCAGTTATAGTGAACCACAAGCTCCACTTCTCAAAGCTGGTCATTCTGCCTATCCATTTTTAATTCGTGAAATACAGAGGTGAGAACCGGAGGCATGTAAATGAAGTCCCAGGAACCTCTTACTATCTGATGCAGAGAGTTGCCTGTGCTCACCTGCATCTGTATGTGTTTTCATCTCATAACCTTTACTATTATCCTGTCCATTGTCCTTTCTTTCCTTCTCTGGATTCTTTTCCCTGTCTCTCCTTTTCCCTGCTCTCTCCTTTGTGGGCAGGGTATAGTCTATGATTTTATATATGGTTTTGTGTAATATCAACTTAAAATTATTTTTAATTTATTAAATTGATTGGGGTGGCATTGTTCAACATGACACATACAGTGTTGAACACCCCGTACTTTATATTAATTCTGAAAAGTCTAGAAAAAGGGAATGGAAAGAGACTGAATTTCAGTTTAGGATTCACTTAGAAAAAAAGAGTTTATAAACCCCATGATTGGTCCTTGAGTATCCATTTCAATTTATCCAATCCAGTTTAATTTCTAACCCAAT
The DNA here is from genome assembly GCF_951640355.1 of Cnephaeus nilssonii. Taxonomy (NCBI): domain Eukaryota; kingdom Metazoa; phylum Chordata; class Mammalia; order Chiroptera; family Vespertilionidae; genus Cnephaeus; species Cnephaeus nilssonii. The sequence continues at coordinate 83,410,456 of NC_137076.1, read as the reverse complement.
TAGCCCAAAACAGGAACAAGGACAGGAAGAGATTTCTGGTTTCCAGAAGTGAACATCTGGGCCACAGCCAAAGCTATCACCTCAGATGAAAATAATATGATTTACCACAAGAGAGGAGTTTCTGTCTCCTTTCATCCAAAGCTAGGAAATGGGGCTGTGACAAGTTTGTCCAGGATGCTAATGAGTGCCATCAGTCTCTAACTTGGGATACAAACTGATGGTCTGAAGACCAAATCTGGCCCACAGATGTATCTTATTTGATCCATCCTATTTTTTTTTTCATTGCATTAGTTGCCAATTTAGAAAGTCAGGAGAATTCACATAAAAGCCTGGTCCCCTCCTCCCCAACTCCCCCTTAAAAAGTAAAAACAAAAGATGTAGCAACACTGTCCCATAGTCCCAAATTGTAGCAATAGTTAGCTGGTGTGGAAGGACACATTCCATGACTGCCTGTTTTTCTACCACAGTCCCACACTGCCTGTTTCACTCTGATAACTGAAAATAGTTTCAATTTGCCATTCCTTATCCCTCTCATTGTTTTCTTTCTTACAGCCTGCCTACCTCATACACCTTTTCCTTCTGGGCCCTGCGTACAATTCCTGTCCTAGACTGTCCCTACAAATGTTGTTAAATTTCCACCCTTCTGGCTGAGCGTGACTATGCAAGTGGTCTGATTGTGACTTGACTGTCATCATTCCAAATCAAAGGGTTGATTCCATTAGTTCCTCCAAACCCTTCGTAGGTATGTGGTCACTGAAGAGGTGGAGGTGGGCTCAGCAAAAGTTGAGTGAACGAATCAGTCATTGTTGTGACTGTAGGTACAGACAGGGTTTCCTAGCTGAGTATCTTATAAAAATCCATTTAACTTAGGTTAACTTAGCATGCTTTTGGTAAAAGAGAAAAACAAGTAGAGTTGTCAAGAGAAGACGAAGATTAATCTGAATGTGGACAGTGCCCATCATTATGATAGCATGCATTGTATTTATATGTATATCTAATGCTACCTGTGCATGTCTGTGTACATAATTATACACAAAATTTGTATACTATTCCCCTACGGCCACATAAGGGGTTTTTAAAGTTAATTTTAGCTCTATAATTTTTCATGGATTTACTCATTTTTTTTTACTTAGATTACTTTTATTATAATAGTACCTAATAGTATAAACATAAAATTAGTAATTAATAGTAGATGTATATAACTTCTAACACATTCATACCCAAAATACATTGATTGTTAAATGCAAACAAAATAACACAAACAATTCAAATGCCTAACACCAATTAAACCATGATAGTTGATTTTGCTTTGCTGAAATGAGCACTAACAGAATAAGGACACTTACTACATGATACAAGTTCTTTTAAGGAAATTGTGCTGTACTAGTCCACATAGCACCTTATCTGAAATTTTGGGGGCAAGATGTACTACAGAATTTTGAATTTTTCCTATTTTAGAAAAGGGTAAGTACCCAACAGTCAAATGCATTGGTATTTATATGGTGTACGATATGAATTTCATAGTAAATGGGATAACTAAAAACTGAAAACAGACTCATGTCAGTGCAGACTAGATTTTATTACCAAGTGAGTTTGTCATAAATTTACAAAAAAAAAAATGCTGCCCATTTAACAAGTTTCACAGTCTTGGAAGGATTATTTAAATCCAATGATCTCATCTATGAAATAATCTCTCTATATAAAAGCCTAAGCGACCATCACAACTGAATGGATGACCAAAAAAGCCGAGTGGGGCGACCAGGCCCGTGGGGGGGGGGGCAGTTGGGGGCAACCAGGATGGAAGGGGGTCAGTGAGGGGAGACTAGGCCAGTAGAGGGAGGCAGTGAGTAGTGACCAGGCCAGCAGGGGGGGGGAGTTGGGGGCGACCAGGCCGGCAGAGGGGGGTAGTAAGGGGCAACCAGGCCAGGGGGGGAGGGTAGGGGCAGTTAGGGGCAATCAGGCAGGGAGGCAGGCAAGTGAGCAGTTAGGAGCCAGTGGTCCCGGATTGTGGGAGGGATGTCCCTGATTGAAGAGGGTTCAGTCTGGGCTGAGGGGACCCCCCCGCCCCTCCATGCACGAATTTCATGCACTAGGCCTCTAGTTTAACTATATTAGAGTAACTAGTCCATGACTTGCACAGCTGGAAAAAAAAACCACACAGGATGTTTAGTTGTGGCCATCAAAAGTTATAGAATAAATAGTGTACTTATGATCAGTGTATTCCTTTATTAAGTAGATAAATACAAAATAATGAAAGTGTGCCAAACTTTAGGTTAAAACAAGAACCCAGAGATAAATGAAGACAATGACTGCACTCAAGGAGCTCCCTATTCAGTAGGGGAGACAGACCTGCAAATGAACACAGGACAGTTCAGAGTGATAAGAGTGACTATCTGCATGTGGAAAATGCAGACTAATTCTATAAACTGGGGGAGATTAAGGAATACTTTCTTGATCAGTGATAATGGTATCTATGTGGCTTTTGATGGATGAGTAGGAATTCATTAGGAGTAGGATAGTATTAAAATTGCTCTAACCTTTTGGATACAAATTAAATAATATAATGGAGGTCACTTGAGGAGAAACCGATTCTTCTTCTATGTTTACCAGCTTACTAGTAATTATTTGTAGTCGCTTTGAAAATACTGCTCAACCCAATCTTAACACATCTCTGCACTGATCACAGAGTCTGAGCACAGATGGGTCTGTAGAATCTCTGTTCTCTTAGGAGGGAAGAACATACTAGTATAGTTCTCAGGCCCCTCTTCGGTCCCATTTGCTTTCTAATATTGAAAATGCTAAGTGAACAAGATTCTTATCTATAAGACATTCACAAGGTTATCTAAGATGTGTGTCTTCTCCTCCCTCTCCCCTGCTTCCCCTTTAAACCTCAAACTGGTTCCTGTTAGTGGGGAATTGAAAATCATCAAACCTCATCTGTAAGGCCTTCTAACGCTTGAGTTTTTTCACTGATTGGCCTCTCTCCAAAGGAGTGAATTAATGTAGTAATTCCCTCAATGCATGTGTCACCATTGCTTGTAGTTGGATGGCACCCAAGGAGGCTCCATACATGGTCCAGATTCCTGGTGGCATCAAGACCTATGTGGGCTCCACAGAGGGACTGATCATTAGTATACATTTAAATAAAGATTATCTTACACACTTTTTCAATATTTACAGGGTGTCCCCCAAAATGTATACACATTTTGAATAATTATTAATTCAAATGGGTTAAATCTGAAAAGGACATCAATCGAGCTACCAGCTGTTAGAGGTGTATACAATTTGGGGGAACATCCTATGTTTATCAGAGAGACAGGAAACTGCATGGAGACAGGTCTGGTGGCAGCCTCTCCACTAACATTCCAAGCGATTTAACTATTGCTCCCAAACTTGCCCTCCCCCTACTGCAAAAGTGAGGCCCTGCAGAGAAATGGGACCAAGCTGTGCAGGCCATTTGGTGATCATCTAATTTGATTGCCCATGTCCCTTGGAAGTCGACCCACCTCCACTCCCAAGGGGCTCGGTAGAATATCCACACAAATATATGTACTGGATTCCTGACTCCCTGACAGGAGTCCAGGACACTATCATTGTCTTCAGATTGTTACATCTGCAGTGCCATTTGGGGAACCCTTTTAGTTGGTACCACACCAACATCCAGTCTGTAAGGGTCAACCCGAAATTCTCCTGGAATCACTTGAACAGGGCTGCCAAAGAAATCAAGAACCTCTCATTAATGTTTCTCTTCTGAATCAAAGCAGGCTTATTCCCAAACCACAGTAACTTCTTTCTGTAAGGGAATTGTGTAGCTGACTGGTTGACTGGTTAATCTCGTTTTGGTTGGATAGTTTACTTGGGGCTAGTGATAGAAACACAAGTAGATCAGCGTCTCTGACTCAAATTCTAGATTTATCTCTAGGCATTGCAGTTTGACTGAATCCCCAGTGTTAAAATGACAGTGGCATTATGGGTTTTTTCCACATTCACTTTAGGTTCAGCAGTGTGATATGTCAAGTATCAATTTGTTCAAACACATGGTGCTTGAGGAGGCTCGGGCGATTATGAAAGGAAAGGAGGGGTTTTCCTTGGCAAGGCATTCCTGTTAGAATTAACAGAGGGTCTGCAATGCTGGAATGTAAGTCTGTAATCTAGCATCTTAGTCAGTGATCATCTTCCTACTCTCTTTACAGTTTGTGGTGTGGTTCCCCTTACCACAGTCGCACCTGTCTGGCCAAAAGGCTTGCACAAAGCAGAATGTGGTTTTAAATGTGTGCAAACTTCATCCAGGTCCTCAAAGCTGGCCCATTTGTCTTTGATCTCCAAGCCAGTCAAGGAGAAAACACATGTCTATTTCTAATTCTAGCTGGATGTAAGCTGCAGAGAGACACAGCATTGCAAAACAAAGCTCAAGAAAAAAGGAAGATAAACTTTAAAAAGTACTTAGTCTCAAAATTTCTCCAGTTTAGGGATGTTTTAAGTCCAGAGTGTTATGAATGAAGGAGGCAAGTGTAGGGTGGGGTAAAGCCTGAAGACATCCCATATAATAAAAGGCTAATATGCAAATCAACCAAACAGCTGAAGGGCCCATTGCTGTGAGGCGCACTGATCACCAGGGAGCCGGCCTTAACACAGGAGCTGCCCCCTGGTGGTCAGTGCATTCCCACAGGGGAGCACCACCCAGCCAGAGGCTGGGCTCACAGCCTCTGTGGCAGCGCTAAGGATGCCTCGGGGGATTTCCGACTGCTGGTTTAGCCGGCAGTCGGAAATCCCCTGAGGGGTCCTGGACTGCGAAAGGGTGCAGGCCAGGCTGAGGGACCCCCCCATGGGCCCCCCAGTGCACGAATGTCATGCACCAGGCTTCTAGTTTAATTTATAAGACCAGGGAAATGCAAAAATAATTCAGCTCCTCTATGTCACATTATTTCATGTTTGCCCTGAAATAATGTTAATACAGAAGAAGAATTACTTCTGGGGGCTCTGGAGAAGTTTGGGGTGGGTAGGACATGGGGTGGAGGACAAGTGGAAGGAGATGTTTTTGCAGATGTAGGCAGCAGGGCCAGATAACAGAGAGTCTTATGAATTTGAACCTGAAGGAGTCCAGTTTTATCCTGAAGGTAGTGGAGACATATTGAAGGATTTAACTTAGAAGAGTGATGCTTTTGCTTTTTTAACACAGCTGTTATCATATATGCATATAATGATTATCCTGTGTTCAGTATAACATTATCTCATATATAATTTTAATGCTAGTCCACCAAGAAAACTTACTGAATTTCTCAACTGCTGGAAATTCATATTTCATCATATACTTTTTGTGTGTGTGTGTTTTTTAATCCTCACCCAAGGATATGTTTTCGTTGGTTTTTAAAGATAAGAAGTGAGAGAGCGAGAGAAATAGAAAAAGAGAGAGAGAGAGGTGGGGAGAGAGAGAGAGAGAGAGAGAGAGAGAGACAGAGAGAGAGAGAGAGAGAGAGAGAGAGAGAGAGACAGAGAGAGACAGAGAGAGAGAAAGAAACATCAATGTGAGAGAGAATCATTGATCAGTTGCCTCCTGTAAGCACCCTGACCAGGGATCAAACCCACAACCTTTTGGTGTATGGGATAATGCTCCAACCAATGGAGCCATCCGGCCAGGGGGTCATCATTTACTTTAATTATCCATCTACTTCTGTCTACCTTCCTAGACTAAGGTGCCCTTAGAGACAAGGACAGAGTCTTCTTTCCACTTGACCTTTATCATCTCGTGTAGAACTTGACGTAAATAGAAACTAAACCGGGCATCTTCCCACTAATATCGTCCAAAGGTCTTGAGGATTCTCTTTCAGATATTTCAGCCTTGGGAGGCAGCCTTTCCTCTTGACTTCTTTAATATAGTCAGCTGCTGGGGCATCCTCAGCCCTACACATATTCAAGCAACCAGTTCACCTGTTCACCTCCACAGTAGTTGTGACTTCGAACCATGTGATTCACATTAAGCTCAGTACTTGATTTACAGAAATGAAAAGTGACTGTCCCTCTTATTCCCACACACAGCACACAGACTGTATGCAAATATAAATCTCGTGTGTGATTGAATTACAGGCCAGCAGTCTGGCCACTCCATGCAGTCTTAGCTGTCTAAATGTCCCACTTCAGCAGGGAAAGGCCTGTCTCATTTCCTTGTGCCCCCGGGGGCTGAGGCAGAGCAAGGGTAATTGTGTAAAGCTGAATCAAGCTCCTTCCTCCTGAAGAGCAGGAAGTTCCCCGTGACTTCTAGCTTTCTTCTTCCCTTTTCTCTGATTCATAGCACTTTCTCAACTGGCACCACCCCAATATGACATAGAGTAACCAGTCTTTAAGGATCCACCCTAATTTCTCCCGGAAGTCCATGAAGAGGACTAAAAAAAAGGAGGTGGGAGGAACCCCACATTTCTGTTTCTATTCTGAACTGAAGCAAACTCACTCCCGGGTCCAGTAAATTCTTTCTGAAAGAGAAAAGCCACACTAGGAAGATTACCACTTACAGGAACTGAAGAGATGACTATTCTAAAAATAAAAACTGTTGGAGGGACAAATGATGTCCAGAGAAAGAAGACATAAATTGATATTTGCCTTGGCTGAGGAAAAGTGATGTTAGCAGGGAAATAGGTAATGAAGGCAACATGCTTCCTTCCGGCTTCTCCAGTGCCCCCTGAGTCCACTAATTACCTGAGAGGGGAGTGGGAAGTGTGTTGTGAACGCCTCTTATTTCATGAGGAAAGAAAAAAGGGGGAAGAACCACAGTGTGTCTTTAGTGAGAGGGCTAAAATTAGCTCAGGGAAAAATCACTGAGTTACTACGAGTGAATGAGAAATGAAGGACGAAACCTATTCCCCATCATAAGCAGAACAGTTACAGAACAACCTCTAAGCTGGCTAGTGGAATCATGGTCTGAATCCAGAACAAAGCTTGGGGGTTTCTTTCCTCATTCCTCCCTTTCTCCCCCTCTGTCCATCTCTCTCTTGCTCATCCAATGGGTCAACATCTTTCACATGGTGGGTACTGTCCTAAGGCAATATGAACACAGAATAAGGCATCTTCATCACACATGACATTAGTTCATCTGAATTTAGAGGGAGAAAATTTTTTTCACCAAATTTCTCTTAGAAAAGGAATTGTATATGTCTGGGGAAAAACCCACATTCATTCTTGATTGAGTGAGTGGGATAAAAAGTGATACCCTGGCATCCCTGTATATGACTGAGGCCCACATGAAGCAAAGGGAGAATTTTTTTTTTTACATGCCACAGAGGAAGAGGGAAAGATGAAGCAATCAGGATGGTGGAAAATTGTGCTCCACAATGTGACCAAAGTCACAGAATGCGCAACGTAGATTTCTTGTGAAAACCAGCAAGGGGGCCAAGTTCTCTCTATATATGGGGTGTCACAGAGCACAACAGAAACAGCATGCAAGGGGCCAGCAGAGAACAAGAGCAAGGTGAGGATGATGCCCTAGGAACATGTAGGAAAAGCTTTGTACCATCACAGGCCATGTAACTGGAGTTTGGTTTTAGTTTGACCAGATTTGCAAGACTTGGGGCTTCCAGGCTACAGCAGGGTCTTACATTTAGTTACTCATAGGAGTACATATGAAAATCCATAAGGCTTTCATCTGAGAACAGAGGAAACAACATACTGCAAAGCCCAACCTATCAGATGGTGGATCAATAACATAATACATGGAAAACACTTTATATCACATATGATTGGGGTCCAGGGGCCCCAAGTGTTTATATATGCATAAATAGGCTTCAAAGAAATCCATGAAATCACTGAATTTACATGTGAATATATATATATATATATATATATATATATATATATATATATATATATATATTCCCAAAATAGTTATAAGTGAAAATAACTAGCACTTCTTACTTCTTAAGTGTTTAGTATGTAATATTATACTAAAAGCTTAATGCCCACTTATTTCATGCTCACAACAACTCTATAATAAACCGGAAAACCAGGGACTTTGAGCAACCCCACCAAAGTTACACCACTAGTGAGCAGCAGAGGCAAGGACATGAACTCATGTCAAAGTTACTAGCCTGCATGCTCAACTGCCTCCCGCTGATGTGCCCTCTGAACTTTGTGGAATCCTGAGTCAGATTGTGTTACCATTTCAAATGTTGTTTTCCCAAGAGAAATGGACTTAGGTGCTTAGTGGGACTCAGTTTCTATTAATATTTTCTGAGAGCCTAAACATTCCAGGCATGTTCAAGTGTGGTATCCCATTTCATCCTCTCCCTTCATTCCACCCAGTGCAGAGGTGTAAATATCTCTGATTGACAGTCAGCAACACTGACTTCAGAGTGGTCAGGTCCCACTGCTTTTGGTAAGTGGTACAGTGGGTTTTCACCTAGGTCTTCCTTTACCAGCCCATTACCCAGTCAGAGGCCGGGTTGGTGGGCTCTTGAGTTGAAGAGTCATCCAGGCCAGTTGAACTATTATTATAAGATCCACCAAATCAAGTTGCAGTTTGAATCCTACACAAGAAGGGGCCTCAGAAACAAGGCTTGATCACTGGGGATAGAGATCTTTGGAACGTGCACAAAGCATCAGGAGAGCAGAAACAAAGTCACTGGAGACTTGACTCTGAACTTGCCAACTTCCTTCCCCAGAGAATCCATCTCACCCTTCAGAAACTTCCCAGGGTTGCGTTGCTTGCTTGACCCCTGGCTCATGTTCCTTCGGTTTGCTATGGAAATAGCTTAGCAGGCCACACATGCAATTTCTTGGGAAAAACAAAAGGAGCTGCAGCTGAAACATACCCTCCTTTCATAGAAATCTGTGCTCATGTGTAGGGCAGATGTGGATGCCCCTGGCTTGAGTAAACCCCAGAAGTCCCAGGAGACGACTGCAAGGCCATCAACATAAAGCGAAGGCTATCCAGATCCCAGTTGGAATTCCATCATCAAACTAAGGGAGGAAGGCGACATGAGCCCTGGATTATTCCCTTAGCACCTGGCTAAACAGAACTAATTAGAATGACAGTTTGCTAACCATTTCTTGGTTGGAATAGAAGCACAGTTCAACAGTTCATCATTTTTATGTTTATTCATTTTTTAAATTATTTTTTAATTGATTTCAATGAGGAAGGGAGAGGGAGAGAGAAATATCAACGATGAGAGAGAATCATTGATTGGCTGCCTCCTGCACATCCCACACTGAGGATCGAGCCCGAAACCCTGGCATGTGCCTTGACCGGGAATGGAACCATGACCTTCTGGTTCATAGGTCAAAGCTCAACCAGAGTCATGCTGCCAGGCTGGTTCATAATTTTTAAAGCAAAGAAAGAAAAAAATAAGACGGAAGAATTCTTATGAAAGAGCCACCACAAAGGGGAACTGTTCTTTCTGTTTGAGGATGACATATTACATCTTCGAAGTAACACCTGAAGACACTTAAGAACTGGCTTAACAGCAACTCTCTTAGCCATTTGTCATGTACTTAGGGGCTAAGCAACAGTTGAAGGAAAAAAGCAGCTTTTCTAAATTGTCCTAGGTCAGTGTTCGGCAAACTCATTAGTCAACAGAGCCAAATATCTACAGTACAACGATTGAAATTTCTTTTGAGAGTCAAATTTTTTAAACTTAAACTTCTTCTAACGCCACTTCTTCAAAATAGACTCGCCCAGACCGTGGTATTTTGTGGAAGAGCCACACTTAAGGGGCCAAAGAGCCGCATGTGGCTCGCGAGCCGCAGTTTGCTGACCACGGTCCTAGGTGAATAAGTGAGACAGCTAAAGAGATACAGCATCAGACTTTTAGAAAAAAACCGACAGCTAACTCCACGGCTGTAGTTCTCAAAGTCACCCTAGCTGGGAACTTGGGGAAGGCAGATGCTCAGGTCCGCCCAGACCCTATGGGATCAGAAACTCGGGGGTGGGGACCTGCAATCTGTGTTAATAGGTCCTCCCAGGAATCTGATGTATGCTCAAGTTTGAGAAGCTCTGCTTTAGAGCGTAATAGAAAGAACTGACTGAGGCTCACACAGATACAGGTTGGAGTCCCACCTTGGACACTTACGGTGAAACTGGGCAAGTTTCTTAAACTCTTGGAGCCAGGAATTTATTCTACTCTGTGAGGAGAAAAGTGGTAATAACAGGTCTGTGTAAAGGAAACTCAGTGTTTGAAGTGACCAGCACCTGGTCACTGCTCACTCAACAAATGGTAGCTAGAACAGAATTAACCTGTTTTTGCACTAAACAAGGTTTAGGCAGCTGCGCCTGTTAAAGGAACACCATATCTAAGCATTATTCACTCGTTAAAAAGCTTTATTTCTCAGAGAATGGACCACCTGCTACAGAATTACCTGGTGTGCCAGTGTAAAAACACAGTTATACTGCTCAATTCAGACCTACTGAATCTGCATCTTGTGAAGAAGAGTCTGCTAGCTACAAGTTTAAAATTTCTCCTAAGAGATGCTTCATAAGACTAAGGCAGTGGTCGGCAAACTGCGGCTCGCGAGCCACATACGGCTCTTTGGCCCCTTGAGTGTGGCTCTTCCACACAATACCACGGCCTGGGCGAGTCTATTTTGAAGAAGTGGCGTTAGAAGAAGTTTAAGTTTAAAAAATTTGGCTCTCAAAAGAAATTTCAATCGTTGTACTGTTGATATTTGGCTCTGTTGACTAATGAGTTTGCCGACCACTGGACTAAGGTGTGAGAATCATCAATTAAAAGGAAGAGATGAGGCTCAGCTGGGCTGTGGTTTAGCTCTCACAGCTCCTCTCCCACAGATTCGGGCTGCAGGCAGTGGACACGTCTCAACGTTACACCAGTAAGTAGAACCAAGCAATGAAACATGCTGAACTTGGTCACTTGTCACCACTCTTACCTGTGGTGGCTAATGAGCTGCTGCCTGGATTTCTCTTACCTGGCCAACTCAGAATTGAGGCAATTTTACTGATTTACGAGGGAAAATATTCTTGGCGGTGGCAGAAGTGAACTGTGTTAGTGGAAGCCTGTGATTGTAGAAGGTGTTTGTAGCAGAAAATGCTGGAGTTTTGTATTTCCAGGAAAACGTGGTACCTCTTTAAGAAGTTTCTAAACCAGGGGTCCTCAAACTTTTTAAACAGGGGGCCAGTTCACTGTCCCTCAGACCGTTGGAGGGCCGGACTATAGTTAAAAACAAAACAAAACTATGAACAAATTCCTATGCACACTGCTAAGTCAGCTGCTAAGCAGGACAGGCAGCAGCAATAAAACACCTGGCGGGCCGGATAAATGTCCTCGGCGGGCTGCATGTGGCCCGCGGGCCGTAGTTTGAGGACCCCAGTCTAAACTGTTAGCATGGACACAGCTCAAACACTTGGTACCCTCTCTCCTTTTCCTACCAAGCCTGCTAGTCAGTCCGCTGTTCTCCTGGAACCTTTGGCTTCAGAGGAGGGAATGGTATTTGGCACCTTCAGGATATATTTTTCTGTGGAGAAGGGTGAAGAGGTGGGTAGGAGAGAGGTGACTGGAATTCAAGTGACTCAAATAAGCCCAAATCACCAAGCCACCAGTCTGGGATTCTGTATATCCCCTTAGTGATGCATGCATATATCACACACAAAAGTCAAAGCATAATATCCAGAAGCGACAATAATAGCTAACATTTGCTAAGCTTCCTTACGTGCTAGGAGCTTTACATTTATTATCTCATGGAAACCTTACAAAAATCATAGGATTAAGTGTGTCTCACTCAGGCATGAGAGAATTGAGGCACAGAGAGGTTAAGTAGCTTTGCCAGACTCACAGTCAGCAACATGCTGAGCTGAATTTTGAACCCAGGCAATCTGACCAGTGGCCACACCAGAGCTCTAAATCCTTGCTTACTCAAAGAGCAGGTCCTGAACCTTCATCTTCCAGGAGCTTGAGAGAAATACAGGGTCTCAGACTCTGCATTTTAACAGAGATTTGTGGGCACACTACAATGTGAGAAGCACTGCTCTAAAGCAGCGGTCGCCAAACTTTCGAACCAGAGGGACCACCAGTGGTCGACGGACCACCGGTTGGCGTCCACTGCTCTAAAGCACAAGGGTGATCCAAGTACCACTGGCGTCAGGAACACCTGAGAGTGCTGGTGAATTATGTAGATTTCAGGCCTACCAGAAATCCCTGTGTGTGTGTGTGTGTGTGTGTGTGTGTGTGTGTGTGTTTTGGGGGGGGGGGGGGCGTGAGGTAGGGTGTTAAAATGCCACAGTGGCAACAAGTTCCCAGGTGATTGTTATTGATTATATGTTTAATTTTGAGAATCACTGCTCTTGGTTCTCCTGCCTCTGTCCCTTACTTGGCAGCTAAGAGTTAGAACAAGGTCACATTCAAACAGGTGAATGCTCTCTCTGCAATGATGACAAAATAAATCTGGAGAACAGACCAGGCAGCCACATTAAGAGCCAAAGAGAAACCTTATCTCCCCTGACTAGAATATGCTTTCAAACCAAGACTGTGCCATGGGCTTTTAAGTCTAATTTCTTTCTTTTTTAAGACTACCTTTCTAAAAACCTATACCATTTCTGTCACTGACTTCAAGGCCACTGGCTCAAGTGATTTCTCCTACCCTGGACTTCTTTACATATTTTCCTCCTCTACAAACCTAAAATTGGGAAGTTGAGTTTTAACACATTTCAAAACACTCCAGAGCAAGGTTCCACGTTGAGAAAGTTTTCAAGTTGAGGAAGGTACCTTGTTGATCAGGCAGACGTGGCATTCTGATAGAGTGATGTGGATGACTGTGATATTTGTGCCCTTAAGGGCAACTCAGAGAGCAAGATGGGTTACAACACTGGTCAAGTTAACATCTGTGTTGGCACCATGGATAGGCCCAAAGGCGGGGAAGCAGCAAAGCCTAGGAGCGGGCCCTGAGCCATGCTTTAGCACTACCAGTGTGCTCCCAAGGAAGTTGCTTAATTTCTTCAAGGGATGGGTTTCCTATTTGTTCAATGAGAGGTTTTTTTCAGGTGCTGCAATTTCAGCCATCTCTTGGGAACAGGCAGGTGGTAAGTTCAGGAGGAAGTTCAAGCTGCAGAGGGCCCGCCCCTCCTGAGGGCACGCCAATGCAGGTCTGCCTGAGGCGCTTACCAGGAAATCATCTACAGCTGAATTTTACCCAGGAGAGACTATCTCTATGGCGCCCTCCAGGACATAAACATAACTTTTAGAGTTTGTAGGGCACTGGGGATCAACATGTCCATCATGCTGGGAATTGCCCAGAATCAGGAGGAGGGTGAGGGGACCCAATAGAAAGTGACAGTCTCATTCTTGTTATTTAAACTGGAGATAAGTGGCAAGTGGCCGAGTTTACCAAGGATTAGCTCAGGATACCAGGCCAAAGAAGAACCAATATTTGTTTTCTAAAGGTAATGAGACTGAAAAAAGATTCTAAAAACGATGCAGGGTTAGTATGGTAGAGTTTCCAAGAAACTTTTGATGCAAGCATAAGGGGGAGGGTCCCTTTCTTTTGTTTATTTTGCTGATGGGAAAAAGGGAGGTTAAATTTTTAAATAAACGTATCCCCAATTTTATTTTTATCCAGGATAAAGGATAAAAGGTTTATGTTTAATGTTCATATTTGTATAACTTACTTGGTTTTCTTCTATGTTCATAAATATTTGTATTTGAAAGCTATTAAATGTTCATTTTCACTTGTTTTTATTTATTTGTTTGTATATTTGTTTGTTTATTTATTTATTTAAAGAGAGAGTAGAAGGGAGGGAGAGAGACAGAGAGAGAGAAAGATCATTCAATTGCCTCTGCACGTGCCCTGACCATTCAAGCAGGGCCAGGGATTGAACCTGCAACCGAGGTACTTGCCCTTGACCAGAATCAAACCCAGGACCCTTTGGTCTGCAGGCCAACTCTCTATCCTCTGGGCCAAACTGGCTAGGGCTCACTTGCTTTTAAATTTACATTGTGAACACTCTTACAAATTACTGTTAATACCAGAATTTTATTATATTAAAATAAAATTCTTAAATATACAAAAACGTTTTTAAATGTAGATGTGACAGATACTAATATGAAGGTACAATGGTTTGGGTAACATCTCTGGCCCTTTAATAGCAAAAACGTATTACTATTCTGTATTCCTGGCATATGGAGGATCTATAATTAGGTGATTAATTATTCATTTAATACATTGGTTTTCAAAGTGTGGCCCCTCGACCCACAGCATCAGCCTCTCCTGGGAACTTGTTAGAAATGCAAGTTCTCAGACTCCACCCAGACCTACTGAATCAGAATCTCAGACAGGAGTCAGCAATCGATTTTAATAAACCATCCAGGTGATTCTGATGCCCACTAAAGAGTGAGAGGCACAGATTTAAGACTTTTTGTTAATTGGAGCCACTGGCTAGGAGCAGTATTTCAATCCTGCCGTTCTTATGTGATCTCCCCTATATTTATAGGTATTATACTTTCAAGCATAATGGGCCCCACGACAAACAACTGGGAATATGGTGATCTGGATGCCATCATCAAGGTGGAAGTACAGTACAACTGCAGGTACATCCTGCAGGTAAGTGGAGGACCATTCTGGTTACTTATTTATTCATCCTTCATTTAAGTGCCTGTTGATCATATATATTTTATTGAGTGGTATCAAGTTGAATGGTTCAGAAGCACCCTGTTCATGTAGTGATTTGATACAGCATGACTTACCTCTCTAACCCTTGAAATAATGTCATCAGTCCATCATCAGGGGATAAAATAGCTTGCTATTAAATAAGAAAGACCTGATATTTAATTTTTTATAATGTGTGGGTTTCATCTCTTTATCTTTGAGCATAGAGGTGGGGGGATGATTTCATCAGGTTTTTTGGTTTGCAGAAGCAATCCATCTCTGCACTACTCTGGTTTGCTAATGCCTATTTGGGGATAATTACATGTTTTGTTTATTAATCCACACTTGTTCTCTTGTGATCTTAAGAATGTAGCCCATTAGTGAACATTGTTCTCATGTTGCATCTCAAAGAATTAACTACATCTCCAGTGCTTCTACATGGGTGTTCCTTTCTGGCACCAGTGGAAAGGCTTAGAATTAGAACACAGTGTGGGCCTTTGCCTAGCAGTGAGGGATTTGTGAGAGCTTAAAATTGGTTGCTAGGCTCTCTGGGTGACATGCAGTAGTAAGGTCCTTTGTAGGTACTCAAAAATACAGAGAATACTTTCTCCCATTTATTCCAAAGACCCTTGTATTAGCATATGGAATTTAGGCTGTGCTTGTTCATTGTAAATGTTTACATGTCCTCTCTTTGGTCTCAAAAAAACATGTGAAACCAATTTCTTTTCTTTACAATTAATATGCAAATTGCTTATGGAATCAAATATGTATGTGTGTAAACTGATTATTTAGAAATTTAACAAAATTGAACAGTTTTAAGTGTATTGCTATACATTGTCCTTGATTTTAAAATTCTCAACCAAATGATAAAAGTTCACCAGCATTCATGGGGTCTTCTAAGTGTCTTCTTGGATTTGAGCTGATTAACCAATCTGCTAGAGGTAAGAGTTAAAGTCTTTGAATTTTAGTCTACACTCATTTCCTTCCTTATTTTTTCGTCCAATACTTATGACGGGTTCAGTTGGCAAACATTTACTAAGATGACACGATGTGTGAGGTACTGTGTTGCACTCAAGATTGTTGGCAGTGATAGGATTAAGCATACCTTGCCTTGTGGCTCTTACTTCTGTTGGTATAGCAAAGACACTAATTGGTCACCAACATCTGTTTCATTTTCTTTCTGGCCAGACATTTTACAGCATTCATGGCTGCTGGGTGTGGCATGTGGCTGATAAGTGGTATAGAGTATGAGCCCAAGTGATGTGTCATTCCAGGCCTGGTCCAGAACCCCCCCCCCCCCCCCATGTACTTATCTTCACACACAATTTCATGTTCTTTACATTCTCTAATGAGTTCACTAGGGAAGAAAGACATTGAAAAAATTATTGAAAGTATTTTCAGTGATCAGAAGGCAAATGATTGGACATGATCTTGTAGGTGGATGTTAGGTCTTAGAGAAGTTCCCAGAAAAAGACAAGAAAAAACATTTTCACTTGGCTTAATCTTAAGGAGTTACTAGTTTTATTTAAAAACTAGAGGCCCAGTGCACGACATTCATGCACTGGGGATGGGGGGGGTCTCTCAGCCAGGCCTGCACCCTTTTGCAGTCCGGGAGCCCTTGGGGAATGTCTGACTGATGGCTTAGGCCCTAAGCTGCAGTTGGACATCCTTACCCAGACATCTTTAGGGCTGCCGCAGAGGCGGGCCACTGTGCTTGCCATCCGTCAGCCTGGCTTATGGCTGAGTGGCGCTCCCCCTGTGGGAGCACACTGACCACCAGGGGGCAGCTCCTGCATTGAGCGTATGCCCCCTGGTGGTCAGTGAGCATCATAGCGACCAGTCGTGCCGCTGTTCGGTTGATTTGCATATTACCCTTTTATTATATAGGATTAGGAGACCCAAAAGAGAGTCAGCTGGGTGTAGTGGACACAAAACTGCCAAGTTAAGGGGAAATGTGAGAATTTTATATACTCTACTTTTAAAAAGTGGCTAGTTTCTGTGTTTGAATTGTATTAACACAAAAGGAAAAGGCTAGGGCATGAAAGTCAGCGCATATGTCTTTTGCACTCTTAAGTGCACATGAGAATACCTGTAATTGCTTGTGTTCACAGAGTGTTGGCTCTTTTTCCTATAGCCTTTGACATCTCTGGGTCATAGGGTAAAATATGTGCTTTGATAAGGAGGATCATGCAGCATTGTTTTTTAATAGAAGTTGGTCATTTTGGAGTTGCTTTGAAAAGTGGCATACACAAGGATGGGGTGTGAGCTGTCTGCTAAGAGTGGCATATAATAAGGGAGTTTGTTGTCTGGACAGTATTTAAAAACAATAACACTGGCTGAAAATGGGGCTGCTTTTTATTATTACCATGTACTAGTAATTCTAAACAATGTCAGTAACAAAATACTCTTTCTACCAGGTTAAATTGTTCACACAGTTCACTACCTTGACCCCCTAACCCAGTTTGATAAATTACTAGGCACCTTAAGTATCTATTAAGGACAGTTTTCCAGGGCTTTCAGTGAGAAAGGAGATGTGCCATACCAGGAAGTAGAATCACAGAATTTTTGAGCATGCATTCCCCAGGAAAGTGAACCTATTATTATTTCTGGCCTGAAAAATGGAACCAATGCCCTGCCAGTTTGGCTCATTGGTTGAGCATCGACCCATGAACCAGGAAGTCAGGATTTAATTCCCGGTCATTCAATTCCCAGTGTGTGTGTGTGTGTGTGTGTGTGTGTGTGTGTGTGGTAGGGGGAGGGCATGCAGGAGGTGGCCAATCAACGATTCTCTCTCTTCATTGATATTTCTATCCCTCTCTCCCTCTTCCTTCCTCTCTCTGAAATCAATTTTTAAAAAAAGTAGTGAGTGTTCCTCAGCTCACATACTCCTTGGGATCACCCCCCTCCCCCTTTTTTTAATGGAACAAATGACCCCAGGAAGGCTTCATGTAAGAGTTTGTTTTTAAGATTTTAAAAGCACCTGAGCAATATTATAAAATTGAGAAGAAAATCATACCATGCACTGGATAAAGGGGATAGCAAACTCCAAAGCTGGAGAGGAGAGCCAAGACTGGGAGATGGCCTTATGTAGAGTCTAGTAAACAACCTGTCAGTCATATTGATATAGCTAGCAGGAGACTCAGATGACAGGTATCAAAATTTTGTTTGTTTGGAAGGAAGTTATCAGGTCTCTTTGAGTATTAAATACCACACAGTCAAAACAATGGTTTTAGAAATACAGGCATACCTCGAAGATATTTTATGGGTTCAGTTTCAGACCACCACAGTAAAGTAAGTTGTAATTTCTTTGCTGGTGAAGGGTCTTATCTTCATTTGTAAAAAAACACACAAAAAACAACAACACACACACACAAATAACAACTGTGAAGCACAATAAATCAAAGCAAAATAAAACTAAATATGCCTATACCATCAACTATCAATACTTAGTGCTATGGTTTGGGGTAGCGGAAAAATTGCATGTACCTCATCGTAATTCATATTAAACACATGATGGGTATTATGGCGGTGGGTATTGTAGGCAATGACTGCAGAGTGCTGTTACTTAGCAGTGTTTGGTTCTCCACTTCGCAGCTGTGGGAAGCAATCTTGACTGTGTTGACCTGCCAATGACAGGTCTGAGCCCAGGGATGATTTTGGGGGTGGATGCAGAGCTCTAAATGCTAGATTCCAAGTCCATACAATCAATTTGACCTCTGCCTTTCCTATTTTAATATTTACAAGCTCCTGGTTTTGACCATCCCTCTTTTCATCACTGGACCTCATGCAAATGAGATCTCATTTAAAATCAACAACTCTTTTGTGCCAACCCACATCAAAACATTTACAAAAAAACATGTGGGCATTTGAAAGGGTGTATGACTGCTTGGTTCAGACACAGAAAGTTTAGGAAATGAGATGGGATTGAGAAAAATGAGCAGTCAGTACCACTTTAAATAATGGGAACTACTATGATATGTAATGAAACCTCACTTGCCATGGCATAAACCATAGCCACCAAATTCTGACAAGAACAGAGGAGAAATTGACTCTGCCTCTCATCCCTGAACCCTGTCACTAGTCCTCAGTGACTATGATTTTGTGCATACCGCTGTCATGAATAAGCCACCGCATCACTACCTATATTGGCTAATTTCAAAATGGCAGAATTCAGGAATGAAAGTGAGCTTACTTCTAATGTGGCCCTTTCCCCTAATGCAAATACACAGTGCAGGTCTTTCTAGTCTGCATAGGATAGAGTGAAGAACCTAGGTCTGATCTGCTGTTACCTTCCTGCACTGAAGGCACAGCATCAGAACTTCCTTAGCAGGAAGCTGAGAGAAATTTTCCCAACAAAACTTCTGCACAAATCCCCTTCCCTCTGTGCCAAGCAAACATTCCAAAGTTTGTCAAAACCTTTCCTCTTGACTTTTTTTTAAAGTAGGGTTTCCAAAAGCAGAGATAGAGAGGAACAACTACCCAGGAATGGCACTTGGGAAAGTGATGAGGGACAGCATTTATTAAGGGGAAGCCAGGGTGGAAAGAGGGCCTTCCATCTGAGCCAGAATTGCAGTTCTATTAAGATCCCCACTGGTGGATCCAAGGATCCCAGGATCCAAGGCTGAAGCTTTTTTATACTAAGAAATGACAAAGTCCTCACCACTCAAAGTCTCTAGGCAGCCAAACTTGTAAGTGGAATTTTAAACACACTTTGGACAAATTCCAAAGCCCTTAATTAAAAAAAAAAAATCCATTAAATAAAATCCTTTCAGAAGATCAGAATTTCTTTTAGCATTGCTGAATTTTTTTAAAATGTGCCTCTTAGAGGCATAAATAACCAATGCAACCATTAATTTGGGGGTCTATCTCTCGGGCAGTGACCCAAATTGAAAACTAATAATTTAAAAGACATGGACTAATCAGGACAGAGGGGGGATGAATAGTGCTCCTTACAGTCCATCCAGAGGCTCTGTTTTGCTGTGAGTTTTAATTTAAGGGGAAAAAATTGAGGGAGAAAGAAAAAACAAAAAAAATTGTCAGTACTGCTTTTTCCAATGACGCTTTGATAAACCTTGCCAATAATAATATGATATTTTTATTAGATTTAAATGCATGGGGTGCCTTTCAATTTATTGTAGCCCAGTTTTTCTTTTGTTTTCCATATATATATATATATATATATATATATATATATATATATATATATATTACATTTACAGTTGTTGTGTTTCGTTTTGTTTTTAAATAGAAAGTTGTGTAAGTCTCCAGTGCTTGGGTTTTATTTATATAAGTACTTTTTAAATTTCCAAAACTGTATTATTGCATTGTAGAGCTGGCCATTTTTAAAGATTGTCTATCATTCAGGTTTTCTGCCTCCCAGTGAATCAAGGAATCCCCTTGGAAGTACTTTCAAAAACCTTCTACACTTTCTCTCAATCCAACTAGGACCTACCTTCCATCCTAACTCTGGGTTTCTCTTTCTTTGAGGTGACCACAGAAAGAGAAAAGAGAGCCTTAATAATATTTTATAGGAGGGTAAATGAATGAAATGTTATATGAAATAAACTCCATGCACCAGAGTTTGGAGGTGTACAAAGCGCTTTCTCAGTTATTCAGAACAGTGTGTAATTGGTTTGAAACCTTAGACTGCTTTCTTGGACATCATTAAAATCACAGTATTAGGTATTAAGGAAATACCTGTTGGAGTCATAACTAATATTTTTCCCCACCAACAAAAGCAGGGGAAGAGGGAAAGTACAAGAACTGCTTATAGACCAATGACCCATTTTAAGCTCAGACCAATAATTAAGAAACATGGGAATTCATGTTGATTTCTAAGACATTATTGAACTATGAGGACTTAAAATTAATCTCCTATAAAACCACCCTGAATTCCTAAGTTTGAAATATCTTCAAAGCTTGGGGTTTGTAGATGTGTTTAAGAGATGTTTGGTTTTGGATCTTCATTCCTGCCAAGAACCATCAGCTTATGTTTCAGCCCCCCTTTCACATTTCATGGTTGCTAGCCTAGCTCTGAGCTCTTGCAAATAGCATGAGGTCAAGTCTTCAGTCTTGTTGGTCTTTGACTCTCCATCACAGGTTGAAAAGCCCCATGATGAGTGATGAGTCTCCTCGTTCAGCTTCCTATTGATGACAGGCAAATCCTACAAAACACCACCCATTGACACTTGTGCCTTAGGATGGTAATTTTTTCACTTACCAGTACACTCATTAGTGATGAGGAAGAGATTAGCTCAAATGACTCTCATAATGGCATTAGCCTGCAAAAGTGCCTGGGATCTGCCCAGCTGCTGTGGTTCAGTGGTTGAGCATTGACCTATGAACCAGGAGGTCATAGTTTGATTTCCGGTCAGGGCATGTGCCTGGGTTGTGGGCTGGATCCCTGGTGGTGGGCATGCAAGAGGCAACCGATCAGTGATTCTCTCTCATCACTGATACTTCTACCTCTCTCTCCCTTTCCCTCTCCCTTCCTCTTTAAAATCAATAAAAATATACTTTTTTTAAAAAGTGCCTGGGATCAAGGAGGGAGGGTTGCTTAGCCTGCTGTCACTCAGTGAGTCCAGCTCCTGAATATGCACTGCATGTGGAACATTGCCACTCTCTCTTTGTTTGCCTGGTATTTGTGTGTTCCTAGAAGCTATATTTTATTGGCTTAGCCACCATTCAACACTGGGCACTCCTGTTGGGCAGATTACATACCAGATAATTTTAGGAGTAACTAACTTCCTTAAGGGCCCAATGTAAATATGTAAGTTATTACCCAAACCAAGAAACTTTTGAGATGGAAAGGATAATTATGCAGGAACAATAGCCCATGACTGCCCTGGGAAAAACAAAATGTCTTGTCCACTTACTTATGACTTATGTAGGGATACTATGTGCCATATATCACTCCCTGTACCAATCAGCTGTGGTCAGTAGCAGGCTGATTTTACTGAAAACTTGTTATCAATCATATAAACTTATGGAGGAAGGATATTTACCGTGAAGGGGAAACCTGGATACCAACCCTAAAATCTTCCATATCCAACCATTTATCAAGTCTTGCTGATTCTGTCTCCTGAAGACCTCTCTATTTCTCTACCCCTCCCTCCTCATTCCCTCACCTTGGTCACGCCACGACAATTCTTCCCCTCAATTATTGCAATAGCCTCCTAAATGTTCTCGCTACTCTAGTCTTGCCATCCTCCAATCAATTCTCTAGATATCAGACAAAGCACTTTTCTTGAAACCAAAACCGGGCATTGTTCTGAGTACAGGGAATCCAAAGTGAGTGAGCAAGTCAAGGTCATGCTTCCAAGGTGCTTCCCTTCTAGCAGCCAACACAGATGACGAACAAGTAAACTAATCCTAATATATATAAAAACCCATGGTCTGTAATGTCTAAAACGACCGAAGGCTCGACCAAACGCCAGGCTAGGGAGCTGAGGGAGCAGCAGCTGATCAATCAGTGGCAGTGGTGGCTGGTGAGCAGTGACTGATGGCTGAAAGGCAGACCTCTTGGTCCCTCCTCCCAGCCCTCAGACTCCAATCGGTGGCGGAGGCGGGGCGGAACTGGGGACTGGCTCCCTCAGTAGTCCTGCAGGTGCCATCTCAAGAGGACAGGCCAGGCACCAATGGACCAGCCCTGCCGGCATGATCCCAACAGCGCCGCCGGCCTCCTGGAACTTGGCTTCAGACACTGCAGTCGCTTCCCCTCCTTAGACGCTCCACAAGGTCACTCAAGCCCGCCCCACTCCAGACGAAGTGTGATCACTGCACACGGAAGAAATGCAGTAAAAAAATAAAAACCGTTGACCAAGGGCCCACCTCCACGAGCTCATGGGAGCCTCCGAGCGCTGGGCACCCTGACTATTTTAGAGGCTTCAGGTGAGCAGGGGACGCAGAGGGGTCAGGAAACATCCCTGGAGGTCGGGCTGTCGGTCTGATCTCGGATCCATCCTTCCTGCCGTCTGCCAACAGCCGCCTCCACAGAGAATGGGAGAACAAAGGGAGGGGGCGGATCTGCAAACCCCAGAGGGAATCCAGGGTCCCAGGTACTCTGCCCCACCCACTGACACTTTCAGTTTCTCCTCGAGTCAGAGGCGCTGCCCAAGAGACTCTGGGCGGGCGCAGCTGCTTCTCCGCGTTTGCCTATTCGTCTTTGTGTCTGTCTGTGTCTGCCAGGCTGTCCCTGAGCTTGCCTCCACTTCTAGAACTAAGCTTCTGGTATAGGGAGAACCCTCATCCCTTTCCTATGGCAGGATACTTGCCCCCCACAGGCTACACCCATTCGCCCCCTCCTCTCTACCCTGTGACCACTGGGTACCCTGAGCAGGTGCAGCATCCTGGGCCTGGACCAGCACCAGTGCCTGCCCACATGCCTGCCCCTGCACCCAGCTTCGCTCTCTTCCCCTCGCCCAGCCCCAGTGCCCTGGGGCCTGCTGCCCACCTCTTGCCACCGCCCGGGGTACCTTCTGGCCTCGAATTCTTGGTGCCGATTGATCAGATCCTGATTCACCAGAGGGCTGCACGACTGGAAACGCTCCTAGGCTGGGAGACAAGTAACCGGTATGAACTGCGTTCTGGGGCTGGACAGCCCCTGGGTCAGGGGGCTGAAGAGAGCAACTGCCGTGCATGTCTGCTGCAGGGTCGCCGGCCCCTTCACGTCCGTCCGGTGGACTCAGGGAATCAAGAGGTGGAAGTACAGTCGCCACCAGGCACCACCATTGGCCATGTGCTACAGACCTGGCATCCCTTCCTCCCCAAGTTCTCCATTCAAGATGCCAATCGCCATAGGATCCTGCGAGTGGTGGGGCCCTGCTGGACCTGTGGCTGTGGCACGGACACCAACTTTTGAGGTGAAGACTCCAGATGAGTCCCACAGTGTGGGCCACATCAACAAGCAGTGGGGGGAGAGGGGGGGCGAGGGCTGCTCCAAGAAGCCCTCACAGATGCAGATGACTTTGGCTTGCAGTTCCCACTGGATCTGGATGTGAGAATGAAGGCTGTACTGCTGGGAGCCACATTCCTCATTGAATACACGTTCTTCGAGAAGCGAGGAGGCACTGCGCCCTCTGGCATCACCAGTTAGACGGCATCTCAGGGTGAGGACCATCACCTCAGCCAGAACTCAAGATGGTCACCTGGCCTGGCTTGGCCCCTCCTCAGAGGCAGCCCTTTCCTCCATGTGCACTGCAGAGGACAGACAGGGATGCCAAAGAGTCTGGGGCCATGGGGCCCCATCCCTACCCTAATCCCCTGGCCTCCTTCACCTGTGGCCCCACAGAAGGGCATGTATGAGAGCCCTTCCCTGCTACCTCTCACCACTGTCTCCGGCCATCCCTCAGCACACAGGCATATCGGCTTTCAAACTTGCTTACTCACTTCCTCTCACCCCCTTCCAGGGCCTCTACTCTGGACGGGGCCTTTGGAATCCAGGGCTCTGGGGTTTTACAACAGAGCTGGGGTGGGAAAGAGTAAACAGCACCAAAGATGGCTGATATGGCCACCCACCTCTGCCTCAGCTTGACCAATTAGTTCAGCCTCAGAATGTGGCACTCAGAGGGGATCCCTACTTCCCCAGCAATGGCTCTGGGCCTCAACCCCAGTACCAAACTCCTCTCCCCCTTGGCCCTCCCCACAGCTGGTACTTGCTGCAGCTCCTTGTGCCTTACTTAACCATTCCTTCCTTCCCTGTTCCTACAAAGGAGGCTGCATCCTTGTATGTTATATTCATATAAACTTTGTAACATTTTGGAAAAAACACACACAAAAAAAACAAACACACACACACACAATGACCAAGAGAATGCTGCAGTCAACGTCCGGAGTCCGGCTCAGGAGAACGGAGAGAAGGGAGAATTCCAAAGTTGGCTGATGCCAAGATATTTCTGAGTGACTGCCTGGCATGTGACAATTGTGTGACTGCAGAGGAAGGAGTCCAAGTTTCTCAGCAGTGGTAAGGACCAGCAAGCAGGCGGGCGGTAAGGAGCGAGGGGTTCGGACTGTGAGAGGGATTTCCAACTGTCGGTTTAGGCCCGTTCCCTAAGCCGGCAGGCAGACATCCCCTGAGGTGTCCCGGACTGCGAGAGGATGCAAGCCGGGCTGAGGGAATCCCCCCCCCCCCACAGTGCACAAATTTCGTGCACCAGGCCTCTAGTAAATAATAATTTGGGGCTTTGATAAGAGCCCTGGAGGTGAGCAGCAGAGTGATGTAACATAGGGAGTAAAGGTGACATGGAGGAAGCTACATAAATTCAAGTGGTCAGGGAAACCTCTTTGGGAAGGCGATTTGGGTTTGATTTGAAGGCTGAGACAAGACAGCCATGTTGAGAGCCAGGGAAAGGGCATCCCAGGCAATGGGAAGAAAGATGTTAAACACCAAGAAACCTGATGAATTCAATTATTCAAAGAAGCAGAGAAGGGCGCCTATGTGACTGCACAGTGATCAAGTGGCAGATGATTTGCAATCAAGTCAGAGGGAGGCCAGGGCCGGGTCACCTAAGGCCTTGTCAGCCAAGGTTGCTCTTAGAATAAAATTCCAAAGCCATTAAAAACTGTTGAGGCAGAGGAGCTGATGGAACTAATTGTCTTTTCTATATAAGCTGATTCTTGTTTCTAAATGAAGAATAGATTGCAGTGAGAAGAACACCGATTAGACTAGAATCTTCCTCCAGGTGAGAGGATGGTGGCTATGAACAAGGAGTGAAGCTCTGATATTTGATCCTGTTAGTGGCATTTGTGGCTACTGAGATACAAGTTTATAATTAAACATACATCTTTCAAGTGCACCGCACTACACCGCACTATCCTTTTATTATTCTTTTGAACGCCTAATTATTGCCATAGTTTTATTTCATTTAGTGTTTGTTTCTTAA
This sequence comes from Cnephaeus nilssonii, assembly GCF_951640355.1. NCBI lineage: Eukaryota > Metazoa > Chordata > Mammalia > Chiroptera > Vespertilionidae > Cnephaeus > Cnephaeus nilssonii. The sequence continues at coordinate 83,385,002 of NC_137076.1, read as the reverse complement.
AGCTTTGTCCTTTAAAAATCAGATTTTTTATTTGTGTTTTTGTTCATGTGCTTTTGTATACAATTTTATACTAGCTGATCCTGAGGTATTGAACTTTCGCAAATGAATATTGAAATCCTGGAAATGCCTAAAATATCTAGAAAATGCCTAGGAAATCTATCCCAGTAGGTCTCAAAACAAGCTCCAGGGACTGATTTGATTAAGAAAATCATGAGTATTTAAACCCAGTCGTCTCAAGTTTAACTTTGTCCGAAATTGCAGTTGTAGTGGCTTTCTGATGGCCAACATAATGAAGATTTTGTTAAATGTTGGGCTAAATAATATGTGTTCCAAAATGAAGGAATTATACTTTTCAGTATTTGGTGAAGTATAATCATGTCAGATGGGTGGGTGGATGGATGGATAGGTGGGTGGGTGGATGGATGGAAGGAGATAGCATGTAGATGGAGAAAATAGGGATATGCAGATACCCATATATCTTTCCATCCATCCATGTGTATCCTCAAATATACAAATCCATGCCATAGGGAGGGTGGGCTATTGCTTTTACAAGCTGTTAAAAAGGTAGAGTCTGGCTTACCTACCATTCTTTATAGTTAACACCTCTATTCCTTGTGTGGTTGCTTATTCTCTCCAAGGAGCAGTGGCCATTAATATTTGGCTGATTGAATCCTGGCTTGATTTTGTTCAAGAATCAGGCATTTTCTTTGTAGAGCATCAGAAATGCTTTTCTTAAGTGTCTTGACATGCCCCTGTGTGCAAAGAAGACCTGTGCAACACAGATGTGTCTGTGCCCATTTTCAGCATATTGGCTGTCAGAAGTCTGCAGGAGGAAATATCTTCTGAATTAAATTCTCCAAGGATGACTTTTTTTGTTGTTGTTCATTCTGCTGAATGATTTCCCATGTGTTTATTTGCAGAGTCAGAATTCTTGAGTGATGCACAGTATAGTTATTTTTTGGTGGCGTGAAGTTCTTTGGGCCACTAGGGTGGGGAAGTTATTTTGATTTTGTGAATAACAGGCCATTTGTCAGTTAGGAAGAGAGACCTGTTATCTCTTAGTCACTTAAACTACATTTTTTGGTCAAATAATTATGACATGAAGCAAAGATTGCACCATTATTTAATGAATTTCAGATTTTTACAAGCGTTCTGACCCTCTCCCATTTTTCTTCTTCAATAACAGCTCTGAAATAGAGTTTTAAAGATTTCAATGCTCATATGCAGCAACCCTGTCCCCCCCACCCCCGCCCAGGATTCTGCCTTTTTGTGGGCACATTGTATTGACTTTACCTGCAGATGATTTCCTCAGATTCTGTTTTCACTAGACAAGCCCCTGGGGGAAAATATTGTCCAAAAAAAGAAAATAGTCCTGTTCTAGACCCACCCAGAATGACATAATATGCAGTGTTTTCCATATTCAACAGTGATACTGTTTTGAGAACTCACAGCCGGTTTTAGTTAAGTTAAGTCCAATGTTTTCTTTCTCTTTTTGATTCATAATTTCCCAGGGGCTTGCTACCTTTGGGCTTAGCTTAAAATGTAGCGTTCTTTAAAGAGAGAACACTATCTGGTATATTTAAAGAAATTCAGGGCCCCCAGATAAGAAGCTCAGTTACAGACATACTAGTAGATAACAGATCAGATTTTTATTAGCTATGGAAATCTTTATTTTATTAAAGATAAAGTTTTTATAAAGTAAGTTGTTATAAAGTTATTTTGTAAAAAGAAAACAAGGAAAAATATCTTTCATTGGATGGACTCTATATTTTGCCTTAATTAGCCTCATCATTTCACTTAATTCTCTCAGACACACTGGGTTCCTGTTCTTACCTCTGTGTAAGTTTTTTGTGGTTGTTCTGCACACAGTGTGACCAAATGGGACTGAGGTGTTTCTTGGGTTGTAGGACTTTCAGTGGAGAAGTCCAGGCAAACTGGGACAGATTGGTCACCCTAGAAACCATCCACTCACTCAGTGGCCTAAACACAATGATCATTTCCCACCGTTCTGTGGGCTGACTGTGTGGTGGTCCTGCCGTTGTCACTGGGGCTCTCAGTGAGGCTGCTAGGCTGAGTCTGGGAAGGAAGATGTCTGGGGCCTCAGCAGAGAGGGCTGGGCCTCCCCTCCAGTGTGGAGCCTCCAGGTTCCACAAGAGTGAGAGTGGAAGATGAGGGGCCTCTTGAAACCATATTCAGAAGGCACACACTGCTGCCTCTATCCCGCTTGGTGATTAAGACACAGGGCCAGCCCAATTCAAGGCATGGGGAAATGGACTTCACCTTTTTGGTGGAGGAATTACAGAGAATGTGGCCATTTTTAATTCACCACAATCCCCATTGTATAGTAAGGATTCCGAGAGTCAGTAAATTTAAGTAACTTTTCCAAGACTATCTAGTTCCTAAGTGGCAAACCCAGGGTTTGAACGCAGTCCTGTATGCCTGAAAAACCCATGAGTTTTTAATGAGTTTGAGTCACCAGGCCCTGTTGGGCTATAACTACATCAACTGATAATCCAGGGAGCTGTTCTGGGTAAGGCAGAGGAGATGGGGTGGAGAAGAAAGAAGAAGGAGACAGAGAAGCAGTGATCTGTGATGTCTGGATAACCAACATCACAGAAAGCTGTCCAGTTTGTTTTGAGAATATAATCCATACCTGCCTGCTCCTATAAACAGGTTTGGGCTCCTGCTATCCTCCTCTCCACCCCGAGTACAACCTCATTCCTAAAAGTAAGTTCTTCAATGGGCCTCAGATTTACTATATTCTTGAACTTGATGTTTCTCTCATTCCATTATGCACTGGCCTCACTTTTTCTGCATAAGCATTGGATTGTTTCCTATAGTTGGGAGTTTTAAGAGTTTGAAAGCAGTTACACTAAGTTAGTTGTTTTCAAAGTGGGGGAGTCCCAGAGACCCTTTCAGGGAGTCCATGATGTCAAAACTATTGTTTGCTTTTATTATTTTTATAATACTAAGTATTATTTGCTTTTATTATTATTATAGTAAGTATTATTTCCCACTCAGTTCTCTCTTGAGTGTAAAGTGGGGTTTTTCAGAAGCTATGAGTTGTGTGATATTGCAACAGATGGTCGTGGAAGCAGATTTAAGGATTTCACTCTTTTCTCTTAAAGCAGACATTAAGGAGATTTTTAAAATGTAGACAACAACGATGTTCTTCTGTTTTCCTGGTTTCTAGAAAATCGTTATTTTTTTATTTAAAATCCTTTTAGGTTGGCATGTAAAGGGTTTCTAGTAATTTTTAAATTAACACACAAATACTTTAATAAGATTTCTCATATGTTAAATATTTCTTAATAAAATGCACACAAACTAAAGCTCTTTGGGGTCCTCAGTAATTTAAAACAGAGTCCTGAGAGCAATAAGTTTAGGATGATTTTCACCATCTTACCAGCTGCTATTTTCTGAGCACCTGCTATTCCCAGGCCATTTCCTACACATTCTCTTTTAATCCTCCCAGCAACCCTGTCAGGAAGGTGCCCCATTCATCCCCAGCCCTCAGAGCCATAGACTGGGGTTCAAAATCATTAGTCACTCAGCTCATATGCTGTAAAGCTAGAACTGAAAGCTATTTCTCCCTGACTCCGCAGTCGAACTTTGAGGAACAACCTCTTTGCTTGCCGTGTAACTGTTGCTTTGCTGCACAGAGAGAAACAGAGGTCCGAAGGTCTTGGATTGTCTGAGATGGCTCAGGCAGCTAGAAACCATGACACTCTGCTGTCTATCCCATGAATAGTCCACTAGTCATAGCAACTTGTCTTTTCAAATTGCAACTTTTAGAAAAAAAAGAATTCCTTCAAAAATCAAGTGATACTCTGAACCTAGTGGGAGAGGGGGCTTTTGTTTCCCCTGATAAGAGGCATTTCTAAGAACATGTTATGCAAACCCTACTGAGCTCTCAACAAGGATGAAACATCTGTCTGCCCAATTATCACCCTCTGAACTGCAGAAATAAATGTTCACTGCCTCAACCAAATTTTCCAATTACTTTACAGACCAGCTGGTGCATTTTGTTTGGCCAAGTCCCTCTTGTAATAGTGAAACAATTGCTGCCGTTTATTGAGTATTCATTCTGTGGCAGGCACTATGAGAAGGACTTTCTATCAGACCTCCCAGAATCCTCAGAAGAATGCTCTGAGGCAGGCAGCTCCTTCCCTGCCTTACAGATAAGATGAGACTTGCAGAGGTGCAGCTACTTGCCTGAGGTCACCCAGCTAGTGTATCAGGGATCAAAACCAGGTCTAGGTAGCTCCCAACCTGAGAGTCTTTTTATAAAAAAAAAATTATTTTTCAATTATAGTTTATATTCAATACTATTTTGTATTAGTTTGAGGTGTACAGCATAGTGGTTAGTCAGTCATATACCTTACAGAGTGCTCCCCCTGATGTTTTAGCACCCACCTGGCAGCATCTGTAGTTATTACACTATTATTGTCTAGATTCCCTATGAAGCTTGAGCTGCTCAGCCAGAGTGCTCAGCACACCACTGAAATGCAATGTCAGCTTGTCTATGGCAAGTCCTCCAAAACAGACTCAAAGTAGCCCAGATAAATTAGGAAAGGGAGACAATTTTACCTTCGGAGACAAAGGAAAAACCAAGAGATGCAACCTGTTCATACAATGAGGAAACAGATACATTCTTTCATTTTCTCTATAGCTTAACCCTTCACAAACACTTGGGACTATCCAGCGATATGTGAAGAGGGCCACCAATGCCAACTGAGCTTTGGGTTTAAGTGTGAGGCATATCTTCCTTCTGCCTGGAGGGGCTGCCGTCCTTCCTTCAGCTTTAAAATGCCACGATCACACAAACACGGTTAGAAGTGATGGGAAAGCTGAGGCCCCACACGTGTCAACAACAGATGCGTGCATCCCCTGGAAAAAGACAGTGATCGCATTTCCCTTAGGGCTGTGCTCCAGGTGCACCCAGGGGGCGTGAGGACAAAGGCTCTCGTGATCTGTCCTGCCTGCCCAGCTCACCAGGTGCTGTTGGCAAGCGTTCCAGTGGCAAACTGGGGCTTTAACAACCTTCACAACAACCTTCGGATTCCTCCTGAAAGGTTCAGGTTGCTGCTACTGTGCTAAGAAGCCTAGAATTTTGGCATGGAAAAGGATGATCGCTAGCCCAGCCTCTTACATAATATGAATAGCATTTATAAATTATTGGAGTAATTTTGCGGAGGAATTCAATATACTGTGAAGACATATCTGACAAGAGCAGCTTGTTGTTGCTTAGGAACCTAATATTAGAGGCACGAAGCAGACAACTTTGTCATCCTAAATCCATGCGCTTAATTATCTCCACCCTAAATTAGCTCCAGAAACAAACCAAGCAAATGTGTACAAATCTGGTTAACGTAGGAAGATGACCAGAAAGTAAAGAGTTGTAATGGGGACTCCTTTCTGCCATCTTCTGCCTCTGTTCTCCTTGCCCAGGAAGGCAATTATGGATCTGGGCAAGGATCATTTCATGACCAGTATCGCTCTCTGGCCCTTGTTTTTAAAACAATGGGCCTGTGAGTATCTCTTTGGCACTCTGTTACTTGAACAATTTCCTTGAATCCTAGAATATTTTGTAGCTTTTATGACTCTTAAAACTGCAATCCAGATCAGAATTTGTGTCCCCCTCAACTCCTCCTCTAGATTATAAGGTCAGAGCTGAGTTCTCATCTCTGTCACCATAACACCGCCACAATAAGTGCCTTGCAAATGGTATAGAAGTAAGTAACATTACAAGTAACAGCAGTGACAGCTATGGGGCGTTTGCTCTGTGTCCGATGGAACACCAAGGGCTTTATCCCACTCCCCTAAGAAGTAGATACTACTAAAATCCCCATATTATCCCTATTTTCCAGTACAGTCCAAGGCTGGGATCCCACAGCTAGCAAGCAGCGGAGCCCAGGCATTTAATCATATTCAGCCACTTCCAAATACTTGTTGACTGAATGAGCATCTTTGTGATTTGTATGGTCTCTTCCCCTCCTCCCTTTCTCTCTTTCTGTCCCTCTCTGTCATTTTCCCTCTGAATTTACTGGCTTATTTAGAAGAATACAAAGAAATCATATCTTCATTTGCCTCTGAAGTCTTCAGTTACTTTCAGTTTTGTCCGTTGACATGAAATCATTATTTTGTTCCCAGCAATTCACCTGGGTTTTAAAATATATTCCCTCATCTTTTGAACATCGCCATGCCCAAGTCCAGCACACCTGAGGGCATCTCAGTCCTCTGCTTTTTTCTTACATTTGCTCTTCTGCCTGAAATCAGCTTTGTACCCCTTCCCAGGTGACATGAGCCTGGGGAAAACCAGGCTTTTTTTTTTTTTAAGTTTTGTTTTGGAGCCATGGATAACATTTTTCAAATTCTGTTTGTTAATTTCAAATCTTCTTAAGTTCTTAAGTGCTGGCCAGGCAAACATTTCTCAGCCCACATGACAGCTTTGGGAAGGGGCTTGAGGGACAATAAGGTCAGCAGGGGAAGAAGCAGAGGCCAGGGATCCTGGGGAGCCGGTAACACGGTACACACCAAAACTATAAATGGCTTACTATTTCAAGCAGAGCCTGGTGCTGGGTGAGTTATTCTCCACAAACAAGGAAACTTCCATCTGGATCCAGGAGCCCTGTTTGGATGCCCCCGGGTACACATATGTGCAGATACCGTGAGCATAATTCAAGGGGAGCTCTAACCCTAGAAACCTCATTTGGGAAAAGTATGAAAAGTATGCCCCTCATTTTAAAATGCTCCTCCTGAGAGTATATGTAAAGTGTTCCTTTAACACATTATTGCATATTAATTTGTCAGCATTAGTAGATGAATGACTAAACCTCCCCAGCACCAAACCTGGTTCCCAGCAAGTAGTAGTTGACCTGTATATCTGAATGGACAAATGGTCAATGAATAAACAAGTGAATGGGTGTTTTTTTTTAGAAATTTATCTTGTGCCAGCTCTAACCAGCTTCTGTATTCAAGATCTGCAACTTGCAATTGCTCTTTTTCTTGTGGCTTATAACCTCATTTAAACACCCACATTCATATGTTTCTGCTGTTTAAGCATCTGTTCCAGTTTAGTCAACTGGACAAAGGAAAGAAGCCTAAACAAGCTCCCTCCCACCAGTGCAACTTGCAGAGGCAACAAGAACTAGGCCACTTCATCATGAGGCCGCCTGCCCCTCATCTCCAGCTGCTGTTTCTCTGAATAGGATTCTCCACCTAACGAGAGGCATGCCAGTGGTCTTGAGGAATCAGTGGGAGTAGGTACTTGGAGCCCCTTGGGAGAAACAATGCTCTATAAACAGACAGTACAGCCAATTCTGAGTTTCACGCCCAAATTGTGGAAGGTGCCTCTCCTCTCTACAGCATCCCAAATGCATATTAGATGGCACAAGATCAGCCACTCAGATGTTTTATTCTGAAATAATTTCATACAGAAAAATATGGAGTAGAGTACACTCGCCCTGCCCAGACAGCTTCTGCTGTTTAAAAAAATAAAATTAATAGGTCAGGTCAGATATTTTTTATTCTGATCTTTGACTAAAACTTACATTTTCAGAACTATGCTGCATCATACAAGAATATACTTTTGTTTGGAGGGCAGGGGAGGGCAGTCGGGAGGGACCAGGCCTGCAAGGGAGAGCAGTTGGAGGCGATCAACCCTGCAGGGGAGGGCAGTTAGGGGTGACCAGGCCAGCAGAGGAGGCAAGTTGGGGGCAAACAGGCTGGCAGGGGAGCAGTTAGACATCAATCAGGCTAGCATGGGAGTGGGTAGGGGTGATCAGGCTGGCAGGCAGAAGCGATTAGGGGCAATCAGGAAGGCAGGCAGGTGAGCAGTTGGGAGCCAGCAGTCCTGGATTGTGAGAGGGATCCCAGATTGGACAGGGTGCAGGCTGGGCTGAGGGACAACCCCTCCCCCACCCCCGTGCATGAATTTTGTGCACCGGCCCTCTAGTTGTTAATAAAAGGGCAGAGTAGGGCTTGAAGGGGTGGCGAGGCAGATCACTTGCATCCATATAGCTCCGATGAATGTTGTATGGACCAGTCTGGTTTCCCACTGGCTTACAATTGGCTGCTTAATGTGGTGATACTAAATGTGGGTTCATTTTTTCCCCCAGAGCTGTGGGTCATGCAATATCTAAATATCTAGAATTAGTTAAGAGTAGACTATTAGTTATACTGTGCAGCAATATTGCCACAAACTTCCACAGGTTAAAACGATACCTATTTATTGTCTCATGGCTTCTGTGGATCATGGATAGGATGATTAAAACAAGACAAGAAGAGATGAGCAATGCAAGGAAGCATTGTGAAGTTGGCATCTGCTATGGACTTCCGGTGCTTAAATCCGCTGACCTCCTGAGGACCTTTATGAAATGCACTTCTCAAGGACAAAGGGGCGGCATGTATCCATATCCTCCACAGTTGTTCACTGGTGGCTCTGCAAACATCAACTCTGGTTCAGTTCTGGGTTGTGCATTTGTGAGTGCAGAGTGCTTCCCATGGACACCCACGCCCCAGCCTTGGGAAAGGCCTGAGGCTTAACTAGGTTCCTTGCAGGCTGAAATCAAGGTGTAGGCCTGAGCTGGGTCTCATCAGAGGTTCATCTGGGAAAGGATCCACTTCCAAACTCACATGGTTGTTGGCAGAATTCAGTTTCTTGGAGGCTCTCAGACTGATGGCCTCGGATTCTTGCTAACTGTTAGCTGGAGGCTTCCCTCAGTTTCTTGCCACATGGCTCTCTCCATAGGCAGCTCAAAGCACAGAGCAACACAATTCTTCGGAGCCAGCAAGGGAGAGAATCTCCTTGCAAGATGGTCATATGTATTATGACCACTAACATTCTGTAACTTTGGCCATATTTGATTGGTTAAGAGTAAGTCACATGTTCTGTCCACACTCAATGGAAAGAAGTTACTCCATGGCATGAACACTAGGAAAGGAGAGTCGTGGGGGCCACCTGAGAGTCTGTCTGCCATAGTGGCTAAGAGGATGCAAAGGTATGAGATCAACAGGGCCAGTATAAATATAGTTACATTACAAACAGTACGAGTGGCTCACCTGAGCAGGCATAAATTCAATTTTATGCAAGTATCTACAACACCAAGAAAGCACTCAGGTTTTGTTTTGTTTTGTTTTTAACTAACATACTGTCTGTTATCAAACACCCAAATCTCCTCCTTAGCAAACTTACTTTTGTTTTTGTTGCTTGAAATATATATACACCTCCCCAATGTCATTACTTCTAGCATTTAGGTCCCCAAAGGGTGGAAATAAAGTCACTTTTAATTTAACTTTTCTTCTTTATATAAAATTGTCCCATGGCATTTTCCTTGACACCTTAGTGTTTGTCTACTTAGCATAACTTTACTTAGAGCATTAACAAAATTACACAAATAACACTAGTTAAGTCAAACCATTCAAACTTAAAAATAAAAATGCACGTCCTGTCCCTGGTTTTCCCCTTTAATTAGGATTAGGAGAGCCAATGTGTAGGGTACTTATTTTTAATAATGCTGTGTGGGAGCATGTTTATTTTTCCTTTGTTATGCTTAATGTGGTACATCTTACAGATGTTGAGAATATTTCAGGATGTCTTGGGGAGACAATGAAAGATTGTGGTTTAACAACAAAGCCTCTTGCAGCACTGAGGCCTGTTGGTAACAGTTGGATTGTCGAAGTGCAAGATTCTCAGTCTTCAAAAGGAATGTGCTCTCGGCAGGGGAGATCTGCATGGGTTTGTGTGCACTTTAGTGTCCTTTATGGTTAGTTTCCCAAAGGCTTATTGTGCTTATTGCATCATTTATTTTTATTTGTAAGAGTATTTTGGAAGCTTCAGAACAGTTGTAGAGTCATTACCGCTTCTAGCTGTAAATGATTATGACCGCCTGCCGAAACTGTGTTGAAGGCAAGCAAAAGTAAATAAAGGTCCCTCTTCTTCACCTTCCCTCTTTTTCTGCATTTTCAAGCACTCCGAGCTGGAGGACCCAGCTCTGTGGGGTTACATAGGGCCAAGCTAGTTCTGATTTATGACATTTGTCTCCCAAGAGGGGCTACATGGATTTTTTGGATGAGGGTGAACCACTAGCATGAAAAATTAAAGCTGGCATATTTATTTTGAAGGGCAGAGTGGAGTTAATGACCCTACAAAACTCCTGACACATAAATTTATTTTTCCCATCCTTTAAACGAGGTAACAAGGCAACTTTATATCCAGTCCTGAGGAAGTTGGTGCTTCTGACCTAAAAGTCTATAAAATGGGTAACCTGCTGGGGACTGGAAAAGCAATCTGTCTTAATAAAGTGGAATTAGTTGTAACTATTACTAAGAACCATAAACTTCCCTCATGGGCCCAGACAGTTAAACACCCAAATTATTTTTCAACGTGCGTATGTTTCCATTTCTAATACCAAATAGAATTTGAAAGAGAGAGGTCTTATTATCAAAAAACACTTTTCATAATATACAAAAACCATTGATGATATCTCTTGTAGTAGTCTGCATGTAGTTTTGTGTGTGCAGTGTGGTAAAGCTGTTAATGGTTTTGTTTTTATTTATGTTTTTTTGTTGTCATTTATGGTCAATTAAATATCAGTTGAGTATAATGTGTTAGAGCCTGCACTGTGAGGAAAGAGAGAACCTGTTTCCTCAAAGAGCTTCCAATCTAAGTAAATTCATGACTCTGACCTTCAATACTCTAGTAAATTCCATTGCCTTTGGAATGAGATTCACCTCCCAGCCTGAGCTCATAAGATTCTCAATGATCTGACCACCGCTTGCCTTTTATTAGAGGCTTCCACAGTTCAACCAGACAGGTGCTGTTATTCCTGTCAGCTGTAGAAACTGAGGCCCAAAGAGAAATAAGTAAACTTGCAAACTACTGCCAGGTAGCAGAGGGAGTGTCAGGGTTAGAGCTATTCCCCTGAATCCTTGACCTTCTGTCATCCTCCTTACCTATGATTGCATGATAACATAGCCAGTAAATTCAGTAAGATGAGCAACAATCACTCCATATTTTATGAAACCAGGAAGGTACAACTCAGTTGGAAAACACTAGATTCAAAATGAGAAGAGCTAAGTCCTGCTCCTGGCTCTGCCAATAATTAGCTGTATGATCTTGGGCAAGTCACCTTACCTCATTTTCTGGATTGATAAAGTGATGAAAGTTGACTAATAATATCTAGGCAATATTTCCCAAATTTAGTCCAAATAGTCAAGGAATGCTGCACGTTTTAGGTCTTTACTTGGAGATTTGCTGTGTGCATTATCATGTTAAAGGTGCCATGAGGTCCTACATGGAGAAACCTGTTAACATGGCACTTTTTCATCTCATGTGGTCCCAGAATAATTAGTCATATCTCACAGACCTCATGTTCCCTAAAAAATTATTTAGAAAATTAGTTTCCAAATTCTATGTAGGTGCTAAAAGTTGATGGTTTACATTTTCGCTTGAGAAATGTCCCGTACCTACAACCCTTTTGTTCTCTTTTCATTGTGACTTGACACCACAACCACCACCACCCACCCTTAGGACTGAACACAGTGGGCAACAAATAAATGCTCTTGACTTATTTATTCAGCCCTTATGGTTAATGTATTTTAAATGGTACTTACTTAATGTCTGGCAAAATGTAGCCTAACACATAACAGTTCTGGGATGGGAAGCATTGTATTCTGGAAACCGGGTGAAAACCACCAACTCTCCCTGGAGCCAGCCAGAGAGATGCCAAATGACATTTCAGTACCATTTGGCTATGAGAGTTCCATTCAAATGCAAAAACAAAAAATAAATTCTGTCTCTGGTTAACAGACTTATCGTCTAGCCATTCGGCCTCAGTTTGGTCTGTGGAAAATCAAAGCATTTGGTGTTGGGTGTCATTGAATAGTCACTCTGATGTGACAACCTTTTTTTTTTTTCTGTCCTCTGTCTAGCAACTTACAAGACAAGTTGGCTCAACTAAATTCTCCCAGGGAGAAAACCCTCCTTTTCATCCCTGAATGCCACTCGGTGTCTATTTCGGCAGTAAATTACCAAATGCCACCCTCTTGGTTTGAAAGAGCTTATTCACAATGAAAGTGCCAGGGTTTCCCAGGAGTTGACTATGTGGCCTTTCTTATGTGTGTGTGCCCAAGGAAACAAAGTAACTTTAATATTCAATATAATACACAGAAATGGAGTTTTGAAAGGGACAATTGTTTTTCATAAAATGTCTTAAAATAGCATTGCTTTTCATCCTTTGGAAAGCATGCATCTCCAAGTAATTTAATATGCTAATAAAACTGTTTTCAATGTACCCAAAAGCATAAAAAAATAAGACTTTAAGAGATGATCCTATTAATGAAAAATATTTTTATTAGATAAAAACAGGAAAACAAAGATCCTATGTAGATTGTGTGATGAGAAAAAATTTTAATACTCTAGGTTCAAACCAAGAACACTTAAGAAAATATTTTTCTTCCAACTTTTGTAAGTACAAATAAATTGTCAAAAAAAGGCCTTTCCTACTGAGCATATTGTCTAATGTTGCATGTAATGCAGTGTATGTAGTTGAAAGCAATATAGAATAGTGACTAAGAGTGGAGCATCAACTTTGAGGTAGAACCAGTGTGGATCATAGCTCTGATACTTACTAACTATAAGCTGTTTTTTACTTTTTAAAAATTAAATAAGGAGAATTCTTTCAGATGGAAAGAGTTTGTACAATCACATATTTAAAAAGGAAAATGGTAGGCACTGAACCAGAGGGAAAGGGCAAAGGGTGAGTGCACCACCATGGTCTGGTGAATCCATGATTCCATTTCCCACGCAAGGTAAAAGCTTCCCCAAAATAATGTATAAAGAAGCTACACATTACCCCTTTAGCCATCATCTGCCCTTTCAAATATCTGGTCTACATGAAAATCTTCTATATATATAAAAGGCTAATATGCAAAGTGTCCCCTTGGGAGTTCAACCAGGAGACCGAGAGTTCGATCGCTCTCTATGACATGCGCTGACCACCAGGGGGGGGTGCAGAACAAAGGAAGGCCCTGGCTGGCAGCTGGCAGCCAGGGAAGGAAGGCCCCAGTCAGCAGCTGGAAGGCCTCAATTGGCCCTGATCGACAGCCAGATCTAGGGACCCTACCCATGCACGAATTTCGTGCACTGGGACTCTAGTGTAATATAAAAATGGAGATTCAGCTGCCTGCTGCAACAAAAGCAAAATTCATGAGGCAGGTGCTGGTGCAAAAAGAAAGATGTTTTATTCATGTGCAGCATGAACAGGGAGAAGGGTGGACTCCCATTTCAAAGACCATGTCTCCTTCCTGCTCCAGCCTCCCATTCTTTTGAGGATAGTGAGGAGAGGGCTTTTTTCCATTCAATTATCTTGCTAGCTTTGGGCGCACTCAAGCCTTATCCATTCATATGTCAAGCTTTTGGCCTGCTCAGTGTAAAAACCTCCCCCTGCTACCATCTTGGCCAATGGGGGAGACTCCCCACACTGACTGACTCTACAGTAACAAAAACACAAAGAGGAAATTTAAAAAATCTTTGACACTCAGTTTCCTTATGTATAAGTGGAAGTTTACCTTCATCACAGGTTGTTTCAAAAATTAAAGTGACATAAATTCAATAAAACAATTACCCAATGCTTGCCACATAATAAGAAATTAATAAATACTATTTTGTGGAAATCTATTAGTTCATTTGACAGTAGGACCAGACGTAGGGTTGGCTTGGCCAAGGAAAACCATTTCCCTCTGATCCTTCTGACCCAAATCCCGTATAGTTTGCTTCATCTGTGGAAGTTCTGGAGCCTTTCACTCATACACAGTGATTCCATCTAAAAGCTCTTGCCCAGAAACCCCAAGAAAACTTCACCAGCTAAGTTGGGGCACATGAAGCATGGTCAGACAATATTGTGAATTCTGGATAATTCAATTCAACAAATATTCATTTCAACCTAATGCCTGGCAGGCATTGTGCTAAGCTTTGAAGTTAAAATGATGATTCCAACCAGGGGTTTGACAATCTTCTTCAAGGGTCAAATAGGAAATATTTTAGGTTTTGCAGGCAAGAGGTAAAATCAAGGATAGTATATAGGGACTTATTACCCATTTAAAACATACCTATTTAAAATGTGAAACCATTCTTAGCTTGTAGGCCATACAAAGAAAGAAAAGCCCTGTCCAGTGTGGCTCAGTTGGTTGGATTATCATCCCATACACCAAAAGGTGGCAGGTTGGATTCCTGATCAGGGCACATCCCCAGGTTGAATAATTCATTCCCACATGTAGATGACTTACTCTCAAGGTAACATCTACAATTCATTTAGCTTCTCTGGTGAGTCATTTTTTTTTTTTTTTTTTTTTGGATAGCTGTCTCCTGAGCTCGAAGAAGCCACAATTGTTTGAACAAACATTGGCTTGATTCAATTGAGTTTTGCAAGTAAGGACTTGATACCATATGGGGCTCACCTCGGGTTCCCAAACAGGTCCTTCTCAAACATTGCTCTAGTTATTTGCATTCATTACCTCTCCAGCTGGCTGGAAACCACAGCCTTCTTTAATCGTCTGCTTCAGGGTTCATTTTTTTTGTTGTTGTTTGCTTTAGAAGGAACTCCCCTCCTGGGAAAAGGTGAATTTGCTTCTTTGGTCTCTTCTATACATATTCAGAGTGCCCAGTACCTGGCCCTGGCAGAACTTGAAATTTGGTTCTCGGAAGGATGAATCAGTTGCTGTATTAATGACATTTTCTGTGACATCTGTGAAGTTACTGTAGAGAGAAATGTTAAAGGTCAGAAAAGCCAAAACCCAGCAAAGACGAGACAGAAACAACTGTCTTGAGGACTGAGTCTTTCTGTATTAGATGAATTTATATAATAACTGAGTCTTTGTTTTGTTGTTTTTAAAAATATGTTTTTATTGACTTTTAGAGAAAGAGGAAGGGAGGAGAGAGAAAGAAACATCCATCTCCTGCCTCCATATGTATCCTGTATGTATCGGGGATTGAACCCACAACCTGGGCTGTGCCCTGACCGGGAATCAAACGGGTGACCCTTTGTGGCATGGAACAGTGATCAACCAAATGGGCTAGGGATTTTTAGAGAGAGAGAGGCAGGGAGAAGGGAGAGTTGATTTTGTTTTTAATAGGAGCTATTATAGCAACAGGGATATCCTGTGATATTTGTGGAGGACTCGCCAAGGCCAAATCAATCCAACTTTGAGACTAAGTCACTCACTCAGATCGAATTGACTTTCGTAAAGCACAAGCTATAAGTTTAACCTCCCAAGAAGAGACTATCTGATTTCCAGACTACGGAGAAAGATTTTTCTTTTTGACCTCAGTAGTCATCACCCACACCCTCCTTTGTTCTTTTGTTCATTCACTTATTTTATAATGAGAACCCCTTTTGTGTGTTAAGCACCACATTTAGCACTGAGAAAACAAACCAATGAGGCATTTTATTGAGCACCTGATATGACCCAGGTGATTGAGGAAGTGTTGTCCTTGCCCTCAAGGATCTCACAGTCTAGTGGGGAAAACTGGCATCTAAGCAAGTAATTATAACTCAGGGAGATGACTTTAAAGGGCATAGGCAGTGTTGGCTCACAGTTAAGACCATGAACGTGAGTGCAGATTTTGGATTTGAACTGTGTGATTTTGAGTGAGTTTGCATGAATGCCAGCCTCAGCTTACTTATTTGTAAAGTGGTGATACTACTAGGCTGTACATCACAGAGTTACTGTGAATCCAAAGGAGATGATGCCTCTAACATTAGCATAACACTCGGCATGGGGGCGAGTGCTCAATATCTGTCAGCTATCATCATGTGCTACAATCAGGTCATTATTGCTATGGTAGTTGTGCACAGAAGTGGCTTGGGGACCAAACTCTATCATTTACTGTCCTGTCACCTTGGGCAAATTACTCACCCTCCCTGTGCCTCAGGCCTCTGCTCTGTAAAATGGAGATAATACTTAATTCAAAGAATTGTTGTAAGACTTGAGATGGAACACATGTCAAGTACTTGGCATAATATAAACTCAATAGGTGTCAACTATATTACCATAACAGCTGTGGCTACTAAAACAACAAAGACAACAACCCACAGGCCCAGAGCACATTTTGCAAAGAAGGTGACACTCAATAATGTGTGTTATTTTAGCAGGGGCAGGGGTCAAAGCCGTCAGCCTCCATGGCTGTGAAAACAGCTCTGCACCTGTTTTCTGCATCATGGACCAGTAGCATCTTGTTTGTGTATTTTGGACAGAACATTAAATTATGGAAAATGTGAGAGTTGCTGCATCTGTATTTTCATGGGATAGTATAGGTGTGACATGTCCAGACTCCTGTCTTCCTCACTTCTAAATGACCAGACTTTTCCTGGAAGTTTTCTTCTCAAGTTAGAGAAGACACCTTCAAAAGCACTGAGATTAGAATCCTACCCTATACTGACCACTAGTGTCCCCCCCCCCCTCTAATCCTTCAAAGCTCTGCTCATCAGGAAACTCTAATTTTAGTCTGGACAGCTCTGTGCCCTGGCAGGAATGTGAGGAAATGAGTGTGAAGAAAGCAAATGACTGAAGAGCAGGATGACATGACACACCTGCAGATGCTTTGCGCTCTCCAGACCCATGTGTCCAGCAGGCAACTGGGTTTCCTTACGAGGAGTGATGTCACCAAGAGGGAGACATAGGTCATTCCTGACTGTGCTCCCCCTCACTAATGTTCCTTACCATATTTTTTGGCTATTAATTGTCCTTTTAGAAAGTGTCACCATTTTTTTCTTTTTTCTTTTAGAAGATCTCTTCCTCTACTCTAATTCAAGTACTTCAGTAGAGGTGGCCCCACGGCAAGTGGTTCACTTGGGATGTACATCTGGCCCAGGCCCATTAAGAATGTATAGTCTAAAGCAAGAGTTGGTCAACCTTTTCTTTAAATGGCTACATAGCCCTTCAAAGACTTTCATCTTTATGGGCCATATAGTTTCTGTTGCAACTACACACCTCTGCCATAGATAATACATAAATGGACAAGCATGGTTGTGTTACAATAAGACCTTATTTACAAAAACAGGCAGAGGGCCAGATTTAGCTGGCAAGGTGTAGTTTGCCAGCTGTGGTCTAAAGTTTCCAAAAGATGCATCCCTCTACTGTGAAAACCCCCTTGATGGCTTCAAATGTGACTGTGGCAGTGCCTACCTTTCTGACTTTATCTTATACCACACCAGCCACTCTGATTTTATAGTTAACCTGCTGCCCAGCTTTTGTTTTTCTCTCTCTGTCTTCAGGGCCTTCATATTTCACATTTAATGTTATCTTTTCACAGAATGTTTTCCCCTACTTTTTTCATGCTGGTTGTTTTTATGTGTGGTGTTTTGTTTTGGGGTTTTACTTTTGTATTTATTTATTTATTTTTATTGAGTTTATTGGGGTGAGTAAACACAAATATTTTCTCCAAGAGGCTTTTCCTCGGCACTTAATCTAAGCATCCCACTCTCCCCCAGTCACTTCTCTGTCAATTATCTGCTTTATTTTTCCTTCCTATTTACCAGAGTCCATCTCCACTTCCCCACAGTCCACCCCTGTCCCAATTTGAAGTTAAGTTTCTTAAGGGTGAGGACCTTGACTATCTTGGTCACTATTCAATTCCCCAAGTCTAGAAATGAAATAGATAATAAAGATTTGTTGATGTTGGAATAAATGAAACTCTTGTGGGCTATGGTTGGCTCAAGAAAATATTTTAAAGAATTTTCAAATATTTTCTTTAATATTAAAATAGTTCTTTTCTAATCTTAAAATATATTGCTCTCTATAAGATTGCTCATGCATGACTCCCTTTAGGGTTAAATTTTATTTTTTGTAGCAAAGTATGTATTCCCTGAACATGTAACTAGATGACTAATAGGAATGTTAATAATCATTGGCCACATGACACTTTCAATGCGTCAAGAAGTTAAGAAAATTGTGGAGTGGAGTGGAGGGGAGTAACTTATTTGTTCTACCTACCAAATAATTCTCCTGGAAACACTAACACAGCCTGTTTGTCATGTCCTGTGCTCATTAGGAACTTCCTTTCCACGAAGAGTCGAAGCAGATAGCTCTAGCCCAGATCCAGGTCAAGGCCAGAGCCCACATTCTGTACAAAGCTGGAGCTATGTTTCAGGAGCCAGGGAATATCAGCTTTATTGAATCATACAAATAAAAAAGAGGCAATTCCAGTCTTGTATTAAAGATTGTTTGGCTTTATAAAATCTTACTGTGATTTTTTTACCCAAGAGTCTAACCATATAAAAGGACTACTTTACTCTGCTTATCCATAAAAGACTTCAGAAAGCCCACAGTATGCTTACAGATAAAATTTAGCACCATTGGAAAAGGGAGAGAAGAGTAGCGGGTGGTGGGTTAATCTGTTTGGGGCTGTTTCCTAATGTGAATTAATGCTAGAGTTTCCAAAGTTTTGGGTCTTCTTCTCCATACCCCTTTGTGTGTGAATCATCCCCACCCTAGGTGATTACCTGCATAGCTGTGGGCCACTTGCTGGCCTTTCTCAGATCAGGAAATCTGATTAAGCTGTGATCTCTGGCACTTGAATGAATTTTCTTTTAAGTCTTCTTATTAAAATCTGTGACTCTCCCGTGAAACTCTCTCCCAAATACTTTTTGAAAAATCTCCAAGGGATATAATGGAGAACAAAAATATCCTTAAAAAGGGGGAAGACTCACACAGATGGAAATGAGAACAACAGCTCTCTCATTAATGCTTTTCTTTCCATTGGTCTAAAACTTAATTTTCCACCTAAAGATCACTCCCAAGTGTTCTTCAGGCCTGTGCTGTCAGTTGCCAGTGGAATCACAGAACATCTTTCTTGCTCAGAGAGCACAGATTGAGTCAACATGGACATGAACTTTGGCCACTTCCACTAACCACAGCCAAGGCTCCTCTGTTTATCTGACAGGTATCTTGAGCCACAGTGAAAAAGGCGGATGGTTTTGGGTCCAGGCCCTAGTCCAGCAGAGAGAGCAAATCAAAGTTGATACAGACACTGTGAATGCGTGCCTGGGGCCAGGTGGGAACTGCAGGCAATGGAGGGCAGCCACTACTAATTCCTGCCAAGTATGACCACACAGGAACGTAGGCCCAGAGTTGCCAGATCTTCTGATTTAAAAAAAAAAAAAAGGTTCAGAAACCTGGATGACTTTTTAAATTTCTAAATGTTGGAGCAATTAAAAAAAAAAAAAAAAAAGAGTGGCCCAAGCCAAGTGTGTCCACAGGCCAGACTGAGTCTTTGAGCTGCCCATCTGAGGCCCCTCTAGAGCAGTCACACAAGTTCGTGTAGTGCAAGCGCAGACAGTGATCTGCTCTGTCCTTGGCGAGCATCATCAACAACCTCGGGGCTGGGAGCAGGTTAAGGTACAAGTACAGAACTACAGATATCCTGACGACTTGAGAGTGTAGGCCCTTTTCTGTCATGGGACCTATCCTGGCCGCAGGAGGACTGAAACCTGATTTTTATCAATGATGAATTTCTTTACCTCTCTTTGAAGTGGGGGTACTTCTTTGTCTAAATTTAGACTTCAGCTCACATCCCTTGCAATTTTTTTTTTCCTTAGGCTCTAGCCAAACATGAGCTTCAAACTGATGTATGTTTTGTTTTTCCATTTTTATCCTTGGTTTCCAGAACCAGAGGCAAGAGGTAAAATAAAAATGAAGACACAGTCTCTCTTGCTGGCATAGCACACACTCTCATTGAGCTAGAAGTTCATGTTTTCTTTAATTAAATTTTGTTTAAAGAGCTATGCTTTAAGTTAAAGACTTAATCAAAAAGTCAAGTCATGTGAGTTTTGTAAACCTAAGGACTTATTTAAAATATTTCTGCATAAGAGATCAACCGAAGAGGACTTGTATGCATGCATATAAGCATAACCAATGGACGCAAGATACTGGGGGTAGGGGAGACCGGGGGAAGGTCAATGGGGAAAAAGGGGAGACATATGTAGTACTATTTGTAATATTTTAAGCAATAAAATAAAATTTAAAAAATATTTCTGCACATGTCCTCAAACTAGAAGTGCCATCGAGTTCTTCTTTGTCAATAAGCCTCTGTCTCCTCCTGGCTTCCCAGTATCCCTGTCTCCTCTTTATGTTGAGAATGGTATTGCCTCCACAATGCAGCATTTTCCCCTGGATGGCTTCCTGAAGAGGGGTCCCTGTTGGCATGAATGAGGCCTGAATGTAGCAAGGAGTCCTGCTGTGTCTGCTTGACCTCTCAGCCCTTTGTCCAGCTTCCAGGAAGTTTCCTGTCATGCCTTCTGTTTTAGGATTCCTTCAGACACACTGGGGAATCCCTCCCAATGTGCAGTTACTTCGAACTGGTTAAATGTTGCTTAGTGTGATCTAATATTGATTTTGTTTTGGGTTCTGTAGATATATTTTGAGTTCTTTTCAATATTTTTTCTCATTATTAAAAATATGGAAAACTATGCATTGGCAAATGGATTCCCAGATTTTAATCTACACCCAGAAGTAACCATTGTAGCTATTTTGGGTTGTTATTTCCTCAACAGTTGAACACAATTTTTTCTTGATTCTATGATACGACACCATGGATTTATCTTGTATTCCCATAAGTTATTAAGACTGGTTCTTTATTGTCATAACAATCTTAATTCAAATGTCACCACCTCCCATACACCTTTTTGATGACCTTTTCTCAAGTATCACCCCCCCCAAACTGTTACACTCTGTTATAACCCCCCATTGTTTTATTCTTAGGACTTCATACTACCTGAAATAGTCTTGTACCTGCCTCTACTTGTCTATGTTTATATATTAACAACTCCCACTAGAACATAAGCTTAGGAGAGCAGGAAATTTCTGTCTGACTCACTGCCACATCTTCGGAGCCTAGAACAGTGCTCTGCTCTCTTCTAGAAGGACCCTGCTACAATGACAGGAGAAGGAATTATTTTAAGCTATCAATTTGCAAGGAGAGGAGTGTCGAGTTGGTGTAAGGGTTGGTGTTAGAAAATGTAACCTTAAGGCCAGTGTGTTCCCGTTATCAGCCTTACAGGGTCCTGGTAAATCCATCTTCCCACAGGCTACACCCTAACTCTGATTTAATACCTTTCTATTTGGATGGTGCCAATCCTGGCTTTGGTGTAAAAGACACAACTTAAATATATTTATGCCGGTAAAAAAATAAAAAAATGGAAGTATCAATTCCTTTAACCCTGTCTTTTCAAAGATAACTGTTGTTAACATTTTAACAAACTTCTAATCTTGTTTCTATACTTTTTAAAACATAATCATGATTGTACTAATCTGTATAGATTCTGATCTTGTTGGCAAACTAATAAAATAGATGCCATGCTTTTGCTGTTTCATCCACCAAATAGTATACTTAATCAAAAAGTCAACATTGTTTAAAAAAAATACAACAAACCAATAACACAGATGCCAAGTGGAAAACTAGTAGAGAAAGGTTCCTAGTAATTTATATTTTTATCATTTGTACCTTATTACACATGACATTTATGTGATCAAAAACAGGTTATTTCCTAGTAGCCCATCTCCTCCTTATTATATATTTTCCATCCTAATGTATTACTTCTCAGCTTGTGACACAAAAGTTAGTGACTGTGGAAATGATTATGAAGTCATTGAAGATTATGGCTTTAGAGGGAAAATAACCTGCAGGGACAGAACCGAAGCCACAAAGTTCCGATGTTGCTGAAAATCTCATTAAGAAGAAAAGAAAGGAGGCGGGGGGCAGGGTAACAGTATGTGAACTGACCCCATAAATGTGAACTGGTTTCCTCTCTTCCGTGCACATCTTTGAAACTGCATTCTGGGGCACTTAGAGAGAAACAAGAGCGAGAGGCTCCAACTATCCCATAGTCTTTGAAGTGAGTCATGGATAATTTTGGGAAATGTGTCAACAGCCAGATGAATTTCTGAAAACCGGATCCTATCAAATTAACTTATTTTTTTTATAAGCTTGAGTCTGATCATTTAAATAGTTGGGATATTTCTAAGAGAAGAGAAAAATGTTAGTTGATATTCTTTAAGAGAATGACTCAGGTTTTAAGCAGTGCTCATGTGCCTTTTCATTATCAGGGCTTCGTGGAGTGCCCCACCTTTCCACATTCATAATGAATAGTGGTATTTCTTCTTCTGGGAATGATGGAATGAGACCTTATTGGATGCTTGCAGGAAACAACTTACAATCTTGACCTAATACCAAAAGCTGGGGAGTGAACAGAAGAGACACTCTCATGGGAAGAACACACTTGGGGGAGGTTAGAAGGGGAGCTGTATAAAGTGCCCATGTTCACGGATTAGGCTAAGTGCAGTTGGCACTGTGTACTCAGGCAGCAGGGGTGCTTGGGTATAAAACAATCTTTCTGGCCAAGGGAATCAAGACATGTAGGAGAGACTGGGAGAATCACTAAAAGGAAAGATCTAGAGGGAGAGATCTAATACATTCTGTCTATTCATATCTCTGACTGACTCTTAAACTATGCAGCATGGTATAGACTCAAAGCAACTAAGCTGAAGACCAAGCAGATGAACTGAGACTGCAGCTGTCACCCAAGAAACAGTTTGAATACTGCAACTGTAATCTTATGGACAATAATTTTAAGTCCATAAGATTATTGCCAGCTAAAGTGAAACAACACTTGGATGAAAATAATGGCATCCAGAATCTGTACTACTTACTATTTACAGTGTTTAGGATATGATCCAAAATTACTCAACATACAAAGAATCAAGGAAATGGGACATGTTCTCAAGAGAAAAGAAAATCCATTGAATGTGACCCCAGAGCAAACCAGATGTTGGAACTAAAAGACAAGGATATTAACATGGTTATTATAACTTTTCTAAATGATGCACATGATGAATAAAAAGATAGGAAATTCCCTCAGAGAAATGGAAGCAATAAAAAAGAAACAAATGAAAATTCTAGAACCAAATATATAATATCTGAAATAAAATATTCACTGAACTGACTTAAAAGTTGAATGTAAATGAGAAAGAAAAGTGAACTTGAAGATAGAGCAATAGAATTATTCAACATGAGTAACAGAGAAAAAAAGATTAAACAAAACAAAGCCTCAGAGACATGTTAGATAATATCAAATAGTCCAAAAGATGGGTAAATTGCATGCCATAAGAAGGGAAGAGAATGGAGGAGGGAAATATTTGAAAAATTCATAACCAAAAGTTACTAAATTTGATGAAAGACAAAAATGCACATGATAATTAATGAAAATGTTCTATCTTCTAATTCATCATAGTCAATTGTTGAAATGCCCAAATAAAAATCAAACCTTGAAAGCAGCAACCAGAAAATAACACATTACATGCAAGAACCAGTAATATGGTGACTGATTGGTTTCCCAGCAGGAACTATGGAGGCCAAAAGAGGGTGGAGCAGCATCACTAACAGTGCTGAAAGAAAATAAAAAATGTCAAACTAGGTTTCATTACTCAGAAAATATATCCTGCATACTGTAGACTAAAGCATGACTTTTTCCACAAAAAATGAAACCAAAAAAGTCACCAGCAGGCCTCCAGGATGAAGGGAAGATGAAAACTAAAATCCTCAGGAAAGAATGAAAAGCATTGCAAATGGTTAATATCTGGATAAATACAAAAGACTATTTTAAAATTTGTGTCTTTTCCACATAATTTATTTACAAACTATATAACTGTTAAAGCAAAAATGATAACATTGTCTTGTGGTGTTAATAATGTATGTAGATGTAATACCGATAATGATGTTAGTATAAGGGAAGGAAGGGTGAATATGGGCCTACAAGGATATAAGATGATAGAAAGAGGGTGATGTCCTCTAGTCATTCCTTGAATGACTACCTAGGCTTTATTCATGATCAATAATAATTATTATTACTGAAGCCTAAATGAAGGAATGACTAGAGAAAATTACTCAAGAGAAATACCAGCCAGGGCTTTTTTTTTTTAATGCCACTCTTGAGTAAAGCCTACCTAGTCATTCAAGGAATGACTAGAGGCTATCATCCCCCTTCTATCATCTTTAATATTTTACATTATGAAGCATTATGTGGTATACAGTGTCCTTTCACATACCTTGTGGTAAAGGCAAGTGAAGAATCCCATTCTAGAAAGGACAAAACCAACTATGCAGAGAAAATAAATGTATATTCCTGAAGAAACATTAGGCCAAAAAATCTCATCCAGATCCAAGTCTGTGGACCTCAGCTACGTATCTGGAATGGAATAAGAGTCTCTTCTATTGGTGACTGTACTCAGAAAGACCTACTTTCAGGACAGAATAGATAGACTGTAGGGAGAATGACATCAGGAACAGAGCACATACCTATACTAGTAGTTCACCTGTTGTTGCAGAAGAATGCTCTATGCACCTAATGCTAGTTGATTATGCTAACTTTTATTTTCTCATGGCCAAATTCACAACTTTTAATAAGAGGAATGACCTGTAACAGGACCTCTATCAGGAAGGAAATACAACTATCTACAGCAGGACCCATGTTCCAGAAAGCATCTTTTGTTCACATATTTAATATCATTACAGTACCCATCTCTTTGGGGTAGCCTTTGAGAGATAAGGTCCTCAAAAGAACCTTACCATTAAGAATCTTGTATTCATGACAAAGAACAAATTTCTTTTTTTGTTGTTATTTTAAGTTCAGTTACATAGAGGATATGGGGAATGTTCTGTATGGCATTTTATCCCTTAATAGCCTGAGCACTAAAATGTTTGTGACAGATTTGTGACTCACTGCAATTTGATTGGGCAGAGAGGGAGATGACTGTAGAGGGTAGGAGTTGATTATAGTTTATAAAGATTACATTTCAAATATTTTCATATTTTGCTGTAACTTATAATCAGGTCACCAAAGTAGAATTAGTTACCACTGAAAAAGAGAGGAAAACATATGGGAACCACATGGGCTTGAAGTTTTTCATTCACTGTCTGCTGAAGAGGCCTATATAGCCTAATGGAACATCTGACTAGCTGAGTAATTCAGGTACTAGGATTCATTGGAGAGTTCCCAAGGGAAAGGGGATGATGGTGATCGATGCATTTTGTTTGCTTCCTTTTGTATGCTGAGCATTCTATGGAGGGCTTTATACTTATAATCTCATAATTTAATCCTCAAATCAGCTCAGTGAGGGAGATGGTATTATGCCCATTTTACAAAGGATAAATCGAGCATTTCTAAGTTGGACAGCTAATAAGTGGGAGATCCAAAATGTGGACCCAGACATACCTAACTCTGAAGCCCATTCTCCTTCTCTAAGTCAACTTGCTCCCCTTCTCTTTTGTAATGTACACTCCTGATTGGCCACCTGACACCTATAATGATTTTGAGGACCTGGGCATTACATTATAACCTCCTTAGTGATGTTGTAAGAAAGGTTCAGGGGCATTTACAAATTTTAATTTAAAAAGCAACCTGAGTGTCAAGGTTATAAGTGCCAAATCTGTTGGATATGCCCATCTTAATGCAGATTGCCATCCAAGAGAAGGCAATCTATGCTTCTAGATGGTCAGTTTGTTTAATCGCCATGATATCTAGCCAAGTGGTGTTATCAGGAACTTTCTCAAATATTGGCATGAAAATGAGCTAGACATAGAAGGGTTTGTTTGCTAAGGTGGTTGACTAAAGCACAGTTAAATGGAACACCCTTTTCAGGCTTCCTATCACATAACTTATGTTGAAAACCTTGCCCTGCTATCCGCATTTAGTATAGCAAGAAATCTCTTTTATTAGTGCAAATGGAAAATGTTCCTGTCTGAATTGCTGACAGATGTTGCTTTATGCTGATGGTTCTTGTCTCCATCAAATCCAAAGTCCACTTTTATATAAAATAATAATAGCTTTCTACCATTCTGTATGGAAATTCATAGATTATATAACTCACATAAAATTTAAAAACAAAAACAATGTCCTATAGAATGTAAAAGAGAAAGAAAAGTCATTTAGAGTGACATTTCATTGGTAAAAATATCAGGCATGACAACCTTAGAAGACATGTTTTTATCCATGTGTGCGACCATGGATATTGCTCTTCCTAATACTGAGAGCATCACGTGAGTGCAGCAGCTACAATGCAGCTCGAGATGGGTGTGGGCATGGACTCAAAAAAACCACTCGGGGCATTGCTGTCAGTGATACAAAGACCTCTTGGTAAATTCCAAACAAATCAAAATATAACCTCCTTCTTTGATTTTTACAATAGTTGCATTTCTTGGAACATTCTAGATAGCATTAAACCTGCATAAAAGCATTTCGTGATTATGTCTAAAAGAGTTGGTTTTGGGCTCCGGGAAGTCTGCCAGCACAATTCTTTGTTGTATAAGACTCTCTGATCCAGGCCTCCCTGGGCCCTACTCACTAAATGCCAATCACATGACCTATATCCCTGGGACTAGTACAATGCGCCTTCCACATTTCCAAAACATCTGTGAGGAAGTAGCATCAACCTCCTTTGAGAACTGCAGCCCATTGAATTCCTGAAAAGCTAAGTGTAAATTTCATTTTAATACCCGAATCTGAATTTCCACAAGGTAACTTTTTGTGAAATGAGGTGCATTTTTTAAAAAGACAAAGTTCTTTTCTGTGGCATGAACAAAGGTGTTGCTGATTCACTATAAGTAATATCTCAGCTCACCCCAGGTGGTGACACAAGACACTATTCACTGATGTAACTCAAGTGAGGACACAGAGTTAACTTACGTGTGTACAGAAACTAATAAACAAAGAGCAGGTGGCCCTCAAGGATGATAAAGATGCATTGGCACAGGTGCCGACATCTGTATATTCAGCTGACTCGAAGACTAGGCAAAGCCCTTGGCTGTCTCACAGATTGATGGGCGGGGGGGGGGGGGGGGGGGGGGAGGTTAATTCAGGGAAAGAGGATGTCAGTAGTTGCCAGGAAGCTAAAAGCTTGTGAAGGAAACAAAGAATGAGAGTCAAGGTAGATGTGAATGTATAAATGTAAACAAAGGGCTAAGGATAGTAGTGAAGTTACAGTCAGCCCAGGTAAAGGTGAGAGAGGGTCTGAGAGCCACCTGGTAGGTATTGGTTCTTGAATTACATGCTCTTACATCATATCTTGAACTGCAGGGGGCCACTGCTGGATGGCACTGAACCATATTTTATTCCCCTTCCTGGAGTGGGAGCAGTGCATAGCTCACAGCTTCCTTCCTGCACTGTTCCCAAGACACTGCTGCTGCCTGTTCATTTCTGGAAGGCCAGCTCACTTCAGCTGTGGAAGGCAGACATCTGTTCACCATATTGCAGGGGCCATAGTCATGTCTGTTTTTCCGTCCCTTTGGGAGAAGGAATGGCAGGTGTGACTCCACACACAATTCTGGCAGGCCCATAAAGACCACCTTCCAAGTTCCCCAGGCTTGCGCTTCCCTTAGGCCCGTGGTCGGCAAACTGCGGCTCGCGAGCCACATGCGGCTCTTTGGCCCCTTGAGTGTGTCTCTTCCACAAAATACCACAGCCTGGGTGAGTCTATTTTGAAGAAGTGGCATTAGAAGAAGTTTAAGTTTAAAAAATTTGGCTCTAAAAGAAATTTCAATCGTTGTACTGTTGATATTTGGCTCTGTTGACTAATGAGTTTGCCGACCACTGCCTTAGGCTAACCATGCATGGCCCAGTCTTGCTGCAGTTTGCATGCCCACCTGGATTTCCCTCTTCAAGAAGGCTCCTAAAATTAGGCCCAGACTCCAAGGTCTATTCTCTGAGGTTCACTAGGCAATGTGCCTGCTGTCATTTGAGCAAGCTGTTTTGGCAGCCAATTTTTTTTTTTTAATGACATGATTGCCCAGGCTTTCAAATCCCATTATGAAACTTTTTATCCTTTACTCTAAGCCTTTTCCCCCCTCTAATCTGCCATTTTAGTTGGTTGGAAAGAGATGTTGAGGAGAAATATTTGGAAAAGTGGTCTGTGGGGCCCAATGATGCAGTGAGTCGTGAGCCTGAACAACTTCAGGGGAGCTGTGGTTGCCCCATTGTTCCCTGTCCTGAAACTCTTAATGACCAACACTCACTGGCTCTGAGGGAAGCCAACCTGGCATGGATAGGAACAGGGAAGGGCTAATTCCCGGGGCAGCTTGGAGATTCATTAGAAGAGCTATAGAGAAGAGAGGCCCACCCAGGTCCTGCCTTAAGGCCACCTCCAACATCGGGGACAGAGAACAAGAAGGCCCCTGGCTGTGCTCTGCCATGCATTCAGAACCACACAGATGCAGCCTGTCTGTTATTAGAAACAGTTTCCAGCCAACAGCAGTGTTATGCCTGCTGCTTCACTGTGGTTACACATAACTTCAGGGCTGAGATATGATCCATTCACACCAAGGGGAATATCCACTGCATCATATTGCCCTAAGGCAAAACAAGGACCTCAAAATTGGCTTCGAGAGGAACAGTTCTCTATGTTCATGAACATTCTTAGGTGTATTCAGCTGTCAGGGCATTCTCTCACCTAGAGAAAACTGTAGGTGATGTTACAGCAAAGTATCTACATCTCACATGGTCCCACACATTTGGTGGGAGAAGTGGATGCAAGATTTTTGGGGCACTTAGCCTCCTGAGAGCTAGGGAGTTGCTTCTCTCCATTGTCATGACCTAGCATCTAGTGTGGTGCCTGGAACATAGCAGGAATGAATGAATATAAAAGGCATAACCTGACTGAAGAGATGAGCCATTCCTCACTCCTGCCCCCTCCTTCTCTCCCTTTTTCTCCCATCCCACTTCCCTTCACTCCCATTTCTCCAAAAAGCTGGATCAAAGTCAATATAATGTCTACTCATGAAACAGAAATAGTCAATGTTACATAATGAAGAGAAAGAAGTGGTGTCCATATTGGTTAAGAGGATGGACTTAGGAGTTGGGATGAGCTGGATTTAAGTGTGATCCTCTACCACTTGTTATTTGGGGTACCCTGGACAAATTATTTAATATCTCTTAGCCTTTTCATCATCTATTAAGTTGGGATAATAATAGTACCTACCTCATAGTTTGTTATAAGGATTAGAGATAATGGATGTAAAGTGCTTAGTACCATGCTTAGGACTTCAGTATTCAATAAATACTAGCTGCTTTTATTATTTTTTCTCCTGCTTTTAATACTATGTGGGAATCGGCCCAGCTCAGTGACCAGAGTTAGGCCTGTGACACTCTGAGGAAAATTGCTAGCTCACCCACCTCTACAGCAACTGGAATTATTCTTTGTACCGATTTGATTAGCTGTGTTGCTATGGTTACATTAAGGTTTGGGCTTCTGCTTCGTTGTAAACAGAGATGGCTGCTCTGTCTACAGTCAAAGATAATTACATGTGAAAAGGATTGGGAAGGGTCCTGAGTAGTAAGTATGAATTTGGGATTTATGCTATCATCTAGATGCCTACCATTTTAGGATTTGGTCAAGGAGTTGGGAGGGATATAAAAGCTTGGAGTACTGTGTAATGTACATCCAAAGGTATTTATCCCAACTGTACTGATTCATGCATTAATGAACTGAAGGATTCATGATTCATAGCAATTATGCCACCTGCTCAAGCTGTGTATAGATAAGTAAACATGGCTTCTTTGGAAAGCTAACTAAGTCACATGGCCTCAGTTTTTATTCCAGTGATGCTGTATGGTGTATGTGGGTGTGTTTTTTTTTAACAAACAAACTTTGTTTATGATTACACAGTTAAAAACAAAAATCTCAAACCATATTTACCACCAGCATACAATCATTTCACATGAAGAGTAAAGCAAAAAAAAAAAAATCACAAGAATGAAAATGAGATTACAAATGGGGTAGGGGATAGTGGATACAATCATCTTCATAATTATGGTAAAGTTATTTGAGCATACCTTGCTAAGCATTTTGCATATGTTATCTGACTTAATACCAGACTGTAAACTACGTACCATTGACTCCATTTTATATAGGAAGAAGAAATTTAGGCTTAGAGAAGTAAGGAACTTGGTCAAGTCACACAGCCGTGAATTGTAGAACATTGCCCTTTTTTAAAATGTCTTCTTTTCTTGTTTTGTTTTCTCAAGGATGGTTGAGGTCATGCCCTCTGTGTTGACAGAGCACGAGGTGAAGTGACATTTAGAGCGCTGGGTGATTCAGCTTGCCATTAATCTCCTCCTGAACTGGCAAAAATTCAAGGATGAGCTTGTGCCATTGACAGTTAGTCTATGGAATCCCACACATTTCCCTCATAGCTCTAGATCTGAGTCACTCGTGGTGACCAAAGATTCTACTCCTCTAACCATCAGTCCCTTAATTCCTGCAGTGATCTGTTGGGTGGCCTTTCATTGATTAGCCTACTGTTCAGTTTCTTTCATCATCATTTATGGAGCATGTTCTATCAGTAAAGTTCATCCATACTGGGTATGTGGGGTCAAAAAGGAAACATTGTTCTTCTCCCCCAAGAGCAACTGCTCTAGTGAAATTGATATGAATAAATAACTAGGCAGGTAGGTAGACAGACAGATGAGACAGTATACAAGAATAAAGGCCAGAACACTGTGCTATGTGAGCAGGGATGAAAGGGTGACTAATTCCAGTTTAAGGCTGGGGATCTGCAAAGCCCTCTTAGAAGAGATAGAATTTGATCTGGGCTTTGAAAAAAGGATGAGGGGTGAATCGGGGAGAAGGACTGTGCTGCCAGGCACACAAGGCTTTCTTGACTACAAAGCCAGATATGGCCATCTTGTGCCTTGTTTTTACTGAGCCCAGGAACAGTATGACGCCCCATCTTTCTACACGAGCTCCAAGTATCACCACCAATTCAGTAGAACAGATTGACATAGGAAATAAATCTCCACCATCCCTGACTTACCCCATTATTGTCTCCAAAGGCAGGAATGTGAAGCCAAGCAATAGGGGAATAGTTATACCCCAGTAGACCTAAGTAGATGCTCATTTGTGTTTAGAGAGAGTCTTTCAATAAAAATAAAGCACACAGCATATATAAGTACTTACTCATAGACATGTCCTTGGATCCTCTTATCTCATTTTCTACCTCTTTCTTGTCTGCACCTCTTAATGCTTCATTTAACAGAGATTTTGTTCTTCACCTTCATTGTACAGGTCTCCTTGCTAAATACCACACAAAGATGTGCAAGGTAGGGTTTCTGTCTTCCAAGAGCCATCAACTAATGGGAGTAACAAGACTAATTTTCAGAAAACTCTATACAAGTCCATATAATCAAAATGTCATATGCATAGACATTTTGAAGTTCTCTACTACCCTGTCCACAAAGTGAACTGGCTTGAAAAGACTCTGTCTCTGAAATGTAGAGTCTGGTCTCAAGAGAAAGGGGCCCACTCAAAAGTGTGACTGCTGTGAAGTGTTCACAGCTTTTGTTTCCATCCATGTGATCCCACATTCAAATTAGATTTTTGAGACATAGTCACAATTTTCCTTTGGATTGGGCAGCATTCTATGCTATTGTTCCCGGTTGATCATCTTATCTTAATAAAAAACCTATAAAAGCAGGAAGAAAACATAAGACCAAAATTTCTCTCAGATATTAATGTTGGCGCTAAATGGAATAAATGACTTTTATATCTGACCCTGAACAATGTAAAAGAATATAAAACCTGTATTTTCAACTAATTTAAATTAAGGATCAAATTGAAACAGAGGCCAATAACCAAATTAGTGGTATTGTTACAAAGAAAAAATGTAATCTACTTCATTATTGTAACGGCAAACATCAATGGAGTAGAAAATTGACCAGTCTTCTTATATTAGAAAATAATTTGATGCTTGGTTGCCAAAGAAGGTCTGTTCATATTAGCCTTGACTAATCTGCAGTAAAGGATTGGAGCCTTTAAGGTCTCATTAGCACATCACTACCATACAGTTTTTAAAGGCACATTAAATAACATAAAATATTGCAGTATTGTTAATGTGGTGAGAATGATTGTTAAGAGATCAAATTTACCACTTTGTAATTTTTAAATAACCCATTTGGGTTAGAAAATATTTGACCCACAATGTGAAATCACAGAGAACTATATCCAAAATTAAATAGTAAATTTGAAAGTAAATGATGTAAGTCAAAGAGGGAAATAGTTATCTTTTGTACTGAAATTTAGACTTGTCAAACAAATCACCAGACTGGTCCAATCATGGATCAAGAATTTTGATCCTAGCATCATCAAATTGGATTACAATGAATGCTCAACATATACAACACATATTTTAAATTATCTTCATTAAGTATCTTCTTTTTCATAAAATGTGCTTTCTTTGTGTTCTCTCATTGTGATTTTAAGATCTTAAAGTGATGTAAATTAAATGCAATAGCAAAAAAGTAGAGGGGAAAAGAACATCACAACATGGAGGAAGAGAGTACTCGACAGTGGGAACATGCATGAGGATAAACACACATGCATGCAGTCCTCTCTTTTCTAATAAAGTAGAATCTGCCACCACAGCATTCCAATCCTTTTCTGGCCTATAATTACTGTGTGCTCCCCTTGTGGCATGAAACTAAAAATGTTCTCAGAGGTGAGCTCCAGGCATTTCAGAGCATGGCAGGTGCCAGGTAGACGGCCACATGACGTCATTTTCTTTTCTGTGCTCATCGAAATGTCATAAGCAGAACCACCTGCCAACAGACAGATATTAGGTAGAAAAAAGGCATGTGTATATATGTCTTTGTGTAGCTCCTGAATCACATGTGTTTCTGTCTTTTCTCTTCATTTGTTTCAGCCCTTGAATATTTTATTATCATTAATGTGTTTGTTTTCTGTACTACTTGTCCCCAGGAACATATTGTAGTTGACATAATTTTAAAAATTGAAAAAAAAAATTATTACACAAATAATTAAAGTTGATAAAGTAGCTTAATTTAAATGATTGAAACCTACATCCAGCTCTGAATAAAACTATTCTTAAAGAAAAACATCTCACTTTTAAAACTCCAGCCTCAGCTTGTCACTCAGTCTAAAAATACAAGGTTGGCACCAAGCCTGGAAGGTTGGCAAAGTGGAGCTTTGATCAATCAAGACAGGCAGGGATTCCAAAATGGAGGGCCACTGTCAAACACGTCCTGCCTCCAGTTGCCAATGATCTAAACTGGGGAATCCATTAGCAGAGACCCACAGTGGATTTCAGCTGTCACAAGCTGTGTACAGGAAGCCGAAACCGGTTTGGCTCAGTGGATAGAGCGTCGGTCTGCGGACTGAAAGGTCCCGGGTTCGATTCCGGTCAAGGGCATGTACATTGGTTGCGGACACATCCCCGGTAGGGGGTGTGCAGGAGGCAGCTGGTCGATGTTTCTAGCTCTCTGTCCCTCTCCTTTCCTCTCTGTAAAAAGTCAAAAAAATATATTAAAAAACAAACAAACAAACAAAAAAACACTACTTGGAACAAGCTGTGTACAGGGAGAGCTTTACTTTAGGAGGGATAGTGGTGTAGTACTTGAGGCTCTCAACAGGTTGGGATTTTAGGTAGAATTCAAGATGAGAGGAGAAATGGAAAAATTTTGATTGGGTAGAGTGTGTGTGTGTGTGTGTGTGTGTGTGTGTAATCCTATCTAATAATAGACAAATATGCAAATTGACCATACCACCGACACACCCACAAACCACGCCCACAAGCCACGCCCACCATCCGATCAGAGCGAGTATGCAAATTAACCCAAACCAGGATGGCTACAGCCACAGAGAGCAAGGTTTCCTAGGTAACAGAGGAAGCCAAGCTTTCTGCCTGCCCTTGCCAGGCCTAAGCCTCCACTCAAGCTACAAAGTTTCAATTATAGAAGGTAAACAAATTCAAACAAATGGCGGCAGAATGGAGCTTGAGAGTGCAGGCCAGGGTTGCCGCCGGCAACAGGGGAAGCAAAGCTTTCTGCACACCCTGGCCGGGCCCACCCGCTTAAGGCAACAAAGTTTCAATTATAACCCCAACACAAATGGCTGCTGGCCTCGGCCTCAGAGGGAGCCCCAGGCTTGGCTCCGCTCCAGGCTACAAAGTTTCAATTGTAGAAGGAAAATAAATTCCAGATACCAGGGCCTCTGCTTGGGTTGCCAGGGGACGTGGCCGGCCTGCAAACCACCACAGGCCCCTCGCTCAGGCCGCCCCACACCCCAAGGGAACCCCCGCCTGATCCAGGACGCCCTTCAGGGCAAACCAGCTGGCCCCCACCCCTGTACCAGGCCTCCATCCTATCTAATAAAAGAGTAATATGCAGATTGATCATCACTGCAACACACAATATAGCTGCCCCCATGTGGTCAAAGATCCTGCCCCCATGTGGACACAAGATGGCCACTACAAGATGGCCAGCAGGAGAGGGCAGTTGGGAGGCACCCGGCCTGCAAGGGAGGGCAGTTGGGAGGCACCCTGCCTCCAAGGGAGGGCAGTTGAGAGGGACCAAGCCTGCAAGGGAGGGCAGTTGGAGGTGATCAACCCTGCCTGCAGGAGAGGGCAGTTAGGGGTGACCAGGCCGGCAGAGGAGGGAAGTTGGGGGCAAACAGGCTGGCAGTAGAGTTGTTAGGGGGTGATCAGGCTGGCAGGCAGAAGTGGTTAGGGGCAATCAGGAAGGCAGGCAGGCAAGCAGTTGGGAGCCAGCAGTCCTGGATTGTGAGAGGGATGTCCGACTGCCTGTTTAGGCCCGATCCCGCTGCAGGATCGGGCCTAAACGGGCAGTCGGATATCCCTTGAGGGGTCCCAGATTGGAGAGGGTACAGGCTGGGCTGAGGGACAACCCCCCTCCGTGCACGAATTTCGTGCACCGGGCCTCTAGTACAGATATAACTGTAGTTATTGTTCACTTTCTTTCATCCTAAAAGTTTGAGGAACTGGTTTCTCATAGATCACTGGATCATATATTCAGGAGTGGGCAAAGTAGATATACCGTTATAATACAAAAAATTATACATAATTAATAAATAATAATGCAAGCATAAACTGCATTTCATATACTCACAACTGTAAACCATAGAAATTGAAAGGTGCATATCCCTTACCTCCCTATAACCAAGTGAGCCTGATTCTTACTAGCTAGATAACCATGGATGATGGATGACTGTAACATCATTTGTTTGAGATGCATTGTCTTCATAGCTGTCTGTCTCCTATACATTGTTGTTCATACCCTTAATTGGGTAGTAAGAGTAGAGTCTATTTGACTTGGGCCCCTCTTGATTTTATGCTTTTTTTCTTTTTGTCTGTCCGGAATTCTTTTCATAAGAGCTGATTTGTTATCCACAAGAAAGCAAAACAAAACAAAAAACCCAAAACCCCCATGAGATTAAATAGGATAATCTTTGTAAAAGCATGTAAGTGCAACATAAAGCCGATGGTTTTATACAGATAAAATTGGTATATTAATCTAGGAGTACAAAATATATGGTTCACTGTTTAAGTCTTATAAATTCAAATTGGTACTATGAGTTTCTAATATTGATTAATATCAGATTTTGCATATTCTGATAACCATAGTTAAATTTAATCTATTTCAAGGGAAAATAAATGTTCTTTTTTTTTCTCATCTTTTACTGATGTGCTTTACCCTCATTTATTTTTCTGGATTGAATTTAAGATGGGATATCTTTAAAAATTTTTAAAAACAAAAACCTCTAGATTCTTATTAACCATTTTTCTCATAACCCTAATTGTCACAGAGAGGACCTTCTCATTTATCATATACGTTGTATCATTATCTATAAATTGGAATAAAAATACCCTCTCTGCTTTCTTTTCACAAGTAATTTGAGATTGTCTTTTATCAGTCATAAAACAATCTTTAAAATATACAAAACATTATACAAGTATAAGGTGATATTACCTATTGCTAACCTGTTTTTTAAATGCCTTTCATTTGTTCAGGAGTTTTACTAAATGTTATTATGTCATATTTTCTCATTGGTCTTTTTATTTTTTAAAATTGTTTTTATTGGTTTCAGAGAGAAGAAGGGAGAGAGAGGGGGATAGAAACAGCAATGATGAGAGAGAATCATCAATCTGTTGCCTCCTACACACCCCCTACTAGGGATCGAGCCCACAATCCAGGCATGTGCCCTGACCAGGAATGAAACTGTGACCTCCTGGTTCATGAGTCGATGCTCAACCACTGAACAACATCGGCCGTGCTCATTGGCTTTATTTCAGTAAAAAAAGCACCAGATTTAAAAGAACTGAATTAATTAAAACTTGATTTTGTTTGTTTAGTAGAATTTATCCATAGTATAGTTGTATGCACATTTCTTCTGTTCCTATTCTCTCTCTTCTTTATATCCTCTGGACTTAAGGGAAAGGATAGAGATAATAAAAAGAGGCCATAGTCAAGTTTTTGGGGGTGGGGTGAGAGTCAGGAGGAAACAAATCTCCAAAAATCTCCAGTCCTGTGTTTTAGTTTTGTCTAGAAACAGCTGGGAAATGTGCAACCTTACTCTCTAAGGACAAACGTTGATTTTCTGAGCTTCTGGCCTCCCCAGCTACGGAAGAGGCCACATACGGGAGATGAAACTGGAGATTCAGCAAGTCCAGCTGCTCTGTCTTAATCAGCAGGACTCAGTTTTTTCCATGCTGTTGACGGGGCCATAAAGTGCTCATCTTCGCAGAACACTCTAAGAGCAATTGGTCTGAACACAAAATGAGGACCTGGAGTTTAAATCCTGCAGAGCCATGTCTGAGAACACCTCCTTCCTAATGACGCCTTGCTTCACAGAGCTTCATGGAGTTCAGAGTCCCCTGCCAAAGTGGCTCCCACAGATAAATGAGCGGCTGCTGTTACAAAGCCTGTCGAGAATCTGTAAAGTCAACGTCAAGTGGGTTTATAAAAGACACTTGTCTTTGCTTAGGTTTTATAACATCTATGAAAGGAAGGAAAAGTTACAATTTAAAGCCAGAAGCAGGAGGGCCTTCTTCTGTGTGCTAAGGGAATGGCACAATCTATCTCATGACAGATAGCTTTTTATTTGGGAAAATACCTTGTTAGGACTTTCTTCTTTGTAATCCTCACCCAAGAATATGTTTATTGTGTTTTGTTTTGTTTGGGGGCGGGGGGCATTGATTGGTTGCCTCCTGTGCATCCCTGACTGGAGATGGAACCTGCAATCTTTTGGTATGAGGAACGATATTCCAACCAAGACACCCGACTGGCCAGGGTCCTTGATAGGACTCTTACAGTGTGATATGTGAGTTCCTGCCCCCTTTCTCAGGGGTCACATTTCCAAAGAAGAAACAAAAAGGGAGCTATATCATTCACCTAACATAATAAGAGTGAAATGTGGAGAGAGGACCCTAGAAAAGACAGAGGGAGATCAGAAGAAAGTCCAGGAAAATAACTGGAGACAGAGATGAGGGAGAAGAAATAAGCCGAAAGGACCTGCCAGTGGTAGGTGGAGGAAGAACCACTGGCTGCGTTTTGCCTCTGCCCTTCCATTATTCACAGCAGCTTAAGGGTAATCGAGGTTATTTGGGGTCAGGTTAGGGGAAAGAAAGAGTGAACCCATACAATCTAAGGCGAGGCCTGCTCCCTTTACCCCAATGGGAGCAAACCCTCAGGTCTGAGCTCTCTCTCTCTCTCCACCAGTAACCTCTCTGTGTGGACTGGGGCATGCTGTGTACCCTCCAGGACTTCTGAGAAATGCATGTTGCTGTTGCTGGGGAGATGTGAGCATTGGAAACTTCCAAAAATGGAGGCCTGGATCTGATAGGCAGGAGAGACCAGAGTGTGGCTGGACAGGCCCCATAGACACGGAGAGGTCAGGTCATGGTATCCAGAGGCCCTATACCTGGCCCTCTCCACGTCGAACATGATGGAAGTTGAGATTTGGTTGAACTGCTTTAAAAAGATTTAGTCAAGTGTTACCTCAGCAGGCAACAGCTGGAGGAAAAGCCATTTGATATTAGATCACTTGCAGTGTGCCCAGCACATGATATGAGGCACAAATGTTGATCTGTAATGGCCAGAAAGTTGGAAAATGGAAACTTGGAAGAAAGCAATTGAGTTTCAAAACTTCTCCAATGCCATTTTGTAAACAGGCAGGACAGCCCCTCAGGGGCGGCATTCATACCTGATGCTCTACGATCTTCTCAGTAGGTGATGCACAGCAGTGTTTGTGCTCAGCACGGAAACATCACGACAGAGATGTCTTTTCTTAATCAACGAACAATATTTCCAGTTAACGTGTCTCTGTGAAATTTTTTTTCTTTTTTCCCCAGTGTCTCTTTTGAGCTTTCCATTCAACATTTTATTCTCTCTCTCATACCTTCTAAGACTGATTTCCACACATCTTTTCACCCGCTCTACATTTACAACATTTAATTGTCTCAGGTATCTTGCTCACAATTACCCTAAAGAGAACCTTTTATTTTTCTTCCCTGAAGAGTTGTTGGAAACATACATACACACACACACACACACACACACACACACACACGGAAATACAGACAATGCACTATGGGAGCATCAAGAACCAACCAGACCCACCAGCCCTCCTTTGGGGAGTCTGGACTTTGCCTCACTGCTCAGGAATGCCAGGCAGAGCATTCCGAAGAGGACACAGCATGTGCAAAGGCACAGAGGCCTGAAAGCACCTGAGCAGCTTAGAGCAAAGCCCAATTGTGAAAGCATCCTAAGAAATGTTTTTCTTTACTGTTACAAAATGGGAAACTAAACACTGAATTTGGACAGGAAAAAGGCAATCAGATTTATGTCTAAGAAAGAGAGCTCTGGTGTGTGCCTTCCGACCATTTACTTCTTCAATAAATATTCACTGAGCTCTTATGTGCCAGGACTGTGCTGGTTTCTGGACATGGAGTGATGAATTAATTAGTTTTTGCTCTTATGGCACTTACAGCTTTGTTAAGAGATAGGTGTTACAAAATTAGTCACAAAAATTAAAGTTAATCATAAGTATTGGGAAATGCTATGTAAGAAAGTCAAGAGGTGCTTTGAGAATTACAAGGGAACCTAATTTTGTATGAAGGTTGGATCAAATAAGGCCATCCAACTGACACTTGACAGATGAGTAGCCCTTGACCACGCTAAGAGGGGTATAATGGTGTTCCCAGTCTTTCAAGGCATCACATTTCTGGGCTCTGCTGTCTTTCAGTTCTTTCTAGAGCACCCGCCCCCCTCTTTTCTTTCTCTTTTTATGCCACTTTACTGATTGCAGCCTGTAGTGGCCAATATACACTATTGATGATGTGATTTCTAGAACTCTTCCCCCCAAGTTGCCAGTTCAGTACTCACATGGTCTTCCAATTTATCACAGGTGAGAGGTTTAACAAAAATGTTTCCTATGGAATAGCATAATCTCCATGATCAGTTCCTCACGGCCCATCACCTGACTGCTATAACAACACTTTAGGGTTTTGTTACAGCAACACCCCACTTACAGTGTCAAATGCTGCATTTGTCACAAGCTAGTTTATGCTGCAGAAACAAGTCTACCTCCAAATATCTGTTGCTTAGCATATAAAAGTTTATTTTCACTCTAGGTCTACCATGAGTCAAGCGACTAGACATCTCCCCTCTAAGCAATGACTCAGGGATGCACACTGTTTCCATCTTGCAGGTATACACATGGAACACATGGTATGCATGGTCACCCGGCAAAGGTAAAGGGAGCTTAGCTGGTCACAGGCGAGCTCTAAAACGGTTTGGCAAAGTGGTGACGCATGTCACTTCAGATCCCAGCCCTTGGCCTTACCCTACAACACTGGTCTCTTCAGTGAACAGTAAATGTCTCTGGCACACCGACTTAATCAGACTCCGAGGACAGGGTTCAGATATGCATTTTAACACATATCCGGTGTTGGAGAACATTCGTTTTAAAATAATTGGTGGTATGCCTATGTTTAGTCATAATAAAACTGAAGCTTAGAGATACTGACCTTTACCCAAGGTCTCACAAATGTAGCAGCAAAGCTGCTTGTGGCTCCTAATTCAGGTCAACTTCAAACCACTGCAATGGCAGAGCCCCGTACTAGTGCTAGTCACAACCCCCCTGCAAGATCGTAGGCTGAGGAGCCATGTATGGTCTTCTCCTCCTTTCCCTGGAGCCCTAAGAGTTAAAAGAAACAGAGTAAGAAAACCATTTAAAGCAGTATGTTAACAAAATCAACCAGCCGTGGTTGGTTTGACTCCGTGGATAGAGTGTCAGCCTGCAGACTGAAGGGTCCCAGGTTCCATTCTGGTCAAGGGCACATGCCCAGTTGAGGGCTTGATCCTCAGTAGGGGGTGTGCGGGAGGCAGCCGATCAATGATTCTCTCTCATCTTTGATGTTCCTGTCTCTCCCCCTCTCCCTCCTTCTCTGAAATCAATAAAAATATATTAAAAAATAAAAAACAAGCAAGCTGAAAGGACAGATGTAGAGGAAGACAAATAATTTTCCCAGAGAAGAGGATATACCTTGGTCAAGGGTAAGTTTGTTGATGGTTCACTCTAAAAAGCTTAAAGCAAGCGAAAACCCCTGATCTGATGACTCCAGCCCTTAGCTGGACCAAATGGCAGGGTCAGAAAGATGTGTGATGTACCCAGGTATTCACACAATAATCATGATTCCGATAGTACTTTGCACTACTGTGGAGCTGGCTTCACCTGTGAGCTCATTCTCCAACAAACCCTGCTTCCGTGCATCTGTAATAAATGTTCACATTTGCTGGGAGTAAAAATACTATTCTGTCAAAGTGAAGGAATAAGTTTTAGAACTGAGAAAATTCACTTTGGAATTTTCAAATTTTATCCTTGGATTATACCAGCAAAGAAAAACGTACACAAGTGTGGGTTAAGAAAGAGGGAAATTCTTCCTTACTAAGAAGACAGAAATAACTCGAGCTAATTATATTAACCTAAAAAGGTAAGTGAAAATTAATGAGAAATTGGAAGAATTTTAACTCTGGAAATAGCCTCTCTCCTGTGCTATTGAAACCCTACCCCCATGGGTAGAATAACGGGTCAGGAGCTAACCCGCCAAAATGAAATCCTAGAAATAGGGAATGCTCCAGGCGTCCCGGGTCCACAGCTAAGTGTCTTGCAGTATTTTCCCAAACTTTTTGGTTCAATAAAATATGATTCACATTTTGCCTCAAGCCTCTACTTTTGGAAAACCACTTGTATTTTTAAACAAATTCAGTTTGGGATTTGCTTGTCCTTTAACTCATTAAATTGTTATTTTGTAGGGAAGCAATCTGATCCTTTTGGAAATTTTTTGAAAGCCTTTGTTGTTGGGATAAGAAGCAAAAGCTGCCTGTTCTTGACTGAATCCATTCAAAGTGAGCTGGAAAATTACGGAAATTATCTGAACCGAGGGTTCTCTAAGTGGTCCCCAGAGCAGCACCGTCATTATCACCTGGGCACAGGGCCCTCCCACTCAGAAGGGCCTCATGTGTGGTTTAACGCTGTCACCATCTTAAGTTCTTAATAAGTTTACCTTTGAAGGTGAGGTCCAGTGGAGCATTGGGACAATGGAGTGCTGGTTAGTGTGAGCAGAGGAGAAACATCAGGGCTTGCTGCCCTGTCCACAGACGGCATTTGCATGCCCCACAAGCATCGAAGCCCAGTGAGCCCACACGTGTGAGAGCTCAGTGAAATTCACAGCATGTGTGAGGTAAATGCATTATGCTCACGAGGGAATAAACTAACTAGGAAAGGCAAGGGTGATGTAGGGGACACTGACCGCCCAGAGAAGACTCCCTTTCTTTTTGAAAAATAACTTCCTTTGAGCTCAGGAAAAAGGCAATGGTGGCCTTGTAAGAAACACAGACCCCCCCCCCCCCAAGCAACCCTATCATGTCCTCCCTTCCTTGTGAATTAGCCAACTGCTTACACTCAAAGAAGGGAAGGGAAAGATAGGGCAACCCATGGTTCCTTATCCTTTCATTCCTTCCTTCCTCATCAGTAATTCAGAAGCAGAGAAAGTTGATAGGATGCACACATATCAACAAGGGGGAAAAATACAACTGAGTCAGTTTTGTGAAGCAATACTACTTTTCTGGTAAGAATGAAATATGTGTATGTATGAGCTACAAAAGACAAGAATTAAGGCAGCCATGCAACTTTGGGCAGGATTTTAACCTCTCTGATCCCCAGTTTTCTTAGCTGCAAAATGGGGCTAGTGTGGTTAGAGGAATTAAATAAGCTGATACATGTAAAGTATTTAGCACTGGTACACGAGAAGCACTCAGGGAAAGCACCACATCTAAATTATGATTTTTATCTGTGTTCCTTATAACTGGTTTTATTAGCCTCATCTAGACAA
Organism: Cnephaeus nilssonii; assembly: GCF_951640355.1. Lineage (NCBI taxonomy): Eukaryota > Metazoa > Chordata > Mammalia > Chiroptera > Vespertilionidae > Cnephaeus > Cnephaeus nilssonii. Next base: position 83,342,752 of record NC_137076.1, on the reverse strand, counting down.
GTCTCTGAGGCCTCACCCTTGCTTAACTCTCTCTGGGTTGCCCCCTCTGCCTCAGGTTGAGCTGTATCACACGAAAGAATAGAAGCTTTTTTGTACAAGTAAAGAGAGGGAATGAGAAACAGAATAGATGGTTTCTCATTTTTCATTAGGCATTGTTTTAGTCTAAAAAGTTCTGCCTTAAATAATTTTGCTGTATAATTCTAAAGCATACAAGGAAGTACTTGTCCCCCTTGAGTGAATATTGTGTAGAGAAAGAGGTTGGGGCCCAGTTGGTGTGGCTCAGTGGTTGAGCTTTGACCTATGAACCAGGATGTCACAGTTGTATTCCCGGTCAGGTCATATGCCCAGGTTGCAGGCTTGATCCCCACTGCGGGGCGTGCAGGAGGCAGCCAGTCAATGATTCTCTCTCATCATTGATGTTTCTATCTCTCTCTCCCTCTCCCTTCCTCTCTAAAATCAATAAAAATATTTTTTTAAGAGAGAAAGGTTGGATAAAAGCTCAGAGCCTGGGCTCTGGAGCTGGACCCATCTGTGTTCTGACTATGCCATTTGCTTGCTGGCTGGATGATCACAGGGCACTTGCAGACAGGCACTAAGTCTGTTTCTTCAAATGCAAAAAAAAAATGTCAACTTTGTAATAATTAGGGAAGACTAAATGAATACAATAAGGTATCACCTCACACTTGCCAGAATGACTACTATCAATAAATCAACAAATGACATATACTGGGGAGGATGTGGAGAAAAGGGAACCCTAATACGCTGCTAGTGGGAATGCAGACTGGTGCAGCCACTATGGAAAATAGTATGGAGTCTCCTCAAAAAATTAAAAATGGAACATTTGACCCAGCAATCCCACTTTTGGGAATATATCCTAGGAATCCTGAAACACCAGTCAGAAAGAATATATACACCCCTATGTTCATAGCAGCATTATTTACAATAGGCAAGCTTGGAAACAGCCAAGAGCCCATCAGTAAGTAGATGAGTGGTCAAAAAGGCTGTGGTACATTTACACAATGGAATACTATGCAGCTATAAAAGAGAAGGAAATCTTATCCTTTGAGACAGCATGGATGGACTTGGAGAGTATTATGGTAAGTGAAATAAGCCAGTCAGAGAAAGACAAATACCAAATGACCTCACTAATATGTGGAATCTAATGAACAAAATAGAACCAGATGCATGGATACATGGAACAGACTGACAAATGTTAGAGGGGAGTGGAGGGGGAGGGGAACTGAGTAAAGGAAGGTGAAGGGATTAGCTAAAGAACATTTATGCATAGCCCATGGACACAAACAACAGTGTGGGGAGGGCTAAGAGACGGGGGGGCGGCTGGGTGGAGGTGGGCAAAGTGGACAACAGTGTCAACAAAAAATTTAAATAAAGTTAAAAGAGGAAAGTATGTAAAGTGTACAGCTTAGTGTCTGGCTGTAGGGGCTCCAAACATGTGTGTGGTTGTGATAACCAATTAGGGACCAGAGTTCAGACCAGCTCTGGCTCAGCACCTGACCATTATATGTGTTGGCAAATAACTTTCCTGGGCTGTACAGCTGGCATAGTAATAACAATCTCTCCTTCCACCTATATCCAAGGAACTATCTGAGCTCTTTGTAAGTTATCGAAGCTTCCAAGAGCACAAGGAAGTTTTGGTATAGATATGGCTGTCTTCAGAATAGAGGGGGTAAGGCCCTGGGAAGGGATATGTTGAACTCGTGCTTCTGCTCTTTATGTGAATTCACAGAGAAATGATGTGGGAACCAAGTCCTATTATTACTGTGCATTTATTGCAACAGGAGAAAGTGTGTCTTAGCATCAAACTAAAAAGTGATCTGTAAAAAGGCTGAGGTGCTCTTAAGTGTTCTCCTGCTTTTGCTGAGATCCTTAGAAGGAGGAAGTGCTCAGAGCAGATGCACAGTGAGCATTATTGGAACTTGCATTCAAATCCAGGACTGCCTGGGGTTTCCTCGGTGACAGGTGTGACTCTGATTTGCAATGAGCAGGGCTCTCACATGGTCTGTGGGAGGAATCACCTGCCTTCTGCTCTCTTCACATCTGGATTCTACCATGGGTCCTGTGTTCCTTAAAGAGATCTCACCTTAAATGTTAAGCTTTGCAACAATCGTTCTCAAACAGTAATGTGCATGTGAATCACCGAGGAATCTTCTCAAATATGTGGATTATCGTTCAGTAGGTCTGCTTGGGGCTGGTGAGTCTGCATTTCTAGCAAGCTCCGAAGTGCTGTTCTGCCATCCTGCCGATGCACAGGCCACGCACAGTTTGTGCAGCAAGTGTTTACAATTGAAGCCCCATTGGGCATTCATAACCCGCAGGTGAGGGTTCTGTGTTTAAGGAAGAGCACTGAGCAAGGTGAAATCTGGGGATGGGTGTATGGGTGGGTGGCCCTGTGACCAGCTGTGGATGAGAGCATTGACCAGGGCATGTTTATAAGGAGTATGGCATTAGAGGTGCTAGCGTGGGCCCACAGTCTTGAAGAACAAGGACTTGATTTCGGATCAGTCCCTCTACACTGGAGACCAAAGGGGTTTCAGGTAGGGATCTCAGGCTCATATTGTACCTGCAAAAACATTCCAGCAAATAGCACTCTGTGAAACTGCTATAAGGATTCTGTCACTGCTCAGCACACTCTCAGCACCCAGCATGTGTCCTTAGCCTGACTCTGTCTGCTCTTTTCAAGACTAGATTTCTAGTAATATTACGATGTTGGTAATAGATAGCCATAATGGCCATAGTAGCAGTAAATAGCTAGTTAGTGGATGTCCCCACCCTTTCTTACCTGCGCCCCGCCCCCCCCCATACTGTCCCATTGGCCCTAATGCTCTGTGTGGTTATTAAAGCAATCCCTGCACTCTAGGGATTGCAGTGAGTGCCCATGTAGTGAGGGGTCCTCGGAGGTGTCTGGCAGTCCTTGTTTTCCTGAGCATGGGGGATAGGAGCTGTGAGGAAAGTAGAAAACCCTCATTGTTTGGGCAGCGACCACTGTACTATCAGAACTCATCTTTAAATCTTCCCCATGATGAAAAAAACTTAAAATAAGCTAGGGCTTCCATATGAAGATAATGGAAGAAGACCATTTACCATGAGGCCTCCAGGTAAACTACCTGAAATCCCGTATCTGCTACTCAGCTAACCTGTTAGATTGGGTCCATAGGGAGCTTTCTGCCTCCTTATTCAAATAGTCAGGGCCAAGGAGTCATCCTTAAGCTGTGAACGCCTTTGTTTCTGTATCTCAGCCATAAATATATTCAGCATATGCCATGAATAGATTTGTTAGTCCAGCTACTGGCGATGGTCCTCACTCTACTCAGCAAAACCAATGCAAGTCGTATTTGAATCCTTCCCCTAAACAGAGGAATACAGTTGAAGGCAACAGGGAGGAAATGCAACTAATTTAGTCCACAGACATTGCCAGGTACTGCCAGCAGTGCCTGGGTAATGGTGACCAGGATGACACTATGGCTGTGACCTCCAGTTGGAGGCAGACAGACCGAAATTTAAGTCACACTTCTACAAACCGCTACCAACATCTCTCTGCTTCAGTTTCCCTAATCTGTAAAATGGAAATGAGAGTAGCCCCTACCTCATAGAGTTGTTGATGAGTAAATAAGATAAGGCTTAGGAAATGTTGAGTATAATGCTCAGTTTATGGCAACAATACATGTCAGACTGGTGACCATGACATCATGGTCCTTGCCCACAGAGCCGATGTTGGCAAACTTTTAAAGGGCCAGATAGTGAATATCTTAGGCTTTGTGGGCTACATATGGTCTCTGTCCCAACAACTCTATTCTGCCACTGTAGTGTGAAAGTAACCACAGGCAATATGCAATTGAATCTCATAACATTTTAACATGTCATGAAATATTCTTCTTTTGGTATTTTTTCCAGCCATTTGAAAGTGTAAAATCGATTCTTAATTAACAGACTGTACAAAATAGGCAACAGGCCACATGTGGCCCATGAGCCATGGTCTGCTGAGAGGGGAAATAGATAAATATATAAGCTGTTGCAATGCAACATGTTTGTTAAAAGTGCTATGAAGGGAGGGATTTATTCTGCCTGGCAGTGAGAAAAGGAGGATTAAGAATGGCTCCAGGCAGGAGAAGACCTTTGTGGTGGGCTTTTGAGTGTGAGTAGGAGTTCACCAGATGGGACAGATCCAAGAAAAAAGAATGAGCAAAATGGGGCGGGGGCAGTCTTTCAAAGGAACTGAGCAAAGTTCACTTCTATACAGTCCAAGTCACATGGAAAGTAAAGACCAAGGACTCTGTTGGTTTAGCTGTTTGTTTTCTCATCAATTTGATTATTTTCTGAGGCCAGTGTTTGATTTGGGGTGATATTATGAAGACCCCAGAGTAGACCTTGCATTTCTGTCCAGTTATTATATTGTAACTCCCAACCCTAGCCACCAGCATCCTTCCTGAGCAGCCCTAGCAGCTGCCTGAGAGTTCTTCCCAAAATCCTCTAGAGAAGCATCTGTTGGCAGAGAATACAGCCTCTCCTTTTGGACAATTTTGTCTGTCAAGTCCAAGAAAATGTGAACATCTTGAAATAATAAGATTGCTACTCTTTATTAAGTTATTCAGTTGCCTCTCCATTAAGTGTTTATTGAATACACATTTTTTATTGAGGTATAATTGACATAGAACATTTTATTAGTTTTAGGTACAACATAATGATTTTATATTTGTATGTATTGTGAAATGATCACCCCCAGTAAGTCTAGTTAATTTCCCTCACCATACATGGTTACAGAACTTTTTTTCTTGTGATGAGAACTTTTAAGATCTATTCTTAGCAACTTTCAAATATGCAATACAGTATGATTAACTCTAGTTTCAAATGCATTATAAATAGATATTTTAAATATTATTCTTTGATATTCATGGTAATCTCACTATGAAAAGTGGCCAAGTCTTTTGTCTAGAAAATTATATCTCTGACGTTTTTAAATTAGATACAGAATGGATTGGCTTAAAGAAAATGGAGATTATTTGTAATTGTGTTGAAATCCTGCTGCCTGGCATCCAAAAATGTTTTTGTTTTAAATATTTTTAACAGAGGAAAATTAAAATTTGTCCAATGGTACCATATTGAACAGCTTTAAAAGTATGTGAGCATTAAAAAGTTATACTTTAGAACAACTTTTTTCTCAACCCTTCAGCATCTGGAGTTCAGATTATTTACATTTGTTATTTCTTTTATTCAAACATATATTGAGCACCTACTATGCACCAGGTACTTTGTAGGAGATTGAGTTTTCACAAGGACTGAGGCACATGCCCTGCCCTCACAGTGACATGAAGAACACTTAGCCATGTGTGGAAGAGGTCCACGGCAGACGTTGTACAGAAGGGAAGACATTCTACCAAACTCACTAGTAGGTCATTATAGGAACTTTGTATTTTCAGCCAGAGGTACTTCTTCTATACTCTTCATTCCATTCAAACTAATGGCAATTTATAGTGGTAATAAAATAGCCCACAATTACTGAATGCCTACTATGTGCCAGACACTGTGCTAGCTGCTTCACTACACGACAATGTTGAATCCTCACAAGATCTCTAGAGATGAGTACTCTTATATCCCCCTTAACATACCCAAGGTCACATAGCTACTGAGCATGAAAACCCTCCGCTGGCCTGGTTGACCTTATTCCAACGCCCACAGGGTTCCCACCACTCTCTACTGGTGAAGTTTTCTCTGGTATATGCATCAGAGATCAAATCATTTTCTATGTAGGAATCTGCAAATCAGCTCTAAAGTTTTGAGGCTTAACAACACCACCAGTTGATTGTGCCCATGGGAAGTCATTAGCAAGTAGCTGACTACTTGATTTACTTATCTCTAGATGCTCCAATCACCTGTAGCCACATAAAAATACCAAAGGAGGGGAGGAAGCAGGGAGGGCTACGGATGGGCTATTTCAGACCATTTCAGTGTGTCCCCTCCAATGGTGCTTCTCAATCCATTTCAAGGCAATTAGGAGTCATAAAAAACAAACAAAAACAAAACAAAACAAAAAAACAAGAAACCTTCACCTTATCATGCCTGAAAGCTCACTCATAACTGATAACTGGTTTTCTTAGATTAAATAGCCATCCAACGCAAGTAGAGGTTCTTAGGATGTTGGAGAGCAATACTCCAAGGCAAGAAAAAGACAACTGGAAAAGAAAGAGGCCCGCAAGTTGAAACCTCAGAAATAGAAGAGTAAAAGGAAGCTGAGTAGGTTATCTGTGCTTTCAAATGCTAGATACCCAAAAGAGTTTCCACAGAGAGAACATTTTCATATCCTATCTGTCTGGGAATCAGACCAAGGGTTGGGTCTACCAATTAAGCCAATATTAGAACCAAGAGGAAAAGATGGGAGCTGAGAGCTGTTTTTCTCTATGGAATACGTCCCATCTCTTGCTTTCCATGTATGGCTTGTTGGATGTCCCAGCAAGCCACTCAAGAATCGCCCTTACCAAGGGCAGATAGGATTAATTTCTATGATTAAATTTGTTTGCCAGTGAGTCAGCTGAGTATCTGTAAGAGAAGAAAAAAGCATTCATTCTTTTTATTATCTCTGAAAAGTTTTATTATAAGAATCTGAACAAGCAACACTAAGTGAAAATAATAATCAAATCCAAAGGAGAACCATTTGTCTTAGTAACATATCTGATCCCCAGGCCTGGTCAGGAAGAAAAATAATTCACAGAAAGGAAGGCCACGAGGCTTGAGATCTTAAGAACCTGTATTTTATATAAGAATCATGTTTGCTTTCTTCATCTGAATTAATACTTAGTGGAAATTGATCAATAATACAATTTTCTTTTTAAGGATGTTTTTAAGAAAAGCCAACTGATATTTGTTATGAGATTCAGATAAACCTGCACAGCTACTGCCCTAAACCTAATATACCATCATCTCTACCCAGAATATGGTAATAGCCTTCTGTCTCCAAACTGCCCCTAAAAATGCCACCCTCTCATTCTTTTCATGGTTGGCTCGGTCTCGCCTGTCAGGTTGCAGATTAATGCCACTTCCTCTGAGAGACCTTGCTAACTACTACACCCACTGCTTTCTATTGACCTCGTGGTATTGATTCCCCAATTGCTTTTCGAACAGTCTTCTTAGTCTGGCTTACTTGCAAGAGGACCATATCTGTGTCATTCACTGCTGTGTCTCCAGCTCTTAGCACAGGCTCTGACACGTAATAGGCACTCAGTATTTGCCTCATGAATAAATAAATGTAATAAATAAAAATGATGATAATTATAGATAAATGAATGATACAATGGATCAAGCACTGGGCTTAATAATTTACAAATATTTCCTTATTTAATCTTATAAAAATTCTCTGAGGAAGGATCTACTATCCTTGCTTAATGAGGGAGAAAACAAAGAGCTAGATAAGGTCTCACAACTTGTAGGGAGGAAGTGGGGCTTTCCACGTGGGTCTATCCGAAATCACTTTTAGTTCTACCCAAAAATTGTATACTTTAATAGCTGATAGTTCAATTTTGAAAATGACATGTATTTTAATAAACACTGCCTTTATAATTCTTCAAAGTGTGTGTATACATTTTGGGGAACCCTATATTGCCTTTCAAATGGAAAAATTTTCTCATAAAAGAAAAGGTTTTTGAACTTTTTAAATATCCAAAGACTCTGGAAATCAGCCTATAGAGCTTTATGATCTTAGAGCAAAGTTCTTATAATGATGTCTTACCCTTTGAATTTAAAAAAAAAAAGTTAACAATGGGGCTTTCCATTGCTTGTTACGTGGATTTGACATTTTTAACCACTCTCTGCATACACATGTCAACCCCAAACTGTCAAGTGATATCCTTATGCTGGTTAATAAACTTGCAGTGTTCCGGTAATGGCTATGATTGACATTCCACTTTAAATTGCTCATGAATTAGCTTCTTATGCATAAATCAGGACTGTGGCCTATGCACAAGCATGACTTATAGGACCATTTTAGTTTGGGCATACATCATCCTCAAGAGAGCCATGCACAGCATGAGCACCCCCAGTATAGACAGAAAAATACATAGACATACAAGTGTGCATGTATGTATGTGTGTTTATATACACATATATATGCCCACAAATATGTATGCACACGATAGTTTAAGCATAGCTTAAATCATATCACGCTGGAAAATTTATTATGAACAAAAAATTTATTACCAAGAAATGCAATTAGTTCATTTATTTAATAAGTTCCCTTTATATGTCTGTTTCCTGGTCTTGTTATTTGAACTAAACTTTTAAAATTTTGATGCCTAATGTTATTAGTATGTTTGCCAAAGTATGACTGAGGTCTATTCAATGTACTATGATCTACTTTAATTTCATACTAGAGACCCAGGACCATAACATCTTTATTTATTTGAAGCCACATTGCTTCAAGGGTAGCACCTTACAGGTGATTGAGGTGGTGTGCTCCGTGGAGTAATCAGATGAGGAGGGGATCACTGTGCTCCAGCAGAGTGGGACCAGTCTCAGGCTCCAGAGGCAAAAATTTCATTGTAGCACTTACTTACCTTCTATTTCTGCAAATGATATGAATTTTCCATTTATGACAGTGAAATTTAGTTTCCCTTTTGGGCAAATAATCTTTAAATGTCAATTTAAGAACATTACATAAATAATTGTACAAGTGGTATGCATGGTGGCACAAATTATGCAAGTCATATTCAAAGAACTGGTGGAAAAAATTAGTGAAGGCAGCAGAGTTCTGGGAGTCTGAGTTCCCCATTTAATGTCTGAGTAAACTTGAGTAGGTTACTTAACCTCACTTAAAAATAGCAGCAGTAACCTCAGCGCTTTTGTCTGTTCAAATGGAAAATATATCAAGTGGAACATAGCACTTGTAATGATAACTGCTTTTATTACTACTATCATTAATGAAATGGTGTAACACAGAACCTAGTCTGTACTCAGTAAATATGAATTAACTCTCCGTTATCAAGTCAAGTTCCTTCACAATAGACTTATAAACAGATGTATGACTCAGTTTTAGCTGATACCTGCCTAGGATGTGAATGTTGTGTGGCCTATTTAAGATGTGAGTTTAAAGACCATGTTGTATATGACAGAATTCTAAGTAAATAAATAGGAAATAGACTACTACACCAACAATGCCTAGGAGAAGTGGACACCACAAAATCAAAGGAGTCTATGGACAGAAAGCAGCTTTCTGTAATGTATAGCAATTTCTCCTTCTATTTCTACTTGAGAAAATGGTTTAAATATTAATCATCTGTCAGTTTGGGGTTGTAAACTTAAAGATTAAAACTATATCCTAAAAGAATTTCTTAAGTCCCTTCCTAGGAAGAATTATATATCAGGAAATTCAAGCACAAATCCAACACAAATGGAACAAGCTTCTCAGGAAGAAAAATAAATTAATATGAGCAACATGAGAGAACTGAGAAAATGGACATGCGTCTTATCCTATCTAATAAAGATGGAATATGCTAATTGACCCTCACGCTGTCGCAAAGATGGCGGTGCCCACAGCCAATAAGGAGGGAATATGCTAATTGACTTCTCTCCCCTCAAAAATGGCGGCACCCACAGCCAATAAGGAGGAAATATGGTAATTGACTGCTACACCCTCAGAGATGGCGGCGCCCACAGACACAAGATGGCGGTGCCCAGTCCCCTCAGCCCCACTGGAGCACCTGCCTCCAGAGTCCCCCAGTCCCCTCATCCCCCCAGCTGCCCAGGGCCGGCCTGAGGCACAGGCAAGCCTCAGATGAGGGCTGCCCAGCCGCCCAGGGTTGCCCTCCAGTGCATGAGTTTTCATGCACCAAGCCTCTAGTGTTATATAAGAGAATGGGAAAATAGTTATATTACAAAATCCCATCTCTAGACCTCTGTGAAGACAACAAGAGAAGATAAATGGAATAAGAAATTTGCTGACTTAAGGAAAACTGGGGAATCAAGAACCTCGGGACTTAACAAGACAGAGATCATTCCTAGAGAAAACAAAGTGAGAAATAAAGAGAAATTACTAGGAGTGGGTGATGCTTGGCTGCATCTAGACACAACAGCAAATCTTCCTCTGAAACTGTGTACTTTTAAAATGAATTACTGTGGAAATTTTCAAGCATAGACACAAAAGGGAGAGTAAGTTAATCAGCTCCATATACCCACCACCCAACTTTAACAATGATCAACTTGTTTCTACCAATCTTGTTTCGTCTAACCTCATATGATGGGTTAGGGGGGTTAAGGGAATGGGGCTGGAACTTTTAAGATAAATCTTAGATTTATCTACCCTAATGACATAAGTACTTCAGTATGCATTTTTAAATGATAAGGAATATTTTACATTGTTACTATGTTATTACTTCTGCAAAATTCACAGATCCCTTAATACCATCTAATACAATCTAATACCTAATTTCCCAAGTTGTTTCAAAGATGGTTTTATAAAAGGTTGGTCTAACTCAGGATTAAAACATAGTCCACAAAATGCATTTGGTTGTTTTGTCTCCTAAGTCTCTTCTATAACAGTCTCCCTCTCTTTTTCTACCATTGAGTTGTTGGAGAAATTGTCATCTGTCCTATAGAGTGTTACACATTCTAGATGTGTCTAATTGCCTCATTGTGGTGTGATTTAATGTGTTCTTCTGTCATCCATACTTCTGACAAATGATACTTAGATCTAGAGGCTTGATTAGATTCTAGTTCATGTATTTAGACAAGAATGCTTTATAGATGGTATTGTACACTTTGTATTATACCACATCCTGAGGTACGTACTGTCTGTCTCACTTTTAATTATTAAGGGTTGAGTGATGGGCTTATATGATTTCAGCTTTATCCCTCCTTTATAAACTTTTCTTATCAACTTTTCACATAATTTTAGCAATGCTTAATCAAATATTTTATTACAATTACAAAATAATGATTATCTCAATCTATCATTCCTTATTAGCTGGAATTCTTCTATGAAGAATTTTCTCTCATCAACCATTTGGTTATGCTGTATAAGAAAGGCAAGATAAATTTTTTATTCTTTTCCTTTTATCAGTTTTCAGAGTAATAAGTTGGTGCCCTAGAAATAAGGTTTTGTTTAATATTACTATTTATATAATGGATTTAAGTCCATTATAATCGTTATTATTTTTGATATTCAAATTATCTTTTGTTAGCACAATAGGAACACCTTATAGTTGGCTTGTGTCTTTTGACATTATTCCTGATGATCTTTGATGGCTTTCTTACTTTCTGGGCCCAATGAGACTTCCCAGGCTTATCTTATTCATTTCCTGCTCCAGATCCAGAATCAGCCTGTTCTAAGAACTCTGGTTCCTTTTAGAGAGACATGGCATTTAGAAACCACCATATGGGTACTAAGATTGCTCATTGCTCCTTGATTAATATTGCTCCTAAGTCTTTTCAATAGCAAAACTAGGGAAAAAATATTTAAGAGAAAAAAATCATGAGTCTCGACTAATATTTTCAAGTAATATTTAAGATAAAAGGTTTTTTATGTCTTTAATTCTTATAATTGTACTAGAGGCCCGGTGCACGAAATTCGTGCACGGAGGGGGTGGTGTCCCTCAGCCCAGCCTACATCCTCTCCAATCTGGGACCCCTCGAGAGATGTCCGACTGCCCTCTCACAATCCAGGACTGCTGGCTCCCAACTGCTTGCCTGCCTGCCTTCCTGATTGCCCCTAAATCGCTTCTGCCTGCCAGCCTGATCACCCCCTAACCACTCCCATGCCAGCCTGATTGATGTCTAACTGCTCCCCTTTCAGCCTGTTTGCCCCCAACTTCCCTCCTCTGCCGGCCTGGTCACCCCTAACTGCCATCCCCTGCAGGGTTGATTGCCTCCAACTGCCCTCCCTTGCAGGCCTGGTGCCTCCCAACTGCCCTCTCCTGCTGGCCATCTTGTGGTGGCCATCTTGTGTCCACATAGGGACAGGATCTTTGACCACATGGTGGCAGCCATATTGTGTGTTGGATTGATGCTCAATCTGCATATTACTCTTTTATTAGATAGGAGGATAGAGGCCTGGTGCGTGGGTGGGGGCCAGCTGGTTTGCCCTGAAGGGTGTCCTGGATCAGGGTGGGGTTCCCTTGGGGCGTGGAGAGGCCTGAGCAAGGGGCCTGTGGTGGTTTGCAGGCCAGCCAAGCTGCTGGTGACCCAAGCAGAGGCCCTGGTATCTGGAATTTATTTACCTTCTACAATTGAAACTTTGTAGCCTGGAGCGGAGCCAAGCCTCCTGCTGGATCCGTGTCTGCCGCTTGGATTTGTTTACCTTCTATAATTGAAACTTTGTATCCTTGAGTGGAGGCCTAGGCCTGCCAGAGTATGTGGAAAGCTTAGCTTCTTCTGTTGCCGGGGAAACCCAATGGTAGCCATCTTAGCTGGGGTTAATTTGCATACTCGCCCTGATTGGATGGTGGGCTTGGCTCGGCTGGTGGGCGTGGCTTATGTAGCGGAGTGATGGTTAATTTGCATATTATCCTTTTATTAGAGAGGATGTATTTTCCTTTATGCTGGAAGTGTAGGTTCTTAACATTACCATAATTACTCATTTTATTTTACGATATACCTACGGTATAATAATTTCTAGATAAGATTACAATATTATGACTGACAGTAAGACTCCTAAATACAAAAATTTTGTTTTGTTTTGTTTGGGGGAAAAGGCAACATTAGTAACATACATGGATTAGTTTTAGAAGCTATTCAGGCTTTGAATTTGCCATGTCATGTTTATATGAAGTATATCAGTCTCAAGATTTGGGTACTTGGCATACTGGTTCAGAAGACTTTACCAGGTTTTTGAAATTAGAATTTAATCACCAATCTAATTTACTCTAACTGCTTGGGACTCATTCCACTGCCCTCTATCCCCACTTAGTAACACTGCAGCATACACTCTACAAAGGCAGGACCAGATCTTTTATACACCCAGTTATTACGGAGCACCAGCACACTGCTTGTAATGTGCATACATACAAGAATCAGTGACTCCACACATTTTAGAGGAAGTCACTGAAGGAGAAAGTTTCTCTCCACATCTGCTAAAACAGTCATAAGTGACAACAATGGCCACCTATTTCTTCAGATTCTCACAATAGTTTTCCAAGCAAAGGTCACAATAAGTGTTATGTATGACTAAGAGCTAAAATGAGAGCCTGAGTTAGCTAGAGACTCAGCTGTTTACCCCAAATCACTCATCTTACTCCTGACAGAGTGAGAATTAGGACCCGGAGCCCTTCTTTCCTGGTCTGGGATAATTTGATTAGATTCTAGGTCATGGTGGCCTGTCTTCCCACCCATCCCTAGTATTCTCTTTGAACTCACACTGATAAAGCAAATGAAAGTTAAACAGTTTAATACTCAATAAGTAAAAATAGCAAGCATTTCCCTTAATATTGGGAACAAAACAGGGATGTCTGCTTTCACTACTCTTATTCAACACTAGTGGCCTGGTGCATGAAATTCATGCATTGGAGGGGGGGGTCCCTCAGCCTGGCCTGCACCCTCTCCAATCTGGGATCCCTCTCGCAATCCAGAGCCACTGGCTCCTAAGTGATTACCTGCCTGTCTGCCTGATGCCCCTAACTGCTCTCCTGCATTCCTGATGCTCCTAACTGCTCCCCTGTCGGCCTGATCCCCCTAACTGCTCTCCCCTCCGGGCCTGATCCCCCTAACTGCCTAACTGATCTTCCCTGCCAGCCTGATCCCCCTAACTGCTTTCCCCTCCTTGTCTGATCCCCCTAACTGCCTATCTGCTCTTCCCTTCTGGACTAAACCCCCTAACTGCCTATGTGCTCTCCCTTCCTCTCCACGCCTTCAGACCCCAGCACAGGAGTGCTGAGAGCTCTCCACCGAGGCCCCGCCCCCATCCTGATGCCCCCCCTCTGGGCCGGGCTGCGCTAGTGCCTCTGCCAGGGGGGCCGCCCCTGGTGGCAGCCTCACGTCCAGGTGGCGCAAGTCCTCACCCCCGTCCCCATCCAGCAGCTCCTGCCTGCGCATGCCTCCATCGGGAGTGGCCTCCGCCTCTGAGGCAGCATGACGTTAGTGCTGGGCAGGCCTGCGTGTGCCTGCCTGCACTGGGGGCGAAAGTCCCCGCCCCCATCCCTGCCCACCAGCTCCTGCCTGTGGACTGGTGGTGCCTGGGACACCGTTAGGACCAATTAGGATATTACCTCTTTATATATATAGATAGTACTGGAAGTCCTAGCCACAGTGATTAGACAAGAAGAAGAAATAAAAGGCATCCAACTTGGAAATGAAGAAATAAAACTGTCATTATTTGCAGATGATATGACACTGTATATAAAGAATGCTAAAGATTCCACCAAAAAACTACCAGAGGTTGCCCAGCCAGCTTGGCTCAGCGGTAGAGCATTGACCTATGAACCAGGAGATCACGGTTTGATTCCCAATCAGGGAATATGCCTGAGTTGTGATCCCCAGTGTGGGGCATGCAGGAGGCAGCCAATCAATAATTCTCTCATCATTGATGTTTCTATCTCTCTCTCCCTCTCCTTTCTTCTCTGAAATCAATAAAAATATATATTAAAAATAAATAAAAACTACTAGAACTGATACATGAATTCAGTAGAGGATCCAAAATAAATATCCAAAGATCAGTTGCATTTTTACACACCAGAATTATCAGAAAGGGGAACTAAGTAAACTAATCCATTTATAATTGCATCAGAAAAAAGTAAAATAAAATAAGTAGGAATAAATTTAACCAAGGATATAAAAGACCTGTACTCAGAAAACTATGACACTGAAGAAATTGAAGAAGATGCAAATAAATGGAAGCATGTACCATTATTTAAGGGTAGTAAGAATTAACGTCATTAAAATGTCCATACTACCCAAAGCAATGCATAGGTTCAACATAATTTCTATCAAGATACCAATGGCTTATTTCACAGAACTAGAACAAATATTCTAAAATGTATATGGAACCACAAAAGACCCCATTTAGCCACAGCAATCTTGAGAAAGAAGAATAAAGTTGGAGGAATCACACTACCTGATATCAAACTATACTACAAGGCCATAGTAATCAAAATAGCATGGTACTGGCCTAGGAACAGACATATAGATCAATGGAACAGAATAGTGTCCATAAATAAATTCATACTATTATGATCAATTAATATTTGACAAAGAAAGCAAAGGCATACAATAGTTCAAAGATAATCTATTCAATCAGTTGTGTTTGGAAAATTGGACAGATATGGGCAAAAAAATGAAACCAGACTATCTTCTTACACCATACAAAAGAATAAACTCAAAATGGATTAAAGACTTAAATTTAGATTTGAAACCATAAAAATCCTAGAGGAAAACATAGGCTGTAAAATCTCAGACAGTTTTTGTAACAGTATTTTTTTCTGATAGATTGCCTCAGGCAAGGGAAACAAAACAAAAAATAAACAAATGGGACTACATCAAACTAAAAAGATTTTGCACAGCAAAGGGAACTATCAACAAAATGAAAAGACAACCCACTGAATGAAAGAACATATTTGCCAATGATACAACTGATAAGGGGTTCATATCCAAAATTTATAAAGAACTTATAAAGCTCAATGCCTAAAAAAACAATCCAATTAGAAAATGGGCAAAGTACCTAAATAGACACTTCTCCAAAGAGGACATAAAGATGGCCAATAGACATATGAAAAGATGTTCAACATCACTAATCTTCAGAGAAAACACAAAACCACAATGAGATATCACCTCACACCTGTCAGAATGGCTATCATTAATAAATCAACAAACAAATATTGGTGAGGATGTGGAGAAAAGGGAACCCTCATGTAGTGTTGGCAAGACCACAGATTGGCGTAACTACCATGAAAAGCAGTATGGAGTACCTCAAAAATTAAAAATGTAACCGCCTTATGACCCAGAAATTCCACTTCTGAAAATATATTCAAAGAATCCTGAAACACTAATTCAAAAGAATATATGTTCATTGCAGGGTTGTTTACAAAAGCCAGGATTTGGAATCAGCCCAAGTGTTCATCAGTAGATGGGTGGATTAAAAAAAAAGCTATAGTACATTTACACATGGACTACCACTCAGCCATAAAAAAGAAAATAAATAAATAAATAAATAAATAAAAAGGAAATCTTACCCTTTGAGACAGCATGAATGGACCTGGAGAGAATTATGCTAAGTGAAATAAGCCAGTCTGAGAAAGACCAGTACCATATGATTCCACTCATATGTAGAATCTAATAAACAAAATAGAAACAGAATCATTCAGAACAGACTGACAGCTGTCAGAGGAGAGGGGGCTTGGGGGCTGGGTGAAAGAGGTGAAGGGATTAAGCAAAAACAAACAACCAAGCAAATAAAAAAACCAACTCATAGACATAGACACAGATAATAGCATGGTGATTACCAAAGGAATGGGGGGGTGGGAGTGGTAGAAGAGGATAAATGATGATGGAAGGAGACTTGACTTGAGGTGGTGAGCACATAATACAATATACAGATGATGCATTATAGAAGTGTACACCTGAAACTTATATAATTTTATTAAGCAATGCCACCCTAATAAATTAAATTTTAAAAATAAAAAAAAGAAAGGAAGTAAGTTAAACAGTTTAATTCAACCCCTTTCAGAAGTTTTGGGTACATCTCTCTCATTAGGCCTAGATTATTGAAAATTCAACCTGACTTGTCATTGTCTCTGTCTAACTGAAGATCTCAAAAGTTGGCATAGATATCATTTTGTCTACTTCTAACTTCAATTTGTATTAGAATGTAAATCCAATATTGCTAGACACACTAATAATTTATTACTGTCTACCCAGGAAAAATTCAATGAATTAAAAAACCATTTGACCAACATCTATAAATTTCATATTTGATTAAGTCCCTAATTTTATGCTTTAGGTAAAAATTGAAGTTTGCTAGTTTGCTTATTAATCATTGTTCTTGATTACTAATCGTTATCTGACTTTACAGCATAATAGAGGACTGGCTGTTCTCCATCTTCATTTATTAAGTCCAAGTTGAAACATCTGATCATTATTAGGAAACGTTATAAGGCATAATAGCTCCATGGAAGTTTCTTGACCAGAAAAAGCTCCAAAACCCTCTTAAATAATAAGATTTTGAGCAATGTGGTGACTGCATTTTGGTGCTGTACTTATTTTGCTAAGCTTATTTCAGATATTTCTATTATTCTATGAATGAGATAGGTCTGATTCTTAAATTATAGTACTATAAATTACTTTTCTTGTGGAAAGCTATATTGACTATTAACAATTTTTGTTGGATACTGAAGTCTACAAATGTATTTTTTGGTATCTGTACAAAAATGGTCAAATGGCTTTTATCCTTTGACCTATGACTGTGGTTAATTATATTAATACATTTACTATTATTAAACCACTAGAGGCCCGGTGCACGAAATTCGTGCACGGAGGGGGGTTGTCCCTCAGCCCAGCCTGTACCCTCTCCAATCTGGGACCCCTCAAGGGATGTCCGACTGCCCGTTTAGGCCCGATCCCTGGGATCGGGCCTAAACGGGCAGTCGGACATCCCTCTCACAATCCAGGACTGCTGGCTCCCAACTGCTTGCCTGCCTGCCTTCCTGATTGCCTCTAACCGCTTCTGCCTGCCAGCCTGATCACCCCCTAACCACTCTCCTGCCAGCCTGTTTGCCCCCAACTTCCCTCCTCTGCCGGCCTGGTTACCCCCAACTGCCCTCTCCTGCAGGGTTGATCACCTCCAACTGCCCTCCCTTGGAGGCCTGGTCCTTCTCAACTGCCCTCCCTTGCAGGCCGGGTGCCTCCCAACTGCCCTCTCCTGCTGGCCATCTTGTGGTGGCCATCTTGTGTCCACATGGGGGCAGGATCTTTGACCACATGGGGGCAGCTATATTGTGTGTTGCAGTGATGATCAATCTGCATAGTATTCTTTTATTAGATAGGATAGAGGCCTGGTACAGGGGTGAGGGCCTGCTGGTTTGCCCTGAAGGGCGTCCCGGATCAGGTGGGGGTTCCCTTGGGGTGTGGGGCGGCCTGAGCGAGGGGCCTGTGGTGGTTTGCAGGCAGGCCACGCCCCCTGGCAACGCAAGCGGAGGCCCTGGTATCTGGAATTTATTTTCCTTCTACAATTGAAACTTTGTAGCCTGGAGCAGAGCCAAGCCTGGGGCTCCCTCCATGGCCGGCAGCCATTTCTGTTGGGATTATAATTGAAACTTTGTAGGTTAAGCGGAAAGCTTTGCTTCCTCTGTTGCTGGCGGCAACCCTGGCCTGCTCTCTCAAGCTCCATTCTGCCGCCATTTGTTTGAATTTGTTTACCTTCTATAATTGAAACTTTGTAGCTTGAGTGGAGGCTTAGGCCTGGCAAGGGCAGGCAGAAAGCTTGGCTTCCTCTGTTACCTGGGAAACCTTGCTCTCTGTGGCTGTAGCCATCTTGGTTTGGGTTAATTTGCATACTCGCTCTGATTGGATGGTGGGCGTGGCTTGTGGGTGTATCGGAGGTATGGTCAATTTGCATATTTATCTATTATTAGATAGGATCCTTGCATTACTTGAATACATCCTACTCTATTAGGATGTATTATGCTATATATGTCCTGCCTGATTCTATTTGGTAGTGTTTGGGTTGAGAACCACACCAAGTTTTCAGAATAAGCAAGAGCTATATCTGTTTTATTCACTACTTCATGTTCAGCACATAATACCGGGACCTGTATCTGAAGCATAGAAAATTCTCAATAAATTTGTGAAAATAAGGGTGGTTTCATGAGTCATTTGATTAGGTTCTCTTTTAACTCTTCTGGTCTGTTCTAGAAAGAGAATCCATGACCAGGACTAGCATAAAGGTCAATGAGTACATCCAGGTCCTTTAAAAAATTATTTGTATGTTCACATGACCTTCTTAATTGCTCATAACCCTTTTGTGTCCTTTCTCCCCTGTTTTGACTAGACATGTTTTCCTCCTTGAACTATCTTCCAGACATCAACAAAGACAAGCCGAAATTTCAGAACAAGCTGTTCTGAAGCCCCACCAGGGTGTCTGGCCGGGACCAGACCCATGTGGAGCTCAGAGGAAAGCTTGAGCGGGACCTGGCAGGTGCCTGAGTTGGTCCATTGGCCACAATTTATTGACATAGCTTAATTACCTGGCCAGGGTTTCAGGCAGCAGCTCAGAAGCCATACCAATATAATTCCTGGAAGTACCTTTCTTCACTCTCACCAGTTAGCTTTCAGCAATAACAAATGAATTCTGTCCTTTGGTGGCTCTGTGAACATCTCCATTAATATCTCTGAAGAGCTCAATGGCCTGGGTGTGAAGACCAATTTTCTAAGTAAAGTCACATGTGGAAATCAGAAGGGTAGAAGAAAGATATGTCCAAAGATGACTTCTTGGCAAAAGAGCTGTGAGGACTGAGGCTATGAATGAACAGTGACTAATTATGACCAATCAGCTCATTTGCAATTATTCAGATACTACCTCAGTTTCTTTTCTTTTTTAAATATCCATTATAATGTTTATCCATTATAACAAGTCTACAAATAGGAATGTTTATCCCCATTGTATCCTGTAATACTATAATACTAGTATTGTGATAATATGTATATTTTATTACTCTATAAATGGGATAGGTCTGATTCTTAAATTATAGTACTATAAATTACTTTTCTTGCAGCAAGCTATATTGACTGTTAACACTCTTTATTGGATACTGAAATCTATCAAATGGATTTTTGGCATCTGTACAAAAAATGGTCAAATAGCTTTTCTCCTTTGGCCTATGGCTGTGGTTAATTATATTAATACATTTACTATTATTAAACCATCCTTGCATTACTTGAATATATATTTGGTCATTCAGATGACTGAAATATATTTCTCAGATATATTTGATTTTCATCTACAGTTTCTGGCTCATAGCTCCCTCCCTCAGTTACTTGTTTACTATTGTGTTTCTTTTCTCAACCTTTCCCATTGTTTCTGTCTTGTGGTCACAAAATTAACTCAAAATCTTCAAAGACTTCCACATATCTCCTTTTTCCTTTTCCTAGTACCCCATATTTCTATCTAATTCATCTCTTTTTTTTCGTTTTTTTATTAACTTTATTGTTCAAAGTATTACAAATGTCCTCTTTATTTCCCCTTTTGTCCCCCTCCACCACACTCCCGCCCCTTCACCAAGCCTTCCCTGAACTAGTGTTTGTCCATGCATGGCCTATGTATATATGCGAATAAGTTCTTTGTTTAGTCTCTTCTCATTCCCCACCCCTTTTGAAATATATCAGTCTGTTGCATGTTGCAGTGTCTCTGGATCTGTTTTGTTCTTCAGTGTATTTTGTTTATTAGATTCCACATATAATTGAGATCATATGGCATTTGTAGTTTTTATGGTAGGGTTTTTAGGATATTCGATGTGTGAATAATGACAGTTTTACTCCCTCCTTTCCAATTTGGATGTCTTTATCTTTTCTCCTTGTCTGATCGCTATCTATAGTTAAGACTTCCAGTACTATGTTGAACAGAAGTGGTGAAAGCAGACATCCTGTCTTGTTCGTGTTCTTCAATTTTTTGCCCCTTGACTATGATATTGCATGTAGGTTTGTTATATATGGCCTTTATTATGTTGAGGTATGATCCCTCTATTCCCACTTTGCTGAGAGTTTTTATCAAAAATTGATGTTGGATTTTGTCAAATGCTTTTTCTTCATCTATTTATTTGATCATGTGGTTTTTGTCTTTCAATTTGTTTATGTGGTGAATCACATTCATTGATTTGGGAATATTATACCAGCCTTGCATCCCTGGAATAAATCCCGCGTGGTCATGGTGTATGCTCTTTTTACTATATTGCTGGATCTGATTTGCTAATATTTTGTTGAGGATTTTAGTATCTATGTTCATTGGGGACATTGACTTGAATTCTCTTTCTTTGTAGTATCTTTATCTGGTTTTTTATTTTTATTTATTTATTTATTTATTTATTTATTTATTTATTTATTATTGAGGTATTATATGTGTACATATCTTACCATTGCCCACCCCACACCCATACATGGTTTTTTAATCTAATCACCTCTTGATGTTTCCTGTGGCCAGTTATATTTACAATCTGGTTTCAGTCAATACCCATGGGGGTCTTACACCCAGACATATAATACTTCAATTACTCAGACTGTCAAGTTGAAAATTCTATTTTCAATTAAATCTAATCTGTTGTTTGTTATTTCTGATTTAATAAATAGGACCATATTTCAGGAAATCATATCAAAACACTAGCTTTTTCACCTTCATACCAACTCTTTCATAGCTAGTAAAAGGGCAAGTAATTCTGCTGAGAAATTAATAGGTTATTTGAGGGTCTCGTGCAATGTTAATTTCCTTCCTAGGTAGACGACCACATAAATTCTAGGGCAAGTACCTTTCTAATCTAGAATACTCCAAAATGTCACTGTGTTGGCACCTGTCTCAGGACTCCAACTCTCCGTGTACAAAGTGAAATGCATTATTGAGTTAGTTATTGGGATAGTTACAGCTACAGATGACTGTTTCAAGGAACATTCTGATGAACTGATGAATTCAAAGCCCAACTTTTCAGTCTTTAAAACTATGCTTTGGAACAAGAATTATCTATGTACTTTGTTTATGTGGATCACATTAGATGAAAGATTCCCAAATTTTGCTTCACTTTGTGGTACAGACTTGGCATGGGACTACTTAGCCTGTTTTCCCTAACATCTTCAATTTAAGCAGGAACCACAACCAGCAGATGATCCCTATTGAATAACTCCTGCCTCAAAGATGAAGCCTTGCTGTACAGGGCCAACTCTCACTTTTTCCACATTACATAATGCTCTTTGATCTACAGCATTTCCATGTGGCCATCTTATAAATGAAACCAGGAGTGTGGTTGGCTTAATGCTTCATGTTGATATTGACGGTCTTTGGAATAGCAGGTCCCTTGTTGCCTAGCAACTAAGCAAAGTACCTCAGACTATTGACCTCAGTGTAGGTACCAATTGCACACAAAAAGCTTCATCATTGAATGGACTGTTGCTACGCTGTTTCTGATGATCCCCAGCCACATTAGTGCCTTCAGCTCACCCTGATGATGCTTCTGATTGAATGTAATTATTGTGCTGCTTTTTCCCTCATAGTCTGCGTTTAATCATAAAACAAGTTCCATAAACTAATGTAAATGTTCTTATTTACCAACTCTGTTGTCACTGGATCTGAGACCAGACAGCTTGATTTAGAGCCAATAATGGAGAATGAGAGACCATTTGCTCATCATCCTAAAGAGAGCCATTAAAATTTACTTAATACAGGGTTTTTTTGTATCAATTTTTTAAATAATTTTCATTGAAGCAAGTTTCCACAACAAGCATAATTAAATTGCTGACTTCATGCTAAACATTTAATATACATTATCATTTCAATCATCACAACAACACTATGAGGAAGATATTAGTATTAGCCCCACATTTAGATAGAAATGCCTAAGTTGACTGAGATTTTGCTGTTGAGACAAAAACCACAAATGCAGTTAGGTAGCAGTGCTGTGGCTCAAATGCAGGTTTACTTGATTCTAAAGCATATTTACATTAGATATCATACCAGAAGGTTAAGCACCATTGACAGAAAAGATAGAGTAACAAAAATTATATTTCTAAAAACTCATTCTGTTTCCCAATTCAAAATAGTTAACATTACCAGCTTTCAAAGTTCTCAACTAGCAATGCCAGCTTACAATGATAAACATTGGAACATATTAGGTTCCTGAGTAAACTAAAAGCAATGAGGACCTCTATGAGTCTAATTGTTCAAGAGTAAGTCAGAACAGCCCCACTGGCTTAGCTCAGTTAGTTGAGTGTTGTCCCATACACCAAAAGGTCACGGTTTGATTCCCAGTCAGGGCACATGCCAGGTTATGGGTTACGGGTTGTGGCCTCGAAACCCAGTAGTAGGCATGCAGGAGGGAGCCGGTCGATGTTTCTATCTCTCTCTCCCTCTCCCTTCTTCTCTCTGAAATCAATACTATATAATAAAACCCTAATATGCAAATCAACTGAATGGTGGACTGACCGGGTCACTATGATGCGCACTGACCACCAGGGGGCAGATGCTCAGTGCAGGAGCTGCCCCCTGGTGGTCAGTGCGCTCCCACAGGGGGAGCGCCACCCAGCCTGAAGCCAAGCTCATGGCTGGTGAGTGCAGTGGTGGTGGCGGGAGCCTCTCCCGCCTCCATGGCAGCACTAAGGCGCAGCAAGCTGAGTGGTAAGGAACAGTGAGCAGGCGGGCAGTAAGGAGCGAGGGGTCCTGGACTCCAAGAGCCCTGGACTGTGAGAGGGATGTCCGCCTGCCGGCTTAGGCCCGATCTCCCCAGGGATCAGGCCTAAGCCAGCAGGCGGACATCCCTCAAAGGATCCCAGACTGCGAGAAGGCTCAGGCGGGCTGAGGACCCCACCCCCAACCCCCAGAGCATGAATTTCGTGCACCAGGCCTGTAGTAAAAACATAAAAGTAAATAAATAAAGCCCTAGAAGAGGGCTTTAATTCAACCATTTTTAAAAAAAACTAAGGGTGAATCAGAACTAACTAAAGGGAAGTCAAAAGTCAAATTCATTTAACAGTAGTTATCAGTAATATTACTATGTACCATCAGAACAGCCTCTCTGACATAGCTACTTGGCTACCTTGTTTTCCATAGTTACAGTGAATTAACTGGGGTTTTGCTTGGAGGAAACTGAGACTCAGCAACTCTTCCTAAGTTGCACTGGTAATAAATAGTAAAATGGAAATTTAAGTCCAGGATTGTCAAACTCCAAAGATGACCTTTGGGTGTTATGGATTTACACATGAGAAGAAGAAAACAAAAATTACTGGCAGAACACGTGGATATTGTTCAAAAAGGGAACATTCTTAACACTCTTGAGTTATCTACAGGATGTTGCTAGTTGTCATAACAATTATAACCATAACCATGGGGGTTAATATTGCCCTGCACTTTACTGTCTGCATACCTGACCTACAGCTGAGCACTTTGCACATATCATATAACTACACCTGCGCTGTAGGTAGTGGTAAGATCCCCATTTTATAGCAGAGTAAACATTGTCCCAGGCCACAGGGTAATAAACATGGAGTTGGGCTTAGCATCCAAATCAGCCAAGCCCAAACCCCAGCTTTCAACTTTTGATAGTCACTGTCTCTGAATGCCAGAAGATCCATAGGGTCCCCTGGGTCTCTCTAAGGATGTGTGAGTGTTTGGGCTCTTCCAACTATTTAAAAGCCACTTTTCTCTCAAGAATACTTTTGCCTGTTGGATCCAATTTAGCACTAGACACAATATTAGAAGAGAGAGCACACCCCTGTGCATAGGAAACAGCCAGAGTGGGGCAGCCCACATTTGTGTGCGTTAACCAAAGAGGGGCAAGTTCACATTGGGCAATGCCATAACTTTCCTGAAGCACAGATGAGTGAGACTAGAGCCAGCAAGGAAGAGGGCATTATACACTGCTCTGTCCACCTATCCCATCTGCAAACCACAACTTGGCAGGCCCTTCCCCATCCATTTTATTAAGGTCAAATACAATATCCAAACTGCGCAGCAACACTAAGTGAGCATACTTATTGCTCTTGCAAACCATTACCATTTTAAAGTAGAACGAAAATTATCCTGGGAACACTGGCTCTGTTACTGTGAAATCATTTGTGCCTGACTCACTGAAGGAGGCTTAAAGGCCCCAGAGCTACATGGCCAACATTTATGTTTCACTTTTTCCAACCCTGCTGACTGGAGGTGAGAGAGTAGAGTGACATTATTTTCAAGGGGCAGAGAATGCTCTCTGTTACTCTGTTGGCTTGGGATGGGATGGCCAGATAATCACGCTTATTAAAATTGTTTGATACAAAATCAGGAATGGTTTCTGGGTGAGACCTAAGGAACTCCCTATTAGTTAAGTGTACAAAGTTCACTGCTGGGATGTGGTAGCATCTGTATTATTGCTTAAAGAAATGTTATGCTTCTTTAAAACCAGTGGTTTCAGATGTGCTCCTCAGTTCCTTGGGGCTCCTGAGAGATGCTTAAAGGGTTTCTTTGGGGTCAGAGGTACATGAGTAGGGCTCCAGGTAGGCCCCTGCTACAACCATAGCAAGCACCTCCTTTTCTCTGAAATCCATTGTAGGAAACGGGGTTCTGTTGGGGATACCTATTGCTTCACTACCTTTCTTCTGGTGAGAGCACCCTGATTTTCTTCTAGAGATCGACAACCCCTGCCTATGTGTGTGGATTACTCTGCCTGAAGCAGGAACAGGGGTGGGCAAGACTCAGACTTAACCAACTGGATTCTCCAATCCATTTCATCCCAGAGGCCATCCCAGAGAGGGCACTTGACCCAAGTGAGCATTGGGCTTGCCCAGGTTCTGATCCAGACCCATCCCTTTCCAGCTTTCTGATATGGCTAGAGCCTCAGTTTCCTTATCTGTAAACTAGGGGTGATGCTACTCATGCTTAGATGGTTCCTGGCAAGTAGTATACATTTTACAAAATATGAGTTAATATTAATGAACCTGTGGGGACAATTCATTGCTCAATTTTATTAGATTGCTCTGAATTTTTCCATTTAACAATTACTCACAATGCCCTTTATAACATTCCCTCCCTCTCAAACAAAAATCACAGCATCTCCTCATTTTCAAGCCAACTATCTCTCCACCGGCTTGAATCCCTATCCAATTTGCTTTCATTTCTTGTCTCTTCTAATCCTTCTCATTCTCATTCCTATTTTGCACGCTCTGTGCATCAGGGACATAGAGAAAGTTTGCTGGATATCAGCTGCTCACAATACCTCAATGTGACGATTCTTCATCTTTTCATTCACCCCTGCCCTCAGGATGGCAATGCTTCATTGGTTACATCACCTTGAAGGTATAACCATAATTATATACAATGCCCACTTCCCCGGCTGCATTTCCGCCTGTGTCCAACATTATCTTGGATCCACTTTGGTTGGTTTTAACCTCTGCACATTTTCCAAGGCCCTTCCCTCAACCTTTTTATTCCAAACCTGCCCTAGGGGCAGGAAAAAACTGAAGCCCTTTGAAGACAAGAGTGCTTCCTGTCTTGTAAAAGTTAAAATTCTCGCCCTAGCTGGTCTGGCTCAATGGATAGAGCATCAGCCTGCGGACTGAAGGGTCCCAGGTTCGATTCCGGCCAAGGGCACATGCCTGGGTTGTGGGCTGGATACCCAGTAGGGGGCGTGCAGGAGGCAGCCAATCAATAATTCTCTTTCATCATTGATGTTTCTATATCTCTCTCCCTCTCCTTTCCTCTCTAAAATCAATAAAATATATATTTTTTAAAAAGTTGAAATTCTCTGAGGATATGATGCTAGATATACAGAGAAAGCAAGAGGGGCCAGACAGAGGAATGCCCTTGAGGCTGAGGCAAGAGAAAGGAGACATATCATTGAGTCTTGGAAGGGAGAAGCCAGATGACTATTGAGGAGCCAGCATTCAGTGTCACCCCACAGAGATGGTAGGACTTAGAAAGGAAGGCTGCCTGGCACACCTGAGTAGGTTAGCCCTAAGCAAGACTTCCCCAGCCTTGGCAAAGTTCCCATGCCATGGGAGGGACACAAAGGTAGAGACTACAGGACTTTAAGAGAACTCAAGGCCCAGATAATGAGGATGTCAACAGCATCCTCACTGGTGACTGGGCATGATTTTAGCCTCCTGTGTTACCCAAGGAGGGAAGTGTCCCAACAGTGACTGAGGTTAGCTTTCTTGCTGTGCTGGCTGGTATGGCGGACACTGAGAGTCCTACTTGAATTGAAATAAAGCATAGTAAACAGATGAGCCTGCACACGGCTCGTGGACTGAAGTACACACTGGGATGGATACCCACACGTCAGCAACCACAGTTTGCTATGGGATACCAACACCTGGGAACATTTCTGTGAAGGGCTGTATCAGGGACAAACCCAGCCAGGAATGTAGATACACATCTTCATCAGAGGCCCCAGGATTTGCTCTCACTGTGGGTTAAGAGTACTAATAGCCAAAATACCACCTTAGAAAAAAATCTACTTCCTAACCCCCAGGAAATTCACCCAACATCATCCATCTGGAATTTTCTGAAGCCAAACCCACTAATCAATGTCAAAACCAGAATAAGAGGAAACTTTGTAAAGAAACACCCTTCCATCCTCTCATGTCATAGGTGAAAAATGGCCAGCTTTGTTTTCTTTGCTTATAAAGGGAAACAAAAAATCAAGGCTGATCATGATGCTTAGTCTCAAGTATTCTCATTCCCAGATGCCTTTATTGTCCCATCAAACTGAGTTCCAACCCTATTAAAATGCCACACTCAATGTTTTTTGGCTAATCCCCTCATATTCCAATCGCTGGCTATCAGCAGACACATCAGAACACTCCCCTCTCCAGAGGGTTTGGTTGGGTTTATTCTGGCCGGAGAAAGAAAGGGAAATAAGAGAGTTAGGGAGAACACAGCGGCTGGCAGTGGGAATCACAGGCCTTGTTAATTCTGGCCGTCTCTTCAGCTGGTGGCCCTGCAGGTGGCTGACATTACAAGCAGACAGATAGCTCTCCCCTTACCCCCCATGAAGAGCCATTTGAAGGAGAGATGTGACCAAACAGAGCCCATTTGCCACCCAGTGGAGGACATGAAACCTGTCAACCATTCAGCAGTTCCTCACTGGGGAGAAGGAGGCCCCAGGGTGAGTCAACCCAGCAGATCCTACCCAAGGACAATTATGGAATGCAAATATTTATAAATCCCGTGGTTGTTTAACGTTCTTCAGAGCACTAAACACACACGCTGCGTCCTCAAACCGAGATAAGTGAATCCTGCTTCTGAAATTCCCTGACTTTACAGGATTAAAGGAAACAAACTGTCAGACAGTGTCCTCCCCGCCTCCCCATTTTATGCGTATGAATCTGTCGCACAGGATTGCTTCCTGGCGCTAGGCGTCTTCCCAGTGGAGGCAGGTGGCTCTGTCGGTGGGGAAATAGCAGTGTTCCGGTGACTGCATGGCTTTCCTTGGGAAGGGGTTTGGGGAGGAACAGGAGGAAGAAGGCCAAAGAAGTAGACATTTCCACTGGTTCTTCTCTGCGGGACTCTTGGAGGCCAGCGGATGTGTTCCAGTGCCTTTGCATCCAGAATCATGCCTGGCCCCTTGCCTGGGTGACAGAGCGCACCTGGTGGGTTAGGATAGAGGCCAGGTGGCCGTGCTCTGTGGGAAAGGCACCTACCTTCTTGAGATCACTGTGTTTCCTCTGAGCATCACCTTGCTTTCTGCTCTTTTTAAAAAAGGAGATACAGAACAATAAAACTCCGAATAATGAAGGATTTACTAAAGGGACAAATAAGATCCTAATATATGACTAAAAGCAATGGGATTTCACAGCTAGCTGGTATTCTAGCATTATGGGGAAATTTCTTTTCTGGTCCAAGTGAAGTGGGGAATGAATTGAAAATCACCCGGAGTCCTGAGTTGAAAGCTTGAGCATGCACCAGGGCCTCACCTGTTGTATACCTAAGTGGGGAGGAGACAAAATGAAAGTGGTGGTGGTGGTGGTTTGGGGGGGGGGGGGGGGGGCGGGACAGCTAGCTAGAACACCTGGCCGAACAAACAGAAAATGTGACAAACTTGTGGCTAGAGAAATGGTGGTGTTTTCCAAAAGCTAAAAATTAAAATTAAATGCTGAAACCAAATGAAATCCATTCAGGAGCTTACTGACAAGGTTCAGAATGGGGGATTGTTTGTCATATGCTGTAATTGTAGCAACTGCTGTGGCAATTATGCCTCCACATCCTGCCACCCCATCTCTCCTAAGGTCTCCAACAGCAATCCTCTCTTTCTAGCTTGATCTCCAGCTTGGTGTGCCTGTCGATGCACTGACTGAGATCCAGTGCACATTATGAACCATGCAATCACAGAATGCAAGAGGTTGGGATAATTGAGGATAAGGGTGCAGTAAAAGTTATGTGACTAAGTCACACTGCTTTAAAAAAAATCTCAGGATTGACAACTAAGCAGTTAGCTGGTGTGATGGGATGAAAGTTTTGACTAAAGGCAGTGGCCCTGGATCAGCATCACTTGGGAAATTGTTAGACATGCAAATTATCAAGGCCACTACCCTAGCTCAGCGAATCAGAAACTCTGGGAGTAGAGCCCAGGATTCTGTGCTTTGCCAAGCCACCCATGTGATTCTGATTCAGGGGGGCAGGGGAGGGGAGATTTGAGAAGCAAAGTGCTGAGTTGAAGCTGATTAAGGAACATAACACAACTTCACATCTTGGAGAGTGTGGCCTTCTGAGTTTCCCATGAGCACTTGCTCTTTGATACTTCATTATTCAAGCAAATTAATTCTTCTCTTCTCAATACAATGGGATATATTGAGAGATTGTAATGACCCAACGCATCCTCATGCCATGGGGGTCAGGCAGCATGCTGGATTTAAACATAACTGAGAGAGAGGTGTTTTCACAAAGCTCCCATTAAAGCAAACATAATTCCTGTGTTTTTAAACTTCCTCATGTAGCTGCCTCTTCCATTTTTGTGACAGTCACATCAAGAATGGCAAGGGAGATGTTTCTGTTCTGATACTGACCAGAGGCCTTAACTAATTTCTTTGTTGGTCCAAGATTGACGCATTTGCCAAAATTTCAAGTAGTGAAAATTTTACATGTCCCAGGTTCCTGTTTCTCATTGGGGGAATATTAGGAATAAATGTTATCCTTAATTACTTAGGAAAATAGAATGTAAAAAGAAAGAAAGAAAGAAACAACCAAATAGCGATTGTTCTAACACCTTATTCTATTCCACCTATAGAACCTCAGCCAGGACTTGTAAAGAGAACAAATTTGATTTGCCTCTTTGATTGACCAGACACTGTATTGAGAAATGCATTCAATTCAATTAACACCAAACTAATTGATAATCATTTAAACACATAAAGAAGTACTAGCAAAAGCAAACTGCTGCTTATTCCTCATTGGCAGGACTGTCACATGGCCATATCTGGCTGTAAGGGAGACTAAACAATCAGATTTTTGGCTTTTCAAATTTCTGAAGGAGAGAAGGAAATTGGGTCAACTAATCTAGAGTGTATTATTATAGATATCATAATCAATAGCAGACCTCTGGATTAATATGTCCTAATGTGTTTCAGCAAACATTGTCAAGGGCCTTCTCCTGTTATAGGTTCATATAAGCAACTAATTATGATACAATGTGATGAAGACTAAACACCAACTGTGTAGAAGTAGAGCCTTTTGTTTTGCTGGAGGGGTACAGAGAAGATTAGGCCAGTGCTTCTTAACCCTTTGCACTCTCTTGCTTTTTTCTTGATTCCTTTATTCTAATGCTAACCATGTCGAGTCACACTCGACATCGAGTGCAAAAGGTTAAGCTTTTATGGGATTTTGTTAAAATACTGATTCTGATTCAGTGAATCTGGGCTGAGGTCTGAGATTCTACATTTGCAACAGGCTCCAAGGAAATGCACTACTGCTGGTCCATGGAGCACACCATGAGTAGTAAGGGTCTAGGTGATGTTTATACAGAGCTTAAGACATGAATAGGAACTCACCAAGTGGATAAAAAGATAAGGACACCTAAGGTTGAGGGAATAGTATGCACAGATTCACACTCATATCCCCATTTATGAAGTCCCCTGCCATAATATCTCTAAATTATTTCCTCTAAATACACACACACACACACCCTAATAAAAGGCTAATATGCAAAGTGTCCCCTCAGGAGTTCGACCAGGAGACTGGGAGTTTGATCACTCACTATGATGTGTGCTGACCACCAGGGGATGGCACGGAACATGGCAGGTGACCAGCAGCAGTGGAGGGGTGCTGAGGGAGCAAGGGAAGGAGGCAGTGGGGAGGTGGGGAACCTGATCGGCCCTGATTGCCAGCCAGGCCTAGGGACCCTACCTGTGTTTGAATTATGTGCACCGGGCCTCCAGTATATATATATATTTACACATAAATGAAGAGTTAGGTACATGGATAGACATACAGACAGACGTATACAATAAGTAGATATCATATATTTAACCAACTGTACTATACACTAGTGAGTGTTCATGTAAATTCTCAGTCAATGAGCTTCTTACTATACTTTTCTGATTCAAAGTGTTGTTGTTTTCTCTTCTGTGGGCTTCTGTCATTTGTGTTGTCTTCTAGACATGGGTTTGACCCATAAAGAATTGCCAGTATTAGTCTTGAAGAAATCCAAGGAAACAAAGAAAGAGTACCATGTTAGATGTTAAAAAGTGATCTTTATTTCTTGAGTCACTTTAAGAATGGTCTAGGGCACCAACAATAAAGATCATCCTTTAAATGTTATGAGGCCAGTCATGCAGCTTGGGATGATTGGCCAACTGTTGTGTGACCCATGGCCTAGAAGAAACTGTGGCCAGAGGGATGTCATGACTTCAGAGTATTTGAGGCAATCTGAAGAGCCATTGCCTGTGTAGTGTGTCAGACATGCCTCTCCTGGGAGACCATGCTGAATGACCCCACATACGATTGGTTCAGGTAGCATTTCCATTTCCAGGAGTTCATCCCTCACACTAAATGAGCAATGCCATTGTGGAGCACATTTGGAGACTAGCAAGTAGTCTGATATTCTGGAGTGCAGGACAAGAGAGGAGAAGTGGTAGCAGATGAGGCTGTTTTCTCAAAATATTAGATTGCTTTCGGCATGCTGAGTTCCACCTTAGCCTATGGGCACTGGGGAACTATCAAAGTTTACAAACAATGCGAAGATGCAATCACATGTGGGCTATAGAGGGCTAACTTTGTTGACAGTGCAGTGGATGGGTACAGGGAAAGTGTACCAGCTAAATTGAAATGAGAAAGGTCAAGTAGTAGGAGAGAGAAGATGAGACGGAATCAGAGCAGTGACTATAGGAAGGGAGAAAGGGAGCAAGAAATAAAAGTCATGTCAAAGGTAGGCTCAAGGGGGCAGAATAAACTTTAAGATGTATGGTTAAGGGAAAAAGAGAAGTTGGGAATGATAATAATCCAGGGTAGCAATTTGGACTAACATATGTTCTTCTTTAAATTTGCACTTGAAGGCCTGCAGTTTCTCACAGGCCCTCTATACCCGTTTGCCTCATTCTTTGACACCTGCCAGAGCCTGGAAGCTTTTCACATGGAGCAAAGAGGTTTTTGTCTTGGTCAACAGGATGATTAAAAGTACCTCTAAATGAAAGAGTTAATACAGGAGAGGAGCAAGACTGCAGGAAGAAGATAATTCAGGACAGAGCTCTACCAATAAAGGAGAAGATAATTCAGGATAGAACTCTACCAATAAAGGAGAAGATAATTCAGGATAGAGCTCTACCAATAAAGGAGAAGATAATTCAGGATAGAGCTCTACCAATTGGCACTCAAGAGCGGAGGACTAGCCTGAATCTTGATTCACTTTTTCTGTGACCTTGAGCCAGTTCTCTTGGCCTTCCAACAGCTATAAAGCAGAAGAAAACATCCACCACCCTGTGACTAGCTCCCCAAAGCCATGAGGATCATAACACTGATTCTGGCCCAGTGCACAGTAATCTGTGTCATTCTTCCTCCGCCTCATAGGCATCTTTATGAGCCCCCGTTGGCCTGCACACTGAGCTCTCTGCGTCTGCAGAGCAGTGCCGCCCTGTGAAATCAAAACTGAGAATGGTGAAAAGACAAGCCTGGGTGTCTCAAGTATCTCTGAGACCCGCCATCCAATTCTCAGTATGCAAGAATTTTTAGAAGTTCAGTGTTTATTTTCATAGTTGCACTAAAGACCTCCAGAAATACCATAGATAACCCCAGCAATGTAATAACTATTTAATTTATTATATTTGCACATGCAGATGGGAAAGAAACCAATCTGGGCATACAGACAACTATAAACAAATATAAATTACAAATCAGGCAGTTAAAATGGAAATTAAAGTAGAAAAGATTCAAAATCCACCTAATGTTTCTTCATTACCATGTAGCATTAAGCTATCAAATTCTTTTACTTTTTATTTCTACTAATCTGAAGTCCCTCTTCAGTTAATGAGCTTTTCTTTCTTTTCTTTTTTTCACTCAATTAAAATAAGGGGCACTGGGAATGCAAAGATGAAATACAGTCCTGCCCCTAGTCAAGTTATGGCTTAATCCCGTGGCTTATGCAAAATTTAGGTGTAAAATAACTTTAATGGACTAGTAAATGGATGAATTCTTTGTTTTTTAATGTAAATATTTTTTTTCAATTACAGTTGACATACAATATTCGTTTCAGGTGTACACCCCAGTGATTAGACATTATATAATTTACTAAGGGAGCTTCCCAGTAAATCTTGTACTCATCTGACACCATACATACGTAGTTATTATAATGAATATTATTGACTATATTCCCTATGCTTTTCTTTCTCCTTTTATTGGCTCCCATTGCACCATACATCTATCTTTGAAGCAATTATCACAGGTGTAATTTTTGTTCTTTTTAAATTAGTGACTTCCTTCCTCGCTTGATAATACACAACAAGAGAGCTGTTTTGGTTCATATTTATATTCCTATGGGCTAGCTTAAAGCCTTGCACACAATAGACATTTAATACATATTTGTAACATGAATGAAAGAGTATGTAGATAATGATCAATTGTTCATTCAATCATCAGCTACTGTTTTGTCAGAAAACTTATTTCAGGAATGAAAACTCTGTTCATCTCATTTAATTCTATATTAAATATTACCTTCTAAATATTTCAAGGTCTTGATGGTGAGTTTTCAAGGTTGTCTGTAAAAGGATTTGTATCTCTGCCATTCCAGAAGAATGGAGGGAGAGGGGGAGCATAGCTATGATGTACTATCTCTGAAATTCTCTGTGATTGGCTGCATTTACCTGGTGTTGAATGAATATCTTTCTAGGAAAATACCATCTGTAGAAGTCGTGAAAAATGGTTTTTATGTAGTCAAATCATTTGACAAATAATGTAGAAAACATTTTTACTTGCTTCAACTTTACTTACACATTGGCCCACCTTTTATATTTTGTAGTTTAAAATAATTATGATTCTAGGAGGAGAGGCAATATGACTGCAGTCTAGGGAAGTTCTGTCCGCTTGCTCCCACCCCAGACTGGACTTGTGGCTAAACTGCAGAGCATTCAACTTGAAAACCCAGCTGAAAAATAGCTGATCTGAAATACTGTGAGCAGGGAGCCCGGAGAGGGGACAGGAGAACACGCAGAGTGGGTGAACCAACTTGCACAGCCGCACGGCATGACTGGGAGGCCCCAGGAAAGGTGCGGCAGTGCAGCCCCTGCCTCCTGGGAGCATGGGGTCTCAGCCCCACACAGGGATCCCCAAATCAGAGCAACAGAGAAGGGAAGAGGAATCCACATAGCATCTGGCAGTGGGAATCGGTGGCAATTCAGTCCAGCTGGGAGACTCAGATCCACACTATCCCAGCAAAAGGCCCTTGCTTGGTTACAGCACCAGACTGGGAAGTTCACCCTGATGGGTATCTGCAGGAGGCGCCAAGCCACAGACCTCCAGACCAGCGGAGGGGACTGAACAGTTCACCTAGCAGTGAATCTGAGGATCCTATTATTCTCTGAAAGAACATTTGGGGGAGAGCAGGATGCTGACCACACAGAGTGCCCCGGGAAAGAAGAGCAATCCTCCCCACCTCCAGCAAAGAGGAGGCACCCCTTCCCCTACCTGTGGAATGGCTCTGGGCTGGACATCTGTGCCCTGCCTATGGGCTTGGGGAACTCGGAAATCTGGACCTGGTGGGAGCCTGGGCAGAAGCCCTCCCCAACAAGAGCCTGCCATGCTGGGAGATTAGAGAGCCAAGTGGGGCTGGGAGGTGTTTGTTTTTAATATCCCCTCTTGCTTGGGATGGCGACTAGTGGGTGCCAGTGACCTATGCAGAGCTGAGGCATTGGGAGGAGAGGAAGCTCCAGCCAGCTGCTCCTGCAAGCTACAGGCACCAACCCCAATGGAGGCCTGACTGGGACCTGGATACCCCCACCGATCCCAGTTCCATGGGGGAAGGGAGAGCAGCTCCAAACAAGGACATTCAAGGTCTGAGTCCTGTGACAGAACCAGCCTCTGGGCTAAGGAGGCCCCACCCAGCCCACCAGACTACTTGGGGATCCACCCCAGGGTCAGGCAGGCACAGTGACTCACATTGGCCTGCACCAGAGAACTCAGGAGGCCTGGACCAACACACCAAAGAGCCTGATCCAACATCAGGAAAAATCTTAGGGCCATGTCTTATTTGCTGAATGAGATGAAATAATTTCTTAACCTCCTCAGTAAATTGGAATAATAATGCCTATCTCATAAGGCTGTAACAAGTATTAAATAAAAGCATTTATTGTGTGCCCATTATGTACCAGGCAGTTTAACAAACTGCCTGGTACATAATGGGCACACAATAAATGATAGGCCTAAAAATGATGAACAAAAAGAACATCATAAAAACATGTATAAAATGCTATGGGAAACCAAATCGTGATATGCATAATTCTGCTTAAGAAGGTGTTCAATGCAAAGGAGACCTTTGATCCCTGGACAGTGTGGCTCAGTTGGTTGGGCATTGTCCCATGCACCAAGAGGTCGAGGTCACCAGTTCAATTCCTGTTCCCAGCACATGCCTCAGTTGCAGGCTCCATCCCCATTGGGGAGGTGCAGGAGGCATCCGATCTATGTTCTGCTCTCACGTCAATGTTTTTCTCTCCCTCTTCCTTCCCCTCTCTCTAAAAAAAACCAATAAAAACGTATTTTTAAAAAGACAAAGAAAACTTTGAACCAAACCTTGAAGGGTAGAAAGAAGCCAGCAGAGAGATAGGGAAAATGACATTTCAGATAAAGGAAACATCATTAAACTAAAAATATAAGGTAGATTTAAGGTTTAAGAGTTTATAGAAGACATAAATGAGAAGCTAGCTTGAATCAGCGGCTCTGCTATGGATAACAAAGAAGAATCTGAACTAAATCTTGGAGATATTCCCTAGCGTGGTTTTCCAAGTGATGACATAAATTGTGTTAAAGTATTTTATGTGTAAAGTATATGCAATTAACAGATTGGACTTCAAGAGATGGGACTATTATTAAAGGCTCACCCTCTTCTTTTCGGAGCCCACTATAAGTGTTTTTACAATCATGTTTATCAGCTACTTCAGTTGTTGAAATCTCCTCTTGCCATTTTTTTAAATCAAAGTGTGTATTTTCAAGATCAAACTAGAAATTCAAAGTCCAGAGGCATGGGAGCATGGAACAGACTGACATATCTCAGAGGGGAGGGGTGGAGGGAACAGGAAGAGATTAACCAAAGAACTTATATGCATAGCTCATGGACACAGACAGTAGTGTGGTGAAGGCCTGGGGTGGGGTAAAGGCTAGGTGTGTGGGCGGACAAAGGACAGGAAAATGGGGGACAGCTGTAATACTGTCAACAATAAAAAATATATGTATTTTAAAAATACTTAGTGAATGAGTAATCTAACTTGCCTGAGACCAAAAGAAGTGTGGGCATCCTAAGATGAATCCATTTGAAATGAATGAACTAATTTGTCTGGAACCTGACTTCATTAAGACATTATAAGTGTGTAACTGTGGAATATAAAGTCACTGGGTCAATCTGACACTCCATGTCCACTTCATATCATCCTTCAGGAATGGACCTCTTTCCCCAAATGTCGGAAGTTCGTTCAGCCAGTGTTCTCATGCCTGGCACAAACATGCTGCATCCCATTTTCTTTTTAAAATTTCTTCATAGCTCTAATCTCTATCTGAAGGCATCATGTTTATTTGTTTATTTCCTTACTGTTACGTCAACCCTCTGGATTGTAACTCCATGAAGGAAGAAGGGACTTTTCTGTGCTGTTTCCCACTGTGTCCCCAGCACTAAATCAGAACCTCACACAGAATATGTCCTCAAATTTGAATTGATTTTCAAAGCCAAAGTCCAGTAAGACCAAACTAATACCTAACTTCTTTGTTTGTTTCTTTGTTTGCATTTTTCCTAGGAGTAAAACAATGCTGATGGTTATAGTTTATGAGTGCCTGCTGTGTGGCTGGTACTGAGCTAGCACGCTAATATAGACACATCACATCAGCGTAATCCCTGCAGATACCCTGTGTGATCTATATTTACATTGCCTTTGCAAATGAAACTGTTGGAGCACGGATAGGTTAACTAACCCACTCAAGGTCATAGAGCTGGGAAACGGACTTCAGGCTTGAACCTAGAACTGTTTTACCACGGCTTCTCAGTGTATCACACTGCTACTCCTTACCATCAAGTATGATAGATCTTAAAGTCATCAGGGCTTAACCCCTTTTGTATTGATTCTGGATTAGGGCTGAAGAAAGGAATTGTCAGTTTTAGTGGCTTGCTGCTCCTTTTCTCAGAAGTGGGTTATAGGGATGTCTGGTTCCAGGGGTCCCTGTAACTCTGGTTATAGAGATGATTACTCATCT
Organism: Cnephaeus nilssonii; assembly: GCF_951640355.1. Lineage (NCBI taxonomy): Eukaryota > Metazoa > Chordata > Mammalia > Chiroptera > Vespertilionidae > Cnephaeus > Cnephaeus nilssonii. The sequence continues at coordinate 83,305,224 of NC_137076.1, read as the reverse complement.
TCCTGCTTCTTATCCCTTCTGGCTACTTCAGTCTTGCACATATCTTCAGAAGAGCAAAATAAAACCAATCCCTTTTCCAAAATGCATCCATCATTTCCCAGTTACATTTCTAAGCAAACCTGCAGGGACACAAGCCTGACAGTGAAGTCCCACCATCAAAGGAGTCCAGAAGTTCTCCCTGCTCCTGAAGCGTTTTACAATCCACCTGAAGTGTTTAACCAGTGACAGCAAGAGTGGCAATTTTCCATCCAAATAAAGCAGGCTGCTTCTTTCTTTATTTGCTTTCAAGAAATGGTGCGTGTGTGGGGGTGGTGGCTTTAGTTTGTATATACATTTCATATGTCTTATCCCATTAGATCACCATTGTGTTTGTCTTGCCTTTACAGGATGGAGTAAATTCTAAAGAATTTGGGGGACTTTAAAATCCACTGAGTTTCCCTGCATTGATATTTTACTCCCCTGCAATGCAAACTCCAAACTATTATTCTAGACCCAGTCAAATATAACTTCCATGCAGTATTTTCTGATTATTCAAAGCAGAATTAATATTTCCATAAAAGTTTGCACAAACTCTACAGTATCAATTACCAGATAAAATAATTATCTTAAAGCAACAAGAAAGTCCACTGCATAGGAGAACATATTTGCCAATGGTATCTCTGATAAGGGTTTAATCTCCAACATTTACAGGGAACTCATACAACTTAACAAAAGGAAGATAAACAACCTAATCAAAAAATGGGCAAAGGACCTAAATAGACACTTTTTGAAAGAGGACATTCAGAAAGCCAAGAGACATATGAAAACATGCTCAAAGTCACTAATCATCTGAGAGATGCAAATCAAATCAACAATGAGATACTACCTCACACCTGTTAGAATGGCTATCATCAACAAATCAACAAATGACCAGTGCTGGAGAGGATGCGGAGAAAAGGAACCCTCGTGCACTGCTGGTGGGAATGCAGACTGGTGCAGCCACTGTGGAGAACAGTATGGCGTTTCCTTAAAAATTTAAAAATGGAACTGCCATTTGACCCAGTAATACCACTTCTAGGAATATATCCCAAGAAAACAGAAACACTAATCAGAAAGGATATATGCACCCCTATGTTCAAAGCAGCACAATTTACAATAGCTAAGATTTGGAAACAGCCTAAATGCCCATCAGCAGATGAGTGGACTAGAAAACTATGATATGTCTATACAATGGAATACTATGCTGCTACAAAAAAGAAGGAATTCTTACCATTTGCAGCAGCAGGGATGGAACTAGAGAGCATTGTGCTAAGTGAAATAAGCCAAGCAGTGAAAGAATAATACCACATGATCTCACTCATTTATGGATAATAAAGAATATTATAACCTGATGAACAAAAAGATAGATACAGAGGCAGAGAAGCATCGAACAGACTGTCAAATTACAGCGGGAAGGCTGGGGAGTTTTGGGGGTGGGTGGGTAAGAGATCAACTGAAGGACTTGTATGCATGCATATAAGCATAAACAATGGACACAAGACACTGGAGGTGGGAGGGCTCGAGGGCATGTGCCAGGGGTAGGAGAGGCCAGGGGAAGGTCAATGGAGAAAAAAAAGGAGACATATGTACTACTTGTAATACTTTAACATTAAAATAATTTTTTTTAAAAAAAAGGGAAAAATAATTTATCAGAAATGTGAAAAAATAATAATTATCTTTGTACTTATTTATTTACCCATCACAGACTTTCATTAAATACCCTGTGATTAGGAATCACATCATATTAATCTTTTTCTTCCTCACTGATCACATGGCATTTAGTAGATCCTCAATAAGTTCTGAATGAATTCTATATACACACAGGTTATCCATCCTCTTTTAAAACACTTTGAATGACAGCTCACTGTTTCAAGATTTTATTGTTGTGCAGATATAATTATTTTATTGTTGTGCAGATAAATTATTATGAGGTCAAATGTATTTCCTTTTTAACTCATTTTTTATTTAACACATTTTAATCAAATAGTAACTGCAGTAAATAAACACTTAGAAAAACAGGCAGGTATACCCCCATATCTGGAGGAACACAACTGCTGATGTCCATGGTTAAACAATTCAAGGTTGACTTGGAAATTTCTAAAGCCATTTGAAAAAAAAAAATCCATGTCAACAGGATTGCAGTACAGCTACTTCAAAGGCTAAAATGTCTATAGTATATCTACATGGTTTTATTAACAGGGGTTGAGTAGTACCTGTATAGCATGACATTCTTGTCTTTAGCCTTAAAGGAAAAGGCAATCTTTTCTGTTTGCAACAGTTTCAAATATTGCTGAAGTAAGGCTTCCTTAAAATGGGTCACTACAGTGAGTGCTCATTCACATGAGAAAGTTCAAATATGTAGTCAAAAGACAAATATGGTGTTTCGTGATCCCTTTTTTTGATTGAGTTGGTTAATTGCATGAAATGAAGGATAAACACGCACACGCATATCTGATCCTCAAAACCCCTGGGTACATCAGAATGCAAAATATAACATGTCCAAAATAGACTTGGATCACCAGGCATATAAAATGGAAGTGAAGCCTGTCTCAGTTGCCTTCCCCTTCCTCAGCACTCCTCCGTGGAGTCCTTTCTCTACTTCAACCAAAAAGAAAGGAACCTCAGAAAGGCAAGGCGTTCTGATAAAAATGTTAGTTTGCTTTAATTTAAAAGGATCAGCTGGTCCTGGTCTTGGAAGGGATGCATTACTCGGGTGAACACACATGGGGGAACTTGACCTGGCTACCTCGTGGCACAGAGAGAGATTAGAGAGATTCAGCTGTTCTTAGAATTCCAGGTAGTCATCCACAGCTGTCACTCAAGTTTGGGTTCTCTTTTATGTGGCTGCATTCGGAAATACTCTATATGAGGCACGTTTAGACAAAGGGAAACACTTACACCTGGAATTTATATTCTCCCAAGTCATCTTTCAGTGTTCTTGGTAAAGGCAGTGCCCAGACGGCATGGGTGCATTTGTTGATGGTGCGTCTGCAGAGATGCTGCCGCGGTGGTGCTGATGTGTAGAGCGGTTTGGCCAGATGCAGGTGGACAGAGCCGGCGAGGGGGGAGGGGGGCGCGGGGGGGGCGGCTTCTACGCAATTGCTTCAGCTTGGACTTGACACAGACGATGCAGTCCAATCGGAATTTCCCATCTTGATATTCGATTCGCAGATTAATTGGTCCAGCTGATGTTTTAACAGAGATTGTTAGTAGGTAGTCTGGATGCGCACTATCTCTAATCAAGAAAGTCCCTTCTGGTGTCTCTCTTAATTTCTCTTTGGCTTCATTCACAGTCAGACCTCCCAGTACCAAAATGTTTGAGCTCTGGCAAGACCCTCGCCAGATGCGCAGCCTCTGGGGACGGCTCCTTCTCGGACCCCGTGTTCCCCTGCCTGCTCCGCGTCCCTTCCGCTCTATTCCCAAAGGGCTTCATGCACCTTAGGGTCATGGGCGAAGGGTCACCACAGCAAACACAGCTGGCCGTCTGAGCTGGGGTCGGAGAGGAACGCACGTCCTTCCTGGAAGTCAGTGGGAACCCCAAAATGCGACCCTGCAGAGAATCCAGAATCGTGGAGGAGGGGGAGGGGAACTGCTAGTGCTTTCTCCCCAGGTCCTGGTGCACGGGTGGCAAAGACCCCCGCAGGCGTGGTCACCCACAGCTTGCTGGGTTCCACACCCTGTGGTGCCTCCGAGCTCCTGGGTTCAGAACCAGAGCCAGGAGCCTGGAGCTTGGAGGTGCACGAATTTCCAGGTAGGCAGGGGTCGGGGGCGCGGCCTGGCGGCCACTCCCTCCCCTGTCTTTCAAGTGTCAAGCTGAGCTCATTTTCCCAGACACTTCCATCTTTGCTCCCTGTTGGGCCTTCGGGACCACCAAGATGAAGTGGGCTTCTCTTTAAGCATTTGAAAAGGGAACATCCTACTTGTCCCTGCGGAGGGCCTTCAGGGACTGCTTCTAAACTATCGCCATCCTAGTTCCTCTTCCCAGGACAATCCCGAATTATCAAGATTCCTCTGAAAGACGCGGTAGCAGCACTGGCACTATAGGATCCTACTGAGCTGATCACTATATTTTTGCAAATAGCCTTAATACCATTATATTTTCAGCATTTTACCCATTCTCTCTCAGGTCTTTTTCTTTTCTTTTCTTTTTTCTTCTTTAAAATGTTGTTTTACCCATTGTTTAGAGAGAGGGGAAGGAAAGAGAGATAGAAACATCCAGGAGAGAAATACCACTGATCTCCATCAGCTGCCTCCAGTACTCCCCCTGCTGGGGATGGAGCCTGCAACCCTGGCATGTGCCTCGACAAGAAAATCATCACTCAACCACTGAGCAACACCGGCCAGCAGGTCTCTTTTCCTTTTAACAGTAGGGAAGTCAAATTTCTAATGGATCCTGCTACAATTAACTTTGTAACATTAAAAGTAAAACTTCATACTTGCATTGTTTAAAGATGACTTGTTTATTTGGGATTTTAGGGTACTTAGGTCAAAAGACTGAGCTCTGAATACAATCATGTATTTTATAGTTAACGGGTACCCTCTCTACTTGATAAGCCTATAAATAACTAGGTTTTACACAGTCACATTCTGAGTACATTTCCAGATAGATGCTGCTGACCTTATTAATTCACTATTCTAGGTGGGGGCCCACAACTAACAAAGCAATAATAGCAGCATCCATCCGCAGCTGGTAGGCTTTTGTGCACTGAGTGCCAGGCTCTGTGCTAAGCTCTTTACGTGCTTGTCGGCTAGGACAGGCTTTGCATGATGATAAACAACTTCAAATTCATGATGGCTCAAAACAACATTTCTTTTTCTTTTTATCTTGCTACACATCCAATGTGGGAAGAAAGAGGTAGGATTTTGCTCAACCTGGTCATTGGAGAGGCAGGTAAATGGAAGTTCTTTCTCAACATGTAATTCCTCAGCATCATGACAGAGGAAAGGAAGCATGATAAATATCATAGTGGTTCTTAAAGTTCCTTCCCATAAGTAACACAGGCCATTTCTGCTCACCTTTCATCAAGCAAAACCAGCTACATAACCATATCTAACTTCATTTTTTAATATCTGTGTGTGTCTCTTAGTACAGTGCCTGACTCAGAGTTGCCACCAAGAAAGTAGGTGTTGAATGATTGAATGAATGAATGAATTGAATCTTTAGTTTAGGATGCCCCTGACCCCAAAATCCCCAGCTCAAAATACCTGAGAAAACTTATTACCTTACACACCGAGTATTTCTAAAGTGGGCAGCTCCAGCGATGAGTGAGTGTGAGGCTTGGGGAAGTTATTAAGGGTTGAGATCCTTTCATCTCTGTGCTCTGCTATTGCCCAAGTGTTCCCTGATCCGGTAAGCCTGCAATCTCATCTCCCCTTCCCATGGTCACAAGGTGGTTGGAGCCGTTCAGGAGTCATAGCCAATGACAACAGCATCCAGAAGAGGAAGAAACCAACTCTTCCGTGGGATCCTCTCTAAGATGAAAAGCTTTGCCAGAAGCTCCCCCAGTACACTTCCCCTCATGACTCTGTGGCCAGAATTGTGTCACATGCTCATGCCTCAGCCAGTCATTGGCAAGTGGCCTAGGCTCTGTGATGGACTTAGTCCCGTCAGATCCACCTCCGGGCTAGGGGTGGGGTCACTCTCCTCTGAAGCCCAGGCCTATGAGGAGGAGGGTGAACCCCTGAATACAATTGAAGTTCTGTTAACAAGGAAAAAGGAAGGGATGGATGTTGGATAGAGCACATCAGATTCCCCAAATCTCTTCACATTAACTGCTCCTCACCATCATAGCTTTGATCCCTCAAACTTTCCGGGTCTGTTGATGACCTTCTGAGCTTTTCCTTCATTTATTTCATCACCACCCCCACTGGCCTCAATTAAGTCAGAAGTTTATTGTGATTGACTTGGTGGACTTTGGAAAGGCCAGGTTCATTTTATATCGACTAACTTGATGTTAGCTGTATAAGGTAAAACCACTGAAAGTATACAAGGCGTAAGTCAAATACAATTTCTTCCCAGAATCATTGGCTAATACTTATTACAGATTATTTTCCCTTCTAAATGGATAGTAAGGTCAAAGCTGGACTGGCCAGGCCACATTAATTTTAGTGCACATTGACTATACAATGATCAGAAAATGTTGACCCATACATCCCTCTTCCCACAGTCGATTGAGGAAGAAACAGCCAAAGAGGCAGAGCACAGCCGGTAGGTGCTTCCTGTATAAAGTCTACAGTGTAGCATCTGTTCATTAGAACGGTTCCTTGAAAAGAGTTGAGGCACCCAGGAGACTTGAGGAAGAAAATATATGTTCCAGTCCTTTCATACAGGATGAGAATGGAGCCAGGAAATTTTAGACCAGGAAGTTTGACTTTGATAGCAAGTGAGGATCTCAAGAGACAGGTGAGGGCTGAGGACCACCCCATGTGTTCCGGGCTTGCCATTACCACGTGAGAGAGCACAGCCTGTCTGGGAGCCTCAACGGCCAACTTCTTAGGAAATAAAGCATGAAAAGAAGTGATCGAACATCAAAGATCATTGAACACTGGGATTTAAAATCTCCTAAAATCTGAAAGCACTATCTTAAAGTTAATGGCTTGTTTAGTCAAGTTTAACTGTTAATGACTAAGGATTAAGAAAAAAGGAGGGACTGACTCCATCAACTGTAACTGGTTTCTGAGGCACTTGAAAGCACTTGAAGAAGCACTTTTGAAATATTTTAAATGTATTAAGTTGTCACCAAGAGCCTTTTCCTAACACCTGACAGCCAGGATACTGTTCTGGTTGAGGTAGAAATTGCATACATTATTTTATTGCTCACTTCATTGGGGCGCTGTGTCAACACCCTGACCAGACCAAATAGGTTGTCAATGCTGGAAAGTGCCTCTTACCTCTCGCTCTATCAGGAAGTCACCTGTTGGTTTAGCTAATAGAATTTCTTAAAAGTTCCTTTGGCACACAGCACTGGAAGTTGGGCTTTGTTCTCCTCTTCTTTTAAGGAGCAAGACTCACATTTAAAATGGTCACATTCAGCCTGGCCGGTGTGGCTCAGTGGTTGAGCATTAACTCATGAGCCAGGAGATAATGGTTCGATTCCTGGTCAGGGCACATGCCTGGGTTGTAGGCTCAGTCCTCAGTAGGGGGCATGCAGGAGGCAGCCAATTGAAGATTCTCATCATTGATGTTTCTATCTCTTCCTCCCTCTTCCTTCCTCCCTCTTCCTTCCTCTCTCTGAAATCAGTAAAAACATATTTTAAAAAATAAATAAAAGGGTCACATTCAGGCACAATTATGAAGTGCCTACTGTGTGCTGGATAATAAGCATTCAGGAGGGTGTGCTTTCTGACTAGTGGAGAAAGGGTGTACATGGCACCAGTAGCTCCTGGCCTATAACAGCTGAATAACTGCAGAATTCAGGAAACCACATCTCCATTCATGTCTGAATGACAAAGGCGAAAGAGGTACTTTTAAACGGAGCCTAGCTTTAAGTTAAATACAAATCTAATTGAGAGAGTAAACTTTTCAAAGACCTATTACAAGTAAAAAAAAATAAATTAATTAAAATTAAAACATAGCTGCTTCTGAAATTTTCACACCTGGGAATGGCGACGGAGGACAGTGCTGCCTCTCTAAGATGATAAATTCCTAAAAGTAAAGGGAGGTGTCAAAGTTGTTCTTTGGTCAATGCCCAAAAGACATTTTATTCCTGGGAAAATAAAGACATAGACCCAATTGCAAAAAAAAAAAAAATCAAAGACTTCCCTTAAGCTCCTCTTCTCTCCCTCACCATGAGATTTAGATGCAATAACAATTAATTAAAACATATTTTTTTTGGCTTTTGTATAAATACAGTCAGAAAATGAGAAACTAACTTGTGGAATTCTGGGTCATTTTCTAGTTTGAAATCACAAAAACCTTTACAATGGCAGGATCTTCGTATTATTTCCTACAGTAGTTAGTTCCAGTGCCTGGTACCTAGTAGATGCTCAATAAGTATCTTTAATGCATTCAAAAAATATATATGTTCCTGCTTACATAAGAAAAAAACACATGAATTTCTGGAGGGGCATGTGTAAGAAACAGTAGTTACCTCTGGGAAGAAGTGATAGGAAGGAAGAATTTTATGTCTCTTTTCATGTATAAAATTTTATGTGAGTTTGAATCACCTTTATAATTAGGGTGAAAGATGAAAAATAACCACTCGTGGTTTCACTTTAAGAAACAGTTATAGCAAAGGCAATAAAGAAACAACTATTTTCCCTTGAGCTTGAACTGCAGCCTCTCAGAGTATCCCCCGAGGGCTGAGTTCAGAACTACTGGGTGAGGCCTATAGGGTGTTTGTGTCAATGCTGTGGTTCTTTCTTTCTTTCCTTTTTTTTTTTTTTTTTTTTTTATGTAGAGTGCAGAACACTTATTTAAAATAAAATAGCCCTAGCCAGTTTGGCTCAGTGGATAGAGTATCAGCCTGCGAACTGAAGGGTCTCGGGTTCGATTCCAGTTAAGGGCACATGCCTGGGTTGCGGCCTTGGTCCCCAGTAGGGGGCATCATTGATGTTTCTATATCTCTCTCCCTCTCCCTCTCCCTTCCTCTCTGAAATCAATAATACACATATATATAATAAAATATATTAGATATCCAAATATCATGAGTATTCTCTACTTTTTTTTCTATCCACATATGCTTTTGCATAATTCAGCATTGTAGGAAATGGCTGCAATTGCATATTTCCTATTCTTTTTTTTCCATTAAAGTTATTGGGATGACATTGGTTAATAAAATTATGTAGGTTTCAAGTGTACAATTCTATGGTACATCATCTGGATAAAGGGTTCAAATATATGATGACAAACGAAGATTTGACTTTGGGTGGTAGGCATACAATACAATATATAGATGATGCTGAATGCTTGTAGTTCTTAATCCAGACGAAATACTGAGCAGAGCTACTTTGAGGGAAATTTTGGAGTTATATAGACAGGTCTGTTAAAGAGATGAAATAAAAAGACCTAAGGCATTTAGCATAATGAGTGAGGAAACCGGATGCAGATTGCCTGAGTTTGAGTCTTGCCCTTCGCTTACTAGCTGTGCAATTATCTTGATCGGTTCATCTTGCTAGGCCTCAGTGTCTCATCTCTAAGAGAGAGATGAGAATAGTACACAGTTCCTAACATTGCTGTGAAGATGGAATCACAGTCAATACTTGAGGGCACCTAGGATAATGTGTATCAAGCACTTGTTTATTGTCTTCTCCACCATCACCCCCTTCTACCGCAGAAAGTAAATTTCCTGAGAAAAGCATCTTGACTGGCTTGTCTACCTCTGTATCTACAAAGTCTAGAATAAGACCTTAGCTGCTGCTCAATAAATATTTGTTAAATTAATTAATTCTTGAATTAAGACCATATAGCCTCAATCCCACCTAAAGGGGTGATTTGAGCTCATTTGTCAGCAGAGAGGAAGAATCCAGGAGTGGTGGAAATCTTGACCCAACAGAGAGCAAGAATTATTAGGAGCCTAGCATCAAAAGCACAGGTTGAGAGATGTGTGTGGAAAGAATAAAGAATGTTTCTTGCCTTGAATATTGGATCTCGCCTAGAGCTGAAGCATATCCCCCTAGCTTTCACTCCCAGACAGCTGGGCTCGGATGTCATGTGATTAGACATATGCTGAAATTCATCATCTTTATAAAATGGCTCAAAGGCTTACACCCAGCAAGTAGCCATCTAGCCAGCCCTGTTATAGTCCCCACAGCCTTTCCTTTATGTGTTGGTTTGCTTCCTGAATAAGCAGACCTTGTCCTATTCTTATAGCAACTGCATAAGATGCAGGAGTGGTTTGTGTACACCCTATTTAGAAAGCTCCATACACATGTGGAAAGAAGTCTTTTGGTTGAGTCAAAACAAGTCATCTAAATGTACTCGGCGAGTGAGTGTTTAATAGAAAGGAGAGTCTCCACCTCTGGAAAAGAAGTTACAGCTAGGGAAAGGAGAGAATTTCCCTAACTTCTAAGCTCTAACACCAATAAGTAGACACCATGAAGTATAGCATTGTGCCTAAAATGAAGGCTACTCAGTTCGTTCTGTATCTTAATGTAAGCACATAGGGATAATACCTTTTTTGTGACACTTGTCTTTAATATACAGGGTTGGGCAAAAGTACGTCTTCAGTTGTGAATACTCAAAACACAGAGTTTATTTTTGTATTATTATTTATTAATAATTTTATTATTTTCCATAGGAACCACTATAGTTACTTACCTTTGGAAAAGAGCCTCATTGTGACACTTGGCAAAGATAAAATTCAGTCCTTTATGACCACTGATGCAGAAATGCCCAAAATTCTGGGATGCACGGCAAATTACATGATAAACGGTAACGCCCAAACCACAAAAATGATGAAAAGTTATTTGTCCATGTCAGTGGTAAAGAATACGGGCATCCTCTGCTTTTTGAAAGTTTGCTTTACGCCATCTTGTTTTTATGAAAGACCTTGATTAGTACTACCCGTTTCACTGATGTCACAGAGGCAGCATGAACCCAGAGCAGCGAGAGTGGCTCTGCAGAGCTCTTTCCCCAGGAACCACACTCAGCATCTCAGCATCAAGCTGCCAGAGCTTTGACCTGTGTCTGTGAGCATCTCTGCTTCAATATTATTTATTTTGTGCATCGATTAGCAAAATGTGTCCTAAGGTCATTGCTTCTTCGCTTTACCCCACTTCAGTTTATGAAGGAGTTCATAGGAACACTCTATTTTCAGACAGCAGGGGAACCTTTATAAATTAAATTTGTGGGGGTTTGTTTAGTATAATTATTATTAATAGTGAAACAAAATTTGATAAACAATAAAAACATCATGAGTGTTTTCTCAGAAATGTTAGAAGAAGATATCTAAATGAGATTTTTAAAAAAAAAAAAAAAAAAAGGGTTCTCTAAAGACATCACGACCCCATCAGGAGAATTATTGAATCATATCTGATGTAGAGGCTCCAGACTCCATTTGCCTTTTTTGCATTGTAATTATATTTTTTAACTGGCATGACTATATATATAAAATTCAATAACAGGAACTTTTCACTTTCTGCATTTTTAAATTTCCAATAAATATTTGTTAAATCAATTAATTTTTTTATGAATGCTTTGTATCTTCAATCCCATATAAAGAGCTCATCTGTCAGCAGGGAGAATGCAGGAGTGGGAGAAAGCTTGATGATACCGGAAAGCAAGAACCATTGGGAATCTTCATTCCCCATGTTTGCGCTCATTCATTCCACCAACATTTGTCAAGCTCCTCTCCCATGTTAGGCATTTTTATAGATACTGGAGATAGAGGGGCGAACATGATGAAGACTCTGTCTCCTGGATAAGCTCATTTTGATAGAGAAGGTAGATAGGGAAGATAGGAAATCTGAGGACAGAGCTCTGCAGCACAACATTTATAATCTAACAGGGTAGTAAATACAAGGCAGAGAGACGATCAACTAACCTCCAACGACAGAGGGGCTTCAAGGAGGGCATAATCAAGGTAATTGCTATATACCAAGAGACGACATATGATGACAATAAAGAATTGGCCACTGGATGTGGCAAGATTCCAGTCAGCTAAGACATTGAAAAGCGCAGATGTGCTAAGTGGATGGGGACAAAGCCAGCTAAAGGGAGGAGGAGGAGAGAACTAGGAGGTGAGAAAGTGGAAACATGTTTAAACAACTCTTTTTAAGAAGTTTTGATATAAAGGGAATTTTAAAAATGAAGCTAGTCTGGGAGCTAAATGAGTCCGCTGCAAAAGACAGTAAGTCCCAAGGGCATGAGAGACCCAGGACACCACTGCTTGGCTCAGCTTCCGCCTACTGTGGCTCTACGGCAATGGAAGCGTGGCGTGTCAGATTTCCAATTTTTCAAGAAAATCTAGATCTCCAATTGTACATGTCGATTCAATTTACTTAAAAAATTTATTGTGACAGTCAAACAACTCACATCTGTAGGCCAGATGGTTCAATAAAGGAAAACCACTGGTCTAGTGATTAGAACTGGAAGGGAGAGGGGATGCCTGTCTGCTCTCAATTCTACCGCTGTTCTCTTTCCAAATGCCATCCACCTCACATACGCACTTTTCTATATTCTGTTCTAAAGTGGAAAAAATGTTAACCACTTAATTTTTGTTGAAGTGATACCAGATAACTAGCTTTACCTTTTCTCAATTGAATTGATTTGTTTTGATTTATCCAGTTAACTCTTTATTAAATGAATAGTTAAAAAGTACAAAAGAAAAGAACAACAAAAAGTTTAAAAGCAATAACATTTAACTTTTTTTGTGGTGTGAACACCCAAGATCTATCCACTTGGCAGATTTCAAGTACATGATACAATATCATGTGGTCCTGTGGCTGTACCCAGGCCTCCAGAACTTACTCATCTTGCATAGCTGACACTTTGTACACCTTGGCCAACATCCTCCCATTTCCCCCTTCCCCAGTCCCCCGCAACCACCATTCTACTTTCCATTTCTATGAGTTTGACTATTTTAGGTTTCACATATGAGTGAAATCATATAGTATTTGTCCTTCTATAATTGGCTTATTTTACTTAGCATAATGCCCTCCAGTTTCATTCATCCATATTGTCGCAAACGGCAGGATTTCCTTCTTTTTTATGCTAATATTCCATGTGTATGTATGTGTGAGTGTGTGTCTCACATTTTCTCCATCCATTCATCTGTAGATGAACAGTTAGGTTGTTTCCATATCTTGACTGTTGTAAATATATGGTGAATATTTCACATTGTACACACAATCAGGCCATCAGGTTATACACCTTAAATATATATAATTTTTATTGGCAATTATACATTAATAAAGCTGGGGGAAAAGAATGATAAGGTATTCCTATAGTAGGCATACAGACTGCATGTCAGTAAGCGGGCAATAGAAACTGTGTACCTGGGGAGCTGCCAGGTATTGCAACAAATTGAAGATGCTCTATGGCTGTGAAGTGTGCCCTGTACCATTCTATAAAGCTAATTAAGTCTAGTATGAGATTAAACAAAAAGCAGGAACATTTACAATAGCAGTATGTAAGACATCAGATACTTAGAGTATAAATTTAATAAAAGATGGGCAAAACTTCTATAACCAAAAAACCTATAAAACATTATAAGAAGAAAGTAAAGATGATGCTAAATAAATGAAAAGATATTCCATGTTCAGTGATTGGAAGATTCAGTGTAAATAGTATTAGTTTTCTTCCTATTGATCTATTAATTCAATAGCTGGCCAAAATCCCAGAAGGTTTTTCTTGTGGAAAATGCAAAGATATTCTAAAATTTGAATGGAGATGCAAAAGGCCAAGAATGCCAAGGTAATGTTGAGGAGAATGAAGTTAAGTATTAAGAGTCATTGTAAAGCTTCAATAATTAAATGAATATGGTATTGGCACTAGAATAGACAAATTGAACAATGGAACAGGATAGAGAATCCAGAAATAGAAGCAAACATATATAATCACTTGAATTATGACAGAAGGTGGCCTTTTCGTGGTGCTAGGACAATTAGATATTGAATTTTGACCCCACCACACACAAAAAACAATCCAGTTATATTTTAGATCTGAGTGTGAAAGGCAAAACAATGAAGTGTCTATAAGAAAACAAAGGAGTGTATCTTCTTGACCTGAGTTAGTCAAAGGTTTTTAAACAAGACACAAAAAGCATTAAAGTGTCATAAAAGAAAATCATGATTAAGTGTATCACATTAAAATAATAAGTACTATTTATCAAACACTACCACTAAAAGAGTGAAAAGGCAAACCATGGAGTAGGAGAATATATTTGTAAAACCTATATCTGAACAAAGGACTTATATCCAAAATATATGTGGAACTCCTTTAAAGAGAAAAAGGACCAAAAGCACAACTAAAAGAAAAAATGTGCAAAATATTTAAAGAGCACTTTACACAAAAGGATATTCATATCACCAAAAACATATGAATAGGTGATCTACATTATTAGTCATCTGAAAAATGCAAATTAAGGCCACAATGAGATACCACTACAGATCCACCAAATGGCTATTATTTAAAAGACTGATAATTTTGAGTTGTTGGCAAGCATTGAGGAGTAACTGAAACTCATCTGCTTATTAAGAAGAATGTAAATTGGTATAACCAGTTAAAAATTTTGGTAAGTTTCTACTAATGTCCAACATATTCATGGGGGAATTTACTCACATGACACAACAGTTCTATGTCTATGTATATTTCCAAAAGAAATTTGTGTGTCTGTATGCCAAAAGACATAGTCAAGAATATTAATATTACCTTTAAGAGCCCCAAACCCAAATATTCATCAACAAAATAATGAATAAAATGTGATATATCTATATAAGGTAATGTTACTTAGGAAAAGAATGAACAGATTTAAGTTACATGCAAGGATTGGATGAATATCTCAAACATAATGTTGAGCAAAAGAAGGCAGATAAGATGCAAATGAGTACATACTGCATAATTCCATTTACCTGAGATCCCACATCTGGCAAACCTAATCTACGGTGATTGATGTCCGGATGGTGTTTATCCTTTAGGGGTAGACTCTGGGAAGGAGCATGAGGGTCTTCTGGTGTGCTAGTAGTATGGTGTTCCATGTTCTTGGTGGTAGTGTTCACATCATGAAATTTTATCATGCTATGCATTTTTTATCTGTGCACTGTCCTCTATGTTTCAGTTCAATAAGCAAGGGTGTTGTTGTTGTTTTTTTGTTTTGTTTGTTTGTTTTTAGAGATAACTTATTAAGCAGCATGATGAATGTAGAGGGGACATAGCAATCAACAAGAGGAACATGGGCCCTGACCTTATGGGACTTAGTCCAATGAGGGATTAAATCAGCTAGCTGTTTTTTCCTTTGTGTCAAAACAATAGACTATCTTGAAATTCAAAGATAGATATGCAGAAAATCCAAGTTTAATGACTATTCCTTTATTTGGGTTTTTGTATTAGATGGGTGATTGGATGGATGGATAGATGGGTGGATGGATACAAATATACAACTTCTATGTAGAATACTCATAGTCTTTTATTTTACTTCCAATACATTTTTAAAAATATATTTGAACAATTGTTGCTAGGCCGGTATGGCTCAGTGGTTGAGCATCAACCTATGAACCTGGAGGTCATGGTTCGATTCTCCGTCAGGGCACAATAAGAATCTAACCCACGCCTGGGTGTGGGTTAGATTCTTATTGTGGGATATGCAGGAGGCAGCTGATCAATGATTGTCTCTCATCATTGATGTTTATATCTCTTTCTCCCTCTCCCTTCCTCTCTGAAATCAATAAAAATATGTATTTAAAAAAAAACACACACAATACTTTAGTCCCGTGGTCGGCAAACTGCAGCTCTCGAGTCACATGCGGCTGTTTGGCCCCTTGAGTGTGGCTCTTCCACAAAATACCATGGCCTGGGCGAGTCTGTTTTGAAGAAGTGGCATTAGAAGAAGTTTAAGTTTAAAAAATTTGGCTCTCAAAAGAAATTTCAATCGCTGTACTGTTGATATTTGGCTCTGTTGACTAATGAGTTTGCCGACCACTGCTTTAGTCAGTTCCTGATATGTCAGTTGATTGAAGACTGAAAAGAAGGAATATCTTCTGGTGAAACAAAGTATTTGTTTCTCATAATTTTAACACTGCCCAATATGTGATGGTTGAGTTGCATCAGTCACCAAGTGACTCCAATCTATCTGTATTAATTGATTATCTACTGGCACAATTAAGCTACCAAATATATAGTTGACCTTGAACAACAGGATTAGGCGTACTGACCCCCAATCAGTTGAAAATCCAAATATTTGTTATTCCCCCAAACTTAGCAACAGTGCTCGCTCAGTATCTGCAGAGGATTGGTCTCAGGACCCCCACAGATACCAAAATCCCTGAAGCTCAAGTTCCTTATATAAAGTAGTGTAGAACAATGTATACTATCAGACCTCTGCTTCACAACCACGAATCTGAAATACTATTTTTCCATCCGCAGGTGGTTGAAACCACAAATGCAAAACCTTGGGGATATGGAGGGCTGACTATATTTTTTTTGGAAAAAAAAATTGCATATAAGTGGACCTGTGCAGTTCAAACTCATGTTGTTCAAAGGTCTATTATACTTTATAGCCCTCAAAATTTTCTCTTTTATAACCAGTTACTTTATAACAAGTTCTTCAAGGTGAACTTTCATAGCAAAATAAATCAGGCATGACCCCCAAAAAATGAATTAGTGACTTGGCAAATAAAATACATTATCTGTACCTAGAGAGCCAGTGCCTGGAGTTTGCCAAAACCATCTACTACACACTCTTGTTTGGGATGCTTTTTGGAGCATCTTCCCTCTGTAACATTCCTAATTCTCAACCTGAATGGGCCCTCAGTAGTCCTTTGCTGGACAAGGGCTGGAAACTGGGCACAAGCTGAGCTTCTCAGAGACTCTTAGGTCATTTGGAGCTAGGATCAAAGGAAAGAGAGTTAGTCTCTCCACTTGACTGGCTTTGTAATATTTGGGTTTGAGAACCATAGGCCACCAGGTTCTGACATGAGGACTGGGGAGCAGCAAAAGCAGGAATACAAAGATTAAAATGAGATAGAAATGTGGAGAGAAGCAGAGGCAAGAGATGGAGAGAGGCTATAGCCTAAGCACACAATGGTTTTACACTTCCAGACATTCCTGAGTCTCAGCTGGGCTTCCTGCCATGGGTTTCCATAAGTCAATAGCCTATATAATAAAAGGGTAATATGCAAATAGACTGAATGTCAGAACAACCAATCAAAGCATAATATGCTAATGATATGCTAAGGCTGCTCAACCGCTCGCTATGACATGCACTGACCACCTGGGGGTGCATGTGGAACATGGCAGGCCTCAGCAGCAGGCAGCAGAGTGCAGAACATGGTGGGCATGGGCCGCTGCTGGATGGTGGAGCAGGTGGGGAGTGGGGAGCGCCAAACCAAGGCAGGGTGCTGGTGGCTGTCATTGGGGCAAACCTCTGGTGGTTACTAAAAATTCTTTGCTCCTGCATGCCACAGTCCTGCCCAGTGCTCGCACCTGCTGCTGATCCTGATCCCACTCACACCTGCTGCTGACGCAGCTGCCACTCGCACCCACTGCCGGCACTGGCCCCACTTGCACCTGCTGCCGGCACTAGCCTTTATCACTCGGTGCCATTAGCGGGTATGAGCAGTGGCTGCTGGCCCCAATCGCTCCTGAGGGCTTCTCCACTTTCCCCTGCTCCTGAGGGGCAATCAGGGCAGCAGCCCCCACTCACACCCACTGCTGGTGCTGGCCCAATCACTCCATGCCATCAGTGAGTGCAAGCAGGGCCAGCACTGTTTTCAGCCGGTGTTGCTCAGTGGATTGAGCATCGTCCCATGCACCATAGAGGTCACTGGTTTGATTCCTGGTCTGGGTACATGCACTAGTTTCGGGCTAGATCCCCAGTAGGGAGCATGCAGGAAGTGGCCCATCGATGTTCACTCTCACATAGATGTTTCTATCTTTCCCTTCCTCTCTCTCTAAAATCAATAAAAACATATATTTTTTAAAAGATATTCCTTTAGGTGTAGCTTGAGTTGGTTTTTGTAACTTCAGACCAGGATGTTCTAATACAAATTCTCATTCTGTTGTCTTGAAGGTAACATTAATGGCACCTAAACCTTCCATTAGGCTAATTTAGTTTTAACTAATTTTGACTTATATAGAGAAAAAAATTGATCTATGATCATGACATAAGCATATATAGGCTAAAAATCCCTAGGACTTAGGTTGTTTTTAGTTCTTTAGTATTACAATCAATGCTGCAATGTCTTACCCATATATCTTTGAGAACTTTTGTAGTTCTATTTGAAGTATAAATTCCTCAATTTTAATTGCTGGGGTCCATCATTTAGGCATTCTTAAGGTCAATGAGTATTGTTCCATCTCCCCACCACCACCACCACCACCAATGACTCTAACTTTGAAGAAAGGGGCATTAAAACCTCCTGTAAATGGGGCTAGACAGGGTGTGGAGTGCTGAGTCATATGAAGATCGGAATAGTGAAGTGTGAAAGAGAATGCAGTTTTGTGTGACAAGCCAATAGCTGTTGCATTCTTCCTTATTTGATGTAACCAGGTCATTTCATTCTTAATGGACCATACTGAGTCACTGTCATGTAGATTTACATTCACCCACATCCTGCCTCATAGAGTGAGATGTGACAACTAAAGCCCAGGCCTGTGGCTGAGAATTCATACACTCCAAAGATTCTTGGAGAGGGGAATTCTTCTGTCTTCCTGAACAAAATCGGAAAAATAGTAAGGATTTCTTCACCATCTAAAGGTTTATATGTACCTGGCTGGTGTAGCTCAGTAGTTGAGCATTGACCCATTAACCAAAAGGTCACTGGTTCAATTCCCAATCAGAGCACACGCCAGGGTTGCGGGTTCAATTCCCATTAGGGGGCATGCAGGAGGCAGCCAATAGATAATGTTTCTTTCTCATCATTGATGTTCCTATCTCTCTATTCCTCTCCCTTCCTCTCACTCTAAAAATCAATTAAAAGATATTTTTTAGAAAGGTTTACATGGCACATTTCAGTCTTTATAGGTCTCTGGGGAAACTATAACTATAATACCCATTTTACAGATGATGAAACTTAAAAATCAAAAGTATTTGATGACTTTCCCAGAGTAATAGAAACCAGTAAGTTTTAGAGTCTGGATTCAAACCAAGGGCTTCTGGTTTAAAAACAGGCTGCCTTTAAGTGGTGCCACTTAGCTGGAATAACTGATTTTGACTTCCCCAAATAAACCATTTATTTGTAGCTAGTACAAACTGTTTGTTAAGTGATAATTAGCTTTTCAATCATGGAAACAGCTCCTGTTATGCTTTGAATCTTCAAGGTTCCTCTCTCAAGTTATTGGATCAAAACCTACCATTTGTTAGAAAAGAATAAAGTTCACTTAGCTGAGAGTTTATTAAGCCTGAGCTCTTAGGAAATGGATGAGTAAATACTTCCGATAATTAGTCCAAAAGTTTTAATTAGCAAAGCTTTCTGAGAAATTTTGACACGTTAGGAAATCCTTAAAAACTATAGGGCAGATTTTCTGGAACCACTTACCACCACCCACTTCCACCTCCCCAACCCCCGCCCCCCACACACACACACCCACATACACACACACACACACACACAAACTACCAAAGGTCATTCTTAAATTTCCTGTGGTTTGAGTTCTATTGCCAAATCAGCAGCAGTAAATGTTGGCACACAGAGCACGCCACTCTCTGTGTCCAGGTGCCTCCGTTGGGAAACATAGTTTTCTCAAGTGACAAGGACTTCGCCTTACAATCATGAGTGTTAAAAATAGATGTGTGCAATCAAGAGGAACAACCATGGGAAGTGGGTTTTGGCATTTCCCTTTGTAATGTGTGCATCTGTTACCCACCAACTGATTTCTAGAATTTGATTACAGATAGCTTACAGTAACAAGTTTTATAACCAAATACCTCATTAATAAAAAGTAGGTGACCCTTCAGAGGTACAAATGCAAAGTATGGTGAAGAATTGAAATAACTACAAGGATGATTCAGACCCTAAAATAAAATAAGTTAGCACAGATTATAGGCTCAAATATTCAAGGTGTTTGTCTTCCTCCCCTCTACTCTTCTTAATCTACATACTTCCCATCAATGATCTCATTCATAACCACGGAGTTAAGCGCCATCATAGCTGGTGATGCCACAGTTCCATCTCCATTAAGCTCGAAACTTGTGTAGCCAACTACACAAATTTAAGAATGACCTTTGGTAGTTTGTATGTGACATCTCCAAATGTTTATCTTAGAAGTGCCTCAAACTTAACATAGACAAAACAGAACGTTGTGGGATTTGTTTTTTCTCAAGAACCTACTTATTTCCTGTTTAACCCAAAAGAGTAAATGGCCCATTATGCACCCAGTTGCCCAAACCCACCCTTAGGAATCATGATAGATCCCACTTTTCCCCTCATATTCAGTTTATCAATCAGCAGGTCATACTACGTCTTTTCATATCCACAGCTACTCTTGTAACCCAAGCCTCCATTTCTCACCTCTACTAAAATAGGCTCCTGATTCCTGACAACTCATTCTTCCCTGCTAACACTGTCTGTCTTCCCATCACACTTAGAATAAAGGGCAAATGCTTTATCAATACCTGCAATGCTGTACAGGATCCAGCTCTTACCTCCCTGTTTGACTTAGCTCATTACACTATGTGGAGGCTCAGTATGCTCCAGTGACTTATCTCTCCTCCTCAAACACACCAAGCTTGTCCCTTAGGGCATTTTCTTCTTCCACTTCCTGGAATTCTCTCCACACAGATCTTCATAGTGTTGTCATTGGAGTCTTAATTCAATCACCATCTCCACAGGCCTTCCCAAATCTATATTATTCCTTCCAACCCTTAGTCACTATCACATACCTCACCTCTCCATGTTTTATTTTCAATGTGGTTCCCATCCTACCTGAAATTATATTTTCTGATTTTTAATTTTGAATCTCCTCATTAAAAGGATTGGGGACATTGTCTGTCTAACTTCTTACTGAATTCCCAAAGCCTGATCCAAATTAAATAAACCCTTGACTGACTTTGTAGATGTGGGTGAAACCTATGTTTGACGGTTGATCCAGGCAGAATGAGGCTGCATTACTCCAAATGAGAAGTTGTTTATTCTATATGTCTCACCTAAAATGTCTTCTGGAAAGATACATGAAACATTCCAGTCAGGGCCATCTGATAAATTGAGCCATTTTTATCACAAACTTAATCCAGTTTGCTTCTTCATGTTCCCAGAAACAAAGAACCAGACAGTGTGTGACAGATTCATGTTTTCATTTACTCTGCAAATATTTGTTGAGAGCCTACTGTATGGAGAAACTAGAATAGGGAGTGGTGAATGAGACAGAAACAGTGTCTGCTGTCATGTCTGGTGAGGAGTCATGATTAACAAGTAACTACACAAATAAATGTGTAATTATTTTGTGAGGGGAACTAGGAGGAAAGCACAGGATGCTAAGACAGGGAAATTCAGAAAGACTCCCTGAGGCACCACTATGCTGGGTTGGCATTGAGGCAAACTGAAAGAGAGAACCACCACCGCTAGGCCAATCCTGAGTCCTGACTCATTTCCCTTCTCCTTCCTTCTATTATCATTCCTTTTACTAGAAAGGAGGGTTGTTGTTGTTTTTCTACATAAGCAGCACAAGGTGAGGGGACCCCACTGCATCTGACAGTTGGTGTTGTAGGACATGTATAGGGCAGCAAGGGGCAAGCAGATGACCCATTGAGCGAACTTCTCTATATCCCCATCAGAAACATACCCCTGTGATCACCAGTGTGCTACTCCCCCATCATCTTCATCGGCCAGCATTCACCTAGAACACCATGTGCACCATCTAATATCCTAAGCATCTACTTTCCTAATCTCCTTTGATGTTAACACTATTGTAGTCTCTACAACCATGTATGTCCCTTTTCAGATGAGAAAACTGAAATGTAGGGAATTTAAGTAAATGTCCAAGGCCACACAAGAAACTGACAAACCCAGAATTCAAACTCAGGTGTCAGCCCACTCTCAGCCGTCACTCCCATGCCACTTCTTAGTGGTAGAAATCAACAAGAGGAACCTTCTCTAGAGCAGTCTGACTTGCTCAGGAGGGTGGATTAGATACGCCAGGGGTTTTATGATCCCAAGATAATTTGAGATATAATTTCACTTATATTCAAAGCTTTGTGTTACTTGATTTTACCAGATGTGAATTCTCCAGGGTGATCTCTTGACTAGTCACAATTTGTACTTTCAAGGCACTTTGAAGATAAGGCCTCATTTGTTCTCAGAAGCTTTGAGTCAGAAACCATTGTGACCACTTTGCTGATAAGGCAACTGAGGCAGAGAACCAACAAACTAATATGGCCCAAATCTCATAAGTTGCTGCCAGACCCAGAAGTTGTATCAGAAGCCGCATGAGGGGCCTAGGCAAGGGCTTCTCTGAGAACCGCCCTTTTCCCCAAATTCAGATGCCCCAGTGTTGGGTATAGTCATCACCAGCTAGCTCTGCTCTTTTCTTTTGGCGCCAGCTTGTTGAAGGTCCTGTGGGGCACTGCCCTTCCTTGAGAGCCCAAGACCAGTAGCCCAGTCAGGGGAGGGCAGGGCCTGTGGATTGCTAACACTCCCACATCCAAAGGGGGAGGCATGGTTTCCTAAAGGAAAATGAAGGTGTCATTAAGCAAAACCTACTATGTCCATCACCAGGGACTACTCAGTGTGCTTGAGAACTTAAGCTTTCTCCAAACCTGGATGCGAGAAGCCCCAGCCTGGGTTCAGTCACGGAGAAGAGAGATCCCTGGAAACAAGGAAGGCATTGGAGGG